>NC_133520.1:51285000-51885000 GCF_049354715.1 Callithrix jacchus
TAAGAAATTGGCACAAACTATTATGGATGCTGCATATCCAAAATCTGTAGAGTCAATGTCCCAGTTTGAGTCTGAAGGCCAGTAGGCTGGAGAATTTTCCCTTACTTGGAGGAAGTCAATTGTTCTACTCAGGCCTTCCACTGATTAGATGAGGCCCACCCACAGTATGGAGGGCAGTCTGTTTACATGATGTTTATCAATCTAAATATTAATCTCATCCCCAAACACTCTTCCGGCTGACACATAAAATTATCTATCATAAGTGCACCTCTTATCAACTTGGTGCCCCTGTGCATCTCCATAAACCAAGACTAATCTCCAAACAAAAAAAAAGACAATAACAAGTTTACACTTCAGCTAGCACTCTTCTGCTCCCTTGTGAATACTGCACTAGTCCTTTCCCCTGAAGAGGATGCAAAGTCCTTGGATAATGTTTGTTCTTCTCTTTGATATTCCATGACTTCAGTACTATAAGGTAAAGTTAACAATACTTAAATACTATGATATAAAGTCAATACCTCTTACATTACATGAAAAAGGAATAAAAGAGGGAAGAAAACAAAGTTATTTGCTATATACACACAGATATATTCAAAAATAAGGAGAAAATGCTCGTGACAATTACAGTCTTTGTTTCTATAACTAGTCACATGGTCATAGCTGATATTGGTAACTATCTTCTTCTACTACTCATTAAGTATTACTTTTGCCTTCAGTAAGCACCTCAGCCAGTCATGGTCCTTTACCTGGTGGGGCCAGTAGTCCTGCCTTGATTCGGTTGTTGCAGTTTCTCATTGATTTTAATCACACAGCATGATAATAATAGAAAACTCACTAAAGGGTCTCTTATATTCTAGGCATACCCTTTCTTACCTCCATTTTGGAATAGCAGTCCAATTTTCCCTTATAGTCAGAATCAATCACTCCAGCCACCACAGTACCTCCCTTCCTTGCCTGTTAATTCGCAGATATGAGCTCAACGTGACCGTGACTGTGACCGTGTGGCAGTCTTAACTTCCAGTTCAACAGAATCATTGTATCTTCTGATGAAAGCATTCTTCCCTTCGAAACTAATAGTTCAAGGCCAGCAGAGTATATCACTATGGATACAAAAAGCAAACATTTTGTTAGTGGTCACTAGGACCAATAGTGAGTGGTCTTGCTCCCATTTCTAGCCCTTGATTCCTGGACTCATGAATTCAGCCTATGGGAGAAGAAGCACCATATTTGAATGCTGATTGAGTATATACTACTGGGGATCCTTGTCCCAGCAGTGCAGGTGTTGCTACCTAGCTGGAACCATACTGAGTCTTCAAAATGCCGCTCCATCATTTCAAGACTGCTGTTTCAGGATGGTGGAAAACATTACAAGACAAGTGAATTCCATGACCATAAAGCCATTACCACAGTTCATTTTCTGAGAAGTGAGTTCCTTGATCAGAAACAGTGCTGTATGGAATTGATGATGGTGGATAAGGCATTTAATGAGTCCACAGATGGTAGTTTTGGCAGAAGTATTGTGTGCAGAGAAGACAAATCTATATTCAGAGTAACTGTCTATTTCAATAAGAACAAAACACTGTCCCTTCAATGATGGAAGTGGCCCAATATAATTGACCTGCCACCAGGTAGCTGCCAGATTACCCAAGAAATAATGCATATTGGAAATTCAGTGCTAGTTTCTGCTGCTAGCAGATTGTAGAGTAGCTGCATGTTGCTGAGTTCATGCACAACCCCCACCCCTGCCACCACAGCCACTTTGTTTAGGAGCCCACTGAGGAATGGCAAAAGTGGCTGGAAAAGGAGACTGCAAAGATCATCTCTGTTGTAATTTAGCCACTCAAAGCGTGAGATCCTGGGTTTGGTTTTCAGCAATCTCAGCCCTACAGCTATAGCAGATGGGGTTTCTTTTGAGGCAAACATAGAAGCTTACTCTTCATTTGTACGGCACTTAACCTAGGAATTGGCATTTCTGAGCTGATCTTTTCCCCCCACTTCATCTAGTAATATCAGAAGCAAGCATCCAATTTGATTGTAATAATTTGTCTGACAAAGATTTTCAGAAATATCATATACTTGGTCTCCCAGATCTTTGCTTCTTATAAGTAATTCATTAGGAGTCTCCAATTGTAATATTTTGTATATATCTATCGCCAGATCACACTGCAAGCTATGAGTGCTTCTCTTTACTACTGAAAATAGAGTAACTAGTGCTTTACATGTAATCAGATTAGAGCTCCAATTCCAGAAACTTCAAAAGCAATTCATAAAATTCTTTTTTTTTTTTTTTTGAGACGGAGTTTCGCTCTTGTTACCCAGGCTGGAGTGCAATGGCACGATCTCGGCTCACCGCAACCTCCGCCTCCTGGGTTCAGGCAATTCTCCTGCCTCAGCCTCCTGAGTAGCTGGGATTACAGGCACGCACCACCATGCCCAGCTAATTTTTTTTTGTATTTTTAGTAGAGACGGGGTTTCACCATGTTGACCAGGATGGTCTTGATCTCTTGACCTTGTGATCCACCCGACTCGGCCTCCCAAAGTGCTGGGATTACAGGCGTGAGCCACCGCGCCTGGCCAAAATTCATCTTTAAGATACAGTTTTTCTGTAACTACTCTCAATACTAAAATCTGTATGGAAGGGTTTTTCAGAAAAATAGAACTAATAGAATATACATATTAAGAGATTTATTATATGAAATTGGTTCCTGTGATTATGGAGGTTGACAAATCCCAAATCTGCAGATCCGATATCCAAGTTTGAGTCCACTGGCTGGCAGGCTGGAGAATTCCCTCTTATTTGGGGGAGGCCAATCTTTTGTTCTACTCAGAACCTCACCTTATTGGATGAGGCCCAGCCACATTATGGAGTACAATCTGTTAGTCTACCAATTTAAATGTAAATTGCACCCCCAAACACCCTCATAGAAACACCCAGGATAATGTTACATTAAATATGTGGGTACCCCACGGCCCAATCATGTTGACAAATTAACTATCACGATACTCTGTCTTCACATTTTCACATCATCACCCAAGAGAAGGGCACAGTCATGATAGATATTGCCCCTAGAGCACACAGAATGTTCAAGGTTTGCAAAGCTAATGCAACTCTATTACAGGTGGACATGGAGAAGACTCGAGTCACTCAACTGTTCAGGAGGAAAACCTAGTTTTAGAACAAAGTTTTTGAATTCTTATGACCATATTCTTTTCATAATTCTTTCTCACTATCCTTTCTATGACATCAATATTTTTTTGTGCAATGGATCTGCATGTTTCTTTACTTTTATTGCGTTGGCCATCATTGTTAAGGTTTGGAGGATATTTGAATCAATCAAAATTTTGACAGGATTCATGATTACTTGAAGCTTTGTGTCATTATAGTATCTTTCCAAATGTCTTCAAGCCTCTATGTGCCAATCAAAAACATTCATTTGACATTTTACACCATTTACTTCTTTTAATATCCCAGCTGTCTACTTGGCAAGTTGGCTTAACTTTATCCAAATTTGATGGGAATTTATTCTTCTGATTAAAAGTTACTCATTGCTATCTTGCCACACAGCAATATACACTCATGTTTGCCCTAACTCAAAGTGAAAAAGTACGTTTGATTTGGGGCAAGCTGAAATTTTCCATTTCAACTTGGAGAAGAAGTATCAGACGAAATGCTCGTGACAATTGACTCTGAAATTTTACTGAAACTAAATTGCTTGGACACCCTGATCTAGTTTATTTTTTGGAATATCAGTGAAAGGAGTAGAATTCCTTCCTTCCTTCCTTCTTTCTTTCCCTCCCTCCCTCCCTCCCTCCATCTTTCTTTTCCTTCCCTCCCCTTTCTTCCTTCCTTTCCTCCTTCCCTCTATCCCTTCCTTCCCCTTCCTTCCTTCATTCATTCCCTCCTTCCCTCTATCCCTTCCTTCCCCTTCCCTCCTTCTGTCCTTCCTTCCCTTCCTCCTTCCCTCCCTCCCTCCCTCCCTCCCTCCCTCCATCTTTCTTTTCCTTCCCTCCCCTTTCTTCCTTCCTTTCCTCCTTCCCTCTATCCCTTCCTTCCCCTTCCTTCCTTCATTCATTCCCTCCTTCCCTCTATCCCTTCCTTCCCCTTCCTTCCTTCTGTCCTTCCTTCCCTTCCTCCTTCCCTCCCTCCCTCCCTCTCTCCCTCCCTTCTTCCTTCCCTCCTTCCCTCCTTCCCTCCTTCCCAGGGTCTTGTTGTGTTGCCCAGTGGATCTTGGCTCACTACAGTCTAAACTTCCTGGGCTCAATTGAATCTCTCATCTCAGCCTCCCAAAGTGCTGGGATTACAGGCAAGAGTCATCATGCCTGGAAGGAGTTGAATCTTAAGATATATTGTCCTTCGCATCTGTGAATAGTTTAAAAGACATGTTCACATACAGTGTCTCATTCAACTCTTGTAAATTCACTCTGAAATAGATGTTATATTCTAAACTATAAAGTCAATGTTCCCATCAGCAAAAATTTTACAATTAATTGTTACCATATGCCTACTACTGTCCCTCCCTCTCTGCCTCTCAAAGCTGCAAACGAAAAGTTGTCTGCTTGTTGTTACTGCTGATGCAAATCAAATAACTACTTAAATGATGTCCTAGAAATATTTTGATTAGCTACTTATCCGGGGTGCAGGAAATAAAGAACACCCAACACTTAGGATGAACAAAGATGGCATCATAAGACAAAACTTTTTAACTCTTCTTAATCATAGAAAAGCTGAACCCTAAGCCTGGGTGTGGCTGTGGTGGTGAATGGCATGTAGATTTAAGAACTCGTGAAAAGGAAAAATCATCATTTCCCTTCTGAAAGGGGAAGGCATAGGGTAGAGTATTTTTCTACCCAATGAGACATTGTAACATAAGCATCTCCAGCCCAGATGTCTCTAATGGGCATCTTTACATGAGTATCTAGTGGGTATCTCAAGCTGAGCATGTCAAAAATATATATATATATATTGCTCTTTCCCTTCTACCTTAAGATCTATTCTTCTCATAGTTATCATCTCTCAATCAAAAGCAACTTCATCCTCCCAATGGCTCAGGAAAAACCCTTGAAATTATTCTTTTTTTCAAGACAGAGTCTTCTCTGTCACCCAGCTTGGAGTGCAATGGTGTGATCTGGGCTCACTGCAACCCCTCCACTTGGGGTTCAAGCGATTCTCTTGCCTCAGCCTCCTGAGTAGCTAAGATTACAGGCACGTGATACCATGCCCAGCTCACATTTGTATTTTTAGTAGAGGTGGGGTTTCATCATGTTGGCCAGGCTGGTCTTGAACTCCTGACCTCCAGTGATCCACCTGCCTCAGCCTCCCAAAGTGTTGGGATTACAGGCCTCAGCCACCACGAGGCCTAAAATCATTCTTGAATCTCCTCTTTCTCTTACCCCCGAGTTCCAACCAACAGCAAGTTCTATCAGCTTCAACTTCTTACTATTTCGATTACTACCACCACCCCATGTTAGTCCAAGTCACAACAATCTATGAATTACTCTCCCTGATTTTACCTCCCCAGCCCACTTAGAGTCTATTCCTAAGACAGCATTCAGTGTAATCTTACCAGAATACAAGTCAGTTTATGTTACTTCCCTGCTCAGAATTCTTCAATGGTTTCCACCTCAGATGGCATAAAAGCCAAAGACTTTATTTACAACAGCCCAGAAAGTGCTTTGCTTTTCTGACCTTGCTTCTATGCTGACTTATGTACCTTATGCTCAGTTTACTGACTGCAGCCACACTGACCCCCTTGTTTCCCCTTGAAAACCCCCACCTGCTCCCTCACCTCCACTGGGTATTAGCTCAAATCCCCCTCTTCAGTGGTACCATCTCTGAGCACCAGGTTTAAAGTTGACCCCTTGGTACTCCTTTGTCCCCCTTTCTCTGATCTCTTATCTCCACAGCAATCACTCCCATTTAATATATAATATCATATTTTTCTTGGTCACTTTGCTTTGCTATTGGAGTATAAGCTCTATAGCAGCAGGCATTTTGTCTGCTGTGTTCAGTAATCTATCCTACATGTTTCATATCCTGTCTGGTACCAGGGAGACATTAAATATTGCTGAATTAAATGTAATGAACAACCCAACCCCAAACCACATCTTACACTATGGGACCTGGAGAAAAAATCCCTCAGTCCTGGCCTGAAAGGTACTTTGGTGGCTGCCCAGTGTTCTGTACCCGGAGCTGTGGCTTCTCGTCTTCTCTAGCATGAGTAGAATTCTCAGCAGTGAATGAATGCTGCTGGGCATCCCATGCATTTAAATGAAAAAGTAATTAAAAGAGATTTCGTTGGAAATGATTTCTTGACATGGCTTCAGGCCTCCTCAGAAATGCTTCCTAGTGATTGTCTATGCTTCCTTCTTATATGCGGCCGCTCCCTGGCACAATGTGAAACAAAACTGGTGCCTCTTTTCCCAGGCTGTGTGCAGGTGACCTTTTCATCCTTCTTCACACTCCCCTTCCCAGATGAGCCTGCGTCATCATGGAACATTCCCACTGAAATTTTACCAAATCCTGCCAGATCTCTTGTGCCTTGGTCTAGTACTTACAATAAGTACCCATTTCAGCAGGATAACAAAAATCATGTTTCCCTGAGGAACTCATCTGCATGTGGTGCATGCATGTAATATGTGTTTTATTTTACTGATTTTGTAGGCCATTGAAAAAGTATTTGAGAAAGAAACAGCTCCTGCTGTGGTCTGAAGCACAGGGTGGAGTGTTGGCAGGGGAGGGGACTCCCGGATGCGGATGTGCTGTGATATCTAAAATGCTCACATTAGGGTATGCTGCTGTAGGTAGGGTGGTAAGGAAAGGCCTCTGTGGGAAAGAAATGTTTGAGCAGAAACCCGAAGGAGGCAGCAGAATAGATATTGATGTTGTAGGCAGAAGCAATAAATAAATGCAAAGGCTATGGTAATGGACTTGGCATTTGAGGAACAGAAGCTGGGAGTAGCTAAGGTAGGTGAGCAAGGAAAAGAAGGTAGGATGTGGAGCTGAAAAGGAAGCCAGGAGCCATATTCTGTAAAGCCTTGAATCTGGACTTCAGTGTGCCAGGGAGCCTCTGGAGGGCTTGGAGAAGGATAGGGCTAATGTCTGATTAAAGTTTCGGAAAGATCATTCTGGCTAATTAACTGGAGTGGGGATGGGGAGAGGGCAAGCAAGATGAAAGAAGAGAGACCAGATTGGCTGACCTCACAGGGTCCAGGCAAGACATGTTCAAGTTCTCACTAAGATGATAGTGGTGAAGGAAGTAAGGAGTGGGCAGATTCAGGATGGGTTCCAAAGATAGAGCTCACAGGATTTGCCATGGGTTGGATGTGCTATTTGTGTGTGAGAGAGAGAGAGAAAAAAAAAAGGATGTGAAAATGACTCCAAGAATTTCAAATTTTGGCCCAAGTAACTGGCAGAATGCAATTGCCATTTAATGAGATGAGAAAGGCTTGGAGGGAAGCAGTTGGTAAGGAAAACAAAGAATTCTATTTTCCACATGCTACATTTGAAAACCGATATTAGGTATCTAAGTGGAGATGTCAAAGAAGCTGTTGACTATTCCAACTGGAGCTCAAAAGAGAGTAAACTTGGAGAGTCATTTTAGCAGATCTATGACTCTTATAACTACTGAACTAATAAGGTCACCTGGAAAAGTGAGGATTTTTTTATTTGTATACTTTCAACTTTTATTTTAGATTCACCAGCATGTGCAGGTTTATTACATGAGTATATTGTGTGATGCTGAGGTTTGGGGGATAAGTGATCCTGTCACCCAGATAGTGAGCATAGTACCTAGTAGGTAGTTTTTCAGTACTTGCCCCATTCACTGCCTCTTCTCTCTAGGAGTCCCCAGTGTCTATAGTTGCCATCATTCTGCCCATGTGTACCTATTGTTAAGCTCCCACTTACACATGAGAACAAGTGGTATTTGGTTCTTTGTACCTGCACTAATTCACTTAGAATAATGGCCTCCAGTGGCATTCATGTTGCTACCAAGGACACACATTCCTCTTGATTGCTGCATAGTGTTCCATGGTGCATATGTACCACATTTTCTCTATCCAATCCAATGATGATGGGGGTCTAGGTTGATTCCATATCTTTGCTATTTTGAATACTGCTGTGATGAACATGGGAGTGCATGTGTCTTTTTGGTAGAATGATTTATTTTCCTTTGGGTTCATACCTGGTCAGGGATTGCTGAGTCGAATGACAGTTACATTTTAATTTATTTGAGAAATCTCCAAAGTGCTTTCCACAGTGGCTAAACTAATTTACACTCCCACCAACAGTGTCTAAGTGTTCCCTTTTTCTATAGCCTCACTAGCATCTGTTATTTTTGTACTTTTTAAGAATAGCCATTCTGACTGGTGTGAGATGGTATCTCATTGTGGTTTTGATTTGCATTTCTGTGATAATTAGTGATGTTGAGCATTTTTTCATGTTTCTTGGCCAGTAAGTGAGCTTAGACAGGGAAGAGGTATGAGGACTGAGTTCAGGGTATTCCAATATGTAGAATATGGCAAGAAGAGAAGCATCCAATATAGGGAACTGAGAAGGAGGAACTTGTGAGGTGGGTGGGAGACTCTGAGAGTACCCCAGCCGATGTTATCAAGAAGGAGAGAGAAATCAAGAGTGTCCACTGGAGCTGGGGGCTGATAATACAAGACCAGAGTGTTAGTTAGCCTTGGATTTGTCAGGTTTGCGGTTGTAATGAACACTCAATTGGAGGGAGATAAGAAAAACTTGGATAAAGTACAAAAATAGGCCAAACTACACATGGCTGAAGGACGTGACTGTGGTAAATTATTATGAAAAGCAAACAAATGCTGAATACTAAATTTAGTGGAATATTTACCTGGGGTGGGGGAGAGGTGGTGGGATAGGAGAGTCACAGAAGGGCGTCAGCAGACTGGGAATGTTGTATTACACGGTGTGGTGTATATGTGAATGTTTGCTTCCTTTTTATTCTTTATCACTTTTTACCTGAGCAAATGTTATAGACAATCTTTTGTCCTCATTCAACACCTTTGAAGATAATCATAACATTTTTAAAAAGTGAATTGGAAGCAGACTTGGTGTTTGTAACACTACAATCTGAAATTTGATGCAGCGATCACAGAAATGTGTTCTATTATGAGGCTGTGTATCTATTCTTTTCAAAGTATAAAATATAACAGAAAGGAAGTAAGAGACTACTGGGAAGTAAAGACGTGTAAACCTCCAGTGCAGGAAACTTTTAAAGAACTTTGATCTAAGAAAAACAGAGTATTTAGGCAGAGGTTGAAGTTTGATGTGGGATCAGGATAGATTACTGTAAGGATGGGGACAATTATTGGCATGCTTGCCTGTAGAAGGGAAAGGTCAGGGAGAAAATATGATGACACAGGGAAGTGAGGGACAACTTGAGGTTAACGCGGGAAGTGGATGGGACCTACTGCACGCCATTGCAGTTGGTCTTAGAGCTGAGCAGAGACCATTTACCCCCACCTCAGGAGGAAAGGGCCAGTTATTGGCACAGATGAGAGGGAGATCTGCACCCATTCTGAGTGGTTCCCAGCTGTGGCTCCACATTGGGATACAATAGAAGCTTTTAAAAAATGCCTAACACCTGGGCCCCAACTCAAACTAATCAAACAATAGCTCCTAAGAACAAGGCCTTGGCTTCAGTATCATTTAAAAACTTCCCTGGAAATTGTAATGTGCATCCAGGGTTGAAAATGGAGCTATAGCTTCTGAAAATGTATTTGACAAATAAAAGAAGAAGGAAAATTGTGGTAGTGAATGAATTTGTCATTCTTCAGTGTAGCAGAACATTCAATAACCTGGGCATAGAGATGTTGCTTAGAAAACTCTCTTGGTCTCCAGCTAAGCTCTATCCTGGATGCCTGTAATTCTCTTTTCTTTCTGTACAGCTTCTATCCTCAAATCTACGACCCATAAGACTTCATTAGCATTCCCAGAGCACTTCCGTTTGGCAGAATATTTCAGCACGGGGAAGGGAAACACATACTGTCTTACCCACAGGTGGAAAATAAAGCTCATAGAAAAGAGAAGTAAATAGGGTTTCCTTTGCAGACATGATGGTCAAAGTCAACATATGCTTCATTTTCAGTTTCTCAGACCATTGAGTCCTACTCCTTTCTTCTCCCGGCAGTGTCCCTTAAAGACCTCTGTGACATTTAGAACTGGGAGAATCCTTGGAAATATCTACACTGATGGATTGCTATCTTTTCTTCAAGTCCCCAAACACTGTATCTTAGCAATATATGCTAAGGGAACCCAAAATGTAGCTTCTCATGTTGAAGCAGAATCAAGGTCTGGAGTTCAGCTCTTTGAGCTCATCTTCCTCAGCTCAGGGAATTCCAGAGTGTGCCATAAAAACCTAGGCCCCCGAGAGCAGCCAGAAAACAGTACAAACCCCTGGTTTGCAGATGAAGATGCTGAGGCTAAGAGAACTGGAGCATTTTGCCCAAAGACAAACAATGGGTAAGCAACCCGAGCTGGCAGTTGCTCCCAGGTCTTAGCCCCTGTGCTTTCTATGTCACCAAACTGTCTTCCTCCTTCATGGGGACACTCAGACCTCATTGACTGGAATAGAATCAATTTAAAACTATAATAAAAAGACTACTCTGGTTCTAATTCATAGCTTACTAAATACAGTCCTGGAGTTAGCTTTTTAGAGTTAGAACATAAAAATATAGGACACCCAGTTAAATTTAAATTTTAGGGGAGGCCGAGGTGGGTGGAACACAAGGTCAGGAGTTCAAGACCAGCCTAGCCAAGATGGTGAAACCCCATCTCTACTAAAAATACAAAGATTAGCCAGGCTTGGTGGTGGGTGCCTGGCTAATTTTTGTATTTTTAGTAGAGATGGGGTTTCCAGCTCTCAGGAGGCTGAGGCAGAGAACTGCTTCAACGTGGGAGGTGGAGGTTGCAATGAGCCAAGATTGCACCATTGTACTCCAGCCTGGGTGACAGAGCAAGACTCCGTCTCAAGAAAAAAAAAGTTTAGATATACAAGGGAGATTTTTAGTATAAGTATATCCTTTGTAGTATTCGGGACATACTTATACTTAAAACATAATTCATGATCTATCTGAACTTCAAATTTAAGGCGGAATCCTATATTGTATCTGTCAACCCGACTTGGGGCAGGTCTGGAGAACATGGTTGATTTTACTGTCTTCTGATTGAGTAAGAGGAAGGATCATTTCAACACTCCTTCTGCTTTCTTTGCTATGGGGATTATTAAATGAGAATTAAATAAACACTGGTCAAGAAAAATACACATGAACTGCCAAGCAATGCTGCGTAATGTAGATTCAGGGTTGAAAAACTGCATTCTAGCTCCTTCAAATACATTGGATAAACAAAATGAGAAAGAAAATTTCAGTAGTGAAAGAGTTTGTCATATTCTGGTGTAACAAAGTATTCAATTGTTCTGCCAATTCTAAAATCCTAACATTTTTGCACTTTCTTAATGAGGAAAAGTAAAATTTTTGTTTGTAATTTTTTTTCTCCCAAGATAGGATTCATTTTACTCTTCTTACTCCGCAACTAAAGGCTGATTCTTTCCTATACAATGGTGTGCTGTTGGCCTGAGGTTAGTCAAACACTTGTGGCAGATTTTTATTTTATCTCGCTCTTCTTACATCACCCCATCACCGTGGCCAAACTAAGAAAGCAAAAAGAGATTTTAGACCATAGCCTGGAGCAGGTGAGTCCCCTTTGTTTGACACTTTTAGAAATTCAAAATGTCTTTAGGATCTTGATAGCATTATTGAGAAATTATATCCAGTTTAAGGCCAAGCGCAGTGGCTCACATCTGTCATCCCAGCACTTTGGGAGGCTGAGGCAGGTGAATCACTTGAGGTCATGAGTTTGAAACCAGCCTGACCAACATGGCAGAACCCCGTCTCTATTAAAAATACAAAAAAATTATCCAGGCATGGTGGTGCACACCTGTAATCCCAGGTACTCCGGAGGCTGAGGCAGGAGAATCACTTGCAACCAGAAGGCAGAGGTTGCAGTGAGCTGAGACTGTGCCGCTGACTCCAGCCTGGATGACAGAGTGAGACCCAGTCTCAAACAAAAACAAAAACAAAACCACCACAAAGAATTTAGATCAAGTGTAGCCTTGCCAAGAGCTAAGAGAGCTTAAAAAATTTCATTCTGGGTCTGATCAGATTTGCATGCACTGTAACTTCTTCCCCTACACAAACACATCAGAATCTTAGAATTACTTCCAGCCTAGAATCCTCAGGAAAGTCTTACAAAGAAAGGGATGAGAAAGACACATCTCTAAGAAGAAAAGAGGGGGTGAGACATTTACCATTTTATTTGTAATCCACAGATAACCTCAAGCATTACTTGTTAGTAGATTTAACTTGCCCTTTCCGCATTTGTTGCTAAACCGAAGGTACAAAAACATCACGCAACAACCCACTTTCACTCTTTCCCTCTGCCTGTCTTTATGGGCTGTAGGACCCTGACTAACAGTGGGCAGGTCATCAGGCAGAAACAGGGAGGAAAAGTAAGAGGCCTGGATAATTCACATACTCTATATTTATTTCTTTAAAAATTGGAGTTACCTATGCGCCTTTAGGGAGAGCAAAAGAGAAAGGAAGGTAGAAGGCCATGTACAAAGGAAATCATAAAGAAACAGAACATCTCTCTGAGTTGCTACCGTCACTTAAAATATTTAACAGAAAGTGTGGGTGTGTGCAAAGGAACTGGCAAAATGTTACAGTATAAGCCAGCAAGAATGTATTCTAGTCCTTTATTTCAGCCCAGGGGGCTCTGATTACCTGTCAGGCTGGGAACTGAAGCAGGATAATTGTCTCTGAGCTCTCTGCTCAGAAAGATCCTGATGGAAAACACAACAAATTGATAGTTTTTGGCACCTGGATTCCTGCTTGGAGGCTGCTGAAGATTAGGCAACTGCTGGGCTGATTTTGCAATGAATCTCACTAGGCTTACTTCCCTAAGAACTGTGAAAAACAAGCTATACCCACAGTAGAACTGGTTTCCAGCAAGCAATGTCTCCTTTAAGGTCGTGGAACCAAGGGCACCAGGTATGACCTTGTGCTTGGAGGGGTGATTTCCACCCTCAAGTATGAATACCTGTAGAACCTGATGCTTTATGAAACATTCTAGCCACAGTATCAGCAGACACTTACTAAAGGGGTAGTGCTGGTAAATAATGTGTTTGTTTCAGAGACCTCCTGGGTTCACTGTAGAGAGAGGAGTTTCATGTGATCATGTGACTTAGCCCTGGTTATTCCTCTATACCTTTTCATTGTCTGGATAATTCCTTCCTTGTTATGTGCCTCCCTTATTGGACTATCAGCTAATCAAAAGTAGCCTTGGTGTCAGGTAAATAATGAATACTCAATGTATGAGTCCCCATTTTTAAGATGCCAGCTCCCCCAGAGTGATGGAAGTTCCAGACATCAACATAGATCCTGTACTTGGACCCACATTTTGGCAAATACCAGGTGTGATAATAAGAAATATATACTTGGTTTTTGTCCCTGGTTCTTGGCACAGAGGTTCTAAAACCCTTAGAATTCTCTGAGTGATAGGAGTGAGAGGAGAATCTTTTGTTATTATAAGCCCTTTCAACCACACCCGAGTTTATGCCAATAAAATGACTCTGGAAGAGCTCCTACAGAGCTTCAGAATGGGGGCTGCTGGCCGAAAGAACCAACCTTGCGGTTAGATGGTTGGGCTTCCAGCCTCTCCAGCAACCTACAGGAAGGGGAAAGGGGCTGGAGATTAAGTTCAGTGACTAATGACCATTGATTTAATCAATCAAACCACCATGAAAACTCCTAAACAACAGGGTTTTGCAGAGCTTCTGGGCTGGTGAACACATGGAGGTGCTGGGCTGGCAGTGTTGGGGGAGGGGCGGGAAGCTCTGTGCACCCCCCACTCCACACTTGGACCTATTCATCTCTTCCATGTGGCTGCTCCTGAGTTGTATCGTGTATAGTAAATCAGTGATAGGAAGTAAATAATTTTCCTGTGTTCTGTGAGCCATTGGAGCAAGTTACTGAAACTGAGGGGAAGCCACGGGAACCTCTGATTCATGACAGAACACCGGGGGACCCTCTCTTTGCAAGTGGCCCCCAAAGTGAGGGCAGTTTTGTGGAACTGAGCCCTTAAGCCTGTGGAGTCTGATGCGAATTCCAGGTAGTTCTTGTCGGAATTCAATTAAATTGCAGGATACCCAGTTGGTGTTAGGGAATTTGTTGGTGTCGGGGAAAGAAACCTACACGCAGTTGATGTCACATATGCTGTGGGTACAGTAGTCCACCTTACCCATGGTTTTGTTTTCCTTGGTTTCAGTTACCCGCAGTGAACCACAGTCCAAAAAATTTAAACAAAAAAATCCAGAAATAAATAATTTCTAAGTTTTAAATTGTGTGCCCTCAGAGTTGCATGATGAAATCTCATGCCGTTCTACTCCCTCCTCCCCAGGACATGAATCATCCATTTGTCCCATGTATCCATACTGTATATGCTACACACCCATTAGTAGACGTGTCAGATATCAGATAGAAAGAACACAGTATATGTTCAGGTCAAAAAAACATAGTAGATATGGGATTTGGTTCAATCTGAGGTTTCAGGCATCCACATGTTAAAGGAAAATAAAATCTCTGGGACCCCAAGTTCATTATGCAACAGGGAAAAGTTAAGCTTGGGAGCTGAGTCACATAAAACGAACAAACAACAAAAAACTGCTTTCCTTTTGGTCCTAATCAGATAGCTGCAAAATAGAAGGCCACATATCTCACCAGGTGGTCTCTCTCACCCTGACAATGTGAATTAACAGCTTCAAAGGTACAGGACAAAGACAAGAGGAGAAATCATCCCTCCACCTACCCCCAAGACAAGTGCATATCAGACTTCTTCCTCTACTCTCTGTTTACTTTATCCTGTGTAAAATACAGACCT
The DNA here is from genome assembly GCF_049354715.1 of Callithrix jacchus. Taxonomy (NCBI): domain Eukaryota; kingdom Metazoa; phylum Chordata; class Mammalia; order Primates; family Cebidae; genus Callithrix; species Callithrix jacchus. The sequence goes on from NC_133520.1 coordinate 51,299,963, forward strand.
ACTAAGTATGAGATGAGGGCATAATTGACTGTTTCTCTATCCCCCCACCTTTCATATTTAACATGTGGATTCAGTAAGTGCTAATAAAAGCCTTACAAGAATGGAATCACTTATCTGACTACCTACCCTCCCTTTTGTTTTCTTCTTCCTCTGCTGCCTGCTCTTTCCTCTTTAAATGTTGAAGTTCTCAAAACCATTTTTGGAAAAAGTGTCAAACATAGATCTCATTGTAACTTATGTCTCTTGTTCCTGGGTGTACCCTCAACCTTGGCAAAATAAACCTCTAAATCAATGGAGATCTGTCTCAGACACTTTTCGCTTTACACAATGAGAGTATTGGAATGTATCCCTGCCAGATGAAGGGAAACAACTTTAAAATAGTTTAGATCAGGACATACAGTTGCTCCCACTCTAGAAATCCTGAGAAAGCAGCATTAAGAGGTGGGGAAAAAAATTTCAGTCTCCAAAACCTTACAAGGATTCATGTCTGGCACATTGAAGAAACTCATGAAAATAAATGGGAAAAAAAATCAGAAATTCATTAGAATATGGGGGAAGAATATGAATTAGCCATTAACAGTGGTGAAAAGCTGAATAGCTAATGAGAATTTAAAGACAAGCTCGTATTCACTAGAAATTAGAGACATAAAATATTTTTTTAAAAATGCAATACCGCTTTACTCGATATTTTTAAGGCTAGAGGATATCAATTTCTAGAGACATCAGAAGATATAGGGATCCTCATGCACGTCTGGAAAGAAGGCAAACAGATATGGCCTTTGTGGAGAGCAATTTATAATGTATGATAACACATAATGAAATCAGACATGTGCATTACTTTAGCAATTCCATCCTGGGTATATACCTCAGAAAAATTAGCATACAGCTCCATAAAGAAAGATATATTAGGAATTTCCAACTATATTGGCAATGATGATAGCGAAGAACAGGTGGTAACCTTTAAGTCTGTCCTTAGAGTGCATAAGTAAAATGTTAGCTACATGCGATGGAACATGTTGTAGCAGTCAGAAGAAATGGAGGCAATGTGGATGGTTTGCAAAAACAAAGAAGAATGAGGAAAATTGAGAAACAAACATGTTTTCCAATTAAATGAGCATTACTATTAAAATATATTTAAATTTACCATTACAATATATTAAATAAGTATCAGATATATTGAGAATTTATGGTTGTCCTTCAGATATGTGAGAAATTGGTTCCAGGACCCCTGACTATGCCAAAATCTAAGCTTACTCAAGTCCCAAGTCCCATAGTCGGCCCTGCGGAACTGACATAGGAGAAAATTCTGCCCTCCATATACGTGGGTTGCACATTCCTCCAATACTGTATTTTCGATCCTCATTTGATTGAAAACAATCTGCATATAAGTGGACCTGCTCAGTTCAAACCCATGCTGTTCAAGGGTCAACTGTATTTAAATGAACATTAGGCTATGTACAGGGCCAATATTCAAAATAGTTAAAAATAAGTGTGGTGTGAGGGTCAACCCAACAGAATCGGCTCCTCCTGGGAGGCTGTGCACAGTGTGCCAGTTGCATATTGACCTGTATACATATGCAAATAAACACCTAGAATGTGCATGAGGAGGGCGTAGATGCAGTACAATAGAGAGAGTTGGTGATGGGGACAGAATGAGAACTGAAAGGTAATAAAGAAGAAAATGGGGGCCTTGCAGGAAGAAAGGGGTATAATCAGTTCTGTAAGCCAAGGTCAAGAAAAGGAGAGGGAGGAACTACAATGTAACATTGTAGAACAATGTACACACACACACACACACACACACACACACACACACACAACTTTACCAAACCAAGAAAAGAGCTATCATCAAAAAGTGTATTGTTTTTCTCCTGCAGAAAGTGACTGTTCCTATAACTACTTCTCCAATCCTTATTTGTTCTTCAATTCAAAAATGCTTTCATTCATCCATCTATCCACCCATCCATCTATTCATCCATCCAACAAGTATTGCCCAGCCACTATGTGCCAGGAGCTATTCTAGGCACTGGAGATATACCAGGGAGAAAGAAACAAAGCCCCCTGCCGTTATTTCGAAGCTGGGGTTCCCACTGAGTGTCATGCAGCAGGTACAGGGTAAATACTGGGGTATCACCCGGTGCAGGCTTAATAGGGGGTGTGGGTGGGATTCACCATGTATTTGAGACTTCGTGGAAGCCTCCCCCTTGTGCAAATGATGAGCTTCAATTCTCCAGCACTCAATTCAATTCAATAAACAGGCAAGGTACATCTGTCCCTACTACTTGTTCAACCTCCTGGTCATCATGGCTTTATTTTCCAGGGAGAATCTATTGCACTGACATTTCCAAGGGATCCAACTGATTTGGGGCTTTGGCGGTAGTTTCATTATGTATTATCATGCATTATAAATTGTTCTCTAAAAAGGCTTGTGTTAGTTCATTCTCACATTGCTATAAAGAAATACCTGAGAGTCCTGAGAGTGGGTGATTTATAAAGAAAAGAGGTTTAGTTGGCTCAAAGTTCCACAGTCTGCACAGGAAGCATGATCCTGGCATCTGCTTGGCTTCCTGGGAGGCCTGAGGAAGCCTTAAAATCATAGCAGAAGGCGAAGGGGAAGCGGGCACATCATGATCAGAGTAGGAGGAAGAGAAAAAGTGGGGAGCTGCTACACACTTTTAAACAAACAAATCCCACAGTAACTCACTCAACATTGTGAGACCAGCACCAAAGGGATGGATCTAAACTGTTCGTGAAGGATCCACTCCCACAATCCAATCACTTACCACAAGCCCCACCTCCAACATGGGGAATTACAATTTGACATGAGACTTGGGTGAGGACACAGACACAAACCATATCAAGGCTACATCCGTTTACCTTCTCTCCAGCAGTGCATGAAGATCCTTGTATCTTCTGATGTCTCTAGAAATTGATATCATCTAACTTTAAAAATATTGAATAGAGTGGTACTGCATATTTTTACAACTTTTTGCATCTCTAATTTCTAGTAAATATAAGCTTATCTTCAAATACTTACTAGCTATAAACACCTGAGGCTGGGGAATTTATTAAGAAAAAAGATTGATTTGGCTCATGGTTCTGCAGGCTGTACTAAATGCATGGTGCCAGCATCTGCTACTGGTGAGGCACCAGGCTGCTTCCACATATGGCAAAGGTGAAGGAGAGCCAGTTTGTAGAGATCACATGGCAAGAAAGGAAGCCAGAGAGAGAGGGGAGGGGCCGTGGTCTTTCTAACAACCAGTTCTTATAGGAACTAATAGAGTGAGAACTCCTCATTATCACCAGGATGGCACTAAGGCATTCCTGAGTGACCCACCCCCATAACCTACATATCTCATGCTAGGCCCCAGCTCAACACTGAGGATCAAGTTTCAACATGAGGTCCGGAGGGGTTTAAATCTCCGAATCATATCACCAACAATCTTTTCTTTTAAATTTTTTGTTATTTATTGGTTGATTTTATTTACTTTAAGTTCTGGGGTACGTGTTCAGATCTTGCAGGATTGTTACACAGGTATACACGTGCCATGGTGGTTTGCTGCCTCCATCCCCCGTCACCTACATCGGGCAATTCTCCTAATATTATCCCTCCCCAATCTCCCCACACCCTGCTATCGCTCCCCTAGCACCCCACCCCCCAAGAGACCCCAGTGTGTGATGTTCCCCTCCCTGTGTCCATGTGTTCTCATTGTTCAGCACCCACTTATGAGTGAGAACATGAGGTGTTTGGTTGTCTATTCTTGTGTCAGTTTGCTGAGAAAGAAAATGTGGCACATATACACCATGGAATACTATGCAGCCATAAAAAAGGATCAGTTCATGTCCTTTAGAGGGACATGGATGAATCTGGAAACCATCCTTTTCTTTTCTTTCCTTTCTTCCCCCCCCTCCTCTCCCCTCCTTTTTTTTTTGAGACAGGGTCGCACTCTGCTACCCAGGCTGGAGTAAGGTGGCATGATTTTGGCTCACTGCAATCTCTGCCTCCCAGGTTCAAGTGATCCTCCCACCTCAGCCTCCAGAGTAACTGAGACTACAGGTACATATGACCACACCTGGATAAGTTTTGTGATTTTTTGTAAAGATGGGGTCTTGCCATGTTGCCCTGAGCTTGTCTCCATCTCCTGAGCTCAAGCAGTCTGCCTGCCTCAGCCTCTCAAAGTGCTGGGATTGCAGACAAGTGCTGGGTACACCAGGTGTTGGTGCACCTGGCCGCCAACAATCTTCTAATGACCAGTGATGACTGGCTTCTTAGGCCATATTTTCTCTCTCTGCAGCATTCAGTCCTGTGGAACATACCCTTTGTCTTTAAATTTCCATAGTCATCTCAAATTAATTTTAATAGATGTTTTTATATTTCGAGACAGAGTCTCCTTCTCCAGGCTGGAGTGCAGTGGTGTGATCTTGGCTCACTGCAACCTCCACCTCCTGGGTTCAAGCTATTCTCATGCCTCAGCCTCCTGAATAGCTATAAATATATAATGACATGTATTTACCATTATATTCATACTACACAGAACAGTTTCACAGCACTAAATTTCCTCTGTACTCTACCTAGTCATACCTCTCTCCCCGCTGACCTCTGGCAACCCCTGATCTTTTTATTGTCTTCCTATGTTTTCCTTTCCACAGTGTTGCATAGTTGGAATCATACAGCATGTAGCCTTTTCAGATTGGCTTCTTTCCCTTAGAAATATGCATTTAAGGTTCATCCATGTCTTTTCAAAGCTGAAAGCTCATTTCCTTTTAGTGCTGATTAATATTCCATTGTCACAGTTTATCATTCACCTATTGAAGAAAATCTTGGTCATTTCCCAGTTTTGGTAATTTGGTAACTATGAATGAAAGTACTATAAACATCTGTGTGCAGATTTTTGTGTGGGCCTAAATTTTCTTTCTTTCTTTTTTTTTTTTTTTTTTTTTAATTTTTTATTGGATTATAGGTTTTGGGGTACATGAGCAGAGCATGCAAGACAGTTGCGTAGGTACACACATGGCAGTGTGCTTTGCTTTTCTTCTCCCCTTCACCCACATTTGGCATTTCTCCCCAGGCTATCCCTCCCCACCTCCCCCTCCCACTGGCCCTCCCCTTTTCCCCCCAATAGACCCCAGTGTTTAGTAATCCCCTTTCTGTGTCCATGTGTTCTCATTTTTCATCACGCACCTATGAGTGAGAATATGCGGTGTTTCATTTTCTGTTCTTGTGTCAGTTTGCTGAGGATGATGTTCTCCAGATTCATCCATGTCCCTACAAATGACACGAACTCATCATTTCTGATTGCTGCATAATATTCCATGGTGTATATGTGCCACATTTTTCCAATCCAGTCTATTATCAATGGGCATTTGGGTTGATTCCAGGTCTTTGCTATTGTAAACAGTGCTGCAATGAACATTCGTGTACATGTGTCCTTATAGTAGAACGATTTATAGTCTTTTGGATATATGCCCAGTAATGGGATTGCTGGGTCAAATGGAATTTCTATTTCTAAGGCCTTGAGGAATCGCCACACTGTCTTCCACAATGGTTGAACTAATTTACACTCCCACCAACAGTGTAAAAGTGTTCCTTTTTCTCCACATCCTCTCCAGCATCTGTTGTCTCCAGATTTTTTAATGATCGCCATTCTAACTGGCGTGAGATGGTATCTCAATGTGGTTTTGATTTGCATCTCTCTGATGACCAGTGACGATGAGCATTTTTTCATATGATTGTTGGCCTCATATATGTCTTCTTTCGTAAAGTATCTGTTCATATCCTTTGCCCACTTTTGAATGGGCTTGTTTGTTTTTTTCCTGTAAATCTGCTTGAGTTGTTTGTAAATTCTGGATATCAGCCCTTTGTCAGATGGGTAGACTGCGAAAATTTTTTCCCATTCTGTTGGTTGCCGATCCACTCTAGTTACTGTTTCTTTTGCCGTGCAGAAGCTGTGGAGTTTCATTAGGTCCCATTTGTCTATTTTGGCTTTTGTTGCCAATGCTCTTGGTGTTTTGTTCATGAAGTCCTTGCCTACTCCTATGTCCTGGATAGTTTTGCCTAGATTTCCTTCTAGGGTTTTTATGGTGCCAGGTCTTATGTTTAAGTCTTTAATCCATCTGGAGTTAATTTTAGTGTAAGGTGTCAGGAAGGGGTCCAGTTTCTGCTTTCTGCACATGGCTAGCCAGTTTTCCCAACACCATTTGTTAAACATGGAATCCTTGCCCCATTGCTTGTTTTTGTCAGGTTTCTCAAAGATTGTATAGTTGTATGTATGTTGTGTTGCCTCCGGTGCCTCTGTTTTGTTCCATTGGTCTATATCTCTGTTTTGGTACCAGTACCATGCTGTTTTGATTACTGTAGCCTTGTAGTATAGTTCGAAATCCGGTAGTGTGATGCCCCCCGCTGTGTTCTTTTTGCTTAGAATTGACTTGGCTATGCGGGCTCTCTTTTGGTTCCATATGAAGTTCATGGTGGTTTTTTCCAGTTCTGTGAAGAAAGTCGATGGTAGCTTGATGGGGATAGCGTTGATTCTGTAAATTACTTTGGGCAGTATAGCCATTTTCACGATATTAATTCTTCCTAACCATGAACATGGAATGTTTCTCCATCTGTTTGTGTCCTCTCTGATTTCGTTGAGCAGTGGTTTGTAGTTCTCCTTGAAGAGGTCCCTTACGTTCCTTGTGAGTTGTATTCCGAGGTATTTTATTCTTTTTGTAGCAATTGCGAATGGCAGTTCGCTCTTGATTTGGCTTTCTTTAAGTCTGTTATTGGTGTAGACGAATGCTTGTGATTTTTGCACATTGATTTTATATCCTGAGACTTTGCTGAAGTTGTTTATCAGTTTCAGGAGTTTTTGGGCTGAGGCGATGGGGTCTTCTAGGTATACTATCATGTCGTCTGCAAATAGAGACAATTTGGCTTCCACCTTTCCTATTTGAATACCCTTTATTTCTTTTTCTTGCCTGATTGCTCTGGCTAGAACTTCCAGTACTATATTGAATAGGAGTGGTGAGAGAGGGCATCCTTGTCTAGTACCAGATTTCAAAGGGAATGCTTCCAGTTTTTGCCCATTCAGTATGATATTGGCTGTTGGTTTGTCATAAATAGCTTTTATTACTTTGAGATACGTTCCATCGATACCGAGTTTATTGAGGGTTTTTAGCATAAAGGGCTGTTGAATTTTGTCAAATGCCTTTTCTGCGTCGATTGAGATAATCATGTGGTTTTTGTTTTTGGTTCTGTTTATGTGGTGAATTACGTTGATAGACTTGCGTATGTTGAACCAGCCTTGCATCCCTGGGATGAATCCTACTTGATCATGATGAATAAGTTTTTTGATTTGCTGTTGCAATCGGCTTGCCAATATTTTATTGAAGATTTTTGCATCTATGTTCATCATGGATATTGGCCTGAAGTTTTCTTTTCTCGTTGGGTCTCTGCCGGGTTTTGGTATCAGGATGATGTTGGTCTCATAAAATGATTTGGGAAGGATTCCCTCTTTTTGGATTGTTTGAAATAGTTTTAGAAGGAATGGTACCAGCTCCTCCTTGTGTGTCTGGTAGAATTCGGCTGTGAACCCATCTGGACCTGGGCTTTTTTTGTGAGGTAGGCTCTTAATTGCTGCCTCAACTTCAGACCTTTTTATTGGTCTATTCATAGTTTCAGCTTCCTCCTGGTTTAGGCTTGGGAGGACACAGGAGTCCAGGAATTTATCCATTTCTTCCAGGTTTACTAGTTTATGTGCATAGAGTTGTTTGTAATATTCTCTGATGATGGTTTGAATTTCTGTGGAATCTGTGGTGATTTCCCCTTTATCATTTTTTATTGCATCTATTTGGTTGTTCTCTCTTTTCTTTTTAATCAATCTGGCTAGTGGTCTGTCTATTTTGTTGATCTTTTCAAAAAACCAGCTCTTGGATTTATTGATTTTTTGAAGGGTTTTTCGTGTCTCAATCTCCTTCAGCTCAGCTCTGATCTTAGTAATTTCTTGTCTTCTGCTGGGTTTTGAGTTTTTTTGATCTTGCTCCTCTAGCTCTTTCAATTTTGACGATAGGGTGTCAATTTTGGATCTCTCCATTCTCCTCATATGGGCACTTATTGCTATATACTTTCCTCTAGAGACTGCTTTAAATGTGTCCCAGAGGTTCTGGCACGTTGTATCTTCATTCTCATTGGTTTCGAAGAACTTCTTTATTTCTGCCTTCATTTCGTTGTTTACCCAGTCAACATTCAAGAGCCAGTTGTTCAGTTTCCATGAAGCTGTGCGGTTCTGGGTCGGTTTCTGAATTCTGAGTTCTAACTTGATTGCACTATGGTCTGAGAGGCTGTTTGTTATGATTTCAGTTGTTTTGCATTTGTTGAGCAGTGCTTTACTTCCAATTATGTGGTCAATTTTAGAGTAGGTGTGATGTGGTGCTGAGAAGAATGTGTATTCTGTGGATTTGGGGTGGAGAGTTCTGTAAATGTCCACCAGGTTTGCTTGCTCCAGGTCTGAGTTCAAGCCCTGGGTATCCTTGTTGATTTTCTGTCTGGTTGATCTGTCTAGTATTGACAGTGGAGTGTTAAAGTCTCCCACTATTATTGTGTGGGAGTCTAAGTCCTTTTGTAAGTCATTAAGAACTTGCCTTATGTATCTGGGTGCTCCTGCATTGGGTCCATATATGTTTAGGATCGTTAGCTCTTCTTGTTGTATCGATCCTTTTACCATTATGTAATGGCCTTCTTTGTCTCTTTTGATCTTTGTTGCTTTAAAGTCTATTTTATCAGAGATGAGAATTGCAACTCCTGCTTTTTTTTGCTTTCCATTAGCTTGGTAAATCTTCCTCCATCCCTTTATTTTGAGCCTTTGTGTATCCTTGCATGTGAGATGGGTTTCCTGGATACAGCACACTGATGGGTTTTGGATTTTTATCCAATTTGCCAGTCTGTGTCTTTTGATTGGTGCATTTAGTCCATTTACATTTAGGGTTAATATTGTTATGTGTGAATTTGATACTGCCATTTTGATTCTAAGTGGCTGTTTTGCCTGTTAGTTGTTGTAGATTCTTCATTATGTTGAAGCTCTTTAGCATTCAGTGTGATTTTGGAATGGCTGGTACTGATTGATCCTTTCTATGTGTAGTGCCTCTTTTAGGAGCTCTTGTAAAGCAGGCCTGGTGGTGACAAAATCTCTGAGTACTTGCTTGTTCGCAAAGGATTTTATTCTTCCTTCACTTCTGAAGCTCAGTTTGGCTGGATATGAAATTCTGGGTTGAAAGTTCTTTTCTTTAAGAATGTTGAATATTGGCCCCCACTCTCTTCTGGCTTGTAGTGTTTCTGCCGAGAGATCTGCTGTGAGTCTGATGGGCTTCCCTTTGTGGGTGACCCGACCTTTCTCTCTGGCTGCCCTTAGTATTCTCTCCTTTATTTCAACCCTGTTGAATCTGACGATTATGTGCCTTGGGGTTGCTCTTCTTGCGGAATATCTTTGTGGTGTTCTCTGTATTTCCTGCAATTGAGTGTTGGCTTGTCTTGCTAGGTGGGGGAAATTTTCCTGGATGATGTCCTGAAGAGTATTTTCCAGCTGGGATTCATTCTCTTCGTCCCCTTCTGGTACACCTATGAAACGTAGGTTAGGTCTTTTCACATAGTCCCACATTTCTTGGAGACTTTGTTCATTCCTTTTTGCGCTTTTTTCTCTGATCTTGGTTTCTCGTTTTATTTCATTGAGTTGGTCTTCGACTTCAGATATTCTTTCTTCTGCTTGGTCAATTCGGCTATTGAAACTTGCGTTTGCTTCGCGAAGTTCTCGTATTCTGTTTTTCAGCTCCTTTAATTCATTCATATTCCTCTCTAAGGTATCCATTCTTGTTATCATTTCCTCGAATCTTTTTTCAAATCTTTTTTCAAGGTTCTTAGTTTCTTTGCATTGATTTAATACATGATCTTTTAGCTCACAAAAGTTTCTCATTATCCATCTTCTGAAGTCTAATTCCGTCATTTCGTCACAGTCGTTCTCCATCCAGCTTTGTTCCCTTGCTGGTGAGGAGTTTTGGTCCTTTCTAGGAGGCGATGTGTTCTGGTTTCGGGTGTTTTCCTCCTTTTTGCGCTGGTTTCTTCCCATCTTTGTGGATTTGTCCGCTGGTCGTCTGCGTAGTTGCTGACTTTTCGTTTGGGTCTCTGAGTGGACACCCAGTATGTTGATGATGAAGTATTTCTGTTGCTTGGTTTTCCTTCTACCAGTCTAGCCCCTTCGCTGTACGACTGTTGAGGTCCACTCCAGACCCTGCTTGTCTGGGGTGCACCTCTAGTAGCCGTGGCACAGCGAGGGATGCTACCAGTTTCTTTTTCTGCTCTCTTTGTCCCAGGATGATGCCTGCCTAATGACAGTCTTTTGGATATAGAGGGGTCAGGGAGCTGCTTGAGGAGACAGTTTGTACTTTATAGGGGTTTAATTGCTGAGCTGTGCACTCTGTTGTTCATTCAGGGCTGTTAGGCTGCTATGTTTGATTCTGCTGCAACACAGCTCATTAAACAACCCCCTTTTTTTTTTCTCAAATGCTCTGTGTTGAGGGGTTTGGGCTTTATTTTTGGATGTCCGATCAGGTGTCCTGCCCAGCTCAAAGGCAGACTAGCCACTGTTTGGCTGCCGAGGCTCCGCCCTGCTGTTGTGTGATTCGCGCTGTTCCTGCCGGCTCTGCTGTGGTCTCCGCCACGCCCTGCGGCGGAGTCTCTTCGTTGTAGCGTGTTGCCTCAGCAACGGCAGGCTGCGTCAGCAGTGGGCGTGTATCTCAGTAGGGACGGGTTGCCTCGGCAACGGCTGGCTGCGTCAGCAGTGGGCGTGTATCTCAGTAGGGACGGGTTGCCTCGGCAACGGCTGGCTGCCTCAGCAGTGGGCGTGTATATCAGTTGGGGCAGGTTGCCTCCGTAGTGGTGGACGCCCCTCCCCCACAGAGCGTCTCGGACCGTCTGCCCGGGATAGTTTGAAATCGCGGTTTTGTTCGTCCCACTGGGTATCCCAAACGATCTGTCCCTGCAATCCCCTGGGCTGGGCTACTGTGCAAGTCTCGTTCAGTCTCAAGTCCAGCCCTCTCAAGTCTCAGGTTGCCGGTTCAACAAGGCACCCGGACAAGCGCGCCCTGTGGGGATTGCTGGGTAGGGCCGGCCGCTGCCGCCCCGGCTGCCGGCTTCGCCAGGCAGACCTACTGCCTGGCGTCCCGTGTCTTTTTATACTTGGGAGTTTCCCCGTTCTGTGGGCAACAAAGATCAGTCTGGAAATGCAGCACTGACTCACCGTTTGCGAATTCAACGCGGGCTCCAATCCTGGGTTGTTCTCACAGCGCCATCTTGAGTCCCCTCACCGGGCCTAAATTTTCAACTCCTTTGGGTAAATACCAAGGAGCGTGATTGCTGAATTGTATGGTGAAAGTATGTTGAGTTTAGAGAAACACCAAACTGTCTTCCAAAGTGGCTGTACCAATTTCTTTTCTTTTTTCCCTTTCTGTGCCTATTCTACACTTTCTATCATTTCATGTTGTTGCCTTCCAATCAGGCTCCCAAACCAGAAGCGAGGAGTCATGCTGGACTCTTCCCTTATTTATTTTCCTCAAATACTTGCTAAGTGCCCACTGTGTACCAGGCACAGGGCTAGGCTCTGGTTGCATATTTATCAATAAAGAGATCTAGTCCCTTGTGTTGTGGAGTTCAGCAAGTGCCAAGTGCATTATAAGCATTATGTACATTCCTGGTGGAAGGACCTATAAAAAAATAAATGTCCTGAACACTGAAATTATTTTCTGTGTCATTAATTTTACTCAGCACTTTAATCAATAATCATCTATTTGAGGGACTTCAGTGCATGTGTGACCGATAATTAATATTCAACATGCACTTTTGAATTTTTTATGATGTATTTCAGAACAGTGGTTGTCAATAAGGAAGTTTGGGGATCAGAATGACATGAGATGATGGGATTATCACACACTGCATGACTATATCAAAATATTTCATGTACTCTATAAATGTACTTTCATAAACTATCCACTAAAATAAATAATTACATGACAAGCTTTGTTCAGCATTACACACTGACACAACGTGTGTCCACACACATATGCACTTGTACATATATGCCTAAGGCCATGTTGAAAACTACAAATTTGAAAACTATTCTGAAATATCTGGGAAGCTAGCCATACATGTGCTATTTACTTATTTATAATTGATCATATAGAGGAGTGCTAATTCTAAAACTTCCTCTTTTGTGACGCAAAGCCTGATTAGTCAGCTATGAAATAAAGAGCTTTCTAACTGTGAAGATGAAGAAAGGGGTCTAGGGTTTTTCTGCATGTTCTTTTTATTAAATTAATAATATGGGTATATGCCTTTGCAATATTTTCTGTTCTGAGTTTCAGACAGAACTTGAAAAGCTACATATGAAAAGCTCTGATCCTCAAGGACTAAGTTTCTTCTCTGCCAGACATAACAACTTATCAATTTTCAATGTTTTTTTCAGTAGGTATCTACAAAGAAATCTGAACCAGAAGTCACTTCTTCCTGAGTTTCACTAACTTATCTCAGTTTGATGGCCTTTGTAATGGCTACAAACTGAGCAGTAAAATAATGAGTTAAACTGCAGAAAACTATAATTGTTACTGAATATATGGAAGAACCAGGAAGAGAAAACTTGGTTGGTCTACAAGATCTTTTGTCCAGCATCTGGATCCAAGATATAATTTCTCCACCATTATGGCTAATTAACTATAAGCAGTTTTAGCAAGGTTTCAACTGGTATGGGAACAAATTAGGTCAATCATTTAATGTGAGCCAGCCCAGAGCCAAGCATAGGTATAAAAATGTTTAATAAGCAAGACAAATGAAAATATTGCCTTTGATGGTCTTTATAAATGACCATAATATGATAGAAGAATGAAATGCCAGACTTTTAAAATGAATTGCTTAATATTTGCCAGACATCTGGGTTTATTTTCACGTCCAGAGTACTAAAGTCAGAAGAAAAAGAAGTCTAGCTTTGAGTTTTTAAAATCTATTTGCAAAATGCATGCACAGATGATTTTACACATCATTTATATTGCTGCATGGTAACAACCAAAAGATGCAAAACATTTCTTAGGCTGTAAGGACAAGGTTTCCAGGACAATTTCCTAATATGAGGGTTAGAATAGGCTGTCTACATTTGTGAAGCTCTTTTGACTTTTTAAGAATTGTTTTAAAAATTATTAAAATCATTACAAAAATTTATCTTCACTCCTCTCATCTCAATCTCATGCCTGTTTTCCAGGTGCATTTTTCTAGGGTCTGTGAAATTTGGCCCGGGTCTTGCTAGAACAGATTCTATTTTTTTAATTAAATTTTTTACTTTGAAATAACGGTACATTCACCTGCAGTTTTCAAAAATAATACAGAGAGATCCCATGTCTCTTTCACACCATTTCCCCTACTGGTAACATTTTGCAGAATTATGGTACAATTTTTACAACAGCATATAGACATTGATGTATTGGAGATGCAAAACATTACCATCAACACTAGGATTTTTCATGTCCCCCTTCTTATTTCTCTGCAACCACTAATCTATTCTCCATTTCTATATTTTGTCATTTCATAAATGTTATATAAGTAGGGCTATATGATACATAACTTTTTGGGATTAGCTTTTTTTTCCCACTTGGTGTAATTTTCTGGAGATTCATCTGAGTTGTGTGTATTCGTAGCTCATCACGTTTTATGCTGCATAGAATTCCATATGGACATACCACAATTTGTTTAACCATTCAAACATTGAAGGACATCAGGTTGTTTCTAGACTTTGTTATTATAAGTAAAGCTGCTATAGACATTTCTATGCACATTACTATGTGAACATAAGGCTTCATTTCTCTGGAATTAACTCCCAGAAAAGCAATTACTGGCTAGCATATAATTGCATGTTTAGGTTTTTAAGAAACTACCAAACTATTTTAACATCCCCACCAACAACATATGAGTAATCAAATTTCTCTACATCCTTGCCAACATTTGGAATTTTACTACTTTCTATTTTAGCCATTTTGATAAGTGTGTATTGATATCTCATGTGATTTTAACCATATTTAATCCTAAGGCTTAAAAGTGATATTATCTTTCACGGGCTTATTTAACATCTCCTCAGTGATATGTCCCTTAGAAACTTCTGCCCATTCTCTAATTGTTTTTGTGTTACTCAATTTTTGAGACTTCCTTATATATTCTAGATATAGCCCTTTGCTGGATATGTGGTTTGCAAATATTTTCACTCTTTCTGTAGTCATCTTTTTATCCTATTAACAGGGTGTTTGAAAAGAATGTGAATTCAGCTGTTGTTGGGCAGAGTATTCCATAAATGCCAATTAGATCCTGTTGGTTGAAAGTGTTATTGTGTTCTTTTATATCCTTGCTGACTTTCTTCTAGTTGTTCTGTCAGTTGCTGAGATAAGGGTGTTAAAGCCTACAACTATAATTATGGATTTGTCTATTTCTCTTTGCAGACCTATCAATTTTCACTTCGTGTATTTTACAGCTTGATGGCTTGGTGTATACACATTTGAATTGCTATGTGTCCTTGGTGGATTGCGCCTTTTATCTTTATGTAATGTACCTCTCAGTTTCTGGTAATTTTCTTTGCTACTTTATGTGTCTATTTGCTACTTTATGAAGTCTACTTTCTGTGCTATTTATGTTGTCACTTCTGCTTTGTTTTGATTAATGTTTGTATATCTTTTAATATTGTTTTATTTTCAATTTGCCTGTATTCTTATATGTGAAGTGAGTTTCCTGTAGACAGCATATAATTAGGTTATGCTTTTTAAATCCACTCCACCAGTCTTCATCTTTTGCTTCATCTTTTTTTCATTCAGCCTGAGATTTCTGTGATTCTTTGTATGGGAAATTTTCTACTGAAACCTTGACAATTTTATGTTACACCCTGAGACTCTGAATTTTATTTAACTCTTCTTGTTCATCTTACTTTTTCTGACACCATTCCAATAGAGGAAAGGGACTAGAACCTCATTACTGCTAAGTTGAGGTAGAAATTGGCCTCAGTTAGCACATGGGTATGAAGAGGGCTCTTTTCATTTCTGTTGAGTAAGAATGAGAGTTTTGGCTCCTCGCATGGCCTGTACAGTGGAGTTGGCCTCATTCCCACTTTGTGATGGCGAAAGACCTAATTCTCTAGTAGGTCTCTGACACCCACCTCAGCAGTGAGGGGAAGGGTGCCTGATGACTGCTGAGTGGGAGTGGGGTGCCTGATGGCAGTCTTCTAATGTGGTCTGCACTGATGCCATGTTGGTGAGAAGAGAGGGAGCTATTGTTTTCACTGTAGACCAGGGCAGATAAAAGTTCCAAGGTCCTACTTGGTGTTCTCTGAATATACCTGAAACGGTAGGAAAGCAAACTGTTATGCCTAGGGATGACTGGAAGTCTGTTCTTTTTATGTGAGTTTTGCTGATATGGGTGGGACCATATATTTTTCAGTGATGTTTGACCAGAGTAAGGCTGGTATTATCTAATTTTTTCTTATTGTTGTGTTAGGCTGTGATCCTTCAGTTAGAGAGAGTGGGCTTTTGTTGGGCTTATTTTTTATCTGCCCTTTGGGATTTCTGGGTTGTCAGCCTCTCCAGCAACTACAAGGAAAAAATAAGAGGACTCATCACCCTACTGTTCCTCTGCTCCCAGTGTCACTGGCCAGTCTGCCTTCTTCTGACTGCCTTTCAGAATCTTCTTTGTTATTACTGTTGTTTTAAATTAGGATATAATTTATATGCCACACATAATTCTTATTTTCTGCCATCTGAAGACTTCATTGAAATAGATATCTACAACTTAAAATGTCTGTAACTGTAGGAAATTCAGTCTTAATGGTTGCCATGTAGCTCTCAAAAAGAAGAAACTAGATTTCTTTTTTTGCAAGGGGGAAAAATTGGACACATTGTAATCGTTCTTGGCCTCCAGATTCATCTGTGCCAACAAAACTTACTTTCTGGAATTTAATTACTCTTGTTCCATTTTCTTGGGTATCAAGTGAGCAGCACTGACGCTGAGTTTGGAGGGTATATTATTATGAAGCCTGCACATAGCAAACATATTGATGGTCACTAGCTGCTTTGTAAATATTGTTTATATTTGATATTCAGTTTTCACTGGTAAATTGGGCTTCAAGAATTAAATAAAAATAGTTGATGTTTTATTTCTTAAAAAAAAAAATTATATGCCACAGAAGTCACCATTTAAAAGTTTGTAATTCTTCAAAAAATCAATAAATCCAAGAGCTGGTTTTTTGAAAAGATCAACAAAATAGACAGACCACTAGCCAGATTGATTAAAAAGAAAAGAGAGAACAACCAAATAGATGCAATAAAAAATGATAAAGGGGAAATCACCACAGATTCCACAGAAGTTCAAACCATCATCAGAGAATATTACAAACAACTCTATGCGCATAAACTAGTAAACCTGGAAGAGATGGATAAATTCCTGGACTCCTGTGTCCTCCCAAGCCTAAACCAGGAGGAAGCTGAAACTATGAATAGACCAATAACAAGGTCTGAAGTTGAGGCAGCAATTAAGAGCCTACCACACAAAAAAAGCCCAGGTCCAGACGGATTCACAGCCGAATTCTACCAGACACACAAGGAGGAGCTGGTACCATTCCTTCTAAAGCTATTTCAAACAATCCAAAAAGAGGGAATCCTTCCCAAATCATTTTATGAGACCAACATCACCCTGATACCAAAACCCGGCAGAGACCCAACGAGTAAAGAAAACTTCAGGCCAATATCCATGATGAACATAGATGCAAAAATCTTCAATAAAATATTGGCAAGCCGATTGCAACAGCAAATCAAAAAACTTATTCATCATGATCAAGTAGGATTCATCCCGGGGATGCAAGGCTGGTTCAACATACGCAAGTCTATCAACGTAATTCACCACATAAACAGAACCAAAAACAAAAACCACATGATTATCTCAATCGACGCAGAGAAGGCATTTGACAAAATTCAACAGCCCTTTATGCTAAAAACCCTCAATAAACTCGGTATCGATGGAACGTATCTCAAAGTAATAAAAGCTATTTATGACAAACCAACAGCCAATATCATACTGAATGGGCAAAAACTGGAAGCATTCCCTTTAAAATCTGGCACTAGACAAGGATGCCCTCTCTCACCACTCCTATTCAATATAGTACTGGAAGTTCTAGCCAGAGCAATCAGGCAAGAAAAAGAAATAAAGGGTATTCAAATAGGAAAGGTGGAAGCCAAATTGTCTCTATTTGCAGACGACATGATAGTATACCTAGAAGACCCCATTGCCTCAGCCCAAAAACTCCTGAAACTGATAAGCAACTTCAGCAAAGTCTCAGGATATAAAATCAATGTGCAAAAATCACAAGCATTCGTCTACACCAACAACAGACTTAAAGAAAGCCAAATCAAGAGCGAACTGCCATTCGCAATTGCTACAAAAAGAATAAAATACCTTGGAATACAACTCACAAGGAACGTAAGGGACCTCTTTAAGGAGAACTACAAACCACTGCTCAACGAAATCAGAGAGGACACAAACAGATGGAGAAACATTCCATGTTCATGGTTAGGAAGAATTAATATCGTGAAAATGGCTATACTTCCCAAAGTAATTTACAGAATCAACGCTCTCCCCATCAAGCTACCACTGACTTTCTTCACAGAAGTGGAAAAAACCACCATGAACTTTATATGGAACCAAAAGAGAGCCCGCATAGCCAAGTCAATTCTAAGCAAAAAGAACACAGCGGGGGGCATCACACTACCGAATTTCAAACTATACTACAAGGCTACAGTAATCAAAACAGCATGGTACTGGTACCAAAACAGAGATATAGACCAATGGAACAAAACAGAGGCACCGGAGGCAACACAACATACATACAACTATACAATCTTTGAGAAACCTGACAAAAACAAGCAATGGGGCAAGGATTCCCTGTTTAACAAATGGTGTTGGGAAAACTGGCTAGCCATGTGCAGAAAGCAGAAACTGGACCCCTTTCTGACACCTTACACCAAAATTAACTCCAGATGGATTAAAGACTTAAACATAAGACCTGGCACCATAAAAACCCTAGAAGGAAATCTAGGCAAAACTATCCAGGACATAGGAGTAGGCAAGGACTTCATGAACAAAACACCAAAAGCATTGGCAACAAAAGCCAAAATAGACAAATGGGACCTAATGAAACTCCACAGCTTCTGCACGGCAAAAGAAACAGTAACTAGAGTGGATCGGCAACCAACAGAATGGGAAAAAATTTTCGCAGTCTACCCATCTGACAAAGGGCTGATATCCAGAATTTACAAAGAACTCAAACAGATTTACAGGAAAAAAACAAACAAGCCCATTCAAAAGTGGGCAAAGGATATGAACAGACACTTTACGAAAGAAGACATATATGAGGCCAACAATCACATGAAAAAATGCTCATCGTCACTGGTCATCAGAGAGATGCAAATCAAAACCACATTGAGATACCATCTCACGCCAGTTAGAATGGCGATCATTAAAAAATCTGGAGTCAACAGATGCTGGAGAGGATGTGGAGAAAAAGGAACACTTTTACACTGTTGGTGGGAGTGTAAATTAGTTCAACCATTGTGGAAGACAGTGTGGCGATTCCTCAAAGCCTTAGAAATAGAAATTCCATTTGACCCAGCAATCCCATTACTGGGTATATATCCAAAAGACTATAAATCGTTCTACTATAAGGACACATGTACACGAATGTTCATTGCAGCACTGTTTACAATAGCAAAAACCTGGAATCAACCCAAATGCCCATTGATAATAGACTGGATTGGAAAAATGTGGCACATATACACCATGGAATATTATGCAGCAATCAGAAATGATGAGTTCGTGTCGTTTGTAGGGACATGGATGAATCTGGAGAACATCATCCTCAGCAAACTGACACAAGAACAAAAAATGAAACACCGCATATTCTCACTCATAGGTGGGTGATGAAAAATGAGAACACATGGACACAGAAAGGGGATTACTAAACACTGGGGTCTATTGGGGGGAAAAGGGGAGGGCCAGTGGGAGGGGGAGGTGGGGAGGGATAGCCCGGGGAGAAATGCCAAATGTGGGTGAAGGGGAGAAGAAAAGCAAAGCACACTGCCATGTGTGTACCTAAGCAACTGTCTTGCATGCTATGCTCATGTACCCCAAAACCTAAAATCCAATAAAAAATTAAAAAAAAAAAAAGATGAAAAAAAAAAAAGTTTGTAATTCAGTGGGTTTTAGTATATTCGCAAGGTGCAACCATTAATATTATCTAATCCCAGGACACTTCTACTCTATTCTCTCCTTTTTCTTACCCCCAGAAGAGACTTTGTGCCTTTAGCCATCACTTCCTATTGCCTTCCACCCCACCACTAGCCTTATTCTGGACATTTCATGTAAACGGAAGCACAACATTTGTTGCCTTTTATGTCTGGCTTTTTTCACTTAGCATAATGTTTTTAAAGTTTACCCGTGTTGTAGTATGAATCAGTATTTCATTTCCATGACTGAATAATATTCCACTGTTGGATATACCACATTTTATTTATCCATTCATCAGCTGATAGACATTCATTTGTATAACTTTTTCGCTAATGTGTATAATGCTGCTGTGTACATTTATATACAAGTTTTTCTGTGAACATGTGTTTTCAGTTCTTTCGGGTATAAAGCTAGGAATGGAATTGCTGGGTCATATGGAAACTTTATGTTTAAATTTTTGAGGAACTGGGAAATTATTTTTCAAAGTCACTTTACCATTCAACACTGTATAGCAATGCATGAAGGTTCCAATTACTTTATATCCTTGTCAACACTTGCTATTGTCTATCTTTTTAACTTTAGCCATCCTAGTGGGTGTGAAGTTAAACCTCATTGTGTTTTTTAGTTGCATTCTCCTAATGACTAAGGATGTTGAACGCCTTTTTATGTGGCTATTTGTATATCTTCCTTGGAGAAATGTCTATTCAAACCCTTTGCTCATTTTTACATTGGGTTATTTGTCCTTTTATTGTTATGTTGTAAGAGTTGTTTATATATTTTGGATATGAGACCCTTATCAGTTATATGAATTTCAAATACTTTCTTCTGTTCTGTGAGTTGCCTTTTCATTTTCTTTATAGTTCCCCTTGACTTTCTGTATCTTGTTATATTTGCTTTGTATATAAAGAGCAGGATTTGTAGTTATAGTTAGTGGGGATAATAAAAAAGGTTATACCAAATCTATTTTCCCAGAAGTAGAAATCCAAATTGTAGACCATATTTTAATAATATGTTAAAAATATCAGTCAGTGAAAACTAAAATAATAATAATAACAATAATAATAAGAGGCACAAACTGGTCCAAATTTTTCTCACAGTCATCCAATGCAGAATAAATACACAGGTGATACTGACACCATATTCTTCCATCTTCCGGCAAGTCCTGAGCCTCAGAGCTGGTGCTGTTCATGTGGTTGGTTGGATGAGTTTAACAGGAGTTTTCAGTGGAGCATTCAGTCAAGCCCCTGTGAGAACAACAGGGCAATGGCTTCAGTTGTACTAGTTTTTTTTTAAAAAAGCCACATTATACAACCTACACTACTTTCTTTGTAATAGAAATTGTGGGCCTCTGTGATATACAGTCACAACTCTCTAACCTCATTTTGCAAAGGAAAGAGTAGGTTTTTTCAACTCCACCCTTTCTATTTTATAAAGAAAAAGGTAAAAGAAAACAGACGGGATTTCTACTTCCATATTCTTCCTATGAGAGAGAAATATATAAAATGCTGGGTTTGATGGCCTTAGGCTCCATGCAAGAGATTACCTCTAAGTCTATTCCATAACTCTAGATGATAAAGAGGCAACATCCTGTAGCACTTTACGGTAATAATACCATTAATAAACTGAAATAGGGAGCTTCTTATAAAGTTAGAAGGCTAGCCCTTCCCTACTTTCACATTTGGGATTTCAAAACCAGTTTACTTACTGTTTTTCTTTTTCATGAAACAGAAAATGCTGTCGTTTTGATTAAAAGTATGACATAATTGTAATAAATGTTAACATTAAAACCATAACTCAAACTACATAACGCAACATTTTTTGGACTGCAAGAGCAACTGGAAAGAAAAACATGCAGAGTGGTTAATATACTACTCTTGCACTGGTTTAGACCAGGGCGAAGCAGGATCTGCTCTTGTCTTCCACAAGCTGACGCCTCCGGGCTTGGGGTAAAAGGAAAACCAGGCCGAGGGAGCAGGACCTAAGGCCCAGACCCAGGTCTCTCACTGTGTACTCAGGACCCAGGAATTTCCTGCTCAACTGGCTCCAATCACACTTTCAGAACCGGTATAGGTCTCTTTTCCCACGCTGGTTCTCTTAAGGACAGACTCTGTCTGCCTAGGACTCTGGCTAATTGGGGCTACCTTGGGGCATTGTGGATGACATTTAGATATGTGGAATGAGTGTCTCTAGGTATGCATGGTTGCAAATTTCGTGGTGGTGCAAGTCTGAGCCACAGTAGGGAAGGCGTGGGGAACAGCCCTTTCATCATGGCCATGTTCAAGTGTGGAATATAAGGAAAAAAGAAACTCTATTTGAACTTGGCCTTTCCAGAAATTAGAAGGATGTATTTGTCAATGCAGAAGCGTAAAACATATTTAATATTTGGTTAGTTTGACTTATAACATTTCAAATATTTAGAAGGGTCTGATATTGTACTTTGGTTCCACCTTAAAAAATGTTAAGGGTACATCTAAGCATTATCAGTCTTTGAGAACTCTAGTTCAAAAAATGAATAAGAAAAGTGAGGGTTTGAAATAATTAATAATGCATCCTTTCAGACTTTAAGGCTTGCAAACACTGTATCCAACTTCTTTAGTAAAATCTTTATCACATGGTTTATACATCTTCCTTTTTATTAATATAGGCTAGTTGTCTTTCAATGTCTTAAAAAATGGAAGACAATGAGAAGTTACCTTTTAGTTTCTTAATAACATGAGAAACTTCTACCTGTCCAATCCCTTTGCCATCAGAGAGATGCTGGCTGCATTCCCTGTCCTATGAGACACAAGCAGCTCTCAGCTGACACTATGATGGATGAAGGAGCAGAAGCTCATACGTCAACTCCCATGAAGGAAAAACCAGTAAATCAGGGGAGCATGTCCAGAGGGTGTCAGAGGAAAGGTAGATTGCAAAGCCACATCTAGGAAGGTCAAGAAAGAGGCAGGGACAGCAGACAGCTCAGCAGACAGGAAAGGGCAGTGAGAATGCATTTGTTATGGCACAAGACATAGCTGTGATCAAGACTGGGATTTGGGCTATCCTAAGCGTGTATGATCTGAATCTATTTTTAAGGGTCCAGGAAGGAGTGAGCATAGACTGTCATCCCTAGAATTTTATGTGAATGCTGTGAAGTTGGTACATTGCCTAATTCATCTCTTTCTTTTTGATTTTAGAATATTTAAGTGACTTAAACATTTAATAAGTAGCTAACATCTGTTGTTCTATTCATTTGTCAGACATGGTTCTAACCACTTAAAGATTGTTCTAGAGAAAGTAAGTATGGTATATTTAAGCCTTCAATCCTTATCACAATGCTATGAAATTGCTATTATTATTATCATTCCCAGTTTGAAGTTTAAAACATTGCTAAGAGAGAGGAAAATTAAGTAATTTCTTCACGGTCATACAACTGATAAATAGCAGAGCTGGGACCCAGGTAGCTGACTCCTAAAACCTGGTCCTTTTGACCACTTCATTGTACCCTTTTCCAGTAGGATCCTTAGCTTATCCACATACTTGTCTTTAGCTACTGGTAAATAGGCAGGTAAATACAAAAAGGCCTTGGATATGGGCTGGTACATTTTAAAGTGCCCTGAGTCTTTTGTGGGAGTAGGGGGAAGCTCTTGCAACACTTAAATAGGACTTTAATCTGTGGTTCCTCCCTCATCACCTCTGGCCACTGCTGGATAATGTGGAAAATACCATGGGATAGTCGCCATGTGAAAGGCGAGTTTTCACTTGGCTCAGAAGAGTCTCAGTTCCTAAACAGTGTAGCCTTTGAATGTTTGAGTGTGGAAGCCGTGTTCCACACTTCACCACCTTCCACTCACATCTCTTTCTCTCTGCCAGGCCAGTACACCAGGGCATATTTACCTGTATCTCTGGGCATGGCTAGATCTCATAAGCAAATGGATCCAAACAGCTGTGAGGCTGTTGAGTGCCAGGAACCATCTTGAGTTTAAACTTTGGGGTTTCTACAAGTCCACTGGTACAAAATCAAGTCTTGCTAATGAATTTATGGTGCTTCCAGCTCTCTTCAGTAGATATGGCAGACCTCACTGCTGACTGCAGACAGGCTGTGAACCATGACTAAATCACTCTTCAGATCCGATAACACAACTAAGCCGGAATGCTCCCTAAGTGGTTGCAGACATCAATTAAAATTTACTTTGGCTGAGTATGGTGGCTCATGCCTGTAACCTCATCAGTTTGGGAGGCTGCAGCAAGAGGATCACTTAAGGCCAGGAATTTAATACCAGCCTGAGCAACAGAGTGAAACCTCATCTCCATAAACAGTTTTAAAAATCAGTCAGGCATGGTGGTAGAAACCTGCAGTCCCAGCTACTGAGGAAGCTGAGGCAGGGGACCACTTGAGCCCAGGAGTTTGAGGATGCAGTGAGCTAGGATTGTGCTACTGCACTCCAGCCTGGGCAACAGATTGAGACTCTGTATCTAAAAAAATTAAAAAAAAATAAAAAATATTTGTTTTGAGGGAGGTTTTGGCTGCCCCAGGCATTATCCCCTGTAAGAAGATGCAATTCGCTAACCCATCACAGGTCCACCCTGCCTTCAGAGGGGCACTATGTGCGACAGAAGTTGGCCCCTCACCTACCACGGCTGGTTTCCCTCTCACTACAACAGAGTGTGGCAGCCCAAACAGCTGCCGTGACTTGGGAAATGGGGATGAGCTGGGGCAGGAGTGGGTGGTAGAGAGGTAAAGAGGTAGCCTGTCAGAGTCCTAGATCTTCCCCACCATGTCTTGATGTAGCTGGTCACCTCTATCCCCACATCCACCAAACGTTTCCCCTGCTATGTCTCAGGTCCATTGCCATTGCCTGGGCTTCAGCTCCCTTCAAATCTGTAGTTTTAGGCACCTGGACTGCTGTGATGGCCACATGACTGATCTCTCTGCCTTTATCCTTTCTTCTTTCCTGCCCAGGTAGCCAGAATAATTTTCCCTGAATAGAGTTTACACAATGCCTTGCTTAAAAAAAAAATACCTTGCTTTAAAATCATGCATTCATTCATTCACAATGATTAAGTACCTATTAATGCATCATTCCACCCTTATCTACTTTCATGCCTATCACTCTCTGTCCTCTCTACTGTTTTATTTCTTTTCAGTAGTACTTATCAGTCCCTATCTGACATTACTATACATATTTATTTGCTCATTGTCTTTCTCCCAGGCTAGAATACAAGCTCCATGGGGCAAGGATCTTTTCAGTTTACTGTTATATATCCATTTGTATGAGAGAGATATCTAAGAATTACTGAATTGTATGATAAATTAATAGCTAAACATTTAAGAAACTGCCCAACTATGGCTGCATCATTTTGCATTCCAAGCGATGTATGAGCATTCCAGTTTCTCCACATCCTTATCACCTTTTGCTTTCCATTTGTACTCTATTCTATTTCAGCCATCATACAAAGCATAAAGCTATTTGTCTTTTTGTTGTTAAATTGTAAGAGTTCCATGTACATTATGGATACTAGAACCTTATTTGTTATCAGACATGTGATTTGTAAATGTTTCTTTCTATTCTTTAGGTTTTTTCTGTTGTTTTGTTTTTTACTTTCCTGATAGTGTCCTTTGATAAATAACATCTAATTTGGATAAAATCTAACATCTATTTTTTTTCTTTTGTGGCTTGTGCTTTCAGTATCATTTCTAGAAAACTATTGCTAAATATAAGGTCAAGAAGATTTACTCCTGTGGTTTTTTCTCCTAAGAGTTTTATGGTTTTGTAGGTGATTTTTTTGAAGTTGTGAAGTAGGGAACCAACTTTGCACTTCTGCATGTACATACCCAGTTGCCCAAGCACCATTTGTTAATGAGACTGTATTTTCCCTGTTGAATGGCTTTCTCTTCTTTGTCAAAAACTAGTTAACCATAAATACATGGGTTTATTTCTGGGCTCTCAATTGTATTACACTGACCTATAGGTCTATTATTATGCCAGTACCACACTGTACTGATTATCATAGATTTGTAGTAGGTTTTGAAATCAGAATCTATGAGCCCTCCAAATTTTTCTTTTTCTTTTTCAAGATTGTATTGGCTTTTTAAAGTTTTTAAATTGAAATTTTTGCAATTCCACATGAATTTTAGGATGAGCTTTTCCATTTATGCAAAAAAAAATAAAAGCTCATTGGGATTATATTGAGTCTGTAGATCTGTGGGATTTTTTCCATTTATTTAGGTTCCATTAATTTTTTCAGCAGTTTTATAGCTTTCATTTCACTATTCAAGTATTGCACTTCTTAGTTAAATGCACTCCTAAGTGTTTTATTCTTTTGATTCTCCTTGTGAATGGATTTTTTTTCTTAATTTTCTCTTAATATCATTTCTTTTTAGTGTATGGAAATACAACTGACTTTTATGTGTTGATCTTGTATCCTGTATTTTTGCTGAATTAATATGTTAGCTATAATAGGATTTTTCATAAATTCTTTAGGATTTTCTATACAATTAAAATTGTTACACCTTTTTGATTAATTGACCCTTTTACAATTATGGAATTTTAAATATCTGGTAATGTTCTTTTTCTTAAAGACTACTTTGTTCAATTGTTAGTATCTCAGATTTCTTTTGGTTGGTGTTTGGTATATTTTTCCCCCCACATTTTACTTTCAATCTACCTGTGCCTTTATATTTGAAGTTTATTTCTTATAGACAGTACATATTTGTAACTTACATTATTATTCAAAAAATCCAAAAATTTGTATCCAACAAATCCACCTTTTAGTTTGAGTATTTATTGCATTTACATTTAATATAATCATTCATATGCTGGGTTTAGGTTTACCATCTCCATTTTGTTTTCTACTTCCCCCTCTGCTTTTTGCCATGGTTTCTTGGGGGATAATCAAATACTTTTTGATATTTTATTTTATCTCATTTATTGATATTTTATCTATAACTCCTTGTATTTTTTATTGATTGCTCTAGTGATTGCAATTTTTAGCAGTAATTTATTACAGTTCAAGTTGAAATAATATTAAACTACCTTTCATATAAGAACATCACATTATATATGATATGTAGAATCCCTTTCTTCTACTGTCATATTTTTACTTCTAATTATTCTACAATATATTATTAATATATTTGCTTTTAATAATTAATTTGCTTTTAAGTAAATTAAGTAAAGAAAACATTTCACATTTGTTCACAAATAATTTACCATTTCAGTGATTCATTCTTCTTTTGGATCTGTTTTTTGGTATGAGTTCCCAACTGACATCCTTTTAGCCTGAAATACTTCCTCCAGCATTTGCTTCAAGGTGAAATAATTATCTTCATCTTCTTTTTACTGAGAATTCTACCATGAATTTTTAGTTTACGTTCACTTTTGCAAAATATTCTCACTGGTATTCCAGGTTGGCTGATTTTTGCTTTCAGCCCTCTAAAAATGTCATTCATTTTTTGCTGTTGTTTTCTCTCATCTATTGTTTCTGATGAGAATGTGGCTGTTATTCTTATTCTTGCCTTTGATCCCTCTGTGTGCAATGGACTATGTTCTTCTGAATCCTCTTGATACTTTTTACATGATTTCTCTTTCTATCTGTATAGATTTGGCTCAATGTCAGCCTTTTGTAGCCCATACACATAATTTGAATATGTAAATTACATCTTTCTCAGCTTGGAAAAATTAAATTTGGGGGGTTGCTTTTTCCTCCTTGCTGCTTTGGTGTAACTTACAAGAGGAGAAGGTGAAAAACACTGACTTAAACAACCATTTTATTATTAACTATACCGAGTTGAAGGCATCTGAAAATATTATTTATAATTCCTTAATTTGCTTTTCATATTGATACTTTGTCTTAGGGTGGGGCAAGTCATTTACTTGACTTATGCCTCAGTCTTCCCATTATCATTAGAATGATCATCACCTAGATAAGGTTTAGTGGAGGTGAGTGTCTGAAATATTTAAAGTGATTTTGTCTATGTGAATAAAAATTTTATTCAGATTTTTAAAAGTTAATGCAATTTTAGTCTGCCTGTAGATGGAGTTACTCATTCTATATTCTAGCCTAAAAACCATGAATAGGAAAAAACGTGAATGACCATAGGGGATAACTAAATCCCTATGGCTGTCATTTCTTCAGGCCTCAGGCAGAGAGGTGTTGTACATTCCTTCTTGGGTTAGTTCTTAGTCCCTTGTCCACATATGCTCACCATAAGGGTAAAACGTGAATATAATAGATAGCTCCTGTATTTAAAATTGGGCTTTTACTGAATAGACCTTTCATGGCAACTTATCACTTATAAAAATATATAGATAAACAAAACTTTACAATGCTGTTTTCATAAAATATTTTCCACTGTATAGATTTTCTGTCATATCTGTGATCGCCGACCATAAGGAAGGAGAAATATTGTGTGCATCACAGAGAAGTTTTATCCTTAAACAGCAAAATGGATGTATTTATAAAGACTGAATCAGGCATTCAGAGTTAATGTACACATACATACAGTCAGAGTGGTTGATAAAGAATTATTAATTAAGAAATTGTTCTTATGCTTTTTGTACAGAATGGCTATATTCCTTGTGGGTTGTCAGTCCTTCAAAGCTTTTAGTGTTGACACAGTTTTGGTATTTTCTCACAAGACTTTCATATATGTATTAAAGGTTTTTTATTAGATGTTTTTATACTGTATTATTGTGATATATTTTTGCTCCTTCTTCATTTTATTCTTTTTCTTTATACTTTAAGTTCTGGGATATATGTGAAGAAAACACAGGTTTGTTACATGTTCCATGGTGGTTTACTGCACCCATACCTATCATCTACATTATGTATTTTTCCTTATGGTATTCCTCCCCTAGCCCCTAACCCTGTGACAGGCCCCGGTGTGTGATGTTCCCCTCTCTGTGTCCATGTGTTCTCATTGTTCAGCTCCCACTTATAAGAGAGAATATGCAGTGTTTGATTTTCTGTTCCTGTGTTAGTTTGCTGAGAATGATGGTTTCCAGCTTCATCCATGTCCTTGCAAAGGACTCATCCTTTTTTATGGCTGCATAGTATTCCATGGTGTATATGTGCTATATTTCCTTTATCCAGTCTATCATTGATGGGCATTTGGGTTGGTTCCAAGTCTTTGCTATTGTGAACAGTGCTGCAATAAACATATGTGCATGTGTTTTTATAGTAGAATGATTTATAGTCTTCTGGGTATATACCCAGTAATGGGATTGCTCAGTCAAATGGTATTTCTCGTTCTAGAGCCTGGAGGAATCTCCACACTGTCTTCCACAATAGTTGAACTAATGTACACTCCCATCAACAGTGTAAAAGTGTTTCTGTTTGTCCACATCCTCTCCAATATCTGTTGTTTCCTGACTTTTTTTTTTTCCGACTGGTTCTTCTAATTTTATTTCTTTTTTTTTTTTAATTTTATTTTTATTTTTTATTGCATTTTAGGTTTTGGGGTACATGTGCAGAGCATGCAAACAGTTGCATAGGTACACACATGGCAGTGTGTTTTGTTTGCTTTCTCCCCTTCACCCACATTTGTCATTTCTCCCCAGGCTATCCCTCCCCACCTCCCCCTCCCGCTGGCCCTCCCCTTTTCCCCCTATAGACCCCAGTGTTTAGTACTCCCCTCTCTGTGTCCATGTGTTCTCATTTTTCATCACCCGCCTATGAGTGAGAATATGTGGTGTTTCATTTTCTGTTCTTGTGTCAGTTTGCTGAGAATGATGTTCTCCAGATTCATCCACGTCCCTACAAACAACACAAACTCATCATTTCTGATTGCTGCATAATATTCCATGGTGTATATGTGCCACATTTTCCCAATCTGGTCTATCATCAATGGGCATTTGGGTTGATTCCAGGTCTTTGCTATTGTAAACAGTGATGCAATGAACATTCGTATGCATGTGTCCTTATAGTAGAACGATTTAGAGTCCTTTGGATATATACCCAGTAATGGGATTGCTGGGTCAAATGGAATTTCTATTTCTAAGTCCTTGAGGAATTGCCACACTGTCTTCCACAATGGTTGAACTAATTTACACTCCCACCAACAGTGTAAAAGTGTTCCTTTTTCTCCACATCCTCTCCAGCATCTGTTGTCTCCAGATTTTTTAATGATCGCCATTCTAACTGGCGTGAGATGGTATCTCAATGTGGTTTTGATTTGCATCTCTCTGATGACCAGTGATGATGAGCATTTTTTCATATGATTGTTGGCCTCATATATGTCTTCTTTCATAAAGTGTCTGTTCATATCCTTTGCCCAATTTTGAATGGGCTTGTTTGTTTTTTTCCTGTAAATCTGTTTGAGTTGTTTGTAAATTCTGGATATCAGCCCTTTGTCAGATGGGTAAACTGCAAAAATTTTTTCCCATTCTGTTGGTTGCCGATTCACTCTAGAGACTGTTTCTTTCGCTGTGCAGAAGCTGTGGAGTTTCATTAGGTCCCATTTGTCTATTTTGGCGTTTGTTGCCAATGCTTTTGGTGTTTTGTTCATGAAGTCCTTGCCTACTCCTATGTCCTGGATGGTTTTGCCTAGATTTCCTTCTAGGATTTTTATGGTGCCAGGTCTTATGTTTAAGTCTTTAATCCATCTGGAGTTAATTTTGATGTAAGGTGTCAGGAAGGGGTCCAGTTTCTGCTTTCTGCACATGGCTAGCCAGTTTTCCCAGCACCATTTGTTGAACAGGGAATCCTTTCCCCATTGCTTGTTTTTGTCAGGTTTATCCAAGATTGTATGGTTGTAGATATGTTGTGTTGCCTCTGATGCCTCTGTTCTGTTCCATTGGTCTATATCTCTGTTTTGGTACCAGTACCATGCTGTTTTGATTACTGTAGCCTTGTAGTATAGTTTGAAATCCGGAAGTGTGATGCCCCCCGCTGTGTTCTTTTTGCTTAGAATTGACTTGGCTATGCGGGCTCTCTTTTGGTTCCATATGAAGTTCATGGTGGTTTTTTTCCAGTTCTGTGAAGAAAGTCAATGGTAGCTTGATGGGTATAGCATTGATTCTGTAAATTACTTTGGGCAGCATAGCCATTTTTACGATATTAATTCTTCCTAACCATGAACATGGAATGTTTCTCCATCTGTTTGTGTCCTCTCTGATTTCGTTGAGCAGTGGTTTGTGGTTTTCCTTGAAGAGGTCCCTTATGTTCCTTGTGAGTTGTATTCCAAGGTATTTTA
The DNA here is from genome assembly GCF_049354715.1 of Callithrix jacchus. Lineage (NCBI taxonomy): Eukaryota > Metazoa > Chordata > Mammalia > Primates > Cebidae > Callithrix > Callithrix jacchus. Next base: position 51,330,460 of record NC_133520.1, read on the forward strand.
TTCTTTTTGTAGCAATTGTGAATGGCAGTTCATTCTTGATTTGGCTCTCTTTAAGTCTGTTATTGGTGTAGAGGAAGGCTTGTGATTTTTGCACATTGATTTTATATCCTGAGACTTTGCTGAAGTTGCTTATCAGTTTCAGTAGTTTTTGGGCTGAGGCAATGGGGTCTTCTAGGTATACTATCATGTCGTCTGCAAATAGAGACAATTTAGCTTCCACCTTTCCTATTTGAATACCTTTTATTTCTTTTTCTTGCCTGATTGCTGTGGCTAGAACTTCCAGTATTATATTGAATAGGAGTGGTGACAGAGGGCATCCTTGTCTAGTGCCGGATTTCAAAGGGAATGCTTCCAGTTCTTGCCCATTAAGTATGATATTGGCTGTTGGTTTGTCATAAATAGATTTTATTACTTTGAGATACATTCCATCAATACCGAGTTTATTGAGGGTTTTTAGCATAAAGGGCTGTTGAATTTTGTCAAATGCCTTCTCTGCATCAATTGAGATAATCATGTGGTTTTTGGTTTTGGTTCTGTTTATGTGGTGAATTACGTTGATAGACTTGCGTATGTTGAACCAGCCTTGCATCCCCGGGATGAATCCTACTTGATCATGATGAATAAGTTTTTTGATTTGCTGTTGCAATCGGCTTGCCAATATTTTATTGAAGATTTTTGCATCTATGTTCATCATGGATATTGGCCTGAAGTTTTCTTTTCTCGTTGGGTCTCTGCCGGGTTTTGGTATCAGGATGATATTGGTCTCATAGAATGATTTGGGAAGGATTCCTTCTTTTTGGATTCTTTGGAATTGTTTTAGAAGGAATGGTACCAGCTCCTCTTTGTGTGTCTGGTAGAATTCGGCTGTGAACCCGTCTGGACCTGGGTTTTTTTTGTGTGGTGGGCTCTTAATTGCTGCCTCGACTTCTGACCTTGTTATTGGTCTATTCATAGTTTCAGCTTCCTCCTGGTTTAGGCTTGGGAGGATGCAGGAGTCCAGGAATTTATCCATTTCTTCCAGGTTTACTAGTTTATGTGCATAGAGTTGTTTGTAATATTCTCTGATGATGGTTTGAATTTCTGTGGAATCTGTGGTGATTTCCCCTTTATCATTTTTTATTGCATCTATTTGGTTGTTCTCTCTTTTCTTTTTAATCAGTCTGCCTAGTGGTCTGTCTATTTTGTTGATCTTTTCAAAAAACCAGCTCTTGGATTTATTGATTTTTTGGAGGGTTTTTCGTGTCTCAATCTCCTTCAGTTCAGCTCTGATCTTAGTTATTTCTTGTCTTCTGCTGGGTTTTGAGTTTTTTTGATCTTGCTCCTCTAGCTCTTTCAATTTTGATGATAGGGTGTCAATTTTGGATCTCTCCATTCTCCTCATATGGGCACTTATTGCTATATATTTTCCTCTAGAGACTGCTTTAAATGTGTCCCAGAGATTCTGGCATGTTGTGTGTTCGTTCTCATTGGTTTTGAAGAACTTCTTTATTTCTGCCTTCATTTCATTGTTTATCCAGTCAACATTCAAGAGCCAGTTGTTCAGTTTCCATGAATCTGTGCGGTTCTGGGTTGGTTTCTGAATTCTGAGTTCTAACTTGATTGCACTATGGTCTGAGAGGCTGTTTGTTATGATTTCAGTTGTTTTGCATTTGCTGAGCAGTGCTTTACTTCCAATTATGTGGTCAATTTTAGAGTAGGTGTGATGTGGTGCTGAGAAGAATGTATATTCTGTGGATTTGGGGTGGAGAGTTCTGTAAATGTCTATCAGGTTTGCTTGCTCCAGGTCTGAGTTCAAGCCCTGGATATCCTTGTTGATTTTCTGTCTGGTTGATCTGTCTAATATTGACAGTGAAGTGTTAAAGTCTCCCACTATTATTGTGTGGGAGTCTAAGTCTCTTTGTAAGTCATTAAGAACTTGCCTTATGTATCTGGGTGCTCCTGTATTGGGTCCATATATGTTTAGGATCGTTAGCTCTTCTTGTTGTATCGATCCTTTTACCATTATGTAATGGCCTTCTATGTCTCTTTTGTTCTTTGTTGCTTTAACATCCATTTTATCAGAGATGAGAATTGCAACTCCTGCTTTTTTTTGCTCTCCATTTGCTTGGTAAATCTTCCTCCATCCCTTTATTTTGAGCCTTTGTGTATCCTTGCATGTGAGATGGGTTTCCTGGATACAACACAGTGATGGGTTTTGGATTTTTATCCAATTTACCAGTCTGTGTCTTTTGATTGGTGCATTTAGTCCATTTACATTTAGGGTTAGTATTGTTATGTGTGAATTTGATACTGCCATTTTGATGCTAGCTGGCTGTTTTGCCCGTTTGTTGTAGATTCTTCATTATGTTGACGCTCTTTAGCGTTTAGTGTGATTTTGGAATGGCTGGTACTGGTTATTCCTTTCTATGTGTAGTGCCTCTTTCAGGAACTCTTGTAAAGCAGGCCTGGTGGTGACAAAATCTCTGAGTACTTGCTTGTTCGCAAAGGATTTTATTTTTCCTTCACTTCTGAAGCTCAGTTTGGCTGGATATGAAATTCTGGGTTGAAAATTCTTTTCTTTAAGGATGTTGAATATTGGCCCCCACTCTCTTCTGGCTTGTAGTGTTTCTGCCGAGAGATCTGCTGTGAGTCTGATGGGCTTCCCTTTGTGGGTGACCCGACCTTTCTCTCTGGCTGCCCTTAGTATTCTCTCCTTTATTTCAACCCTGTTGAATCTGACGATTATGTGCCTTGGGGTTGCTCTTCTTGCGGAATATCTTTTTGGTGTTCTCTGTATTTTCTGCAATTGAGTGTTGGCCTGTCTTGCTAGGTGGGGGAAATTTTCCTGGATAATGTCCTGAAGAGTATTTTCCAGCTGGGATTCATTCTCTTCATCACATTCTGGTACACCTATGAAACGTAGGTTAGGTCTCTTCACATAGTCCCACATTTCTTGGATACTTTGTTCATTCCTTTCTGTGCTTTTTTCTCTGATCTTGGTTTCTCGTTTTATTTCATTGAGTTGATCTTCGACTTCTGATATTCTTTCTTCTGCTTGGTCAATTCGGCTATTGAAACTTGTGCATGCTTCGCGAAGTTCTCGTATTGTGTATTTCAGCTCCTTTAATTCATTCATATTCCTCTCTAAGTTATCCATTCTTGTTATCATTCCCTCGAATCTTTTTTCATATCTTTTTTCAAGGTTCTTAGTTTCTTTGCATTGATTTAAAACATGTTCTTTTAGCTCACAAAAGTTTCTCATTATCCACCTTCTGAAGTCTAGTTCCGTCATTTCATCACAGTCATTCTCCGTCCAGCTTTGTTCCCTTGCTGGTGAGGAGTTTTGGTCCTTTCTAGGAGGCGAGGTGCTCTGGTTTCGGGTGTTTTCCTCCTTTTTGCACTGGTTTCTTCCCATCTTTGTGGATTTATCCACCTGTCGTCTGTGTCGTTGCTGACTTTTTGATTGGGTCTCTGAATGGACACCCAGATTGTTGATGCTGAAGTATTTCTGTTACTTGGTTTTCCTTCTAGCAGTCTAGCCCCTTCGCTGTACGACTGCTGAGGTCCACTCCAGGCCCTGCGTTTCCTGACTTTTTAATGATCATGATTCTAACTGGCATAAGATAGTATCTCATTGTGGTTTTCATTTGCATTTCTCTAATGACCAGTGATGATGAGTTTTTTTCATATATTTATTGGCCACATAAATGTTCCTTTTGAGAAGTGTCTGTTCATATCCCTCACCCACTTTTTGATGGGGTTGTTTTTTTCCTGTAAATTAGTTTAAGTCTTTGTAGATGCTGGGTATTAGAACTTTGTCAGACGATAGATTGCAAAAATGTTCTCCCATTCTGTAGGTTGCTTGTTCACTCTGATGATAGTTTCTTTTGCTGTGCAGAAGCTCTTTAGTTTAATTAGATCCCATTTGTCAATTTTGGCTTTTGTTGTCACTGGTTTTGGTGTTTTAGTCATGAAGTCTTTGCCCATGCCTCTGTCCAGAATGGTATTGCCTAGGTTTTATTCTAGGGCATTTATGGTTTTAGGTTTTATGTTTAAGTCTTTAATCCATCTTGAGTTAATTTTTGTATAAGGTATAAGGAAGGAGCCCAGTTTCAGTTTTCTGAAAATGGCTAGCCGGCTTTCCCACATAATTTATTAAATAGGGAATCCTTTCCCCATTGCTTGTTTTTGTCAGATTTGTCAAAAAGCAGATGGTTTTAGATGTGTGGTGTTGCTTCTGAGGCTTCTTTTCTGTTCCACTGTTATGTCTCTGCTTTGGTACCAGTATCATGCTGCTTTTGTTACTGTACACTTGTAGTATAGTTTTAAGTCGGGTAGTGTGATACATCCAGCTTTGTTCTTTTTGCTTAGGATTGTCTTGGCTATATGGGCTCTTTTTTGCTTCCATATGAAATTTAAAGTAGTTTTTTATGATTCTGTGAAGAAAGTCAATGGCAGCTTGATGGGGATAGCATTGAATCTATAAATTACTTGGGGCAGTATGGCCATGTTCACAATATTGATTCTTCCTCTTCATGAGCATGGAATGTTTTTCCATTTGTTTGTGTCTTCTCTTATTTCCTTGTGCAGAGGGTTGTAGTTCTCCTTGAAGAAGTCCTTCACATCCCTTGTAAGTTTTATTCCTAGGTATTTTATTCTATTTGTAGCGATTGTGAATGGGAATTCAATTGTGAATGGGAATTTACCCATGATTTGGCTCTCTGTCTATTATTGGTGTATAGGAATGCTTGTGATTTTTGCACATTGATTTTTTATCCTGAGACTTTGCTGAAGTTGCTTATCAGCTTAAAGAGATTTGGGGCTGACACAATGGAATTTTCTAAATATACAATATGTCATCTGCAAACACAGACAATTTGACTTCCTCTGTTCCAATTTGAATCCCCTTTATTTCTTTATCTTGCCTGATTTCCTGGGCCAGAACTTCCAATACTGTGTTGAATAGGAGTGATGAGAGAGGTCATCCTTGTCTTGTGCCAGTTTTCAAAGGGAATGCTTCCAGCTTTTGCCCATTTGGTATGATATTGGCAGTGGGTTTCTCAAAAATAGCTGTTGTTATTTTGAGATACATTCTCATAAATAGCTCTTGTTATTTTGAGATAGTTCATTGAGAGTTTTTAGCATTAAGGGATGTTGAATTTTATTGAAGGCCTTTTCTGCTTCTATTGAGATAATCATGTAGTTTCTGTCACTGATTCTGTTTATATGATGAATTATGTTTATTGATTTACTGCATATGTTGAACCAGCCTTGTATCCCAGGGATGAAGCTGACTTTATTGTGGTGGATAAGCTTTATGATGTGCTACTGTGCCAGTATTTTATTGAAGCTTTTTGCATCAATATTCATCAGGGATATTGGCCTGAAATTTTCTTTTTTTTGTTATGTCTCTGCCAAGTTGTGGTATCAGGATGATGCTAGCCTCATAAACTGAGTTAGGGAGGATTTCCTCTTTTTCTATTGTTTGGAATAGTTTCAGAAGGAATGGTACGAGCTTCTCTTTGTACCTCTATGAATCCATCTGGTCCTGGGATTTTTTTGGTTGGCAAGCTACTAATTACTGCCTCAATTTCAGAACTTGTTATTGGTCTAGTCACAGATTTTACTTCTGTCTGGTTTAATCTTGGGAGGGTGTATGTGTCCAGGAATTTATTCATTTCTTCTAGATGTTCTAGTTTGTTTGTGTAGAGCTGTTTATAGTATTCTCTAATGATAGTTTGTATTCTGTGGGATCAGTGATGATATCCCCTTTATCATTTTTATTGTGTCGATTTGATTCTTCTCTCTTTTCTTCTTTATTAGTCTGACTAGCAGTCTATTTATTTTGTTGATCTTTTCAAAAAACCACCTCTTAGATTCATTGATTTTTTTTTGAAGGGTTTTTGTGTGTGTGTGTGTCTGTCTCCTTCAGTTCTGCTCCAATTTTAGTTATTTATTGTCTTCTGCTAGCTTTTGAATTTGTTTGCTCTTGCTTCTCTAGTTATTTTAATTGTGATGTTAGACTGTCGATTTTAGATCTTTCCTGCTCTCTCCTGTGGGCATTTAGTGCTATAAATTTCTCTCTAAACACTGCTTTAGCTGTGTCCCAGAGATTCTGGTACAGTGTGTCTTTGTTCTCCCTTGGTTACAAAGAACTTATTTATTTCTGTCTTAATTTTGTCATTTACCTAGTAGTCATTCAGAAGCAGCTTGCTCAGTTTCCATGTAGTTGTGCAATTTTGAGTGAGTTTCTTAATCCTGAGTTGTAATTTGAGAGACTGTCACGATTTTCATTCTTTTGCATTTGCTGAGAAATGTTTTACTTCCAATTATGTGATCAATTTTAGAATAAGTAGGACATAGTGCTGAGAAGAATGCATATTCTGTTGATTTGGGGTGGAGAGTTCTGTAGATGTCTATTAGGTCTGCTTGCTCCAGAGCTGAGTTCAAGTCCTGAATATCCTTGGTAATTTTCTGTCTTGTTGATCTGTCTAATATTGACAGTGGGGTGTTAAAGTCTCCCACTATTGTTGTTTGGGAGTTTAAGTCTCTTTGTATATCTCTAAGAACTTGCTTTATGAATCTGGGTACTCCTCTATTGAATGCAAATATATTTAGGATAGTTAGCTCGTTTTGTTGCATTGATCCCTTTATTATTCGGAAATGGCCTTCTTTGTCTTTTTTGATCTTTGTTGGTTTAAAGTCTGTTTTTTCAGAGACTAGAATTGCAATCCATGCTTTTTTTTCTTTCCATTTGCTTGGTAAATATTTCTCTATCCCTTTATTTTGAGCCTATGTGTGTGTGTCTTTGCATGTGAGATGGGTCTCCTGAATACAGCACACCAATGAGTCTTGAATCTTTATTCAATTTTTTTGACTCTTTGTCCAGTATTTTAATTGGGGCATTTAGCCTATTTACATTTAAGGTTAATATTGTTATGTGTGAAGTTGATCCTATCATTATAATGCTAGCTGGTTAATTTGCCTGTTCATTGATGCAGTTTCTTCATAGTGTTGATGGTCTTTACAATTTGGTATGTTTTTGCAGTGGCTAGTACCAGTTTTCCCTTTCCATATTTAGTACTTCCTTCAGCATTTCTTATAATACAGGCCTGGTGGTGACAAAAATCTCTCAGCATTTGCTTGTCTGTAAAGAATTTTATTTCTTTCACTTATGAAGCTAGTTTGGCTGGATATGAAATTCTGAAAATTCTTTTAAGTATGTTGAATACTGGCCCCCACTCTCTTCTGGTTTGAAGGGTTTCTGCCAACAGATCCACTGTTAGTCTGATGGGCTTCCTTTTGTGGGTAACCCGACCTTTCTCTCTGGCTGTCCTTAACATTTTTCCTTGGTGAATCTGACAATTATGTGTCTTGGGGTTGCTTTTCTCGAGGAGTATGTTTGTGATGTTCTCTGTATTTCCTGAATTTGAATGTTGGCCTGTCTTGCTAATTTGGGAAAGTTCTCCTGGATAATATCCTGAAGATTGTTTTCCAACTTGGTTCCATTCTCCCCATCAGTTTCAGGTATACCAATCAAACGTAGGTTGAGTCTTAGAGGCTTTGTTTGTTTCTTTTCATTCTTTTTTCTCTAATATTATCTTCACACTTTATCTCATTAAGTTGATTTTCAGCCTCTGATAGCCTTTCTTCTGCTTGATTGATTCAGCTATTGATAACATGTATACTTCATGAAGTCCTTGTGCTTTCAGCTCCATCAGGTCATTTATGTTCTTCTCTAAACTGTTTATTCTAGTTAGAAGTTCCTCTAACTTTTTTTCAAGGTTCTTAGTTTCCTTGAATTGAATTAGAACATGCCCCTTTAGCTCAGAGGAGTTTGTTATTAACCACCTTCTGGAGCCTACTTCTGTCAATTCATCAAACTCATTCTCCATGCAGTTTTGTTCCCTTGCTGTTGAAGAGTTGTGATTCTTTGGAGGAGAAGAGGCATTCCGGTTTTTGGAATTTTCAGCCTTTTTGCACTGGTTTTACCTCATCTTCATGGATTTATCTACTTTTGGTCTCTAATGTTGCTGACCTTCAGGTGGAGTTTCTGTGTGGAGATTATTTTTGTTCATGTTGATGTTATTCCTTTCTGCTTGTTAGTTTTCCTTCTAACAAGCAGGCCCTTCTTCTTCAGGTCTATTGGAGTGCTAGAGGTCCACTCCAGACCCTGCTTGCCTGGGTATCACCAGCAGAGGCTACAGAACAGTAAAGATAGCTGCCTGTTCCTTCCTCTGGAAGCTTTGTCCCAGAGGGGCACCTGCCAGATGCCAGCCAGAGCTCTCCTATAGGAGGTGTCTGTTGACCTCTACTGAGAGGTGTCTCCCAGTCAAGAGGCATGGGGTCAGGGACCCATTTGAGGAGGCAGTCTAACTTTTAGCAGAGCTTGAGTGCTGTGCTTGGAGGTCCACTGCTCTCTTCAGAGCTGGTAGGCAGGAACATTTAAGTCTACTGAAGCTGTGCCCACAGCTGGTCCCTTCCATAGGTGCTCTGTCCCAGGGAAATGGGAGTTTTATCTATAAGCCTTGGACTGGGGTTGCTGCCTTTCTTTCAGAGATGCACTGCCCAGAGAGGAGGAATCTTGAAAGGTAGTCTAGCTACAGTGACTTTGTTGAGATGCGGTGGGCTCTGCCCAGTTTGAACTTCCTGGCAGCTTTGTTTACACTGTGAGGGGAAAACTGCCTACTCAAACCTCAGTAATGGGGGCCACCCTATCCCAACAAGCTCAAGCATCCCAGGTTGATTTCAGACTGCTATTCTGACAGCGAGAATTTCAAGTCAGTGGATCTTAGCTTGCTGGACTCTGTGGGGGTGAGATCCACTGAGCTAAATCTCTTGGCTCCTGGCTTCAGCCCACTTCCCAGAGAAGTGAACAGTTCTGTCTCACTGGCATTCGAGGTACCACTGGGTATGAACAAAAACTCCTGCAGCTAGCTCAGTGTCTGCCCAAACAGCCACCCAGTTTTGTGTTTGAAACCCAGGGCCCTGGTGGCACAGGCACCCGAGTGAATCTCCTGGTCTGCAGGTTGCAAAGACCATGGGAAAAGCATAGCATCTGGGCCAAAGTGCACCATTCCTCACAGCACAGTGCCTCACAGCTTCCCTTGGCTAGTGGAGGGAGTTCCCCTACCCCTTCTGCTTCCCAGATGAGGCAATGCCCCACCATGCTTTGGCTCTCCCTCTGTGAGCTGCACCCATTGTCTAACCAGTCCCAGTGAGATGAGCCGGGTACCTCAGTTGGGAATGCAGAAATCACCCAACCTCTGGGTTGATCTCGCTGGGAGCTGCAGACCAGAGCTGTTCCTATTTGGCCATCTTGCCAGTCACCACAGTTTATATCAAAAATCAGTTCAATTTCCATATACTACTTAGAAACCATTTGAAATAAAAATTAAGAAAATAATTCAATTTCCATTAAGAAAAATATAATATTTAAAATACATGTAATCATGATGCTGGAAAAATTGTCTGTCAAAAACTATTTTTAAAATTGATGAAATTAAAGAAGATACAAGTAAATGGTAAGACATATTGTACTTATGGATTAAAAGGCTTATGTTTGTTAAGATGTCCATAGTACCAAAAGTGATTTATAGACTTAATGTATTCCTAACAAAAATCCAGTGGCATTTTTCTACAGGAATAGAATTCTAAAATTTATATTGAATCACAAAGTACCCCAAATAGCCAAAACAGTCTTCAGAAATAAGAGCAAAACCTGGAGGCATCAGACTTTCTATAATAATTAAAATAAATTGATATTTGCATGAAGACAGACATATAAATCAATGTAACATAATAGCGAGCCCAGAAACTTACCTTGTAAACTTATCTTGACAAGGATGCCAAGGATATACAATGGGGAAAGGACATTCTCTTCGACAAATGGTGTTGGACAACTGGATAGCCACCTGCAAAAGAATGAAATTTAAACTTTATACATAAAACTCAAAATAGATTAAAGACTTAAATATAAGACCTGAAACTAAAACTTCGAGTAGAAAACATAAAGGAAAGCTGTGTCACTGGTCTTGGCAATGATTTCTTAGACATGACACCAAAAGCACAGCCAATGAAAGCAAAAATAGACATTCAGGACAAGATCAAACTAAAGAGCTTCGGCAAAATAAACAACGGAGAGAGTGAAAATGCAAACTGCAGAATGGGAGAAAATATTTGCACACCATATATCTGATAAACGGTTAATATTCAAAAAATATAAGGAACTCCTTCAACTCAATAACAAAAGAACAAATTACCCAGATAAAAAATGGACAAGAGAGGCGGAGGCGGTGGCGCCCGGAAGGCCTCTGCTGTTAAGGCGGGCTTCACTTGACTGGCAGCGGACAGGTCGGACCTAATGCTGGAGGACGAGCCGCAGCCGCCTTTGCGCCAACCTGGCCTGGGCCTGCCGGAGGCGATGCCGCCAGGGGATGCTCTTGCTGGGCCCGGCCTCTCCCTCCTCAATTTAGGGCAGCGGCGGGCCCGGGGCCCCTGGCTCCCTGGCCATGGCGCTGAGGGAGCTCAAAGTGTGTCTGCTGCGGGATACAGGTGGGTGGTGGTTTGTGGAAGACCGTTTTGATCCAAACATCAACCCAACAATGGGGGCATCTTTTATGACCAAGACTGTCCAGTACCAACATGAGCTGCCGTAAATTTCTAATCTGGGGTACAGCTGGACAAGAACGATTTCGTGCCTTAGCACCAATGTCCTGTCGAGGGTCGGCCGCAGCTATAATCGTTTATGATATCACAAAAGAAGAGACATTTTCAACATGAAAGAATTGGGTGAAAGAGCTTGGACAGCATGGCCCACATAATATTGCAGTTGCCATTGCAGGAAGTAAGTGTGATCATATTGATGTAAGAGAATTCATGGAGAGAGATGCAAAGGACTATGCCGACCTTATTCATGCAATTTTTGCAGAGACCAGCGCAAAAAACGTGATAAACATAAGTGAACTCTTTACAGAAATTAGTCAAAGAATTCCATCCACCGACGCCAACCCGCCTTCTGGTGGCAAGGGTTTCAAACTCCGAAGGCAGCCTTCAGAGCCAAAGCGGAGCTGCTGCTGACCGAACCTCAGCTCCTCAGACTTGATGATGAAGTAGGCGGTCCTGAAGGTTAACAGGAGGGCTGGGGTCCTGCCACCAGTTTCCACCTAGCCGGTGTTGAGTCTTCTCCGTGCAAAAAAGAATTCATAGAAATTGACCAGTCTCTTCTCTAAAAACGGCAGCAATGATATTTGTCTGTGGACTTCTATTATGTAAAGAATCTCTAGCGTGCAAAGGGACTGCATCATTGGCTTTTGACCTTGCTGAAAAGGAACATATAATTGTATGGATGGTATGATTAAGTTGTTGAGTAGTTTTGTCATCACAATTTTATGTAACATTTGTAAAGGGAAAATTAGTACTTCTGTGGCTCGTAAGGGAAAAAAAGACCTCGTGGAGATTGTAATTTCCTGGGTTTCTGTTACCGCTGTTAGAGGGAGTTGTTTGATTGAAAATGTAGTAGGATAGTCTTAGTGAAGAGAGAACGATTATGATCTGAAGCTAAAATGGGTTATTTATAGGACTGATGGAAATGACTTCATCTCTGTCATCTCTAAAGCACTTTTCATTGACTATGTTAGCCTAGGATATGTACAGTAAATTAACAAGGATAGCAGCAGACCGCTAGCTCCCCCTGGGTTTGCTTCTGACCTTGTCATGTGTGTGCCACCAAACATGTTACTGGCACCTTTTTAAAATAAGCTCTCATGATCAAGATGGTGATGGTACAGAAGCTGCCTGGAATAAATTGAATTTCATGTGTTCTAATTGACTAGCAATTGTTTAAAAAGGAAGAAGAGAGGAAGTAAAGAAGCTGGTGTAAATGGTGTCAATTTTTTTTTCACCCAGGTATTTTGGTGGGGAAAAACAAGTATTGGTTGCTTTGCATATGTAAAGTTGTAGTCTATATTTATGAGGCCATCGCTTAAAGATTATAAGTTATGTAAATACACTAATAAATTCTGTTTCATTTAAAAAAAATAAAAAATGGGCAAAATACTTAAATAGACATTTCTCCAAAGAATACAAATGACCAAGAGGTGGATGAAAAGATGCTCAGCCAGGCACAGTGGATCATGCCTGTAATCCCAGCACTCTGGGAGTCTGAGGTGGTAAAATTGTGTGAGCCCAGGAGTTTGAGACCAGCCTGGGCAACATAACAAGATCCCATCTCTACAAATTTTTGTTTAATTATCCTGGTGTAGTCATACATACCTGTAGTCTCAGTTACTTGGGAGGCTGAGGCAGGAGGATCTCTTGAGCCCAAGAGATTGTAGCTGTAGTGGGCATGTTTGCACCACTGCTGTCAACCTGGGTGCAAGACTCTGTTTCAAAACAGACATACAAACCAGGAAACAAATAAACAGAAAAGGTGCTCAATATCACTAACCATCAAGGGAATGCAAATCAAAAGTACAATGAGATATAACCTCACACCTGTCAGGATGGCTATTGTCCAAAAAAAAAAAAATGGTACGTGTTGATCAGGATGTGAAGGAATTGAAAGCTTTTTGCACTGTTGGCAGGAATGTAAAATTGTGCATCCCCTATGGAAAACAATATGGAGGTTTCTAAAAAACTTAAAAATAGCAACACCACACGATCACTCTTACTTTCGTGTATTTATCCAAAAGAACTGAAAGGAGGAACTTGAGATATTTGCACTCCCGTGTTCATTACAGCATTATTCACAGTAATCAAGATGTAGAAACAACCTAAATCTTCATCAATGGATGTGTGGATAAAGAAAATGTGTATATTCATCCTTTTAAACCACCAGATCTCACGATCACTCACTCACTGTCACAAGAACAGCATCAAAGGGGAAATCCACCCCCACGAGCCAATCACCTCCCATCAGGCCCCACCTCCAACACTGAAGATTATGATTTGAAATGATATTTGGGTGGGGACAGAGACCCAAACCATATTAATGTGTTATATACACATAATGGAATATCTTTCAGCCTTAAAAAATGAAGGAAATTCTGCCATCTGTGACAACATAAATAAACCTTGAGGCATTGTGACAACATGAATAAACCTTGGGACCGTATGCTAAGGGAAATAAGCATGATAGCAATATTTGTGAGATATATAAAGTAGACACAAAAAAGGAGGCAGGGAGGATGAAGAAATGGACAGCTGCTATTCAATGGGTGTAACATTTCAGCAATGCAAGATGACTAAGCTCTAGAGATGTGCTGTACAACATTGGGCTTTTAGTCAAGAGTAATGTCTTATACACCTAAAAATTCACTAGGAGTGTAGCTTCTATGTTAAGTGTTCTTACAACCAAGAAAAAAAGAATGTTATTCTTCCTCTATTTTTACAAATATTTTAGGGTGTCTATGAGAGAGGTAGCAAAGTGTTTACCAGTTAGATGCTGTTTTAAAGTGAAAGCCATTTGCATTCACATTTGATAGTACCTGTATTTTGGTTGGTTTTCAAAATATCATCATCATTATCATTATCATTTGCACTTCGTGTTCTCTAGTGCAACATGGTAGAAGAAATCAGTAGAAAAAATGTAAAGCCTTATTCCACCAGGAAATTCAGTATCACTATAAATATCCACAACTACACAACAGGGTGACTGTAGCAAATAACAATGTGGCATGTATTTCAGGAGAAGATTTTGAATGTCACCACCACCAGGAAAGGATAAGTGTCTAAAGTTATGAATACGGAAATGGCTCTGATCATTACACTATGTGTACATGCATTGAAACGTCACATTGTACCCCATAAATATGTACAACTATCTCTATGATATGAACTAGACCGGAGTAAGATGTTACTTCGTTCATTTTGCATGCTATAAAGGAATACCTGAGGTTGGGTAATTTATAAAGAAAAGAGGTTTATTTGGCTCACAGTTCTGCAGGCTGTATAAGAAGCATGGCATCAGCATCTGCCTAGCTTCTGGTGAGGGTGTCAGGAAGCTTTTACTCATGTGGAAGGCAAGGAGAGCCTACCTGTCTCAGCTGCACAAAGAGAAGCATCATGAACCATCAGAAGGAAGGCAGCTCGTTTAAACCACAGGTGCCTTGGCAGAAGGACAATTCTTCAGAAACACACACGAGTATTATTTGTAAGAAAAGGAGGTAAACTCAGTTGCTCTGGTGGTAGACAGAGGAATTAAAATAGTTTTGGTTGAAGAGGAAAGTCTCATGCTGGTGCCCCTCTAAATTGAACTACCTACCCATCCTATCTTTCCCTAAGTCATCTTTCTCTTATATTCTCCACCAAAAAAAAAAAAACCAACTAAACCAAAAATGGAAACATTTGCATTTTCTGCATGCATACATCCTTACTCCCACTCTGCTCATTCTCAGCAAATTACCTCACCTCCTACTTCAAAGACAGTAGAAGGTATCAGAAAAATGTCCTTGAACGTCCTACTAACAAACCCATAATCTTTTGTGCACCTTCTCATTCACCTTCCTCCGTCCCTGACAGGGTAGAGGACTCTCTGCCTCCACCAATACTGAATTCTATTATTCTATCTCTCCTGGCTCACCATCTTGTCAAATAACAAGACACATTAGGCCACAGGGCTTGTTCTACAACAGTCATTTTCTATGCAAATATGGCTCCATTTCTGATCTGCACTAAAGGGACACAAGTTTCCTAGGCAATGTCAGTTTCATTACGGGCCACTGGAATCTTACAAAATGTCTGGATTGAGCATATGTTTTATAGGAATTATGTGAGTTATTTTGTACTATTTTATCTGGTTTTAAAAGAAACAGGACTGGGCACAGTGGCTCATGCCTGTAATTCCAGCAATTTGGAAGGCTGTGGCAAGAAGATTGCCTGAGGTCAGGAGTTTGAGACCTGACTGGGCCACATAGCAAGACCCCATCTATGAAAAAATAAAATAAAATGAAAGTAAGCAACTTGTTACTTCACTGACAGTAGATGATTGCATTTATGAGTATTTCACAAGTAAAGAAAACTTATATATTGCCTATTTGTATTTTTTTTCAACTACCTTCTATATTTTTAGTCAGCCTAGATTTTGGAAAAGTCATATGAGTTAGAAGTGGAAGATGTTCATGTCTTTCTCTTTCCTGCAGAAATTACCTATTAATATAAGCAACTCTTATTATAAAGGTCAGGATTGACCCACAGCCTCTTTGTTTGGGGGCGATCACAGTTCCAAGTCTTTTCTGTCTCAATCTCCTAGTATTCTGTCTCCTGGTTTCCTATTTCTGGCCTTTCCTTCTTTTCTGGTTGCTTTTCTGCATCCATAGCAGGTCCCTCTTCTTGTCCCTGAGATGGGTGTTTCTCAGGGCACAGTCTTGGGCTTTCTGCTCTTTTTCTTTACTAATTTTCACTGTACCTGGACAAAAGCACTCACTCTGAGGCTTCAGTGATCACTTCAGTGCTACTGACTCACAAATCAATAACTCCAGCATGCTCTCTCTTCTGCACTGTGTTTGATGTCTGATAAGTACCTCCGACTCTCCGTGTCCAGGATTGATTTTATCTGGTCTACCCCATTCCCTGCATTTCTCTTTCCTTGGATGGCACCATAATGGGCCAGCTGGAAGCCTTCCCTCTTACTTGCCCACCCAAGCACCTCATGCCCCGGCAACCATTTTTCATGTAGGCATTTCATTTGGCACTAATTCTGTTTACCTGAATCTATCAGCAGAGCCTACTTCCCTGCTCAGATACAATCGCCTCAGAGATAAGATAGTATTTTATCACTTGGTAGCCCTTTATAAATGGTTCATACACTGTAGACTGAAATGTTACAAAAAAAATTTGGCTAATCCTTAAAGGCAGTGAAGAAAGGCATGGTGGTGATGCTAGGAACATTCTCTTCAGTATTACCAAATTGCCAAGCTTTTTTCTTGTACTGTTTTCATGTTCCTTTCAGGAACACTAGACTCATTCCTGCCCTGTGCAGTTTCAGTGGCAAGTACTGGGGATGGAGAAAAAAATGTGGTCCTTGTTCCAAAAATGTAGCTTACAGAGTAAAGGAGGAGAGTGGTAGGAACACCGTCGCCACTCACCAGGGCTGTCTGTCAACACTGAGGTACAGAAGCCAGGGGGACCACAGGGCACCCCTCTGACCAGCAAGGTACCACAGACTTCCCAGAGGCACAGTGAAATCTAAGATGAGTTCTAAATTCAGTCATTTGTTCTGTTTGTTTTTTATTCAGTCATTTATTAAAGAAATATTTACATTAATCCTCAAAACAGCTCTTTAGCAATTGTGAATCTCTAGCACCAAGCAAATCTTTACCATTATTTTTTTAAAACCTTGGAATCCCAGAGTTTGACATAGAAGGGGGATGATGCAGGCCAGATCAAATCAAGAAATTAAGAAGAAAAACAGCTTCCCCCGTATGCGATCTTATTTTCAGGGAGTCAGACTGTCAGGCCAACTCATGCAGATGGAAAAGGAGACCAGGAGCTGCATTCAACATGCTCATGGTCTGCTGATAGCTTTTCAATACTGCTGCCTGTCATTCCGAGTACATGAGTACAAGGTTCCCTCCTTCTGAATAAATTACAGAGCAATTACAGCCTAAGGGATAGGAGTTTCCCGCTAGCTTTCTGAGCACTGCTGTGGCTCAGAAGCTCGCTGAGCCACAGTGTGAGTGAGCCTCAGAGAGAACAGCTGCCCTGGCTAACCTACCACCAATTGCCTGGGGTGGAGTGAGGCAGCTAGGGCTTGCTCCCAAGCCTCAAGCCTCAACCTTGCTTTGATGACTGACACATGAAGTGATGTAAGTGGATGAATAATCCAGTGTGAGCTTCTGTGCCTTCAGAAATTTTAGCCTTTCCTGGTAGGGCAAAGCTCTACCTTCTGTGTCTTGCAACTCTATTGAGAGACTAAACAGGCAAACAGAAAACAGCCAGACCATGCCTGAAAGACAGAACTCTGACCCACAGCCTGCAGCAACCTGCCGAGGAAGCAAACACAGTGTGTACAGTAGCCAGCCCGGGAAGCCCACCGGCTGTGTTAGACTTGTGGGAAGTCAGGCTGCTATGTCTCGCAACAGTCCAGGAAGCCAAACTATAACCCCTGCAACAACTGGCCCCAAAAAGCTATGACTAATTTTTTTTTTTGCTTTAAAATAAGTCGTTTTAAAAAATATTAATTTTTGATGCACAATAATTGCATACCCGTGTGATATTTTGATACGTGCATACCATGTGTCATGATCAAATCAGGGTTTAGGACATCCATTGGCTCAAACATTTATTTGGCTCAAACATTATTTCTTTGTGTTAGGAACATTCCAAACCTTCTCTTCTAGCTATATTGAAATATACAATATATTTTTGTCAACTGTAGTCACCGTATTGTGCTATCAAGCTCTATAACTTATTCCTCCTATCTCACTATATTTTTGTATCCATTAATCAACCTCTCTTTTTCCCTGCCCCCACACGCATGCATCTTCCCCAGCCTCTGGTATCTATCATTTTACTCTCTATCTCCATGAGATCAACATTTTTTAGCTTCCACATGTAAGAACATGCAATATTTTTCTTTTTGTGCCTGACTTATTTCACTTAACATAATGACCTCTGGTTCCATCCATGTTGCTGCAAATGACAGAATATCATTCTTTTTTATGACTGAATAGTATTCCATTGTGTATATGTGCCACATTTTTAAAAATCCATTCATCTGTGGATGGACACTTAGGTTGATTCCATATCTATGCTATTTCGAATAGTGCTGCAATAAACATGGAGGTTCAGGTATCCCTGGGAGATACTGATTTCCTTTTCTTCTATAGTAAATATCCATAGTGGGATTGATGGATTGTATGGTATTTCTATTTTCAGTGTTTTGAGAAATCTCCATCTGTTTTCCACAATAGCTGCACTAATTTATATTCCCACCAACTGTGTATGTTCCCTTTGGGGCTAGGCACAATGGCTCATTCCTTTAACCCTAGCACTTTTGGGAGGCCAAGTAGGGAGGATAACTTGAGGCCATGAGTTCAAGGTTACAGTCAGCTATGTATGACTGCACCACTGCACTCCAGCCTCAGCAAGATCCTGTCTCTTAAAGTATAAATATAAAAAAAAGCTTTCAAAAGAGTTCCCTTCTCCACATCCAGGCCAGCATTTGTTATCTGTGGGCATTTTGATAATAGTCGTTCTAACTGCGGTGACATGATACCTCACTGTGGGTTTGATTTGCATTTCCCTGATGATTCATGATGTTGAGCATTTTCTCAAATACTTATTGACCATTTTAATATGATTACTAATTGACAATCCCCCTAATTTGAGTTTCCACTTCTAACTTAGGACCGACCAGAGAATGCAGAATACACTCCCGCAACCAATCACACAGGTTGTCCGCTGCTAGCCAGCCACCTCCAGCTTCCTAGTCCCAGCAGCCTCCAATCAAGGCACACCTGAAGCCTTCCACGGAAGGATTTTTCCACTGAAGATTTCCTAGTCCTCTGCCAGTTTTTTAGCCTTTTCCAAAACACAAGTGATGGTGGCTGACTCCCTTGCTGTAGCAAGCTCTAAATAATAACAGCCTTTGATTTTCCTCACTGGGTAGGTCTCCATTTATTTTCACACTGCCATTCACACCCATTGGCTTTGGCCGGCAGCTTCAAGCTCTCACCTCCAGGCTGTGCCTCCTTAGTTATTTTATGAGCCTGCAGGTGAGAATGAACAGTAAAAATCTAAATTTATTTGAAAGGAATGAGGTAGGACAAGATGATTGATTTTGGATCATCTAAAAATGTGAGAAGATGAAAGTAGTTTTATTTTTAAAAAAAAATTTATTGTGAAGCACAGTAGCAAAGACAGATATAGAGATGGAGATTTTTTTTTTTTTTTTGAGACGGAGTTTCGCTCTTGTTGCCCAGGCTGGAGTGCAATGGCGCGATCTCGGCTCACTGCAACCTCCGCCCCCTGGGTTCAGGCAATTCTCCTGCCTCAGACTCCTGAATAGCTGGGGTTACAGGCACACGCCACCGTGCCCAGCTAATTTTTTGTAATTTTTAGTAGAGACGGGGTTTCACCATGTTGACCAGGATGGTCTCGATCTGCCGACCTCGTGATCCACCCGCCTCGGCCTCCCAAAGTGCTGGGATTACAGGCTTGAGACACCACACCCGTCCATATTTTTCTTTGATGTGAAGGATAAGGTGAAGAAGGGAAAGAGCACATTGAGGGGAAAGAGTTTTGCCTTCATTAGACAATAAGTGAATAAGAAGGTAGAAAGAAAAGGAAAGTTAGTAACTAACCACACTAATCACAGCAGCAAAGTTTCTCTGAAAATTGGCCCCAGGTCAGCTGATTTGTGTATATCTACAGACTATCCTCCCCCACGCCCCACCCCCACCACACATTCCATTTTAACATCCAGCAACATATCCTTTACTTTTCTTCTTCCTTATCCAGAGGAAATTCCATTATCCTTCATAACTGCATCTAAAATTTTTACATGCAATGAAATATTAATATTATCAAACACATTATCAATATTTAGAATATTCTAGATATGACAAATGAGACAAAGACTGACTGATATGGGATGTCACCCAAATCTCATGTGGAATTATAATCCCCAGTGTCAGAGGTGAGACCTGGTGGGAGGTGATTCAATCAGGGGGATGGTTTCTAATGATTTAGCACCATCCCTTAGTGCTGCCTTGTGATAGAGTTCTTACAAGATCTGGTTATTTGAAAGTGTGTATACTTCCCCCTTCTCTCTCGCTCTCTCTGCTTCTTGCTCCTGCCATGCTACCCCTTCCCCTGCTGCCATGATTGTAAGTTTCCTGAGGCCTCCCCAGCCATGCTTCCTGTGTAGCCTGCACAGCCGTGAACCAAGGAAGCTCTTGCCTTTATAAATTACTCAGTTCCAGGTATTTCTTTATAGCAGTGGGAGAATTGACGAATACACTGACCAAAATAATCTAAATCAACACTCTATTCTTATACCCTTCGTAAAGTAGTAGTTGTATTCATAAGACACTAACACCAAAATTTTAGGGACAGCCAGAAGGAAACTTGGAAGAAGCTTGTTGTAATACTGAGTTTCGAAAGGGGCCATATGGTCTTTCTCAACTAACTCCCACCAAACTCTGCTCCCCTGCCCACCCCATCCCACCCACCTCAGCAATCTTCCACTCAGTTCCATGTCTCATTTACAATTCAAACACAGCATTCTTTTAACAATTCTTGTATTGATATCCAGAAAATTAAGAATTCAGTGGTTATATCCTAGGGCATCTCTCTGAGGTGAGATAAATAGGAAATATGTTTAACATTGAAGTTCCTTTGACATTGGAGTGGAACTAGCAAATGTTATCCGAAGTCCCTCCTCAAATGTCTTCATTTGTCCCTGTACCTGGTTAGTCTCATTCCCCTCATGTGACTCGGTTCTGGGAGCAGGTTAGAACAATAAGTAGGCAGCATGTAATCTCAGTTACTAATCAATTCACTTAATGATCATCTCCTGGTACCTGCTGTATGTCAGTCATTCTGCAAAGTACAAAGATTTTAGAAAAAGAATTCTATGGGGAGATGCATCTATCCCTGAAATCTGCTTTCCACCTCTTTCTTTAAAAATGCCACCTTGTTTTCTTTGAAATACTGATCAAAACACACCTCCATGAAGCTCTCTCAAACGAATTCCAGCAGGCCCTTCTTCAAAGGATCTCTCCAGTCTCTCCGCTGCACTCAAACTGACATATGGAACTCCTCAGATTCTGACAAGTTCTTACCTCCACTCTGGCCTAGTGACTGTACACATTATTTTCAACTCCTGTGTGGTGTTATTAATTCTACTTCTCAAGTAACACTATTTATGATGCCTCCACCCTGTTAAAAGTAGAAAGGAAGGAGTTTTGGGGGAGTTCATCTCTCAACCAAAACACTTCATCACTTCCTTCATCTGCAGAAAAGGTGTGAAACAGAAAGCAAGCTGAGAGCCAAGAAGTGAAGCAGTGCTTGGGCAGATTTCCTTCATCGGTGGAGGAAAAGTTGTTTCTCATCAGCTAAACAGAGAAAGAGAGTTTTAAGCAGTCCACAGGGAAGAAAAGCTTGTGAGCATTTTACCAGCCCTCATCTAGCCTTTCAAAGTGCAGTTGAGCTCAGTGTGATGGGAACAGGAATGCTGACTGCTTGTAGTCTTGAATCCCTTCATAGGAAACCATTTCTTCATGTCTCACATGCTAGGTCTTGTTTTCCTAGAACAGGGTGAGAGGTGAAGATGCAGGCTTGGAGAAGATAAGAAAGGCTTAATTGACCTACATGAGAGAGGTAATCAAGACAGATACCTGGAGCAATAACAACTACCATGACAACTTGAAGGGCAGGGAAAGACAGAGAAGGTTGGCCAAAGTCAAAGACAATATAAAACGGTGACTTGGCTTGGGAATGTTTGAAGGCAGAGGGCAGGAGTAGTTAGGAACAGTCCCTATACAACATTTTGCAGGGAGAGAGACATCTAAACAGGCTTTCCAGAAGTGTCTCTTTGTGTTGTATGATATAAGTTTTACCTCACCTACACTCCAGACAGCTCCCAGGACACTTCCACGAAAGACCTGCACTGTTTTTCAGTGTATCAGATTTTGTTTCCTCAATGCTGTGCCATGCTGTGCTCCTATTTTCAAGGCAGGAGGAAAGAGCCTGTTTGTTTTTGTGTGGACTGTCAACCAGGAATTGGAGCCTCAGTACCCAACTATGCCTTTGTTTAAATCACCAACCTAGAACTGGGTCAAGAGAGTGATTTCACCA
This sequence comes from Callithrix jacchus, assembly GCF_049354715.1. Taxonomy (NCBI): domain Eukaryota; kingdom Metazoa; phylum Chordata; class Mammalia; order Primates; family Cebidae; genus Callithrix; species Callithrix jacchus. The sequence continues at coordinate 51,352,240 of NC_133520.1, forward strand.
TAACTGCTGGACCTACAGTGTGAAGGGCTTGGGCAGTAACAAGCACAATCTGCAGTGTTCCTTGGGGTCCCCCTCAACGTAGAAGGGGAAGAGAGCAAAGTACTGTGAATTTGGAATGGAGTTTTTGGGAGGAAGCACTGTGAGTGCCTGTGTGTATGTTATGAGAAGCAAACCTTTCTTTGCTCGGATGTGTAACTTATCACTCCAAAATTAGGAAAGCCTTTGAAAATTCTTCACAAGTGTAAAGGCTGGAAATGAGTATTTGTTCAGAATTCTGGGTGAGTGCATGATTCTGTAGAATTTGGATCCTTCACAGAATGGGGAGAGGTGTTTGATTGCCTTGGGTCCATTGCCCAGGGTCCTGGCTGAGAGCACTGCTGAGCTGCCAAGAGGGCATGGAATCAAGTTGGTTTAGAACTCCTGTGTTGTAGCAAGATTTGGAAGATTAGACATAGCTGCGTCCTGTCGCTGCGGGATAAATTTATAGCTGGGAGTTACTTTAAACACGTAGTCTTCTCCAAAAGCCATATGAATTCTTAACACTTGCAAAGCTAATTCAGACAAAGATGACAATGCCTGTATTCAGAAAACAAGAGCAAATAACAGCACCGAGATCAAAATTGGTAGAGTAGACCTGGTGGGAAAGTGTCATATGTGTGATATAGCTTGCTGAAGGCAAACTTGACACACAAGGACTTAATCAATGGTAAAAAGTATGTCTCCTGCTCACACCTGTAATCCCAGCAGTTTGGGAGGCCAAGCTGGGCAGATCACCTAAGGTCAGGAGTTTAAGAGCAGGCTGACCAACATGGTGAAACCTCATCTCTACTAAAAATACAAAAATTAGCTGGGCATGGTGGTGGATGCCTGTAGTCCCAGCTACACAGGAGGCTGAGGCAGGAGACTCACTTGAACCCGGGAGGCAGAGATTACAGTGAGCCAAGATTGCACCATTGCATTCAACAGAGCAAAACTCTATCTCAAAAAAAAAATTGTGTCTCCCAGGCCAAATCAGTGCCTTCCACCCCTGAGCCAACTGCTTTGGATCATATCCTGTGCCTTTAGTTTACCTCCAGGTAATAAGGGTCATAATAAATACGTAGGCAGTAAGCCCCTGTTGCTTCATGTTCTAGAACTTCAGGGAACATATTCAGTAAGAAACCCTATACTGCTTATGACCTGGGACAATGGATATATCCTTGTACAGTCTGGTACGGATGTGGTGAAAAGAAATACCTGGTGGCAGATTGACCTCAAGAGGAAAGAACTCTGTGAAAGCCCATTCTTCTTCTCTAGCAGAGGCTTAGACTCGGGAACCAGGAGAATTACGTGCACAGCACATCCTAGAACCTTCCGCTGTGTGCCTTTCTCAGGACAGCCATCCAAGGCTGGTGTGTTAACTTACCTAAATTTGTATTAACTGTATGTGAAAATTGTTTGAGTATTTTGGACTGGAATGAAATGCCCATATTTTAGTTCTTAAAATTTAGTACTTAAAAAAATTAACAGCTTTCTACTTGCTGGTAGGGTTTGTGACAAGAAAAAAAAATCAATGATTTTAAGAAAGCAATACTTTTACCAATGTTTTTCTCCAAAGAGAAATGTGGTACCTCTAGTTTGGTATGACAAAAGCACAAGAGCCCATTGAGAGAGCCAGACCTATGCTGGGTGCAGCCTACCCCATCCCCGGCCATGGACTTGTGAGAAACCTGGGGGAGATAACTGCTTCTGTGAGGATTAGATCTTAGGAACAGATAGTGATGTGTAAAGTGTATATTCTGAAAGCCTTGCTGGGTGACATACAACATAAATACTCTCTTCACTCCTCATGAAACAACCTTAGTGTTAGAGTTCTTGATGATCTTTTGAAGGTCAATTTTGTTTTTCCTCTGGATGCTATGTAAGGGGGAGACTGGCATCAAGGCTGGAGCCAGAAGGCCCAGTTTCATGCTGTTAGGATATATCTAAGAACATCAAATCTATACATTCAAATGTAAAGAGGCAGTAAGCTTTGTGATTGTGACAGAGGTCCTCTTGGAGACTAGACTTAATTCAGACATAGAAAAGGCAAAAATCAATCTTCTTTTCTTTTCCTTTTTGCACTACAAGCCTTATCGAGGTAGATCATTCATGAGTTCCTACTGGCAGGTGAGAGAGGTGAGATCTGGAGAGGGGAACTGGCTCTCTCCTGTGTGGACTGACCCTTCTCCCTGAACTATTTCACGAGCCCTGTAGAGAGCAGGCAATAGGCAAAGTCAAGGAGTCTTCACAGATGCTTGGTGAAACCAGAAACAAAAGTAAGATGGTTCATGGAGGGTGGAGGAAGACTCTTTTCTCTTGGCTGCAGCTCTGCATGTGATACAGCTTTGACATGGTGAGGGTTTGCACTGGGTGACCTGAAAGGACCAGCAAAGGGTTGGTGCAAATGTATCAGCACTGCCTACGTAAACAGCCACCATAGGTGTACACCATGGACTGCATCTGTGTGGACACCAACATGGGGCCGGAGGGAAGAGGTGCATTTAGAGACCTCAAGCAATTCCTCTTGGGACTTTGAGAAGAGGTAAGGTTTCTCTGGTGTGTGGGTAGGGGTAGGAGGTAGTAACATTTTTTTTTTTAATTGCGCATAGGCTGGGGAGTCCTAAGGAAGCTAGATTCACTCAGGATTAAAAGATATGACTTGTCTGTTTGAATAAACGATACAATCTGTTCTAACTACATAAAGATGGCACTACTGACCTGACGTTAGGAGGCTATTTGGCATTTTTTGTCATTGCTGTTGTTTTTGGTTTTCGTGGTTATTATCGTTGTCCATTCGCTTTTGCCATTATTTAGCCCTGATGACAAATTCTAAGAGAAATGCCCACAATCTCTTAGGAATGATAATGTGCATATTGGTTACTTCACTAAGGTCAGAAACAGGAGTTGGATTAGAGGCATAGTCTGTTAACTGAGGATTAGAGAAAAGCAAATCGGTCAATATGAAGATGAAGTCCAACTTTTGTTATGTTATTCATGAATTTAACAGACTTTAGTGAGGTTCTGCTTGTGCCAAGCTGGTAGAGCTATAAAGATGAAAAACACAGTGTCTTCATCTTTGAAGGCAAGCAACTTGAACACAAATAATTTCAATGCAGTGCTAAATGTGCTAGAATATAACAGCATTTGAGAAAACAGGTATATAAAATTCTTTGTCAGATTACCTGGGAAGATTTCACAAAGAAGGAGACAGTAGAACTGTATTTTGAAGAATAGGTATAAGATTTCCTTAGAGAGAAAGAAAAGGGAAACATCTTATACTACCTACCAATGCTCTCAATGTGAGGTAGGCTCCATTTCCAGAGTTGTAATCTCCTCTTTAAATAAGACAATCACCACTCAGCTTTAAAACTCAATAGATTGTGTTAGTCAGTCAAGAATGTGTCTATAAGTGCTTAGCATCCTACTAAGTGCTTAGCGAATGTTCTAGAAGCCTGGATGAGGTTCTCATTCAAGAACTCTACTGCTCATGTCTTTTGCATATGAAACAATTCAAAAAATAAAACAGCATACATTAAGCCTCCAAATCAGAATAGAAAGATGTATGGTGCTTTTGTTGAAATAGTTCAGTTGGGAGGGCATTAGACTGAAGAAATACGTATGGTAGCATTTTGGGGAAAGAATCAAATAGCTGTACTCTACAAGTTATGTTTCTTTGTTCCTTTGTAAACATTTGATTTTTTTCCCCATGTTTTCTCTATTGTTCTTTATCTTTTTATCATAATATTTTGAAGAACAAGATTTTTCTTGCTATTTCTATTTGTATTGGTGGGTGAATAGTACAGCTTTTGAATAGAATGTGTACTTCGTAAGTGTGGCTAACAGACATCACGTCAACATTGTATATTCAAATTCCTCCAAATTTACTTCTTTATGGTGATGAACAAGATTCTCAATCTATTATCTTCAGCTCTAAGGGAAATGCAATAACAAAAAGATAAAAAAAAAAAACCCTGAGTCTCATTTCTTGAAAGAGACTTCATAAAAAAGAATCTTAAGTCTTATTAGCAAAGCTGCAAGATCAGATCATTTTAGAAATGATCTTTAGTAAAGAATGTTCTTGGCAGAGGAAAAAAAGAAGTGAGGTAACTTTATTAATAAGGGTCAAAAATTGCCTGCAGATAGATAAAAAGACCACACAAGCATTTAAACAATGAGGCAAAAAGTAGTCACTTATTTGGGAATGAAGAAATGAACTTGAACAAGGACAGGGTAGTCCATTAGCATGCTCCCATCTTTCTCTCTGGACCAAATGCATAAGTTCCTATTAGCAGAAGGAATTATCGTTCATACATTCATACTTCTTATCTTAGCTGGATGAGCAGGTTCAGAAGCATCATCCCAGAAATGAAATCCTTTTTTTGGATGCTTGGGAAGGAGACTTTGCAGTGATGATGAGAAAACACATGTGGTGGCAGGTACAAAGGGATTACTGCATGATAAATTGCGGGAATTTCAGCTGGCTTATTCTGCTCATTTTTTTGGAAAGGTCATTAGAACCTGTAAAAACTGGCAGCTACAAAATGGTTTCAGTGAGAAGGATTGTGCTTGTGTCTGCAGAAAACATTGAAAAAAGAAATAAAATTAAGCATTCAAGGATTCTATAATATGTGTAATTCATGTATGTTGAATGAGTACAAAATCTTCAAAAACTACTTTTTAAAGCAGTTTTATGTTTCCAGAAAAATTCAGTAGAAAGTACAGAAAGTTCTCATATGCTGCCTCTGCCCTTTCCTGTAATTTCCCCATATTATTAATATCTTGCCTGGATGTGGTACATTTGTTACAATTAATGAATGTATATGTATATATTTTGAGATGGAGTTTTGCTCTTTCCCCCAGACTGGAGTGCAGTGGTGTGCTGTTGGCTCACTGCAACCTCTGCCTCTGAGGATGAACCAATATTAATACATTAATATTCATATTAATTAACTAAAGTTCATAGTTTACATGAGGGTTCACTGTTGTGCTGTATAACTTATGGATTTTGACAAATATATAATGACATGTATCCACCATTACGTAATGTATCATACAGAATAGTTTCACTGCCCTGAAATCCTCTGTGCTCTTCTTATTCATCCTGTCCTCCCCCTACTCCAACCCTAGCAACCACTAATCTTTTTATTACCTCCCTAGTTTTGCTTTTTCCAGAATGTCGTATAGTTGGAATCATACAAGCCTTTTCGGATTGGCTTCTTTTACTTAGCGTTTTGCATTTTAGCTTTCTCCCTGTCTTTTCGTGGCTTGATAACTCGTTTCTTATTTAGCACAAAACCACGGGTACTCTATTGTCTGGTTGTACCACTTTATTTATACATTCACATACTGAAGAACATCTTGCTTACTTGCACATTGTGGCAATTATGAATAAAGCTGCTATAAACATTTATGTGCATGATTGTGTGTGGACATAAGTTTTCAGCTAATTTGGGTAAATACCAAAGAGCATGATTGCTGGATCATACGGTAAGAGTATGTTTAGTTTTGTAAGATACGTCCAAACTCTCTTCCAAAGTGGCCTTTGCTTTCCCACCAGCAAAGAATAGAGAATTCCTGTTGTTTCACTTCTTCATCAACATTTGGCATTGTCAGTGTATTGGATTTTGGCCATTCTGTTAGGTGGGCAGTATTATTTTATTGTTGTTTTAATTTTTAATCCGCTGATAATCTAAGATGTTGAGTTTCTTTTCCTATAGTTATTTGCCATCTATATATCTTCTTTGGTGAGGTGTCTGTTCAGATATTTTACCTGTTTTTTAATTGGATTGTTTTTTCCTTATTGTTGAGTATTAAAAGTTATTTGCATATTTTAGAGGAAAGTCCTTTATCAAGTATGTGTTTTGCAAATATTTTCTCTCAGGCTGTGGCTTATCTTTTCATTCTCTTAACAATGTCTTTCACAGTGCAGAAGTTTTACATTTTAATAATTTCCAACTTACTGTTTCTTTGATGGATTTTGTCTTTGGAGTTCTAAGAAGTCATTGCTGGACCCAACGTCACTTATTTACTCCTATTTTATCTGCTAGGAGAATTTATGTGTTTGTGTTTTACATTTATTTGAGTTAATTTTTGTGAAAGGTGTAAGGCCTGTATCTTGATTCTTCAACTGGAAAAGTCCAGTTGTTCCAGCACCATTTTTAAAAATGACTATTCTTTTCCATTGAATTTCCTGTGCTCCTGTCAAAGATAAGTTAGATATTTTTGCATGGGCCTATTTTTGGGCTCACAATCGGCCCCACGGATCTATCTGTGCATGCTTTGCTAACATGTGTGTTCTCGATTATCACACCTTTACAGTAAGCCTGGAAATTTAGTAGTGTCAGTCTTTCAACTTGGATTGTCTCCTCTAACATTGTGTTGCCTATTCTGAATTTTTGCCTTTCCATATAAACTTTAAAATCATTTTATTCATATCCCCAAACTAATTTTCTGAGATTTTGATTGGGATTGCATTAAATCTATAGATCAAATTGGGAAAAAGTGACATTTGGGCAATATCAAGTCTTCCTTTCTGTGTACATGGAATGTCTCTCCATTTATTTAGCTCTTCTTTGATGTCATTCATCAGAGATTTATCGTTTTCCTCATATAGGTTTAGTACCTATTTTATTAGATTTATACTTAAATATTTAATTTCTTATTGCTAATGTAAGTGACATTGCATTTTAAATTTTAAACTCCAATTGTTCATTGTTGGTATATAAGAAAGAACTGACTTTTGTATAATAATATCATATGCTAAAAATTTTCTGTAATCACTTATTAGTTCTAGGAGACTTTTGGTTGATTCTTTGGGATTTTTTTACATAGGTAATCATGTCATCTGCAAACAGAGATGGTTTTATTTGCTCCTGCCCAATCAGTACACCTTTTGTTTCCTTTTCTTGTTTTATTGCATTAGCTAGTACTTCCAGTACAATGTTGAAAAGGAGTGATGACAGGACACATTCTTGCCTTGTTTCTCATCTTAGTGGGAGAGTTTGGAGTTTTTCACCATTAAATATAATGTTAGCTATAGGGTATTTTGCTATAGGGTATTTTTTTGTAGATATTCTTTATCAAATCGAGGAAGTTTTCCTCTACTCTTAGTTTACTGGGAATTTTTAAAAATCATGAATGGGCATTGATGTTGTCTAATGCTTTTTCTGCATCTGTTGATATAATCATATGATTTTTCTTCTTTAGCCTGTTGATGTGATTGATAACATTAATTGTTTTTCAAACATTGAACCAGCCTTGTATTTCTGCAATAAATCCTATTTGGTCATGATGTATAATTTTGAAAAATAAATTGTTGGATTTGATTTGCTAATATTTTGCTGCAGATTTTAAATCTGTTTTTGTGGGATATATTGGTCTTTAGTTTTTCTTTCTTGTGATCTCTTTATTTGGTTTTGGTATTAGGGCAATGCTGGCCGCACAGAATGAGTTAAAGTTTTCCTCTGCTTCTATTTTCAGAAAGAGAGTATAGAGAATTGGTTTTAATTTTTCCTCAATGTGGAATTTTTTAGTGAACTCATCCAAGCCTGGTGTTTTCTGTTTTGGAAGATAATTGATTATTGATTTAATTTCTTTAATAGATATGGCCCTCTTCAGATTATCTGTTTATCCTCGTGTGAGTTTTGGTAGATTGCAGCTTTCAAGTCTTTCAAGTAATTAGCCCACTTCATCTAGATTAAAATTGGACATAGATTTTTTTTAATAATGTTCCTTTATTATCCTTTTAATTGTCCATGGAATCAATAGCTACTGCCTCTTTCATTTCTGATTTTTTTCTTACCTGGCTAAAACTTTACCAATTTTATTTGATGTTTTCCAAAAACCACCTTTCAGTTTTGTTGGTTTTTCTTTATTGATTTCTTGTTTTCAGTCTAAATCCCTTTTCAAACTGCCTCAAATTCTTACCTTCCACAAAAGAGATGAAAAGCCAATTTATTTGTTTCAGTGATACAATTGTTGCTACTTAGCCAAATCCTGTTGAATCTACGGTTGTTTTAAGGCACACCATTGACAGTCTGAGGAGTGGGACAGTCATGTCAAGAGTAAAAGGTTTTCTCCCCCAGAGAGCAGGAAGCACTTCAGCTCAGCTCAGGTGTTCTTGGCTCCCCTTCTCCTTCTCTTCCACTGAGTGAATGTGGTGACCAAGCAATGTTTGAAATGAGCTAGTGACTGGACACACACAAGAGAAACTTAGCATGTGGAGTCTTCATCATTCACAGTTCAAGACTGGGCCATCAGACCTGAGAAGTGGGATGGATCTGCCAAAGTGCCCAGATTCCACTTTCCCGGAATCACACAGAAGATCCCAGAAAAAAAGAGCAGCTATTCTACTGAGATATCAGTAAAGCCACTGTCAGAACAGATACTAATTTGGTTAGCAAGTGTGCTGAGGGTGTTGGAGGAAGGGGTGCATCTCAAACAGAGCCGAGCAGTTCTCATTACCAATCCTAGTACTATGTTCCAGGTTTCCTACTAAAATCAGAAAGCAGAAGTCTGTGAGCATCTTTGTGAGGGAAACACTCTAGGAGAAGACAAGAAACTCTGGTAGAACATGAGCTCCCATAGGATAGGGTATAGTCAGAAAACAGAAATATTAAGGAACTCTGCTGGAAAATAGTTTGGCAAAGTGGCAGGAAGTCCCTGTGCCCTTAGGAAATATTTTATAATAATGGCATTGGTGTCTGGAGAAATAAGTGCTGCTCTATCTATGTTACCAACTGAAATGAAATGAGCTGGCCCCTTCACAGGATTTTGGTGATGCCAGTGATTATGAGACCAGAAATTCTGTGGCAGACACTTCATTCATTATGGCAGCTTTGTCATCGATGTGGATTCTCATGTATGAGAAATGGGATGTGAGATGAATCCTGGAGAGGGGCTATCAGATCAATCAGCCTGTTGTCCCTCTCGTCTTTGATGCTGGGAGGCTGTTTACCCACTACTGCTCTAATTCTGAACTTCTGTGAATAAAAATTATCAGGGACTGCTTCAGTAGATGTTTGACCCATCTGCTCCTGTTCCCCTCAGGTGAAGATTATAGAACTTTTAAACAAAAAAGCCTCTATGCTCAAAATAATTGTTGCTATCTTAACTCATTTCATTGAAACATTTCCAAAAGACTGGAACCATTTCGGTTCATCTTACTTTTTTTTCTTGGAAAAAGAAAGAGGTTCATGAATAAAGATTAAGTTCTCTTTTCTCTGAGTTCCCTTAGGAGCTCACATGAGATCAAACCCTAGCCAGGAACATGATTGTTTGTCATGAGACACTTCTATCTCTAAAGGAGAAAAGCGTTTGTTTTCTCAAAGATTATCTATAATTAATTAGCACTTTCATAGATTAAAATACTCTTCCAGATATGCTGTACAAGTTTTTTTAAAAATTATCATTGTTTTCTGTACAATCCTGAATTGTTTTTTCTATTTTACAATGAAGAATGAAAGATGCTTGGGGAAAAACAAAATTTCAGATCAAAGACTGAGAAGAGGTTTTAAGATGTGTTCGTCAATACTTGAGGGAAAGGAGTCAAATAAGTATCATTGGTTTGTTAGCTCTTGTGTGTGTGTTGGGGGGGAACTCTTTGGTTTCCAATATCTAATTATCAAATTGAACTGAGTATGAAAAGATAGGAACAGCTAGGAGCTGTGAGAATTTAAATTGCAGACCAATTTTAACTGACGCTTTATTACTTCCATATATCTACAATATCAGGAGCTTTCGACTTATCTAGGTTGCTGAGCCTGTTTTCATGAAAGTGTCGTTAGCACATTCTTGTTTTTATGGGAGTATGAGTCACTGACATTCTTTAAAATATGTTCTCATGTAAAATTTTCCCATCACAATCTCACTTACATCCATAAAGTCACATGGTTAAAAGGCAAACCTCTGTAAATGTGGCTGAATTATCCTACAATTCCAGAGAAATGGGTTCTGTGTTAATGATACTTTAGAATGATTTGCAAAAATCAGTGTACTGACAGCCTTGTCTCAGTCCCAGTCATGGAGCAAACAGATCCTCACCTCCCCTTCTCCCTCAAGCTGTCTTCTGGTCTCCTCTGGACAGCACAGACCACAGAGAACACAAGGTCTGCTCCCAGCAAATCAAGGCAGAGCCCTCTTTAAGTCAAACAGCATGGGAGGAGACTGCTGCGAGACTTGACTCACTTTTTGAGCACACTGGGCACCCAACCACCTGATTCATCCAGATTGTGTGCCATGAATATTTCCACAATATTGTAACAAATCAGAAATGCAGAGCTCCAATGCATGAATCTACCTTTGATTCCACGGGGCTTCACAAACAAGGCTGTAGAATTTCTTTCAGAGCTTTCAGCCTGACGTAGTTCCCAGTAAGTCATGTCCCGTTCCTTCTCTTCGTGTCTCAGACCACTCTCATTCTCATTGCCTGCCACCAGCTCTGTGGGAACTGTCTCCCTCCCATCGCCTGAACTAATCACTGACCCTTCTTTATAACAGTCTCTGTATTCTTTACAAAAAGTTTCTGTATTCTTTCCCCCTTTTCCCCCTTCACTGTTCCTTAGTAATTTGTGTGATAAAATGGGGAAGTTAATATTTGTTCTGGGTATCTGACAAGATTGTTGCAAGGATTAAATGAGATAATGGAAGTGTGAGTGATCCCTTGTGTTTGTCTTGTATTTATCTCACTCTGATACCTGTGAAGTCACATTTTCCAGCACCTGTACCAGCCTGATAGGAAAAACAAAAACAAAACTATTTTCAAAAAAATAAAATGCCTTGTAGGTCTAGCTTTTGACCATTTCCCAGTATCAATAAGTACTCCCACCATTGTCTATTTCAAGTGACCAATGTGACATGCACAAGCTGGCAGAATTCCCAAAGATACTTAGCAATCAGCACTCAGGAATCTGTATGGGCCAACTCTAGCCCAACACTGAATATAACCCAGATTTCAAGGTTATAAGCACATGACAGCTTTGCTGCCCAAACCATGACCCATTCCAGCTTCGTAACCCCAGACCAATTCTGCTACCTCCTCTGGTAATGACCTTCATGAGGGGCTGCTCATCTGTACACAGCTATCCCCTACCCATACTCCTGCTTGTGTCCTCTCTGGCCTGGATGAGGGAGTCAGGAGGAGGCGGTTTCCTTAGCTTGTGCTGGCTCACAAGGATACATTGTTAAGTAATGAGGAATTTTGAGGCCAGATGTTAAATTATTGGTAACTTGAAATAGGCTGTGGTGGGAGTATTTACACCATAGAAATTGACAAGTGCTAGAGACTGGGAGAGCCAGGTTCACAGCATATTACAGGACTAAAGTCTTCTCTTTCATCCACGGCAGCTGCCTGAGACCAGGCTTTAACCTCTAACAAAACTCAATGGAAGGGAAGTCTATAACACAAAGACAAGTCTAGACTTAGGACAAAGACTCTCAATCTGAGGGCTCCCCCTGGTTTGTCTCTCTGTTCTACTTTGTCTTTTCTTCATAATGCTGGGAAACAGCCCACTGTTTCATTGCTGGAAAGAATCCCAGTATATAGATGATGAGTCCTTTGTAACACTGACTCTATCTGCCATAGAAAAAGGACATTTTTTCTTTCCTTTAGTCTAAGACCAGCCTCCAGAGTCATTTTCTGGTGCAGGAATAATATATTTTTCCAGAATGATTGATAGCATCAAACCATTCCCTCCAGGAAACTTGAACCTACACCCAGGGGCTCTGAAATGGCTCTGTGTTTCCAACGAAACAGTCATGCAATAACCAAACCTTGGTACATATCCCCAAACAAGAAATAGTCTTAGAGGCCCCATTCTGGGTTCAGATTACACTGTACCTCATTTAGGCCAATTATTTTTAAGTCTATTTTTTAAAAAAATTTTTTATTTTATTTTATTATTTTATTATTATTTTTTGAGATGGAGTTTTGCTCTTGTTACCCAGGCTGGAGTGCAATGGCGCGATCTCGGCTCACAGCAACCTCCGCCTCCTGGGTTCAGGCAATTCTCCTGCCTCAGCCTCCTGAGTAGCCAGGATCACAGGCACGAGCCACCGTGCCCAGCTAATTTTTTTGTATTTTTAGTAGAGACGGGGTTTCACCATGTTGACCAGGATGGTCTCGATCTGTTGACCTCATGATCCACCCGCCTCGGCCTCCGAGGATTACAGGCGTGAGCCACTGAGCCCAATCCCTAAATATTTTTTAAAGTCTCAGTCTTGTCTTGTCTTGTCTAGTGTCACCAGATTACACAGACCTATTCAACACAGTTTTAGCCCATGGCTCTTATGGTTTTATGATGCCGTAATGGTTAACAGAAAATGTTATTAACCTTTTGTGTGAACTTAGTGTTGAACCTCACAGAGTTCTAGGAAACCATGCACCACAGGGAAGCCCTGGGCAAGAATGAGTCTGGATCCCTAGATCAGCTCTAACCATTCATGGAGAGTTGTCCAGCTTTAGAAGTCCCAGGAATTGCCCCTCTATGAAATTTTGCCTGGGTCGATAGGTGCAGCAAACCACCATGGCACACATTTACTTACATGTAACAAACGTGAACATCCTGCGCATGTACTCTGGAACTTAGATTTTTAAAAAAATAGAAGAGGAAAAAAAAAAAAAGAAAGTTTGCCCAGTGTCCAAGCCCTCTCTGGATTAACTCCTACTGTAGACCTTTATGCCTTTGACTCTTGAACAAAAGGCACCACCCTGGCAAAGCTACACCTGAATACTTAGCAGCCTTGCCCTTTGGGATGATTAAAGGACCTGGAAATTGGGAGGAAAATGCAGGGGTGTCTATATCAGGGAGAGACGCATTTGCAAGGCCGAAGAAGTGAGGAGACCCTTTCTTTGATGCCAGCTGTAGAATGAGGTCTTGAAAGGAGGATGGCACAGCTACGAAGCAACCCAGGATGGAACTGCTGTCAATGCAGGGGATTTAAGGGAACCGCAGTCGGATGCAGGGGATTTAAGGGAACCGCAGTTGGATGCAGGGGATTTAAGGGAACCGCAGTCGGATGCAGGGGATTTAAGACCCTGCCACAGGCGGGGCCCCACCTCTGGGTGCGGCCACCACTGGTGGTGGCCCTAGGAGAAGTATGTGGAAGAGTTATGTGGCAGGAAGGTGCACTCGGACCATGCCAAGGCCCAGGTAGTATTTTACCTTTAATTTCTGTACTTCTTATGATTTTCTCTGGGCCTCCTTTAACTTCTGATTGGCTCTGGGATACGAATCAGTTTAAATTTGCCTGCTGGAAGTCAGTCTTCCAAAATCATAAACATGTATGTTGAAAGTGCCCCAGGCACATTTTCCTAAGCAACCCTAAGTGTAGTTGGCTCTCAGTATCTGCAGGTTTTGCAGCCATGGATTCAAACAACCATAGCTCGAAAATATTAGGAAAAAAAACAAAAACAAAAAAATTTAAAAATATATAGCAATAAAAAAAATACAAATTTAAAATGCAGCCTAACAACTAATTGCATAGCATTTATATTATATTAGGTATTATAAGTCATAGAGAGATGATTTAAAGTATACAGAAAAATGAGAGTAGGTTGTTTGTAAATGCCATGTCATTTTACGTAAGGGACTTGAGCCTCCTTCCAAAAGCAATCCCCTGTAGACAGAGAGACGACTTCATTTTGCAAGTACTATCTCTCTAACATTCCTTAAGACAGAAAAACAAGCTGGGGAAACTATGATTTCCCATTTTTCATTGCGGGAAGTGTCCTGTGAGTGTGATTTATTGGAAGTGGTGATAGGAGAGTCAGGAATGCTGGCTTGCCAACCATTCATTCTACATATTTCTTTCATACCAACCACGGGCCTTGTCATGCACCATCTTGGGAAGGAAGACAGAAGGGACTCATACATTTCCAAAGGCAACAGCAGCACCTGTTGAAGGTAACTCATCTGGGCAGCCCAACGGGTAGGCATCGGTGTGGATCCTCCAGCTGACAAAAGCTAATGAGCCGGTGATGAGGGACTGGAGGCCAGTGAAGCAGAACGTGAAACCTGCCCAACAGGCCACAGCCCTGGACAGAGGCCAACATGGTGTGTCCAGGCCATTTCAGCTGCAGGGTTAAAAAACACGCTATCAAGGGTCCTTATTGGTAAAGCTGCTAATCAGAGACTCAACAGAAGTTTTTCTCTCTTTGGCAACAAAGTCTTCACCCAGACCAGAGGCTGTGTGGCATTAAAAAAGATACAAACTGGAGTACCAGTATTTGGCCTCTCTGCAAGTACTGTGATGGCTCAACTAGGAACAGAGTCCTTGTGCATAACCACTCTCTCAGTAAGAGGGATCATCTGTGAATGTCTGCGTAGGATCAGTTCACCCCAAAAGGTACAGGTGGTCTAAGGTACCTTGAGAAGACAACATACAGAAGGGATAGGAATGAAGGTGAAGGTAACTATCACCCACTAACTGTGCTTGCCATACATCTCATGTTGGTTACATCATCCATCCATTCATTCATTCTTTAAATATTCACTGAACATCTGCCATACATGCAGCTCACAGGGCAATAGGCATAAGCCCTGAATAGCTCTGAGGAAACTCATATTCAGAGAGCTAATTATTTTGCTGGTATTACATATTTAATACTTCCATAAATGGAGGAGTTGAAAAGGAGACCAAAGACTCACTTCCAAGTCTTGTTTCTTCTCTCAGGCTGCCTCTCTCTCAGAGAACATGTCTATTACTGCTCTTCTCTTCATGGAGGAACAAAATGAGCATGAGCCTGGAGATATTTTATTTTTGTAGCATGCCTCCTGGACAGGGTTTATACTCTCCTGGGAGGTGGGGGCTGTGCATTAATAGAGTGTTTCTGTCCTCTGAACAACTTGACATTTACGAGCATTAAATAGCTATCTTCACCATTACTCCCATTACACATCTCTGGCTCCCCTCTATACACACACAAATAGAGACATAATTAAAATGCTTTAAGATGATCCTAATGCCAACATCAAGAAGAGAAATTGCAGAGGCCCAATGATGGGGTCAGTAAGGCAAGGCTTGACACCGTTAGGAAGCAAACCAAGAGCAGCAATTCCTAGTCTGGTGCTATCGTTGCTTTGTTTCACCCTCCAAATCTCACGTTGAAGTTTGATTCCCTATGTTGGAGGTGGGGCTTAATGGGAGGTGTTTGGGTCTTGGGGCAGATGCTTTGTGAATGTCTTGGTGCCATCCTCACAGTAATGAGTGTGTTCTCGCTCTATTAGTTCCCATGAGAGTTGCCAAGAGAACTGGTTGTTCAAAACAACCTGGCACTATCCCCCTGTCTCTTGCTTCCTTCCTCATGATGTGGCATGCCAGTTTCCCTGCCTTTTCTGCTACAACTGAAAGCTTCCTGAGGTTCTCAGAAGAAGCAGGTGCTAATGCCAAGCTTCATATACAGCCTGAAGAACGAAATAAACCTCTTTCCTTTTTAAATCACCAAACCTCAGGTATTTCACTACAGCAACACAAGCTGGCCTGAGTACCTTCACAACGCCAAAGTGGGTGATTCCTGCCTTGTCCTGTGAGAGGGGCAATGGGATGGTTCAAAGCATACAAAATGGAACCATAAAGCCTATATTCAAAATCTGAGATGTCCACTAGGGTGACCTGGAGGTTAAACTGTTTCCACCTCAGGTTCACTGTTTGTGAGGCGGAGGGCAGTGATGGTACCCAAATCATGGACCAATTAACTTAATGAGCGAATGCATCTCAAGCTCTGAGATCAGTGTCTGGCTGATACAAGCACTCAGTAAACACTGCTAATAGAATTACTACCAATGTGGGCTCCTGTGCTAATTAGCCCTGTTCTTTCATGTAGGGATTTGTGGTTTTTTTGTTTTTGTTTTTTTTTTGTTTGCTTTAAGTTCAGGGTTACATGTGCAGCTTATTATACAGGTTAACTTGTGTCATGGGGGTTTGTTGCACAGATTATTTTGTCACCCAGGTATTAAGCCTAGTACACACTGGTGATTTTTTTCTCATCCTGTCCCTCCTCCCACCTCCACTCTCTGATACACCCCCAGTATGTGTTGTTTCCCCTCTGTGTCCACGTGTTCTCATCATTTAGCTCTCACTCATAAATGAGAACATGTGGTGTTTGGTTTTCCATTCCTGCATTAGTTTGTGAAGGATAATGACCTCCAGCTTCATCCAGGTTTTTGTAAAGGACGTGATCTCGTTCTTTTTTATGGCTGCATAGTACTCTATGGTGTTGATGTACCACATTTTCTTTATCCAGTCTATCACTGATGGGCATTTAGATTGATTTTGTCTTTGCTGTTGTGAATAGTGCTAGAATGAACATATGCATGCATGTGTTTTTACAGCAGAATGATTTCTGTTTCTTTGGGTATATATACCCAGTAATGGAATTGGTAGGTCAAATAGTATTTCTGTCTTTAGGCCTTTGAGGAATTGCCACACTGTCTTTCACAACAGTGGAACTAATTTACACTCCAACCAGCAGTAAATGAGCATTCCTTTTCCTCTGCAACCTCACCAGCATCTGGTGTTTTATTTGTTTTGTAACAATTGTCATTCTGACTGATGAGACAGTGTATCATTGTGGTTTTGATTAGCATTTCTCTAATGACCGGTATATTGAAAAAGGATTTTCATATGCTTGTTGGCCACATGTATGTCTTCTTTGAAAAGTGTTCATTCATATCATTTGCCCACTTTTTAATGGGGTTCTTTGGTTATTTTCTTGTAAATTTGCTTAAGTTCCTTACAGATGCTGGATATCAGACCCTTGTCGGATGCATAGTTTGCGAAAGTTTCCTCCCATTCTGTAGGTTGTCTGTTTACTCTGCTCATAGCTTCCTTTGCTGTGCAGAAGCTCTTCAGTTTAATTAGATCCCATTTGTCAATTTTTGTTTCTGTTGCAATTGCTTCTGGCATCTTCATCGTGAAATCTTTGCCCATTCCTATGCTCTGAATGGCATTGCCTAGATTGTCTTCCAGGGTTTTTACAGTTGGGGTTTTATACTTAAGTCTATAATCCGTCTTGAGTTAATTTTGTATATTCTGTAAGGAAGGTGTGCAGTTTCAATCTTCTACATGTGGCTAGCCAGCTATCCCAGCTCCATTTATGGAATGTGGAATCCTTTTCCCATTCCTCGTTTTTGTCAGGTTTGTCGAAGATCAGATAGTCGTAGGTGCCTGGCCTTATTTCTGCATCCTCTTATATTCCATTGGTCTGTGTATCAATTCTTCTATCAGTGCCATACTGTTTTATTTACTGTAGCGCTGTTTAATATAGTTTGAAGATTGGTAACGTGATGCCTCCAGCTTTGTTCTTTTTCCTTAGGATTGCCCTAGGTATTTGGGCTCTTTTTTGGTTCCCTATGAATTTTAAAATAGTTTTCTCTACTTCTGTGAAGAATCCCAATGATAGTTTCATAGCAATAGCATTGAATTTATTAATTGCTTTGGGCTGTATGGCCATTTTTATGATCTCGATTCTTCTTATCTATGAGCATGAAATGTTTTTCCATTTGTTTGTGTCATCTCTGATTTCTTTGAGCAATGTTTTGTAGTTCTCCTTGCTGGTATCTTTCACCTCCCCGGGTAGCTGTATTTCCAGTTATCTGTTCTTTTTGTGGCAATTGTGAATGGGAGTGCATGACTGATTTGGCTTGAATGTTGTTGGCGTATAGAAATGTTAGTGATTTCTGCACATTGATTTGGTATCCTGAGACTTTGCTGAAGTTGTTTATCAGCTTAAAAAGCTCTTGGGCTGAGACTATGGGGTTTCCTAGATATGGGATCAGGTCATCCGCAAACAGGAATAGTTTGACTTCTCTCTATTTGGATGCCCTTTATTTCTTTCTCTTGCTTAATTGCCCTGACCAGGACTTCCAATACTATGTTAAATAGGAATGGTGTGAAGGCATCTTTTCTGTACCAGTTCTCAAGGGGAATGCTTCCAGCTTTTGTGCATTCAGTATGATGTTGGCTGTGGGTTTGTCATAGATGGCTCTTATTCTTTTGAGGTATGTTCCTTCAAAACCTTCACATAGGGGTTTGAATATGAGACCACTGACACCATCGATTCTAGCAAGTCTTAGAACATAACCAAGTGAGTCTAAACGTTTCTCTTGTACAAAGTGACACCAGTTGTGGGTTTTTTTTTTTTTTTTGCCAAAATATTTTGTGAAATTACTGAGGTCACTGCCTCTTTGTAAATAAAAGCTTTTAACAAAGTTTACAATACTTCCATAGACTTAAGGCTCCCTCGACTTGTGCCTGGGATCTCTCAGCCCCCAATGTCCCTAACAAATTTTACAGAAAAACAAAAATAGCATTGGAGGTGAATGTTGGAGGGGAGGAGAAGCTGGCTGAGAATAAGACGATGATGATGAATAATTAGATAAAGCAACTCTTGCTGTCTTCTGTTTGCACCTAATTTTACTTCCTGCATTACAGAAGGGCTGAGAGCGTGGGGGCTCTGGAGTCACCAGGTGAGGAAGTGGGCACAGCTCTGAGCATCTCAGGACTTAGAAAGACAGCGTCTGTCATCCAGTCTGCCAGTGTCCTTCTACCTACACTGAACTGTCCCTCCCTGGTACACTGTCTTACATCCAATTTCTAAAAACTGCATTTGTTGTTGTTATTGGTTGGAGTTTTTTTTTTTTTAATTTTTTGTCTGATTTTAAAGAAAGGCATTTTGGTTAACTGGTCACATAGCCCAATGCATTTGACCAATTATGTGATTCTAGTCCTTAGAAAGTATCTTAAAGACGGATCCCTGCACAACACGTCTAAGGAAGGACTCGGAACATAAGTAAATATGGCTGTTGTCAAGACAGTGTGAG
The DNA here is from genome assembly GCF_049354715.1 of Callithrix jacchus. NCBI lineage: Eukaryota > Metazoa > Chordata > Mammalia > Primates > Cebidae > Callithrix > Callithrix jacchus. The sequence continues at coordinate 51,371,079 of NC_133520.1, forward strand.
CACTGCACAAGCTCTGACCAAGGACATGCCACTCGGCCAGCCATCTGTGTTGCAGAAAATGGCTTGGAGAAGAGTTTATGTATGTACGAACCTCCGCTGAGCAATAAAAGGAACGAGCATTGCACAGTATATGGAGCTGAATAAATTACACTGAAGCGAGGAGGGCAGAGCCCATAAAATGTGCCACCTTATGTCAGAGGAGCCACTGCTGGCCTTGCTAGTTTATGATTATTCGTGCCATGAAGCGTCAAGGACACATGGCTGGGCTGCCTTTGAGGCAATGTGGATTCTGCAGCATCTGGTGTGTGGAGGGAGAGACACAAAACACTAACAGCCCTATGTACAACTTTAGTGCCAGCATGGACAGAACACACATTTCAACATCTCCTTTCACACGTGGTGGGCACTCACTTTGTTTGAATGCTGAAAATTACCACTTATTCCTGCCTTGTTGCACTTAGTTCCAAAGCATATGATATAACAACGTTATAGTATCCTCTATTCTGGATCAATTACCAACTCAGACCCAAAGTCATAAATTAGAATTTCGCATTCCCATTTATCTTATGTTAATTGTGACCTCTATTTTGTTTAAAGTGAAATAGTTTTTTTTAAACGATCCAAGAAGGCTGAACTCCAAATTTGACTATTTTTAATGTTAAATGACAGGGTATGGTTTTCCTACCATGGACTCTGAAATCTTAAATAACCGATCATTTAAAACATGGCCATCCTAACTCACTAGGAAAACAAGGTGTGGAATAGTAATACCTGTCATCCCTATGGCATTATCCGAACATCTGTGTTATGCTCCTGCGGAGCCACGAGAGGGAGCACAAGTTAGCGAACGTGCCCTGTACTCAGCACTTGGCATCTTCGAAGATGCTCACAATTTGACTGGAGAGGAGGTAGCATGCATCCGTCTTGGCATCTGTTCTGAGCAAAAATACAGAATGAACTGGAAAAGAACTAGGTCATAGGACTGGAAAAGCATCATTCCCCATCAGAGTGCCCTTCGTTCCTGGAAATTCCAGGCACATCAAGAGCTGACAGCAAGATGATACAGGGCTTGATTCTGGTTAAGGATTTTTAGGGCAGAGCATCAAGAGACACACAGGCCTCAAGAAGTACAATGTGTTTCCAATTTCCCTTTCCTGGGGTGGGGGCGGAGGGGTGGATTCCAAGCTGGAATCCAGCAAGCACCTTCGGAGAGAAGCATGGCTGAGAGAGGGAGGTGTGAATGTATGTGTGTGTCTAGAGGAGGACACGAACTCTCTGATGGATGCAGTTCTTCATGATGTCTCTTGTCAGATAGGCAGCCAGGAAACATCTCCGGAAACCTCATAGCCAGAAAGAGTTTTCCAGTGAAAGCAGCAGCAGGGAAGAGTTTTGTTTGTTTGTTTTTAAAAAATAGGCTACTAGGAAATACCGTCTGCATTAATTTGGTGATATTGGTAAGTGATTTATTTCTCCCAGAAAGAAAAGAGAATGTCTAGGTTATGTTATAACTTTCTCATCTATTTTCTACTAAGGAAGATCCTTCTTTCTTTATGTTCGACTTAGACTGCAGAGTACATTAGAATTCTCCAAAAGGATCTTGATGGTCTAAGAAAGGAGCTGAGAAAGTCCATTTTAGGGGCAGTACACCTATGGGAAGGCAGTTTTTCATTTAGCCATCACTTACAAAGTGCAGACTGCATGCCAGTTGGATAAGACACTCTCCAGGGCAGGCAGGCGGATAGTTCAGTGTGTGGCATGTGGCAGCCACTCAGTAAGTGTTTGTTAAATGAATCAATCAGTGAACAAATGAATGCGTGTTCTGAAAGAAGAAAGTACAGGGTTACCGAGGAATTATGAAAGAGAGATACATAACGTGGGCTGGAGTAGGAGGTATTGGGATGCTTGGGGGAAGCTAAGGCTTGAGCTGAGTCCTGAAGGCTGACTGCAAGGTGGAGGTCAGGGGAGATGAAGGTGGTGGGGAGCAGTGGGGTGGGGCATTCTAGGCAAAGGGAGCAGTGGACCCACAGTGCTGAAACGTAAGTGAACAAGTACACAGAGGAAATGGCAGGTAGCTTAGAATAACGGGAACAGTGAATTGAGCAATAGATCACAAAGATCTTCAGTAGAAAAATGAATTTCAAGGTAAGCATGACATTGGGTAGCATTTATAATAGCAACGGCAAATAACAGACCCAGCTTTATGCATACTAACATAGACTCACAACCACAAAAGTCAGCTTTCTTTCTTTCTTTTTTCCTCCTTTCTTTTCTCCCTTCCCTCCCTTCCTCCCTTCCTCCCTTCCTCCCTTCCTTCCTTCCCTCCCTCCCTCCCTCCTTCCTTCCTTCCCTCCCTCCCTTTCTTTCTTTTTCTCTCTCTTTTTCTTGAGGCAGGGTCTCTCTGTGTCTCTCAGGCTGCAGTGCAGTGTCACGATCCTATCACAGCTCATTGCAACCTCGACCAGGCTCAAGCGATCCTCCCACCTCAGCCTCCTGAGTAGCAGAGATCACAGGCACACACCAACGCACCCACCTAATTTTTGTATTTTTTTAAGAAACGGCTTCTCGCTGTGCTACCCAGGCTGTTCTGGAACTACTGTGCTCAAGCAGTCCTCCTGCCTCAGCTTCCCAAAGTGCTGGGATTACAGGCATGAGCCATGTATGCAGCCAGCATTCTTGTTTCTTATTATCCCAACTTTACAAATGAAGAAAACTGAGGTGCAGAAGATTTAAGAAACATGCACATCAATAACATGGATTTAATGTATGATTACTAGATAATCAAAAGATGTGTCAAAAAAGGACAACAACTTGGGAGAAGTATGTAATAAAGAGGCATTCCTACAGCCTTTCATAAGCTATTTCTTGGAATGACTTTCAGAGATTGAGATGAATCAACCACTGATTTGACAGAATCTGACTTTATTGATATTTAGTTGGGAAAATGTTATATGAGTCATTCTGTCTAAACAAAGAAGACCTCCACATCTTAGGCTAAGCCACTTTCTAGAACTTGAATCTTAAATGGGGGAAGTATAATATTCCAATTACTCTATTATGAGTACTAATAGCCAATTCAAAGATAACATAATTTTAAAACTCTTCAAAGTTGAAAGAGAAGAATTGGGAAAAAGAAGCTAATTCAATATTTAAACCCAGGGCAACTGCTTAACTGTTAGGGAAAGTATATACATGTATATAATACAAAGCTATATTCCTGCCTAATTTCTAGATGGGTCAATATATAACCATTAAATAATGAAATTATAGGAAAGCATAAATATAAATATTTGTATAATCTTACAATAAAGGAAACATAAACATAAAGATTAATAAAATTAATAAAAAGTTAACAATTTTCCTCTGTTAAAAAAGAGCCACCAGGCATGGTGGCTCACACCTGTAATCCCAGCACTTTGGGAGGCTGAGGCAGGTGGATCACATAAGGTCAAGTGTTCAAGACCAGCCTGACCAACAGAGTGAAACCCCATCTCTACTAAAAATACAAAAATTAGCCAGGTGTGGTGGCAGGTGCCTGTAATTCCAGCTACTAGGGAGGCTGAGGCAGGAGAATCACTTGAACCCAGGAGGTAGGGGTTGCAGTGAGCCAAAATTGTGCCATTGCTCTCCAGCCTGGGTGACAAGAGCAAAACTCCATCTCAAAAAAAAAAAAAAGTACTCAAACTTTAAATATATGCAAAAAAGTACTGAGAAAAAAACATTTGCACCCCATTTGATATTTTTATAAATTAGAAGAAAAAATGCCTCCCAATACAAAAAGAAAGAGTGCAAAGAAACAAGAATAGAACATTTGTTTAAAAGAACAAAGAGTTATATAAGTAATGAATAATCTGAAGAAATGTTTGAACTCCCTAGCTCACTAATAAAAGAAGCTCCAATTGAAATGTAATACCCAGTGAAATGGTCATCGTTTTTTTGGGTGTGTGAGAGGGTCTTGCTCTGTTGCCCAGGCTGGAGTGCAGTTCCATGATCACGGCTCAGTGCAGCCTCAACCTCCTGGGCTCAAGCGATTCTCCCGCCTCAGCCTCCCAAGTAGTTGGGACTGCAGGCATGTGCCAGCATGCCTGGCAAATTTTTTATTTTTATTTTTTATAGAAATGGGGTCTCACTATGTTGCCCAGGCTAGTCTGAAACTCCTAGGCTCATATCATCCTCCCACCTCAGCATCCCAAAGTGCTGGGATTACAGGCATTAGCCATCATGCTTGGCTTGAAATGGTCATCTTAATACATTATTGGGAGGACAGTTAATTGGTTTTAAATTTTTGAAGGAAAAATTGGAATATGTAAAATATTTACACTAAAATATTGAAGGATTCAAACTCTGTTGTCAACATGGATAATCTTGGAGGGAAGAATGAGGTTCATGGGAGGTGGAGGTTGCAGGGGGCCGAGATCTCACCATTGCACTCCAGCCTGGGTGACAGAGTGAGACTCCGTCTCAAAAAAAAAAAAAATGGGGTTCAGATATACGTGGATGTGGTAGGATGCAGGTGTTGAAGGGGAGAAAAAGAAATGAAAAAAGGGCTGAACTAAAAAGTGCATGTGTGCATAAGGGAATGGAGGAGAAGGTGGGGAGAGTTGGCTAAAAACTTACAATAAAGTGTGATTTTCATCCCATATCAAAGACATTTTTTTAAAGTTTATTCATATTTTTTCACCTAGTAATTCCATTTCAAGGAATTTATTCTAAGAAAATAACCACAGATGCAAACAAATATTTATTCTCAAGGATATTTATTGTAGCGTGATATATTCTAGTAACAAACTAGAATCAAAGTAAATATGCACCAGGATGTCTTACAGTTACATGAAATATTGTACCTACAGGTGATGAATTACTACGTAGCCCCTGAAAATCTTGATTTAAAGTTATTTAAATTCATGAAGAAATGTTAACTACATGATTGTTTAAAATAAGGTTTAAAGCTCTGTCTAGTATTATCCCAGTTTTATTTTTTTTAATTATATATTGAAATGTAAGTCAAAAAACAATAGAGAAGTAAATCTAGGGAGATCCTAGTAGCAATTGGGAATAAGAGGCTGTTTCAGAATTACTTTTAAATTTCTTCTATATGGTTTTCTTTTTTCACTAAACTACAGAAGCTATGTGCTCTTTTTCTAATTTGCAAAGAAAGTGAAGCAGTTTCCTGTGGTCTGCAAAGGGGAAAAACTGCCACTGACGCTGTTCAGCGGAAAGTCACCCACCCCTCACATTCAGGAACTTTGGGGCCAACTCGTGTGTCAGACTTTTCATGACAGAGAAGCTGCCTTTGTTTTTTGCTTGGGGTTAAACTTTTTTTTTTTTTTTGAGATGGAGTCTCGCTCTGTCACCCAGGCTGGTGCAGTGGCACAATCTCGGCTCACTGCAGCCTCAGCCTCCTAGGTTCAAGTGATTCTCCTGCCTCAGCCTCCTGAGTAGCTGGGATTGCAGGTGCACGCCACCACGCCTGGCTAATTTTTGTATTTTTAGTAGAGATGGGGTTTCAGTATGTTGGCCAGCATGGTCTCGAACTCCTGACCTCATGGTTCGCCCAACTCAGCCTCCCAGAGTGCTGGGATTACAGGCGAGAGCCACCACTCCAGGCTGTAGGGGTTAAACAATTTTAACTCAAATTTCATCTACTGTTAAGTGGAATGTCTTATTCAGTAATGCTTGCTCAGTTTTATTCTTGCCTTTGACTTTACTGAACTCCAGGCTGGTGCCTTGGGTCAGTGTTGAAATTGCTGTATTGTACACATCATTCCAGACTTTTCTGTAAGATGGCATTGCCATTTCAAAATTTTATTTTTATGTTATGTTGTTTGGAAAGTCCTAGAACATTTTGTATAATAGCAATTAAAAAATAAAGGCCCACATTCCCCTTGAGTAATGAATCATTCACAGACTGTTGTTTCCCTTGTAAATGAGCCCATTGGCTAAGTGTAGTATATACAATTCAGCCTTTGCTTCACAAAAGTTTATTGCATCTATTCATAAATGGTGTTTATGATCCATACTGAAGTTATATGTGGAAAATTTAGATTGGCTTTTGATAAAATATGTGTGTATTTATTTATACATGCATATACCCATTAGAACAGAATATGCACTCTTTTTAATTTTTACTTTACGTTCTAGGATACATGCGCAGAATGTGCAGGTTATTACATAGGTATACATGTGCCATGGTGGTTTGCTGCACCCATCAACCCATCTAGATTTTAAGCCCCATATGCATTAAATATTTGTCCTAATGCTCTCCATCCCATTGTCCCCAACCCTCCCCGGTGTGTGACGTTCCCCTCTGTGTCCACGCGTTCTCATTGTTCAACTCCCACTTATGAGTGAGAACATGCGGTGTTTAGTTTTCTGTTCCTGTATTAGGTTGCTGAGAATGATGGTTTCCAGCTTCATCCATGTCTCTGCAAAGGACATAAACTCATTCTTTTTACGGCTACATAGTATTCCATGGTGTATATGTGCCACATTTTCTTTATCTAGTCTATCATTGATGGGCATTCATGTTGGTTCCAAGTCTTTGCTATTGTAAATAGTACTGCAGTAAACATACGTGTATAGAACATGCACTTTCAATGGGTGATAGCACTACCAGCAGGGGGAAAACTAGTTCATGGTTTGTGGGGACATATAAAAAACTCTTAGTATATTATAACCGCTCAACCCTATGAACAAAGTTGAGTTTCTTAGTATTAAGCTTCTTTCATTTTAAAGACAGGTAGCCTAATTTAAATCTAAATTAATCCAATCAATAAACTTTAAAATGTAATTTGCTAACAATAAATATTTAAATTAAATTTACGCCTAATTAATTTTTCTTTTTAGTGATACAAAAGTGAAAACAAAACAAAACAAATTGTTTTGAGAAACACTGTGGCAGAAGGCTGGTAACCCAGGTAGCAATAGAATTGTGCAGTTGCAACCTTCAATCCAGGGGACATTCAATGAGTGGGAAAATGCAAGTGATACAAGTGGAGGTAGAGTATTATAGTCACGAGCTGGAGTTTTGTTTTATCACTGACCTGTTTATGAACATGGACCTCACCTCTTATCTACACATGACATTCACTTACACACCTGCTCATGTGATATTTTACCCACAAATCATGTGAAAGTATAAATACCAAGCTAGTAGGTATATCCAAGTTCTCTTCATAGGATGATCATGGTCTGACACACAAATGCTCTCACAGTGTTGTCCCAATTCTAGTGTTTCTAGGAGCATCTCTTCCGGCCTTGCCACTTTATAATGTGAAACTATGCACACCCCACTAGGTGACTTCCCAATTAAGTAACTGCCACAGAAGCTAAACAGCCCACAAAACTGTCATGCATTTCTGTCTCAGCTCACTGCAACCTCTGTCTCCTGGGTTCAAGTGATTCTTGTGCCTCAGCCACCTGAACCACAAATAATTTTTATCCTTTTAGATATGGAGAATCTCATCATCAGGAGCTTAAAGATAACCACCAGAACCTGAGTGATCAGTGTTCATTGAGGACTACCAAACAGCTAGAATTCTGCCACATTGCCATCTACTATGTTTTGTCTAAATTTCGATAAATTGGGTCAAGGAAGAAGCTCATGAGCATGGCTCACAGAAGAGACAGGTGCAGTTAACTCACTGAGTTTATGCTTTTCAGTCCACTGTGAACTTCTCTGTGATCCTCAACTCCAAGCTTTATTTATTTATTTATTGAGACAGGTTAGCACATTTTGAAAGTGGGTTGGAATATTTACATTTTAATCTCTGCCAGTCCCTGGGATGTAATTTTTTTAAAGGAAACATGGCTCTGAGAGGTACTACAGTCATGCACCACATAACAATTTGGTCAACGACATACTGCATATGTGTCAGTGTTACCAAAAGATTATAATGGAGCTGAGAAATACCTGTCACCTAGTGATGTCATAGCCATGGTAATGTCATAACATCTTATTGCTCATGTGTTTGTGGGGCTGCTGGTATGGAGAAACCCACTGCACTGCCAGTTGTATAAAAATACAGCACATACAATTATGTATAGTTCATAATACTTGATAATGGTAAAAAATGACTAATAGCATGGTAAGGTAAATACATACCATAAGGTGTGTCCCTCACATTAAGAGACCACTAGGCAGGCTGTGTGTGAACAACATGGCTGTTTATCCACCCAGGTGTGGGTGGGCTGAGTCCGAAAAGAGAGTCAGTGGAGGGCTAGGAGTTGGTTTTATAGGTTGGGGCAAGTGGCCAGTTAAAGGTGGTAATCTATTTTAGGGAGGGTAAGGCCATCACAGGATATATGGTCACAAGGGTATGGGTCATCTAGGCAAATAATTTATCACTGAGACCTAAAAATTAAAAACAAATGCAAGAAAAACAAAAATAGACAAATGGGACTTAATTAAACTAAAGCACTTCTGTACAGCAAAGGAAATGACATAGTAAACAGAACAACCTACAGCGTGGGAGAAAACACACGTAAATGATGTATTTAGCAAAGGACTAATGTCCAGAATCCATAAGAAACTCAAACAACTCAAAAACAGAAAACAAATAGTTCCATTAAAAAATGAGCAAAAAGATATGAACAGGCACTTCTTAAAAGAAGACATACAAATGGCCGAAAAATGTGTGAAAAAATGCCCAGCATTGCTAATCATCAGAGAAATCCAAATTAAAAGCACCATGAGATGTTATCTCACACCAGTCAGAATGGCCATTATTAAAGAGTCAGAAAACAACAGATACTGGTAAGGATGCGGAGAAAGAGGAATGCTTATACACTACTGGTAGGACTGTAATTAGTGTAACCCCTCCGGAAAACAGTATGAACAATCTTAAAGAACTAAAAATAGAGCTACCATTTGATCCAGCAATCCCACTCCTCGTTATATACCAAAAGGAAAATAAATCATTATATCAGAAAGATAACCTGCACTTGTATCACAGCACCATTCACAATAGCAAAGATATAGGATCAACTTAAGTGTCCATCTAAAAACATGTGGCGCATATATAGTTCACAGTAACCTTGAACTCCTGGGCTCAATTGATCTTCCCGGCTCAGCCTCCCAAGTAGCTAGGACTACAAGTACATGCCACAACACTCTGATAATTTTTAAAAATTTTTTGTAGAGACAAGGTGTGTATACACACACACACACACACATCTATTTTATGGCTGAATCATATTCTACGGTATATGTATGGTATGTATATACCATAGAATATTTCTGGTATGTATACATATACTATAGAATACTATATATACATATACTATAGAATACTAGTCAGTCATTAAAAATGAAATCATGTCTTTTGCAACAACATGTATGGAACTGGAGGACATTATCTTAAGTAAAATAACTCAGAAACAGTCAAATACTGCATCTTCTCACAAGTGGGAACTAAATAATATGTATACCGGGACTTAGAGAGGGGAATAATAGGCAATGAGACTGGAAAGGTGGGAGGGTGGAAGGGGGATAAAGAATGAGAATTACCCAAGAGGTACGATGTACACTGTTCAGGCAATGGATATACAAGAATCAAAGAAGATTGTTAAAATTCACATTTCAGGTTCCTGCCACTCAGAAATTTGATTCATTAGGTCTGAGGTGGAGACAAGTAACCCTCATTTTTACTAGGCACCCAGGGTAATGTATTGTTTTGTTTCTGAGACGAAGTTTTACTATGTTGCTCAGGCCGATCTCAAAGTCCTGGGCTCAAGTGATCCTCCAGAGTGGTCGGGACTACAGGCACACACCACCACATTTGGCTCGCCCAGGTAATGTTAATGGGGTGGTCCACTGAGCCCACTGGATGAACGTGTCTTGAGTAGCACCTTTTATGAAAATCTAACCTACCCTTGGCTTGAGGGTCTGCTCATATTAAAGGATCAGATGACACCTAAATTTGAGCAGGTTTGGGAATCTAGCTTTCCTTCAACTTCTTTTAACTCTCTCTAATGCTGCAATTGTTTACTGGGTAGATTAATATATGCAAACTGCTTTTGGTGCCTTGAAAGAGGGGCATTGTCTTAACATGGAAACAGATAAGTGAGTATTTGTTATAAGCTCTGACATTCCCAGAGGAAAGAAGAGCTGTGTGAATGCAAATCAGTGTTGTGCCCTGTGTAATTGCTGCTTTTAGCAGCCTGAAGTACTGAACCTCAATGCTCAGCTAGACCCCTGGGAATCTGATCTTTCCAGCTGGGGTAAGAACATGCAGTTTCTATCAAGCTTGCTCTGTCAAAAATGTTAAATATTACCTCTGGGCACAACAATTTTGGAGAACATTATTACTCTACCTCTAAATCAAACTGTCCTTTTCGGTAACAATAAAAAAATACAAACAAAAGCAAAAGATATATAACACAGGCAACGAGGATACCTGATGTTTCTAGGTTCTGATCTGTTGCTAAGTAATTTTGTGACTGGGCAGCAGAACTACCTCTTTTCACCAGTTTGTGGATCAAATGAGATAATGGCTATGGAATCCATCTGGACCTTGGGAAAGCATTTATTTTCTTTATGTCATTCTAAATAACATCTCTCAAAATGATACCCATGAAGTTTCTCCAGAATCTGTCAAACCTAAATGTTAGAAGATCCTAGGAGAGTTTAGGATGGCTGAAAAAGTAAGGGTCGGGGAGTCGTGATGAACAGGAATTGTGGCAGAGGCAATGTGTGAAGGATGGACAGCAGAGGTTGTGATTATTGTACCCACCACCGAAGATATCATCAAGCCAGAGTTTCTGTGTTGACTCAAACAACAGGGCATAAAGGAGAAAAGAACTACTGGAAGCCGACCACCTGTCAAATCTCATCAGATCAGATGGTGGGCCAGGGAAAGCAATCCAAAGATGAGACATATCCAAAGGGTAGAGAGAAGTGGCAACTACTGATATTATGATTTGCAAAGTGTTCTGTCTGTCCGGCTTAATTACCCTGTTTATATTTTGTCTCTTGTTCCATTTGGTTGTCTTAGATTTATTCTTGTTAATATAGACTGGACTGGGAAAATGTGGCACATATACACCATGGAATATTATGCAGCAATCAAAAATGATGAGTTCATGTCCTTTGTAGGGACATGGATGAATCTGGAGAACATCATTCTCAGCAAACTGACACAAGAACAGAAAATTAAATACTGCATATTCTCACTCATAGGCAGGTGAGGAAAAATGAGAACACATGGACACAGGGAAGGGAGTACTACACACTGGGGTCTATTGGGAGGAATAGGGGAGGGACAGTTGGTGGGGGAGCTGGGGAGGGATAGCCTGGGGAGAAATGCCAAATGTGGGTGAAGGGGAGGAAGGCAGCAAAACACACTGCCATGTGTGTACCTATGCAACTGTCTTGCATGTTCTGCACATGTACCCCAAAACCTAAAATGCAATAAAAAAATAAAATAAAATAAAAATATTGCAGTCACTACACTAGTTGCTTCAAACAATTCCCTCTCATTGCAAGCAATTGGTATCAACTTTGCCTCTAAGTTTGTGATTTCCACTTGGAATTTCCTAAATTACAAAGGTAAAGATAAATTGATGTGGGCATATTCTGTGGTTTCCTTCCTACCAACATCTCTCTCTGCAATAAACACTCTGGGTGGAGCACAATGGCTCATGCCTGTAATCTCAGTACTTTGGGAGGCCAAAGTGGTTGGATTTCTTGAGGCCGAGAGTTTGAGACCATCCTAGACAATATAGCAATACCTTGTCTACACACACACACACACACACACACACACACACACACACACACGTTTAATTATAGAGTGTGGTGGCATGCATCTGTAGTCCTAGCTACTTGGGAGGCTGAGGCAGGAGGATCAATTGAGCCCAGGAGTTCAAGGTTATAGTGAGCTATGATTGACCATTGCACTGCACTCCAGCCTGGGAACTGGAGTGAAACTGTGTCTCTTAAACAAACAACAACAAAAAGAACCCCACTGGCTTTGATTTGAATCCAGCTCTCTCACCTGTCTTCTCTCATGCTCTTTTGCTGTTTCCCCATCATCATAGGGAATGTTATTCTTCCTGTCACCTCCACCCTCCATCTCTCCTTCTCCATACCACTAGCTTGGCACTTTCTCTTCCAAGTTCCGAAATTCCATTGCCTCCTAGGGATTACACATGATAGTCCAACATTGCCTCAAACTCTGATAATGAATCCATGCATTACTTCCCTCTGACTCATCCACAATACAAAACAAACAAAAAACTAGGCTGTCTTCTAGAGATCTTCATTTGTTTTTGCTGCCCAGGCTCCGGACTCCATAATTCAGAACAACCTTTATTTTTATTAATTATTATTATCTTAGAGACAAGGTCTCGCTCTGCCCCCAGGCTGAAATGCAATGGTGTAATCATAGCTCACTGCAGCCTTGACCTCCTGGGCTCTAGCAATCCTCCTGCCTCAGCTTCCTGAGTAGCTGGGACTACAGGTGCATGCCACCACACCTAGCTAATTTTTAAAATATTTTATAGAGATAAGGTCTCATTATGTAGCCTGGGCTGATCTTGAACTCCTGGCCTCAAGCAATCATCCCTATTTGGCCTCTCAAAGTGTTGGAATTACAGGTGTGAGCCACTGTGCCCAGCACAGAACTATCTTTGACAACTCTGTCATCTCTTATATCTTAGAGTCTGATTATTAGGATTTTTTGCTTTAAGACATTATACAGCCATAACTTAGGAGAATTATACATCCAGTTTGAAATAATAAAAACTGAAGTCTAACCACATAACTCACCTTCTGCCAAAACTGAAGCTGCTCTGGGAGTAGTTAGGCTGTGATATGATTTGAATTTGTGTCCCCATCAAATCTCATGTTGAATTGTAACCCCCAATGTTGGAGGGGGGCCTGCTGGGAGGTGACTGAATCATGGGGGTGGGTTCCTGGTGGGTATCACCCTGGTGATAGTGAGTTCTTGGGAAATGTGGTCATTTACCAGTGTGTAACACCTTCCCTCTCTCTTGCTCCTGCTCCTACCATTTGAGGTGCCTGCTCTTCCTCCTCCTTCCAGCACGATTATAAATTTCCTGAGGCCTCCTTCAGAAGCCAAGCAGATGCCAGCGTCATGCTTCCTATAAAGCCTGCAGAACTGTGAGCCAATTAAACCTCTTTTCTTTATAAATTGCCCAGTCTCAAGTATGTCTTTAAGGCAACACAGGAACAGACTAATGCAGGCTGCCTATGCCTACTGTCTTCTGCTCACCACGGAAATGTGCAGGGTTGCTCTCATGTTCTCCACAGCCTGCTGGTGTTAGGCTGGTGCAGCTGTTGCACTGCAATAAAAGCAAGAGGGTCATCCGCCTCTTAGAGCAGCATCAGGGAGAGACGCTGTAGACAAAGCTCTCCCTACCCAATCTGATGCACTTCTCAGGTCTTCTTTAACTGGCTTGCTGTGTGTGTGTGTGTGTGTGATCCTCAAAGCTGGAGATCCAGAGAAAAATAGCAAACTTCAGACTCTTATCATTTCCAAAACAATAAAAAGACTAAGAAAGTGGAATAATAATAATAATAATAATAAGTAAAAGTTTCAGAAAATGAACATCTCCTAAATTATTTAAACGAACAAAATTTAAAATACATCACATAAAGAAAACCTAAAAATAAAGGGAAAAAAGGCAAAATTTCCTGAGCAGAATAGAGAAACAAATGACATCATGAATACAATACCAGAAACACAATCCATGGAAGAAAGAATTGATAATTCGGATTTCATTAAAATGTAAAGGGTCTGCTCTGGGAAAAACACTGTCAAGACAATGAGAAGACGAGACACAGACTGGGAGAAAATATTTGTAAAACACGTATCTGATCAGGACCTATTATACAAAATGTACAAAGAACTGTTACAACTCAAGAATAAAGAATAAAACAGCCTGATTTGAAAAGGCCTTAACAGATACCTCTCTAAAAAAACATATAGATTGCAAATAAGCCTATAAAAAGATGCTTCTTACCATAGGTCATTAGGGAAATAAAAATGAAAACAAGGAGGCACCGCTACACATGTATTAGAAAAGTCAAAACCCGGAACATGGGCGTCACCAAATGCCGGTGAGGATGCGGACTAACAGGAGCTCTCATTCTTTGCTGCTGGAGATACAAAGTGGTACAGCCACTTGGGAAGACAGTTTGGCAGTTTCTTACAAATCTAAGCATACTCTTACCACATGACTCAGCAATCATACTTCTTGGTGTTCACCCAAAGAAAAGATTTGAAAACTTATGCCCACATAAATTCCTGCACACGGTTGTTTATAGCAGCTTTATCCATCATTGGCAAAAGTGGAAGCAACCAAAATGTTCTTCAGCAAGGGAAGAGATGACTAAACCATGGGATGTGGAACAGTGGAATATTTTTGATGTTAAAAAAGAAATGGGCTATAATCGATGAAAAGATGTGGATGAAATGTAGAGATATATTTCTAAGTGAAAGAAGCCATTACTAAATGTAAGAGGCCATATATTGTAAGATTCCAAATACATGACATTCTGGAAAAGGTAAAACTATAGAGACTGTAAAAGGATCAGTGGATTTCAAGGACTAGAGAAGAGAGGAGGATGACTAGGGGAAGTCCGGATGACTCTTTAGGGAAGTGAAACTTACCTGTATAATGCTACAGTTGTGGATACCTATCGATATAGTTTGGATGTTTGTCCCCTTCAAATCTCATGTTGGAATTTGATCTCCAGTGTTGGAGGTGGGGTCTGGTGAGAGGTGTTCAGATCATGAGGATTCCTCATGAATGATTTGGTGCCCTTCCCATGGTAATGAGTTCTTGCTCTGTTAGTTCATACAGGAGTTGGTTATTTAAAGGAACCTGGCACTGCTCCCTTCTCTCTTGCCATGTGACACGCCAGCTCCCACTCTGCCTTCTGCCATGAGTAAAAGCTTCCTGAGGTCCTGACCAGAAACAGAGGCCGGTGCCATGCTTCTTGCACAGCCTGAAAACAGCAGGCCAAATAAACCTCTTTTCTTTATAAATTGCCCAGTCTCAGATATTCTTTTAGAGCAATACAAAATGGACTAACATAACTATCATTATACATTTTTCAAAACCAGTAGAATATACACCAAGAGTGAGCCTCAATGTAAACTATGAACTTTGGGTGATGATGCATCAATTCAGATTCAGCAGTTGTAACAAGTGTACCATTCTGGCTGGGAATGTTGATAATAGGGTAGATTATGCATATGTGGGGGCAAGGAGTACATGAAACTTCAACCTTCTGTTCAGTTCCGCAGAGAATCCAAAGCTGCTCTAAAAATAACATCTCTTTATAAAAAGATATACAAATAACTTTAAAGTATAAAAGAACAAAAATAAAGAATGATAACTAAAGGGGCAATTAAAAAGTAAATACGAGGAATCATGAGGATGAGAAAAATAGAGTGAAGATGGATGAGAACAGAAAGGAAGAAGATGTAAAACGTAAATCACCAAGACAAAGACGAATCCAAAACTATAAAAGATTTTTTAACAAAAATTTGTAGTAAAATAAATAATTATAAAACTCATAAGAATATGAAAATCCTTGGAAATGAGTCTTCAAAATGTACCCCTTTTTTTTTTTTTGAGGCGGAGTTTCGCTGTTGTTACCCAGACTGGAGTGCAATGGTGCGATGATCTCGGCTCACCGCAACCTCCGCCTCCTGGGTTCAGGCAATTCTCCTGCCTCAGCCTCCTGAGTAGCTGGGATTACAGGCATGCGCCACCATGCCCAGCTAATTTTTGTATTTTTGGTAGAGACGGGGTTTCACCTTGTTGACCAAGATGGTCTCGATCGCTTGACTTCATGATCCACCCGCCTCGGCCTCCCAAAGTGCTGGGATTACAGGCCTGAGCCACCGCGCCTGGCCCAAAATGTATCCTTAAGCTAGAAATAGTTTACCACAACGAGGATTGTGGTGGTTAATATTAAGTGTCAACTTGGTTGGATTGAAGGATACAAGGTATTATGCCTGAGTGTGTCTATGAGGGTGCTGCCAACGAAGATTAATATTTGACACAGTGGACTCAGAGGCAGATCCACCCTCAATCTGGATGGGCATCATCTAATCAGCTGCCAACATGGATAGGATAAAAGCAGGCAGAGGAACGTGGAAGGACTAGACTGGCCGAGTCTTCTGGCCTCCAATTTTCTCCTGTGCTGGATGTTTTCTGTCCTCAAACATCAGACTCCAAGTTCTCCAACTTTTGGACTCTTGAACCTACCCCAGTTGTTTGCCAGGCGCTCTTCGGCTTTCAGCCACAGACTGAAGGCTGCACTGTCAGCTTCCCTACTTTTGCAGTTCTGAGACCTGGACTGGATTCCTTGCTCCTCAGCTTGCAGAGGACCTATTGTGGGAATTCACCTTGTGATCATGTGAGCCAATTCTCCTTAATAAATTCCCCTTCATGCATACATATATTCTGTTAGTTCTATCCCTTTACAGAACCCTGACTAATACAGGGATTCTGGAAGTAGCATAACTCAAGAGGGGAACGTTGGGGTTGGAGTTGCATAGCACAGTGTCTATTCTCATGCCCGTACCACATGACTAAATGACACAGACTGGAGCTAGACTAGGAAGGATCTAGTCCCTGGTTTTCCACTTAATAGCTATGCTGCCTTGGGCAAATTACTTAATGTTCTGTGCTTTATCCAAATATAAAGATACTGGTACCTTCTTGCATAGCCTCTAGAACAGTGAGCTGAATAAACCTCTTATCTTTATAAATAAACCTCTTACATTTATAAACATCTCAGATATTCCTCTAAAGCAATGCAAAGTGGACTAACATAGCTGGCATTATGCATTTTTCAAAACCCATAGAATGTACACCAAGAGTGAGCCCTGATGTGAACTAAACTTTGGGTGATGTTGCATCAATGTATATTCATCAATTATACAATGTAAAATGATTACCCAAATATAAAATAAGGCCAACAGGAGTATTTATTTGACTGAAATTCTTGCAAGGATTAAATAAATAGACTGCTTAGGATAATGTTTGGACATCCCATAAGTGCTTTACAAGTTAGTGGTTATTGGTTATGGGTCTCAAACAAAATAGTTGATATAAGTCTTAAAAATGCTCAGGGCTTGTACGAGCGCTTTAGACCCTATCACATAAAGCACATACTCAACAGCATTTACTAAACTGAAACTAATTGAATTTTTAAATTGTGTTTGTTTAACAATTTTTTGGAGACTCACATTATTCAATGAGAGGTAGTTCTGTTCCTTTGAAAGTGAAAAATAACCAAAGCTATTTTTTACTAATGCCAATATATCCCGAGAGGCATACTTCAAGGGAACATTATCATGATTCATTCTAAGGAAGTTTCACTGATATTACCCATTGAATTCTTGACAATAATGTTTTAGTCTATTTTGTGCTGCTTTAACAGAGTACCAGAGACTAGATAATTTATAAAGAACGTAAATTTGTTTCTTGCAGTTACAGAGGCTAGGAAAATCCAAGATCAAGGTACTGGCATCTGGAGTTGGACCTTCTTCCTCACATGGCAGAAAGGGGAAGTGCAAGAGAGAGCGCACTCCCAGGAGCCCTTTTTATAATGGTATGAATCCACCCTACCCTCATGACCTAGACACCTCCCTTTAGGTCCCGCTTCCCAGCACTGTTATCCTGGTGATTAAGTTTTTAATACATGAATTTTGGAAGGGGCTTTGGAAGGGGCAAAACCAATCAAACCGTAGAAGATATCACCATTCATTGTATATCTTACATATTCTATAAGAGAGTTCTTTCTTTTTTTTATTTTTCCTGGTGAAAGACAAATTTCAGTTTTATAAATGTTACTATTATCCATTCTATATCCTTAAAAGCAATTATTTAAAAAACCAAAGCCAAAACAAAGTGCATTGGCCTAGTGCCTTCTGGATATGTATGTATTTGTGCATGTATATGTCTATGAACATGTAAGTGAAAGCACACGCTATGTACTGAGGTGTATTCTTGCCTTCATTTTATTGTAAACATTAATTAACATCAGTAAATAATCACCTATGAATTTTTTAAGCATATTATTACCATGACTTTTGAACTTATTTTAGTACCAAAGAAAAGATAAGCCAAATGAAAAATGTTGAAAATTCCATAGCACGTTTCATGGTACAGCCTGCAGAAGTCAGGCTTTCACTCGTATTTGGCTAAAATAGGTTATTTTAAGTGACTGACATTTTGTCCAAGAATGATGGTAGTCTTGTCAGACCGGATGAAATGACTGTTCAGCTCTTTTGACAATAGCTTGTGTCTTCTAAGCATATACACAGACAAATGTGCCTTCGTAGACACCAATAGTTCATAAACCATCCAGGCTTGCATTTTAGCAAACAGATGTCAATACATTCAAGGCCTTGAGTTACTTCATCTTTTTCTACGGCTGAAGGCTGCTCCGGAGTTAAGACTGTCATATGTTAAGTCACACTGGAGATGAAGTGGAAGAGAGCGATTGGGCTAAAGCAATTGGACAAAGGAAGAGTATACGTCGATTTGGGTGCTTAGAGAAGGGTAATTTAAGTATCTGGTATTAAAACAAATCCAAACAAACAAAAACAAACAGCAACAAAAAACCTCCGTGTGGCATTGGACAGATTCGTTTTTTGATTAATTAAACAATGAAGTTATTTAATAGCTAGAATTCGTCCTATTTGTTGGAGACATATTCCAGGGGTGAAGTTTTGGGACAGAAATTTTTTTAAAGGAAAATTTTATATTTTAAAATAGTATTAGGACCAAATTATTACTAAACCTAACCTTTATTTTACATTGACTTCTGTCTTTAAGATTCTTTACTTCCTATTTATAGCATAATTTGAAGAATTAATCTGTTAATGCCTATAAAGTACTTTTTCTATCTCAAAATACCATGATAGGCAAAATAATCTCTTTTTTTCTAATTGTAAATTCACTAAAAACAAATCCGCAACAATTTTGTGATGTAAGTGCAGAAACCAAAAACAAAAAGAGATTTTTCAGAATATTCTTACCTCATGTGTCCTAGAAAACTGTATGATTATAGACATACTGAGAACTGAACTTGCTTTGGTTCAACTGTTAAAGGAGTCTGAGTGTCTGAAAGCTCTGTAAGGGTCCTTATGTATAATGGAAGGACTGATTTTTATCACTTATATCATGCAACGCTTTTACCTTGCATGTTACAAGTATCATAATCATCTTCTCACAGGCAACATAATTCAACTGCGTTTTGAATTCTTAAAGCTATATTAGCTTTGGAGAAAAATAAGTGAGGATGACTGTCACTTATGCCAGTGATGTCAAACTGGAAATGACAGTATTTGTTATATAATCTGTTCATGCAATTGCTCTTTCTGTCTCATAGAAAACAATGTCGGTAAAGAAAATGTAGAATATAAGTAAAAACTAAAATTATCTATAATCTCATCATTCAGAAAAATGTAAAAATGTAATCTTATTCAGAAAAATGTAATGTATTTTGGTGCATTTTCTTGAAAAATAAAGTTAGATAGATAAAGATAGATCAGCAAAATTGAGATATACTGTATTTCTGCTCTGTATTTAGCATTATATTGGAAAATTTTCTCATCATTGGATTTGTTCTTTAACAGCCTAATTTTTAATTACTGAGTGATATAACATCATAGGGATATACGATAATTTATTTAAAACATCTGTTTTTGAAAATGTAGATTACTTCCATTTTTTTACTTTACAAATGCAGATAAGATTGATGTTAGTACATCAATGACTAAATCTCACCAATAGTAGCTGTTATCTCTCAAATCCATCCATTTTTCTCCATTTCACTATTTTCATATTTACCTCATTTTTAGCATATGACTCTCTTTTCTTTGTCCTCAGGCTTTCTCTTCTTGAAGTCATTTTCCACAATTCAGTCAAAGTAATCTTTGTCTTTAACATTTCTTTACCTTATAAGGTTTGAGAAGACACCATGTGTAACAAGGATGTGGAAAAACTGGCACTCCATTTATTGTCAGTGGGAGGCTAAATTGGTACGTTGTTTGTTATATCTATAGACATCATAAATTATGAATTAAAATGCAATCATTTTTGCTATAGTACAAGTGAGAACAATCCCACTATTAGAAATTTATCCTGCAGATATACACACATACGTATGCAGGCATAGAATGAAATTAGTTTGTATAAAGTTTTTTCTGGTAACTTTTTTTTGTAATGCCAAAGATTAGAACCAATCAAAATGCTCATCAAGAAATTAAGTAAATCAGGATGCATCCATCCAGTGGATTACTATGCCACTAGTAAAAAGGATAGGGAAGTGCTATATATCCAAGTACAAATCCACATGGAATGAAAGCAACTCTCCATCTCCATTCCCTCAAAGTTCTGATTTTTTTCTTACCATATATTAGTTGTACCTATTATAGAACGTCATCTAAATGAAATCATACAGCATGTACTCTTCACTAAGCATAACATTTCTGACATTCATCCATATGTTTTTGTGTTAGCAGTCCATTCCATTTTATGGTTGAGTAGTATTTCACAGCATACATTTGCAACAATTTTCCTATTGGCGGATACTGGAGTGTTTCCAGTAGGGGTTATTCTTGTACAAGCCTTTTTGTGGATACATGTTTTAACTTCTTTTAGGTAAATACCTATAAGTAGAATCTGGAGTATGTTGAGTTTTATTAGAACCCAAAGTGTTTGTGTAACTTCACACTCTCAACAATAATATATGAGAGTTCTGTGTGATATTGTTAGGTTTTTGTTGTTTTATGGTAACCATTCTGGTGCGTGCAGAGTGTTATCTCGTTGTTGTGTTTTGCATTTCTCTAATGACAAAGAATGTTGATCACGCTATCTTAACTGCTGAAACTTTGGAGTAAGTTTTGAGATCAGGCGATGCAATTTCTCTATTTGTTTTCAAAACTGTTTTGCTATTTTAAGTCCTTTGCATTTTATATAAATTTTAGAATTTAGTTGGCAAATTGTTACAAAAAATATCTGATGGGATTTTTATTGGTATTGCATTGAATCTATAGATCATATTGTAAAGAACTGACATTTATCATGATGTTAACAGCATTAAGTCTTCTAATTCAGAAACACGGCATACTTCTCCATTAGTTTAGTTTTTTTTAAATTTATTTCTCTCAACAATACTTTGAAGTCTGCAATGCAATGACTTCTGTTAAATTTATTCCGAAGTACTTTTTTAGTGCTCTTAAAAGTAAAGTTTTATCAATTTTATTTTTCAGTTGTTTTCTCTTAGTATATAAAAGTATATTTAACTTTGTATTCTGCAACCTGATTTGCAAAGTACTTACGTAATGAAAGAAACTGAATTTTGCTAATTAATTTTACTATCACTATTGAAATAGTCATATTTTCTCTTTTAGTCTATTAATATGACAAATTATATTAACTAATTTTGAATTTTAAACTAAGCTCCTATTCCTGGGATACCGTAACCGGGGAAAGGCTGTACACTCAGCTCCCTCCTATTTCCATTCCAAGGTTCTTGGCCTCTCTTTTCCTGAAGCATGGGGAAAGGGGCCCCGGAGGCGTGGTGAGCTTACTGTTGCAATAAATATTGTGGACCCAAAGAGTTTAGTGGTGAGCAACTTATTAGGCAGAAAGAGAGCGAGGGCCAGAGCAAAGGAGGGAGAATAGAGGGAGAGAGACGCAGGGAGAGGGAGGGAAGGAGAGGGAGAGAGGGAGAGGGAGGGAGGAAGAGAGAGGGAGAGAGAAGGAAGGAGAGGGAGAGAAGGAGAGGGAGGGAAGGAGAGGAAGGGAGGGAGGGAGAGAGAGGGAGAGAGAAGGAGGGAGAGGGAGGGAGCTCCCAGGCTGTTGTGGGAGGGAATATCCCTATAGGTAAAGAGCAGAGAGTTATTCCCTCCCCATTCATGTTCTCATCAAATGAGAGGCGTTCTTTCAAACTTCCTCTGGAGTGATTGATCTTTTTTTTTTTTTTTTTTTTTTTTTTTTTTTTTTTAATTTTTTATTGGATTATAGGTTTTGGGGTACATGAGCAGAGCATGCAAGACAGTTGCGTAGGTACACACATGGCAGTGTGCTTTGCTTTTCTTCTCCCCTTCACCCACATTTGGCATTTCTCCCCAGGCTATCCCTCCCCACCTCCCCCTCCCACTGGCCCTCCCCTTTTCCCCCCAATAGACCCCAGTGTTTAGTACTCCCCTTTCTGTGTCCATGTGTTCTCATTTTTCATTACCCACCTATGAGTGAGAATATGCGGTGTTTCATTTTCTGTTCTTGTGTCAGTTTGCTGAGGATGATGTTTTCCAGATTCATCCATGTCCCTACAAACGACACGAACTCATCATTTCTGATTGCTGCATAATATTCCATGGTGTATATGTGCCACATTTTTCCAATCCAGTCTATTATCAATGGGCATTTGGGTTGATTCCAGGTCTTTGCTATTGTAAACAGTGCTGCAATGAACATTCGTGTACATGTGTCCTTATAGTAGAACGATTTATAGTCTTTTGGATATATACCCAGTAATGGGATTGCTGGGTCAAATGGAATTTCTATTTCTAAGGCCTTGAGGAATCGCCACACTGTCTTCCACAATGGTTGAACTAATTTACACTCCCACCAACAGTGTAAAAGTGTTCCTTTTTCTCCACATCCTCTCCAGCATCTGTTGTCTCCAGATTTTTTAATGATCGCCATTCTAACTGGCGTGAGATGGTATCTCAGTGTGGTTTTGATTTGCATCTCTCTGATGACCAGTGACGATGAGCATTTTTTCATATGATTGTTGGCCTCATATATGTCTTCTTTCGTAAAGTATCTGTTCATATCCTTTGCCCACTTTTGAATGGGCTTGTTTGTTTTTTTCCTGTAAATCTGCTTGAGTTGTTTGTAAATTCTGGATATCAGCCCTTTGTCAGATGGGTAGACTGCGAAAATTTTTTCCCATTCTGTTGGTTGCCGATCCACTCTAGTGACTGTTTCTTTTGCCGTGCAGAAGCTGTGGAGTTTGATTAGGTCCCATTTGTCTATTTTGGCTTTTGTTGCCAATGCTCTTGGTGCTTTGTTCATGAAGTCCTTGCCTACTCCTATGTCCTGGATAGTTTTGCCTAGATTTCCTTCTAGGGTTTTTATGGTGCCAGGTCTTATGTTTAAGTCTTTAATCCATCTGGAGTTAATTTTAGTGTAAGGTGTCAGGAAGGGGTCCAGTTTCTGCTTTCTGCACATGGCTAGCCAGTTTTCCCAACACCATTTGTTAAACAGGGAATCCTTGCCCCATTGCTTGTTTTTGTCAGGTTTATCAAAGATTGTATAGTTGTATGTATGTTGTGTTGCCTCCGGTGCCTCTGTTTTGTTCCATTGGTCTATATCTCTGTTTTGGTACCAGTACCATGCTGTTTTGATTACTGTAGCCTTGTAGTATAGTTTGAAATCCGGTAGTGTGATGCCCCCCGCTGTGTTCTTTTTGCTTAGAATTGACTTGGCTATGCGGGCTCTCTTTTGGTTCCATATGAAGTTCATGGTGGTTTTTTCCAGTTCTGTGAAGAAAGTCAATGGTAGCTTGATGGGGATAGCGTTGATTCTGTAAATTACTTTGGGCAGTATAGCCATTTTCACGATATTAATTCTTCCTAACCATGAACATGGAATGTTTCTCCATCTGTTTGTGTCCTCTCTGATTTCGTTGAGCAGTGGTTTGTAGTTCTCCTTGAAGAGGTCCCTTACGTTCCTTGTGAGTTGTATTCCAAGGTATTTTATTCTTTTTGTAGCAATTGCGAATGGCAGTTCGCTCTTGATTTGGCTTTCTTTAAGTCTGTTATTGGTGTAGACGAATGCTTGTGATTTTTGCACATTGATTTTATATCCTGAGACTTTGCTGAAGTTGTTTATCAGTTTCAGGAGTTTTTGGGCTGAGGCGATGGGGTCTTCTAGGTATACTATCATGTCGTCTGCAAATAGAGACAATTTGGCTTCCACCTTTCCTATTTGAATACCCTTTATTTCTTTTTCTTGCCTGATTGCTCTGGCTAGAACTTCCAGTACTATATTGAATAGGAGTGGTGAGAGAGGGCATCCTTGTCTAGTACCAGATTTCAAAGGGAATGCTTCCAGTTTTTGCCCATTCAGTATGATATTGGCTGTTGGTTTGTCGTAAATAGCTTTTATTACTTTGAGATACGTTCCATCGATACCGAGTTTATTGAGGGTTTTTAGCATAAAGGGCTGTTGAATTTTGTCAAATGCCTTCTCTGCGTCAATTGAGATAATCATGTGGTTTTTGTTTTTGGTTCTGTTTATGTGGTGAATTACGTTGATAGACTTGCGTATGTTGAACCAGCCTTGCATCCCTGGGATGAATCCTACTTGATCATGATGAATAAGTTTTTTGATTTGCTGTTGCAATCGGCTTGCCAATATTTTATTGAAGATTTTTGCATCTATGTTCATCATGGATATTGGCCTGAAGTTTTCTTTTCTTGTTGGGTCTCTGCCGGGTTTTGGTATCAGGATGATGTTGGTCTCATAAAATGATTTGGGAAGGATTCCCTCTTTTTGGATTGTTTGAAATAGTTTTAGAAGGAATGGTACCAGCTCCTCCTTGTGTGTCTGGTAGAATTCGGCTGTGAACCCATCTGGACCTGGGCTTTTTTTGTGAGGTAGGCTCTTAATTGCTGCCTCAACTTCAGACCTTGTTATTGGTCTATTCATAGTTTCAGCTTCCTCCTGGTTTAGGCTTGGGAGGACACAGGAGTCCAGGAATTTATCCATTTCTTCCAGGTTTACTAGTTTATGTGCATAGAGTTGTTTGTAATATTCTCTGATGATGGTTTGAATTTCTGTGGAATCTGTGGTGATTTCCCCTTTATCATTTTTTATTGCATCTATTTGGTTGTTCTCTCTTTTCTTTTTAATCAATCTGGCTAGTGGTCTGTCTATTTTGTTGATCTTTTCAAAAAACCAGCTCTTGGATTTATTGATTTTTTGAAGGGTTTTTCGTGTCTCAATCTCCTTCAGCTCAGCTCTGATCTTAGTAATTTCTTGTCTTCTGCTGGGTTTTGAGTTTTTTTGATCTTGCTCCTCTAGCTCTTTCAACTTTGACGATAGGGTGTCAATTTTGGATCTCTCCATTCTCCTCATATGGGTACTTATTGCTATATAGTTTCCTCTAGAGACTGCTTTAAATGTGTCCCAGAGGTTCTGGCACGTTGTGTCTTCATTCTCATTGGTTTCGAAGAACTTCTTTATTTCTGCCTTCATTTCGTTGTTTACCCAGTCAACATTCAAGAGCCAGTTGTTCAGTTTCCATGAAGCTGTGCGGTTCTGGGTCGGTTTCTGAATTCTGAGTTCTAACTTGATTGCACTATGGTCTGAGAGGCTGTTTGTTATGATTTCAGTTGTTTTGCATTTGTTGAGCAGTGCTTTACTTCCAATTATGTGGTCAATTTTAGAGTAGGTGTGATGTGGTGCTGAGAAGAATGTGTATTTTGTGGATTTGGGGTGGAGAGTTCTGTAAATGTCCACCAGGTTTGCTTGCTCCAGGTCTGAGTTCAAGCCCTGGGTATCCTTGTTGATTTTCTGTCTGGTTGATCTGTCTAGTATTGACAGTGGAGTGTTAAAGTCTCCCACTATTATTGTGTGGGAGTCTAAGTCCTTCTGTAAGTCATTAAGAACTTGCCTTATGTATATGGGTGCTCCTGTGTTGGGTCCATATATGTTTAGGATCGTTAGCTCTTCTTGTTGTATCGATCCTTTTACCATTATGTAATGGCCTTCTTTGTCTCTTTTGATCTTTGTTGCTTTAAAGTCTATTTTATCAGAGATGAGAATTGCAACTCCTGCTTTTTTTTGCTTTCCATTAGCTTGGTAAATCTTCCT
Source organism: Callithrix jacchus (assembly GCF_049354715.1). NCBI lineage: Eukaryota > Metazoa > Chordata > Mammalia > Primates > Cebidae > Callithrix > Callithrix jacchus. Next base: position 51,396,960 of record NC_133520.1, read on the forward strand.
CCATCCCTTTATTTTGAGCCTTTGTGTATCCTTGCATGTGAGATGGGTTTCCTGGATACAGCACACTGATGGGTTTTGGATTTTTATCCAATTTGCCAGTCTGTGTCTTTTGATTGGTGCATTTAGTCCATTTACATTTAGGGTTAATATTGTTATGTGTGAATTTGATACTGCCATTTTGATTCTAAGTGGCTCTTTTGCCTGTTAGTTGTTGTAGATTCTTCATTACGTTGAAGCTCTTTAGCATTCAGTGTGATTTTGGAATGGCTGGTACTGATTGATCCTTTCTATGTGTAGTGCCTCTTTTAGGAGCTCTTGTAAAGCAGGCCTGGTGGTGACAAAATCTCTGAGTACTTGCTTGTTCGCAAAGGATTTTATTTTTCCTTCACTTCTGAAGCTCAGTTTGGCTGGATATGAAATTCTGGGTTGAAAGTTCTTTTCTTTAAGAATGTTGAATATTGGCCCCCACTCTCTTCTGGCTTGTAGTGTTTCTGCCGAGAGATCTGCTGTGAGTCTGATGGGCTTCCCTTTGTGGGTGACCCGACCTTTCTCTCTGGCTGCCCTTAGTATTCTCTCCTTTATTTCAACCCTGTTGAATCTGACGATTATGTGCCTTGGGGTTGCTCTTCTTGCGGAATATCTTTGTGGTGTTCTCTGTATTTCCTGCAATTGCGTGTTGGCTTGTCTTGCTAGGTGGGGGAAATTTTCCTGGATGATGTCCTGAAGAGTATTTTCCAGCTTGGATTCATTCTCTTCGTCCCCTTCTGGTACACCTATCAGACGTAGGTTAGGTCTTTTCACATAGTCCCACATTTCTTGGAGACTTTGTTCATTCCTTTTTGCGCTTTTTTCTCTGATCTTGGTTTCTCGTTTTATTTCATTGAGTTGGTCTTCGACTTCAGATATTCTTTCTTCTGCTTGGTCAATTCGGCTATTGAAACTTGCGTTTGCTTCGCGAAGTTCTCGTATTGTGTTTTTCAGCTCCTTTAATTCATTCATATTCCTCTCTAAGGTATCCATTCTTGTTATCATTTCCTCGAATCTTTTTTCAAATCTCTTTTCAAGGTTCTTAGTTTCTTTGCATTGATTTAATACATGATCTTTTAGCTCACAAAAGTTTCTCATTATCCATCTTCTGAAGTCTAATTCCGTCATTTCGTCACAGTCATTCTCCGTCCAGCTTTGTTCCCTTGCTGGTGAGGAGTTTTGGTCCTTTCTAGGAGGCGATGTGTTCTGGTTTCGGGTGTTTTCCTCCTTTTTGCGCTGGTTTTTTCCCATCTTTGTGGATTTGTCCGCTGGTCGTCTGCGTAGTTGCTGACTTTTCGTTTGGGTCTCTGAGTAGACACCCAGAATGTTGATGATGAAGTATTTCTGTTGCTTGGTTTTCCTTCTACCAGTCTAGCCCCTTCGCTGTACGACTGTTGAGGTCCGCTCCAGACCCTGCTTGTCTGGGGTGCACCTCTAGTAGCCGTGGCACAGCGAGGGATGCTACCAGTTTCTTTTTCTGCTCTCTTTGTCCCAGGATGATGCCTGCCTAATGACAGTCTTTTGGATATAGAGGGGTCAGGGAGCTGCTTGAGGAGACAGTTTGTACTTTATAGGGGTTTAATTGCTGAGCTGTGCACTCTGTTGTTCATTCAGGGCTGTTAGGCTGCTATGTTTGATTCTGCTGCAACACAGCTCATTAAACAACCCTTTTTTTTTTTCTCAAATGCTCTGTGTTGAGGGGTTTGGGCTTTATTTTTGGATGTCCGATCAGGTGTCCTGCCCAGCTCGAAGGCAGACTAGCCACTGTTTGGCTGCCGAGGCTCCGCCCTGCTGTTGTGTGATTCGCGCTGTTCCTGCCGGCTCTGCTGTGGTCTCCGCCACGCCCTGCGGCGGAGTCTCTTCGTTGTAGCGGGTTGCCTCAGCAACGGCTGGCTGCCTCAGCAGTGGGCGTGTATATCAGTTGGGGCAGGTTGCCTCCGTAGTGGTGGATGCCCCTCCCCCACAGAGCGTCTCGGACCGTCTGCCCGGGATAGTTTGAAATCGCGGTTTTGTTCGTCCCACTGGGTATCCCAAACGATCTGTTCCTGCAATCCCCTGGGCTGGGCTACTGTGCAAGTCTCGTTCAGTCTCAAGTCCAGCCCTCTCAAGTCTCAGGTTGCCGGTTCAACAAGGCACCCGGACAAGCGCGCCCTGTGGGGATTGCTGGGTAGGGCCGGCCGCCGCCGCCCCGGCTGCCGGCTTCGCCAGGCAGACCTACTGCCTGGCGTCCCGTGTCTTTTTATACTTGGGAGTTTCCCCGTTCTGTGGGCAACAAAGATCAGTCTGGAAATGCAGCACTGACTCACCGTTTGCGAATTCAACGCAGGCTCCAATCCTGGGTTGTTCTCACAGCGCCATCTTGAGTCCCCTCGTGATTGATCTTTGACTTTGATACCAGATTGGTTACTTGGACCCCAACAGGCCCCCTCCTCCCAGAGCTTTCCGCAGGCCTTTTGAACCAAGAAAGCCACCTGGATTTCTCTACCTAGCCTGCGCCCAGGAAAGTCAGACAAAGAACTTTACATTTGAAACCCCTCTGGTTCCCAGATGGAGGCGAAACCATGCCCGTGGTGGACCCTTGAAAAGAAGTTTTGTTCCTTAACATAGTCCCTCAATACACTTACATGATCAAGGTATATTATTTTTTTTTATGTACAACCAGATTTGATTTACAATTTTTTTTATTAACAATTTCGTATCTTTTTTCATAGTGATATTGGTCCGTATTTGCTTTCTTTTCTATTTATTTCTCTCAAGATTTGTTATTGGATTATGCTAGTCTCATAAAATTAGTTTAAAATATTCCTTGTATTCTTTCCTTTATTTGATTAAATTTCATAAGGTTGGTATTATTTTCTCCTTGAATATTTTATAAAATTTACTGTTGAAAGTTTCTTTGCTTGAAGCTTACTTTGTGGTGAGGTTTTTGATCATTCAGTTTCTCTAGTAAGCATAGTGCAATTTAGACATTCTCTCTCATCTTGTGAATTTTAATTTTCAAAGAATTTGCCTATTTCGTCGACTTGGCAAACTGTCAACTTCAAAGAGTTATAATATTTCTTAAGCATTCTTTTAATGTTTGTAGGGTCTGTATGTAGTAATAGGTCTTTTTTTCATTTCTGGTCTTAGTAATTTGTGTTTACCTCTCTTTTTCTTTTTTTTTTTAAAAAAATCAATCTTGCTTTGCATGTATCAATTTTGTTGATCTTTTTAAAAAACTGTCTTTTGGCTTTGTTAATTCTTATTTTCTATTATTGATTTGTGTAATGTTTTTATGGTTTTCCTTGTACACACCTGCACGTATTTTGGTTTTTAATTGCTTTCCTTTTTTTGTATCTTCTTAAGGTAGAATTTTAAGTCATTGATTTGATGCATGTCTCCATGATATTAAATAAAAAGGAAATTCTTGTATTTGGAGAATATTTTTGCATACAGAATAATTCCTTCTGTAGTATCATCAAATCAAAAAATTATGTTTTCTAACTAAATAGTAGTATCCCTTTAAAATAAATAAAAATGTAAAAGGGTATAGGTGAGAAAACTATTCAGTTTGCACTTAACTTGTAATATAAATTGCTATACAACTGAATGAACTAACATTGGTTCTCTTTATTTAAAAAACCAGCTGGACATGATGGTCCACCTGATTTTTTAAATTAGGACTTGTAGTCCCAGCTACTCAGGAAGCTAAAGTGGGAGGATTGCTTGAGCCCAGGAGTTTGAGGCTGCAGTGAGCTAAGAAGTTGCCACTTAACTCCTGCCTGCATGACAGAGAGAGACCCATCTCTAAAAAAATTATTTACATACACATATGAACAAATAAAATGACAATGAATGAAAAGATGTAAATATCTCTCTCATTCACACAAAGATAAATATCTTTGATGTAATACATACTCAGTATGAATATATTATGTACAATGTACTCTAGATATTTCAGGACAAGGTTTAAATAGTGGGGGAAATAGGCATGGAGTGAGAGTATTTCACTCACCAAATGGCAGTGCATTTATGAAATGTGCGCAACAGCAAATAAAGATTTAATGAGAACATTGTAGAGGCCCTTGAAGCTTGGACTGAAGAAAAGCTTGAATAAATTATGGGTTAAACAAAATTTCAAGGCATTAAAAAAATGTACAGTAATTCACTACTGCTTTCTTATATCCCATTGTAAAGATGCAGCATGCACAAAAAGTATTATCTAGCAACCATCAATTTTCTCAGTCATCTTCTGGAAAGTTCACCTTTATATCAGCCAAAGATGTTGCTCAATTTGCCAACTTTGGTCCTTACACTTAGCATATGCTTATGGTTTAGTGGGAGTAAACTTTGCAATTTCCTAGCTAACACTAGTTTTAGAATACCAATAAATAATACTGTTTGCTGTCTGTATAGCATATTAGCTTGGATAATTAAGCACTGATTGTATTTTAAAATAAGAATACTTTCAAATTCCAAAAGTAGGGTTTCTGCCTCCATTTTTTTTTTTTTAAGCAATTAGAGAACTTCTTCACTTTGATTATCTCATTTTAATTTTAGGCATCGTTTATAAAATACTATAATAATTGCTACCCTTTAGTGGATGTCCTTTTGTGTATCATTACTAAATCTCACAATATGCTTATGAAGTAGACATTTTTATTTCTAATTCATAAACGATTAAACTGACGTCCAGAGAGATTAACTGACTTCTCTGAGGCTCAACAACTGTGTTAATTAAAAGTATACTGTTTTAAAAAGATTTAAATAAACGGAACTACATCTCATGTACATGGATGAGAGGACAACATTATTAAGATGGCAATAGTCCTCAGTTATTTACAAATTTTATGCAATTATTATTTTTTTTAAACTCAGTTGCCTTTTTGGAAGAAATTGACAAGTTAATCCTAAAATTCATATAGAAATTCAAGAAATCCATAAAAACTAAAACTATATTTTAAAAGAAGAGCAAAGTTGAAAAGCTCATATTTATTTTAGAACTTCCTACAAAGCCAAAGTAAACAGGACTTTATGGTATTGCATAAGGACAGACGTATATGTCAATAAAATAGAATTGACAGTTCAGGACTAAACCTCTATATTTATGGTTGGTTGATTTTTGACAAGAGTGCCAAGACAATTCAATGGAGGAAAGAATAATCTTCTAAACAAATGTTCTGAGACAAGTGAATATCCACATGTAAAAGAAAGAAGGTGAACCCTTTCCTCACACCATAAAAAATTAACTCAAAATGGATTACAGACAGAAATGTAAATGTCTAAAACTATAAAACTTTTAAGATAAATGTAAGAGCAAATCTTCGTAAACTTGGGATAGACAAAAGCACAGGAAACCAAATGCAGAAGTAGCAAAAGAAAAGACAGATTAACTAACTTTATAAAAGTTAAAACTGTGTGTGCTGCAAATAATCATCAAGAAAGTCAAAGACAACTTAGAGAATGAGAGAAAATATTCACAAACTGTAAATCTCATAATGGACTTGTAGCCAAAATATGTCAAAATGTATACAATGCAAAAATAAAAAAGATAAATAACCCAATTAAAAAATGGATAAAGGATCCCAATAGACATTTCTCTAAAGATGACATACAAATTGTCAATGAGTACACAAGAATTTCCAACATCATTAATCGTTAGAGGACTAAAAATCAAAAGGACAGTTAGGTATCATTTTACTTTCATTAAGATGGTTGTAATAAAAAAGATAGACAATAAAATTGTCCAAGACATGGAGAAATTGGAATCCTCAAGCACTACTATTGAAATGTAAAATGATACAACTGTAGTGGAAAACAATTTGGCATTTCCTTAGAATGTTCAACATGGAGGAGGCACATGATCCAACAATTCTACTTCTAGGTATATAACCCAAGAGAATTAAGAACAGATGTTCCCACAAATATTTCTATGCAAATGTTTGTGGTGGCATTTATTTATAGTAGCCAAAAAGTGACCACAACCTAAATGTACATCAACTGATAGATAAATGGACAAATAAAATGTGATATATCCATACATGAAAGATTATTCAGCCGCACAAAAAAAATGAAGCTCTGATTTATACAATAACATGTATGAACTTTGAATACATTCTGTTAAGTAAAAGAAGCCAGTCACAAATGACCACATGTTGTATAATTGAATTAATATGAAATGTCCAGAATAGGCAAATCTATAAGACACAGAAAGTAGATTAGTGGTTTCCTAGGGCTGGGGTGGGGTAGTTTGACTGCTAATGAGTATGGGATTTCTTTTTGGTATAACAAAAGTGTTCTAAAATTAGATTGTAGTAATGGTTGCACAACTCTGAATATACTAAAAATTATTTAATTGTATATTTTTAAAGGGTGAATTGTATAATATTACATTTCAATATAGTTAAAAATTAAGATAGTATTTTCTGATATTATGAACATAATAAATTTGACTTGTATTTATTCCCACTATTAGGAACAAATTATAAGGGATAGGTAAATCTGTGTCAAACATTTCATGTGCAAAAACGTCAGCAGCCAGACAACATTAGAATGAGAACATGTATAAACACAAGTCTATTCTACAAACATGAACTTTGACTGGATTTGGCTATGATGTATATGGTTTTGGATGTAACTCATCAAAAGAAGTATTTTTAAAATAATAACACCAGGTTTTATTTTTTCATATGGTTTTGATGGCTTTGAATCCCTGGTATAGCTTTTACATGGACACATTGATCCTCTAGCATGCACAAACATAGTTGAGCTTTGCTTTTACATTTTTCTTGAGGCTATTGTCATTTATTATTTTACAGAGTCAACAACATCACAATTTCTCTGCTTTGGGAGAATTTGCCCTTCTTACAGAGCTATAATCAGATGGCTGCTGCTAGTTTTTCTAATTCCTAAAACTATTAAGGAGTGATTTACATTTTATTTTCAGCTCTTCTCCACTCAGACTAGATGCAAAATTGAGGCAATTTAAAATGCAGTCAAAGAAAAACAGCTCAGCAGGGTGTCTCATTTCTGCATCCTCATGCAGGTTCCTTCCTAAAGCACTGTGCCAGTCTTGGGCCTAACTCTCTTTTGGAAACAGCCAATTTCATTTGCCTAAGTGAAGAATGAAGGGAGGTCATAACAAGGATTGCTGCAAAATGGTGACCAGAGGCCAGAAACATGAAGTATCTGATTGAGTTCAGATGTTTCCTTCTTTAATGGATGCTATTCAGTGAAAGATCTGTTATCTTCCCATATTGCAGGGCTTTGGTACACATGGATGTAAGACATTGCCAGTCATTCAGGAATCTCCTTTTGTAATTGTTTCTGAATCTCTTACAGGGATGAATTCCACAGATGCGCAATTTGGGTCACATTTTATGAAATTGTTGAGCCATATTTTTTTCTAGATTACAGAGATGAATCTAATTTTTTATGGAAACTTAAAGGAAGGACAAATAAGAAGCTTAGAGAGTGATTTCTAGGATGTCATTTTAAAAACAGCTAGACAATTCTTGATATTAGAGAAAATTAATTTCTGATGACTTCATGTTAAAGTAAATTTTTATAAGCATAGTTTCTACCAACCCATGCAAGTTCAGTGCAGCACAGAGAATACCTGGGATCATGGCTTCTGTGTCTCCCAATTTGATTTCCAGTTAAACACACAGCCAGCTCTCTGATGATGGGAGGTGGGATCTGAAAAATGTCTGAGTATACGGCTTGTCCCTGTTGGGGTGTGTGTGTGTGTGTGTGTGTGTGTGTGTGTGTGTATGTGTGTGACTTCCTAGCACCCTCAGTACTCTCCTCCTTATTTTAAGGTCAGCACAGTACTGTTGCTGTCTGTTTAATCTCGGCTTCCTTTCACTATAGCATTCCTTCCAGGATGGGCCTTGCCACAGTACACCTTTACATTGTGTGTTAGGACAACAGTCTCATTAAATTCTATTATTACACTATCATGAAAATATAGTTCTTTTTAAACCTTATGACTCTAGAATTCCTGTCCCTTCTTATTCATATCTGTGTTAGGCAGTTCTTGCATTGCTATGAAGAAATACGTGAGGCTGGGTAATTTATTTAAAAAGACGTTTAATTGACTCTTGGTTTTGCGAGCTATACATGCATAACATCAACATGGCTCATGGGAGACCTCAGGGAGCTTTTACTCGTGGTAGAAGGTGAGGTGGGAGCAGGCATGTCACAAAGTAAAAGCAGAAATAAGAGAGAGAGAGGTGCCATACTCTTTTAAACAACCAGATCTGGTGAGAATTCACTCATGATCACAGGGACAGCACCAAAGGGATGGTGTTAAACCATTCCTGAGAAATCTGACCCCATGATTTGATTACTTTCCACCAAGCCCCACCTCCGACATTGGAGATTACATTTTAGCATGAGATTTGGGACACACAGCAAAACTACACCATCATCCTTCCAGTTACTGATTCCTTTGAAGTTTGGGATCGTTTATTACATCTATGAATATAATAAATAAAATGAATATAATAAAGATTTTATTGAAAGGAAGTAGGGATGGAGAGACAGCTACTTATTTTCCCAGCTCCCCTGGAGCCTGGCTTATTGTATTTCCAAGGGCTAAGAATTGTAACAAAATCATCACTGGCACATCTCATTTGATCTTCAAACCAATGCCTCATACTTTGCTTTTTTAATATGGCAGCACCCCACTTTTAGGTACCAATATTTGTATCAGCTAGTTACTTCTATGCAAACCACTACCAGAATAAGTGGGGTGAAGGAACAATGATTTCTTTAGTTCACAAGTCTGAGTGGGATTGAGCCCAGGTTTGGCGGGTCTCAGCTGGATTTACTCATGTATCCATGGTCAGCTCCCGGTTCAGCTAGAAGGGGCTTGTGAAGGCAAGCCTCAGTTGAAAAATGCTCTTCTGTAATCCGTGTGATCTCATCCTCTAGCACACCAGCCCAGACTTTACAAAGAACAGCTAGACATAAGTCAGGCATGCAGAAGCACCCAAAGCTTTTTGAGATCAAACTCTGAATTGGACCTTTTAATTCTGCAGCACTTGTATTGGTCAAAGCAAGAGACAATTCTAGCCCAGAGTCAGAGGGTGGAAAATAGGCTTTTGATACAGCAGGCTGTGAAGTCACATGGCAATGGGATGCGGAGAGAGAGAGAGACATGACGGCAGCTCTTGTAAGGGGTGAGGAGACAGCAAATTATTTCCTGATTTTTCCAGAGGCATAGCTTATTCCAAGGACATTTTTTGAAAGATCTTCTATTTCCAAATATTTGGAATGATAGCAAGTTAATTCCTGACATCTTAGAGTCAGTGCAGCTTAAGGAAAAGCAGAAGCACATCTTCATTAAATTCAGAATGTTGGAGGCCTGGTGTGGTGGCTCACACCTGTAATCCCAGCCCTTTGGGAGGTCAAGGTGGGCAGATCACCTGAGGTCAGGAGTTCAAGATCAGCCTAGCCAACATGTGAAACTCTGTCTCTTCTAAAAATACAAAAAACTTAGCCAGGTGTTGTGAGGCATGCCTGTAATCCCAGCTACTCAGGAGGCTGAGGCAGGAGAATTGCTTGAACCTGGGAGGCGAAGGTTGCAGTGAGCCAAGATTGTGCCACTGCACTTCAGCCTGGGCAACAAGAGCAAAACTCCCTCTAAAAAAAAAAAAAAAATTAGACAGTTGGAAATTGGAGACCGGAGCAGCAAGTGTATACTCTAGAGAGAACCAGAAGTTCAGTAATTCTGCCCTCAGCTTCCTCGCCCCCTTGCAAAGTCTATCTCTTTCAACTTTGTGCAGACACACTTTATTTCACCACATAAATATATTAGTAACTTTTGTTTATGACAAAAAATTTTTCACTAGACTCTAATTATTGGATTGTAGAATGACAATTATCTGTCAACTACATTTTATATTATGCAAATGTTAAACCCTATTTCTATATATGCAGTCTTCATAATTTGTTATAATCATAGCCTGATTGTCCTTTTCCAACTTAAAATATTATAGTTAATATTGGCTGTAATGAGTTCACCATTTTTGTATGACGTAGGTTTCCATAGAGGTTTTTTTTTGAGACAAGGTCTTGAATATCACCTATACTGGAGTAGTGGCATGATCATGGCTCACAGCAGCCTCAAACTCCTGGGCTCAAGCAAACCTCTTGCATCAAACCTCCTGAGTAGCTAAGACAATAGATGCACACCACCGTGGCTGCCTAATTTTTTTGTAGAGAGGTCTCTCACCATGTTTCCAGGCTGGTCTCAAACTCTTAGCCTCAAGAGACTCTCCCAGCTCAGCCTCCCAAAGTGATGAGATTATAGGTGTGAACCATTCCACCAAACCTCAGATTATTTTCCAATTTCTCTTGTTATTTCTTCTTTGACCTATATGAAGTATTTAAAAATGTATTGCTTAATTTCTTAATATTCTGCAATTTTCTAGATATCTTATTGTAATTGAATATCATTGTGATCACAGAGCATATTCTGCATTATTTTGATCATTTGAAATGTATTTCATAATCCTGCATGTAGTCTATCTTGGAGAATGTTTCAAGTGAATTTAAAAAGGATGTTTACTCTCCAGTTGTTCAGTGCAATGTTCTATAAATTTCAATTACATCAGGTTGATTATTGGTGCTGCTAAAATCTTTTATATCCCTATTGGTTTTTCTAGCTAAGTGTTCTATCAATTACTGAGATAAGTGGGGTTTTAAAATAATCCCATCATAATTGTGTGATTGTTCCTTTCTCTTTTCAATTCTGCTGATTTCTGCTTTGTAACACACTTATCAGATGCACATGCATGTAAGATTTTTGTCATCTTCTTATTGAATTCAACCTTTCATTATTATTAAAGACCCCTCATTGTTTTAAACCCTATAATGTTAGATAATGATTATAGACACAGCAGCTTTCTTTTTTATAGTGTTTTAAATTTTTAAAAAAATTTTTGGTGATTTCTTCTTTGACCCATGAGCTTTTTTTGAAGAGTGTTGCTTAATTTTGAAATATTTGGGAGACATTTTAGTTATCTTAACATTCTTGATTTCAAATATAATTATGTTGTAGTCAAAAAATATGTTCTATATACATTCAGTCCTCTGAGACTTATTTTATTGCCCAGCATAGGGTCTATCCAAGAGACAGACTGGCAGAGACCCTTGATCTTATTGTATAGGCATGGTTTTAAGCTTTGTTAGAATAGGTCTTTAATTTATCCTTTAATGCTGGGGATAGGGCAAATCCTTTAGTCATGAGATGTGAGCTTTGCTCCTCTAAGGCATGTCTCTTCTGATGTATAATAAAAAGCAAGATGCATTTCCCAAGCCTCTCTAACTAAACTGGACATAAACTGAAACTTGGTCTCCAGAAACTACTATTCAGCTTACTCAGCCTTGCAGAGTGAATTCTTTGATTTACCCTACAGACATGTAGTTCAGGTATCAGTCAAGGACTGGGGGCATGTATTATATCAAAGATATTTATCTTTATGTGAATGAGAGAGATATTTACATCTTTTCATTCATTGTCATTTTATTTGTTTATATGTGTATGTAAATAATTTTTTTTAGAGATGGGTCTCTCTCTGTCACCCAGGCAGAAGTAAAGTGGCAACTTCTTAGCTCACTGCAGCCTCAAACTCCTGGGCTCAAGCAGTCCTCCGACTTTAGCTTCCTGAGTAGCTGGGACTACAAGTCCTAATTTAAAAAATCAGGTGGACCAGCATGTCCAGCTGGTTTTTTTAAATTAAAGAGAACCAATGTTAATTCATTCACTTGTATAGCAATTTATATTACAGGTTAAGTGTAGATTGAACAGTTTTCTCACCTAAACCCCTTTACATTTTTATTTATTTTAAAGGGATACTACTATTTAGTTAGAAAACATAAGGGATACTATTATTTAGCTAGAAAACATAACGGATACTACTCTAGTTAGAAAACATAATTTTTTGATTTGATGATACTACAGAAGGAAGTATTCTGTATGCAAAAATATTCTCCAAATACAAGGATTTCTTTTTATTTAATATCATGGAGACATGCATCAAATCAATGACTTAAAATTCTACCTTAAGAAGCTACAAAAAAAGGAAAGCAGTTAAAAACCAAAATACGTGCAGGTGTGTACAAGGAAAACCATAAAAACATTACACAAATCAATAATAGAAAATAAGAAATTAAAGCCAAAAGACAGTTTCTTAAAAAGATCAACAAAATTGATAAATGCAAAGCAAGATTGATTAAAAAAAAAAAGAAAGAAAAAGAAAGGTAAACACAAATTACTAAGACCAGAAATGAAAAGGAGCTATTACTACAGACCCTACAAACACTAAAAGGATGTTTAAGAAATATTATAACTGTTTGAAGTTGACAGTTTGCCAAGTCAGATGAAATAGGCAAATTCTTTGAAAACTAAAATTTACAAGATGAGAGAGAATGTCTAAATTGCACTATGCTTACTAGGAGAATGCATACTGGGCTGGCAATCTGTAAATCGGGATTCTAGTGTTGGCTGTGTTATAAGGTAGTGATTTGGGGAACCTGCCAACCTGTTTGGATCTCAGTGTCTACAAATACAATAGACATTCTCTGCATTTTCCCCTCTGTTGAAACCTTTAGTGATTATGTAAACCCTAAAAGGGAATTATTTCACTTCTGTTTTTCCGGCTAGAGAATCATACAAGGATTCAGATGAGATGAGGTGGCTGAAGTATTCAGGGACTTTAGCAAGGAAAGAAATGCTGCCTTGTTCATAAGACTTTCTTCACTTGAAAATGTCACTTACTGAGCAGAGGGCTCTTTGCAACTGTGTCACCAGCACTTAAGCCTCTGCCTGACCCTATATATACACTCAAGACACATTTGAATGAATTGTAATCAAACATTTACATAGGTAGTGCAAGAAGCTTGTCCATAGGTGCAAGCACCCTATCTGTGTTGCTCACTGCTATACCCTGATGCCTAGGATGTGCTTGGTATATAGCAGATGTGCAATTACTCTTCATGGGAAAAATAAGTGAAAGAAAAATAGTCATTCTCACAAAAGGGTTACTCACAGAGCAAGGGTTGAAATTCAAAATATCTGTATCTGTTTTGAATGCTTTGAATGGTTATGACACTGTATCATGATGGCCTGCTTGCTTGCCTAGCCCTCTAATAGGTGAGCTTTTTTAAGTCAATGATTTTTCATTCAATAATCTTAATAATCCTGATGCCTTGCACACTGCACAAAATTTAATAATGTTAACTGTGGGACCAGTCTGAACTGGGCCTACTCTGATGGTAACATTTCAAGTTACCTTGTAGGTATAACAGAGCGAAATAACTGTAAGTCATGTAGTCCAGCTACATGCTCAAGAGAAAAAGCTTTGACCTCTAATAATGTTCGTAACCAGCCAATTTTATCAGAACCAAGACCAGGATTTGACCAGAACCTAAATACTGGAACTCTTTCAGAAGAAAAAGTTTCATTGGCCTGGAAGATCTTGTGCTAAAATCTGTGTCAACATAGTTCCAATCAGACCCTGTCAAGTCAACATTCCTAAATTCTATCCCTAGCCCTCACATCCCTTAAAACTTGTCCCAGATCCCAAATCAGGGAGCCAGATTTGAACCCACTTCCTGTCTTCTTGTTCAATGATTTTGCAGTAAAGCCTTTCTTTTCTCAAAAGCGGGTGCCATGGTTCCTGGTTTCTGTGTACCTCAGGCAAAGAGCCCATTTGCTCAAAACCAGTAAGAGCTTATTAATTGAGGACTGAGTAGAAGAAAAATAGGGAGGAAGAAAGAAGAAAAAAAAACAAGGAAGAAAAAAGTAAGGAAAGAAAGAAGGGAGGAGGAAAAGGGAGAACAAAAGAAGAGAAAATATATGAAAGGTAAAAAGAGGAGCTGGAAAAGTTGGAGTGGGAGCTTCAGGGCCTTGTGCCGAACCTCTGATCCCAAGGCATCATCCTGGCCTGACATGAACTTGGAATTCTCTGGACAGGGGAAGCCAGGACCCCTGTGCACTAACCTTGCTAAAATTCTCTCCCACCTCTGCACTTTGCCGAAGTTGAATTGCATAGCATCCATTCTTTCAGTGTCCCCTCTAGAGCAACATTTTCCGTAGTAGAGTTATTCTGGGTTCCACAGGCAACAGAAATCAATGTCTGCCCAATCTCTTTGACCTTGCATGTGAAGGGGAACTTTTTAAGGGGATGCAAGTACAAAGGGAGAGTGAAGCCGTAGGCAATTTGGACTGCTAAATATAGAGTGGCGCTTTTAAAAATGCTGTCTTGGCTGCTCTGACTGTCTGGAAAGACCTGCCGGTCACTGGCAAGGGCAAAGGATCAGCTTTGACTGGATGATCTGAGGATTCAAGGACCTATATGGAATGGAAAAAGTTTATTTGTAGCATATCTTTAGAAATTGCCACAGCTAATTAAGTGCATCTCGCCTCCTGGCATAATTTCCCTGCAGGTGACCAATATAACTGTTTTTAACCCTGTTTCACAGCAGCCCTGTAAGCAGGCTGGAGTGGCTAATCTGGTTTTATAAATAAGTGTTGAGGCTTGGGAAATAACTTCCAAAAATATGGAAGTAAAGCAAAAGCCTCAAGGTCCCTCTGACCCTCCCGCAACCCCCATCTCTCACACCTTTGTCTCTCCCAAAGCAGAGGCTGAGGCTGTTCTCTGAAGTTCCCTTAACTACCCAGAAACCAGACTCCCAAAGAGAAATGCAATTGCCTGCGATCCTTTCCTTGAAAATTCATTAACCAAAGAAGATTAAAACTCATCACAGAGAAAAAGACTGAAAATTAAACACCAAACCTAGAGCTCAAACTTTGAATTTCATTTGTTCTCCAGTCCCATTCAATTCCTTTAGAGAATTATTTATCTCCATGATCTGGACATGAGGTCATTCATTCTCCCTAAAAATTATTCACTGCTGCACTCCCTTCTCCCTTTCTTCTGTGAAGAAGGGCATAAAAGCCCCTGGACCCCAATGTATTATTGAATAATCATTCTCCTGCAATTCTCCCAAGCTATATATGTTAAAATATTTGATGTGTATGCCTTTTTCTACTATTAATCTACCTTTTCGTAGTTCATTTTCAATGAATCTTCAGAGGAAGAATGGGGAAGCTTTCCTTCCTCACCCCTGCACAAGGAAAACAATAACTGGGAGCTAGGGTCATTGCCCTGAGCATAGCTGCCACGTAAGGGCATCCTGGGGAGGAATATGTTGCTGTGAGAAGGGAAAGTGTTATGAAATGATACACCATGACAAAGAAAGGGCAGATTGCTCATAATGGCACTAAATTGCCTAGAGGTCAGTAAAGCGAACTCTTCAGCTAAAGCCACTCTGGGCCCTGCAGTGTCACTCGGCCAGGTCCCTTTTAGGTAATAGCAGAAACTGGAAATTGACAAGGAGTTATTTCTTCACAATACAGCTTTTACCTCCTAGCCTGTCATGTGACTCCAACTCCAAAGCTGGGAAAATCGGTTGCTGAATCAAAGACAGTGAGGTGAGCTTCCTCGGAGTCTGAACATGTGATTCGGGCATACTGATAAAGAGAAGGCCTGATTTGGAATTGCATCATATCCAAAGACCTTCACCAAGACAGGAAAAGCTTGCTTATCATCAAAATAAATATCTGTCACATGCTTCTATCCTTGTGTCATTGTACTAAATTATGCACAAAGAAATATGCACAGTCATATTCTTACTTTTTTTTTTTTTTTTTAAGATAGGATCTCACTCTGTTACCCAGGCTGGAGTGCAGAGGCATGATCCTGGCTCACTGCAACCTCTGCCTCCTGGGTTCAAGCCATTCTCCTGCCTCAGCCTCCCGAATAGCTGGGATTATAGGCATCCCCCACTGCGCCCAGCTAATTTTTGTATTTTTAGTAGAGAAAGGGTTTCACCATGTTGGCCAGGCTGGTCTCAAACTCCTGACCTCAAGTGATCCACTCGCCTCAGCCTCCCAAAGTGCTGAGATTACAGGCATGAGCAACGGTACCTGGCCCATATTCTTGCTTTATAAGATTACTGAATTAGATACGAAATATGAAAGGCAACATTTTTTTATGGCATGAGTTCTGGTGCCTGAATGTTTAGGTTCAAATTCATCTCCATTTCTCATTTTCAAGGTGGCATTGGACAAGTTACTTAAGTTCTATGCCTCATCTGAAAAAGGGAGGCAAAAATAATGCTCATTCATAGGGTTGCACTGAAGATTAAGTCAGTTAATACTGTGCAAAGTGTTCAGAAATGTATCTGGCATGTGGTCAGCCATGGATAAACAGCTGTTATTCTAAATGCACAGAGCATATGGCGATTTAAAGACCTTAGTTATGCAGAGTTGTACAGACAGGGACAGGCACGGAAAGAATTCACCCATGATCTGCATTCACTCATGAATTCATGAATTCACTCATGACCAGAGGCCAGGGCCAGCTGTCCAGGAGAGCCCTGTCATCTCTCAGGCAAACATGACCAGATTCTTTGGGGCACAGGTATACTGGGGGTACTGGGGAACATGTTCCTTTTCTTTGCGTGAATGGAACAGGCTGTCTCATATACTGAAACATAACTTGCTATTGCCTGGTTCCTCTCTCCTAGAGAACTTCAAGGAGCTTGTGGTGAGCAAGCCAGATGATGCCAAAGGGCCTAATGAATGCCCAAAAGGAATAGGGGTTGGCACTTGCCAGGTTTCTGTCTTTGAACCAAGTTCTAAAATGTTTGAACACTTTTCATAATCATGTCCCAAGTGCTTCCCTTGATGTGTTAGAGAGTTTGGTGACAGCGGCGATGGGAGTCAGAGGAGCCCTCAGGAGGTGCAGTGTGGCCGTGCAGATAAGTCCTTGGATTGAGCACAACGTGGCTGACATGTGACTGTAGGCAGTTCGGGCAGACAAAATTAAAGGTATCCAAGTCTTATGCAAAGGGAGCTGTAGGTTTTGTCCTTAGCTCTGGGCCTTCCAGAACAAAGATCAGCTCAAATAAGGTAGCTAATGATCCTTCCTGGCAGGAGGTTCCTTTAAATCATTGAAACTGTGTCTGGAAGGGTAGGATAAGGAACCTAGATACAGCATCCTGAATAGAATTACAATTGCATGAACCCGTAGGACATCCTTTCATTCAGTCAACAAATACTTATTCAGTGCTAACTATTCAAAAGGCACCGGGGTAGATACTGAGGTGGTTCAAATTTTCTTTGGCAAGATACTGAGCCTAAAAAGAGTTACCAATAAAGGCACAGCCAGCAGTCAAGCAGTCCTGGAGTAACTCCTATCCTCGAATGGAAGGACCTCCCACATTCTATGGTGATTGGTATCTCTGGCAAAAGGCTGCTTGAAAGTGATTCTTAGGGACAAAAAATCTCCACTTGATAGTCCTATTTGCTTGGAAATAAACATATACACTGAAGCACAGCAGGCATCCCAGCCACTGTTGAGAGATACACAGAAAAAACTCCAAAGTTTAAGGTGTTAATACTGTTGATCAGGTGATTTATCTTGCCACATCTCTAAAGTTAGCTGAGATTCTCTTTGGAAGAGGATTATACATAAGAGAGAGAGAGGGATTGTCCAAGAGCTGAATTATCAATTCTCCCCTTCAATAGAATAGAATCTTGACTCTTCAGAGAGCTCAATGATTAAGGAAAATTCAAATACTCTCCTCTTCATCCTACCAAGGAGTTGAGTGTTCTTTCTTTATTCTTTTAATCGGTAAAAGACTTTTATTTTCATTCAACCTCTAAAAAGCTGGACATGCCATTTTAAAGCCTCAACATCAAAAGGTGACAGAGTCTCAGTGATGGGATGTAAGAAAACACTCTGCCTGAGATCTATATAGATATTTGCTCAAATCTTTATGAATGTAAAGACTTGAGTGCTCTATAATTCATATTTTTTTTAAAAAAAAGGTACAAGAAGTAGAAATTTGTAAATTTAGTTCCTTGGTAGTTGAAATAATTTTCTCTAAAACCTGATAGTCGAGTTCTTGTTCTTCAAAAGTATATTTAAAGAAAAATAGATGTAAAGAATCATTCTAAAAAAGCTAATCCCTATTTATGAGATAATAGTAGGAGAAGAGGCTAGGCGCAGTGGCTCATGCCTGTAATCCCTTCACTTTGAAAGGCCAAGGCAGGTAGATCACTTGAGGTCGGGAGTTTGAGACCAACCTGACCAACATGGAGAAACCCCTACTAAAAATACAAAATTAGCCGAATGTGGTGGTGCATTCCTGTAGTCCCAGCTACTCGGGAGGCTGAGGCAGGAGAATTGCTTGCCCTGGGAGGCAAAGGTTGCAGGGAGCCGAGATCACACCATTGCACTCCAGCCTGGGCAAACAAGAGTGAAACTCTGTCACACACAAAAAAATAAAAAGTAGGGGAAGAAATCAATGGTTATCACGAGCCTCTAAAAGGACTCCCAGTGACCTTTGGCTCTTGACATTTGTGCCTTTGAGCAAGACTCTCTCCTTGAGTGTGGGCAGGAGCCTGGGGACTCACTTGTAATAAACTGAATATAGTAAAAATGCTGACTATTCAAAAGGCATATGGGATGTCCTTTCTCACATAGGTTCAAAAAGACTGTGGCTTCCTTATTGCCACCTCCCCTCTTGCCTCATATATCTCTTTGATCCTCACTCCGTGGAAACCAAGCTGCTATGCTGTGAATAGTTCGAGTGAGAGTCCCGCATATCAAGGAATTGACATCTCCAGCCAATAGCCCGTGAGGAACTGAAGGCTACCTGCTGGCTATTGGCTGGTAACATCAATTATTTGCTATGCAGGTCTCTCAACAGAACTACTCACAATATAGTGTGTGAGTTAGAAGCACATCCTCACAACACATGTATGAGTTGGAAGCATCTTTCCCCAGGCAAGTTTTCAGATGAGACCACAGCTTCAGCCAACAGCCTTGTGAGAAACCTGGAGCAGAGGACCCATAAGCTGCATTCAGATAATCCAACCCACAAAAACTATGCGATAATAAATGCTTTTGCTGTTTTAAGCCACTAAGTTTTTGGATAATTTGTGACACAGCAATCGATAATTAATGCAATTATCAAGTCCCTAGAAATGTTTTTTATATTTCTAGGGACTTGATGCAGTATTTTGGTTAAGAATATAGTTTCTGAAGCCCATTTGTCTGGAATTAATTTTCATCCCTAAATCTTTTCATTTGTACAACCCTGAAAAATGTACTTAGCTCAATTTTTAAATCTGTAAAATGAAGATAATAACGGATAAGGTCATTGTGAGAATGAAATGAGTCACTACATGTGAGCTATTTACTGCCCAGCATATTCTAAGAACTCAAACTCAGTAACTTTGAGCTAGTATTATTTGATCCTCACAATAATTTTATAAAGTAGATAATGTTATTCTTCTTTAGTAGACAAGAAAATTGATACCTAACCAGAAACTTGTATGCAAAATAGAACCTCATCACTTACCTAAATATATAAAAATCAGCTTGAAATTGATCACAGACAAAAATGTAAGAGCTAAGACAATAAAACTTACAGAAAAAACTTAGGAGAAAATCTTTGTGACCTTGTATTAGGCAAAGATATCTAGGGTTTTTTTCTGTCTATTGACTACTCTGAATAATGCTGCTATGAAAATGGATGTATAAGTATCTCTTTGAGACCCTGCTTCTAGTTCTCTGGGGTATATATCCAGATATCAGATTGCTGGACTGTGAGGTAGTTCTATTTTTAATTTTTTGAGGAACCTCAATACTGTTTTCCACTATTTTACATCCCCACTGACAGTGCACGAGGGTTTTGATTTATCTCCATTCTTGCCAACAGTGCTTCATAGCAAGACCCTGTCTCTACAAAGAAAAAATTTTTAGTTAGCTGGGTGCAGTATCCCAGCAGCTCAGGAGGCTTGAGCCCAGGAAATCAAGGCTGTAGTGAACTATGATCATGCCGCTATACTCCAACCTGGGCAAAAAGTGAGACTCTGTCTCCAAAAAAAAAAAAAGGTACAGCAAAAATATGGTATTATAGTCTTAGGAGACCACCATTGTATGTGCTATCTGTCATTAACCAAAAGTCATTATGTCGTTCATGACTATAGATGATAAAATAATTTGTCCTATGAATGAGTGAAAGCAATAATCCCTATTAAGATTCATTATTGTCAGCACATTTACTAATGAGAGGTGCTTCTGGCTGAAGAGATGGGGATATATGAAGTTTGGGACAGAAGATCCAGATAGTCTGGGACTCATATAGACTCAGAGCCTAGTGGTTATTGCTAAGTCCTTACATGGAGGAACCCACCATTTTATTTGTACTGGATGTTGCTATTGCTTTGGGGACTTTCTCTCGGGCTACACTTTGGTTAAGCTTTGGTTCGTTTTCAGTGTGACCTTGTGGCTGCTCAGTTTGTATGTGTCTTGTTAAAATATAATACAATAAGTGGCCCCAGAACACTGGAGTAGTGAGACTAGCTTTTCAGCTGCAGGTGGAGAGATGGGACACCTGGTGGAGAAACGTTCTTCGATAGACACCCAGAGTAACTGCCAGCAGCAGAAGGTGGAGACAAGCGAATACGTGTGAGAAGCATACCCCCCATTTTTTCCCTGGTGATTTTGAAGAGTTTTTTGTCTACGAGCAGGATATAAGAAATAAAGTGTATTTTTATTAAAAATAGGTGCAGAATCAAACTTTCTATCAACAACAATGACAAAAGTAATAGTTATGAACCCTCTTCTGAATGTGACCACACATGGATAATGAAGAGCTGAAGTGATTAATTGGGGTGGCCAGAGGTATTCTCAGAATCTGAAGAGTACTTAAAGGAACTGTGTACAGTTATTTTTATTTTTTAATTTTTTGAGACAAAGTCTTGCTCTGTCACCAGACATTGCGCAATGGCACAATCTCGGCTCACTGCAACCTCTGCCTCCCAGGCTTAAGTGATTCCCCTGCCTCAGCGTCCTGAGTAGCCGGGACTACAGGTGTACACCACCATGCCCAGCCAGTTTTATTTTCGTATTTTAGTAGGGGCAGGGTTTCACCATGTTGGCCAGGATGACATTGGTCTCCTGACTTCATGACCGACCGGCCTCAGACTCCCAATTACTAAAATGTATCCATATAGAGTTGATGAATGATATCAGACATTCAATACATAAATAAAATTATAATACCTGTGCAAATTCACAGAGCTTTTTCCTCTCACCTCCAGTATCATTTCCCTACCCATTTATGTTGAGGCCATTCCCCAGCGGTACTCCTGTTACATTGTCAGTGTGGTAACTTACTTTAAAAATTATTTAGAATAAACATGTTATGTGTGTGCTAGTTTTAATATGAACATGAAAGGTGCTTAGTTAGCTTGCAAAGTGCCTGAATCATCCACTGACATTTACTCATTCATTCATTCATTCATTCAACTGTCAAATAAGCATGAAGTACATAAAGTTGTTGAGGTACTATTCTACAAGACAAAGCGGGTTAAAGCGCCTGCCTCCGTAAAGCTCACGGTCTGGTCACAACTGATCGACTCGAGGTGCTTACTTAGGACCTCCCAATATGGCTATAGAAATCATATATAGGGTATTTGATAATTAGGAGAAGGGATTTTAGAAATAATTTTTATATTGATAAATAGGTGGTGCTGAAAATATGTGGGGGACTAAAAAGATTATCCGGCCCCTGCTTATACATGAAGACCAAGGTCTAAACAAGGGACAGACCCAGCAGCCTGATATGTTAAAAGCAGGGTTGAAGTGTAAGTTTCTGGTACTCCTGTTGGTCAGAGCCCTACACTTCTTGGAGGACTCTGTCACCTAATCTGATTCTATGGCTGGCTGATCTTGCCCTCAGAATATTATTGCCTCGACCTTGGAGGAAACAATTTATGTCAGGTGCCTGTGGGGTGCCTGAAAACAGTAGAGTTTTGCTAAGCTTCCAGTAAAGGTTGTCTGAGGTTTCTGCAACTGCTCGCTGAAAGTGTTTTTATGCTTGGTGTGACTTGATCAAATATTTGCTTTCATTGTAATCTACTGCCAGAAAACAACATTATCAGGGAAGGGATATTTAAACCCTACCTTCCTCTCATTGCTAGAGGATACCCATATTTACCAGAGACATGTGCCAACTCAATTAGCCCGATGAACTGGATCAGTTCCTGACAGCCCAACACCTTCTTCCTCACCAGACCTTTGGTCTTCAGAGTGGTCATGCCTGTGATCTCACTTCCTTCTTTCTGCTGGACTCTAAGGGGTTAGTTAGATTTGCCAATGATTATTAAGTATGCAGAACACTCACACTTTAATGGTTTAGGTCAGTTAAAGCTGAGCTCAGTAGGGTAGATTTCAGGCACTGAGAGTTGCTTAATCAGAGCTTGACGTGATTAGGCAGCTGGGTCTTTTGATTTCTATCAAAATATTCAACCCAGGAAGCTGTTCACTCTCCTAGGGTCATGTGAAAACATCATCCAATGCCATGGCACTAACTCCAACCGTTTTCCACAGAAATGCTTAATTTCCCATTAGTAGCATTTATAGAGTATTTTTTTTTCTTGGGCAGGGAATGTTGCAACCTTACTAAATGTTGCAATAAATCATCATTAATGATAACAAATAATTACTGAATGTCACCTGTAGTTATTTGAGAGTGAGGGTGAGAGTTGGCAACAGTGAGGTGCCTAAAATACTTAGAAATAAACTCTGTATCTTTATTAACAGGGATACACAGCTCCTGTTAATGAGACAGAGAGCTCTGAGATCTGTCTATGATAACCCTATTGAAAGTGAAATGCACATCCTAACGTAATCGCTGAAAAGTGGGAATGTGGTCCTGGAAATAGAAAGCTTAGTGACCCAGTGCTAAACAGACTCATGGTACATGTAATAAATCTTGTGAATCTACAATATTTACAGCATTTTATCCTACGATATATACAATATAAACGCCATTAAAAGTTTATTGGCTGCTGTCTATATCTTCTCTGCACTCTTTAAAATTGTTTTAGCGATTTTCTTGATCTGTGCAGGCTGTTATGCCAAAACACCATAGACTGGGTGGCCAACAAATAAGGGAAATTTATTTCTCACAGTTCTGGAGGCTGGGAAGTCCAAGATCAAGGTACCAGCAGATTCAGTATCTGGTGATGGCTTTTTCCTCGTTCATAGATAACTATCTTCTCGCTGTGTAATCACATAGTGAAAGGGGAGAGGGAGTCTCCAGGGTCCCTTTTATTAGGACACTAATCCCAGGGACCCAAAACTACAAGAGATTCCATCTCCTAATGTCATCACCTTGAGGGTTAGAATTTCAACTTATGAATTTTGAAGGACACAAGCATTCAGTCTATAGCTTTGATGGATCTACATAATTCTAGAACATGACCCATATCCCACACTACTTAATGTGATCACAGTATGTGTGGAGCCCTTGCCAAGGAGGATGAGATGGGCATGGAACTAGTGCTTGTTTTAGAATGATTCTGATGACCTCTATCCTGAACCGGTGCTGCACAAAGCCTACTAAACAAGGCAGGCATGTGTTAACCAACACCAAAAAAATGACTGGGTCAGAGGAGTTGGGTGGCAAGGATACAGAGAAAAAGGAGATTCCCAGAGGGATATTGCCAAAGTATCCATCTGTGTCAGTCCGTTTTCATGCTGCTGATAAAAGACATACCTAAGACTGGGTAATTTATAAAGAAAAAGAGCCACAGTGACAGCAAGACAGAATGAGAGCCAAGTAAAAGGGGAAACGCCTTATAAAAACATCAGATCTTGTGAGACTTATCCACTACCATGAGAACAGTATGGGGGAAACTGCCTCCATGATTCAGTTATCTCCCACTGGGCCCCTCCCACAACACATGGGAATTATGGGAGCTAAAATTCAAGATGAGATTTGGGTGAGGACACAGCCAAATCCTATCATCATCCACCTAATGTCTATTTATTAGTCAGAGGAACAGAAACCAATAGGATATGTCTAGATACATAAGAGGATATTTAGTATGAGAATTTAGTATAAGAATTCCATCTCCATGATTGTGGAGACTGAAAAGTCCCACAATATGCTGTCTATAAGCCGGGGAACAAGAAAAGCCAGGAAGACATTCAGTTTGAGAGCAGGAGAAGATGAATAGCCCAGGTAAGAAAAGAGAGAATTTACCCTTTCTCCACTTTTTTGTTTATCTGGGCACTCAATAAATTGCGCTCACCGACTCTGGGCAGTGGAGAGGACCTGTATTCAGTCTATTGATTCAAATGCTTATTTTGAAACACCCTTCCAGAAATACCCCTGCAGATACACCCAGAAATAATGTTTTACTAGCTATATGGGCATCCCTTAATTCAGTCAAGTTGACACATAAAATTAACCATCACAGTCAGAAAGAAGATTCACTCTACCTTTGTACACCCCTGCTGTGAAGGTGAACATAACAGGCTTTCAGAGCCTGATGACATTGAATATTCATATTATATAAATAACATCCTTTGTTTTCCTTCTTTTCTCCCTAGGCCATTTGCTGATTATTCAAGTTCTATTGACATTAAGACAATTTTTAATATTCTTTAAAATACTATTGTGTTCTGTTGGAAATGAAACACTCTGCAGCCTTACAAGAGAGTAGAGTCACAAAATGGAGTCAGCCAAGATCTTGAATCATAATGTGAATAGCTACCCACTCAACACGCATTGGGCTGCTACATCTTAAACTTCTATTGTGTAAACCTCTGGATTTTTATATTTATTTGCACAGAAGCTTTCGTTACCTTAACTAATACAGGGCCTTAGCATATCCCTCATTTTCTTAAACTTAATCGCTTTTTACTTCTCTTGCCTGCTTCTGATAATTGTGGTAGAAACATCGGTGGCCCAGAGGAATATAAAAGGATTATATTATTTCAAATAACACTGCTACAATGCAAATACTATGAATGTGGATCTATTGAGTATACCACAGCACCTCTCCCCATCATACTGTGTGCTCAGCCAGCATCTGGAAACTGTAATGCTTTCTGAAAATTGGCCTATTACATTTGAAAGTGTATTGACATGTAGAAACCAAAAAATGTTTATGATGAACAATTTCATCCTATATAATTTCCTTCACAAATCAAGGGTAATTTCTAACATCACATAGGTATAGGATTTATAGATTTTATTTTGCTGGTAGCATAGGAATTACTAAGTAAATGATAGACTTTCTATTTACTACAGTCCATTCCATGAAAATAACAGAGTAGCCTCTGCAGAGGAATTTAGATATAGTAGGAAATAATAGACTATTATGTCATCTGTGCAATCAATTAAAATGAATGCAATCAAGTATAATTTTGATGCTTTGAGAAAAAGGTATTTGGTAACCAAAATGGTTAATAATGTTTCTTAAAGGAAAGCTTCTTAAAAATAAACCTCCAAGTGCTTAAACAAAGGAAAATAATAAAATATCATGAATAATAGATTATTGCTAGGACAAGTATGAAAATGAAGAACAACAGAATAGCATGATTGACAACCAGCTTGTTTTTCTTTGTCTTCCTTGAGCACTTACGAGAGCAGGGATCTGGTGTGCTGGAACATCAGCGGGAAGGTGTGGAGGGCTGTGTCCAAGGACTAGGGCTCTGGAGGCAGACAGCCTTGGTTTCTATAACTCCTTGATTACATATCCTTAAGAAACTGACTTGTCTCTGTGCTCAACTTCATTTCCCTCTGCTATAAAATGAGAACATAAGGGCATCCATTTTCCAGGTCTGTTGTGAAATGTAAGACAAAATTACAAAAGAGATTCCACAGCGAATTACCTAGCACAAAGTAAGCACTCACTAACCTTGGCCTGTGCCGAGTTTTCTCGTTGTCAATGGCAAGGGTAACCACAATTATGAAGTAAAACAAAGGTACCTTCTCTACTTAAAGAAACTTACAAGCACTTAGTAAAGTCATATTTTGTAATACAAAGTAAGATAGAAAGAAAAAGAATCAAGCAAGGAAGAGAGGATAGGAAAGGGAGAGGAACAGAGGGAGGGAGGAAGAGAAGGGGCAGGCATGAGACGTTTCATGATGGAGTGTGTGCCGCATGCTGTGTAGAATTTGACAAATAACAACTATATATATACAAGGATGTGTAGTTTCTTTATAGAAACATAGCAGTCAGTCATCATTTCTGATATCGTTATGTCGATATCTAAGGTAAGTTTTTACAACAACTGTTCTTTTTTCTCTCTCTTTTTTTTTTTAATACAGAATTTTCCTCTTTGCCCTGGCTGGAATGCAGTGGCATGAACGCAGTTCACGGAAGCCTTGACCTCCCTTGTTCAAGCGATCCTCCCTCCACAGCCTCCCAAATAGCTCGGAATATAAGCATTTGCCACCATGCCTGGCTAATTTTGTCTATTTTTTTTGTACAGACAAGGTTACCTCATGTTGTCCAGGCTGATCTCAAACTCCTGGGCTCAAGTGATCCTCCTGCTTCAGCATCCCAAATTGCTGGGATTACAGGCATGAGCCACCATGTCTGACCAGCTACTGTTTTTGTATTTGGGAGATTATCACAATAAATTGTGTAGCCAAGGTGAAAAGAATTTATTAATAATTTTATGAGGCCAGGCACAGCGGCTCACACCTGTAATCCCAGCACTTTGGGAGGCTGAGGTGGGCGGATCATGAGGTCAGGAGATCGAGACCATCCTGGCTAAATGGTCAAACCCCATCTCTACTAAAAAAAAAAAATACAAAAATTAGCTGGGCATGGTGGCACATGCCTGTAGTCCCAGCTACTTGGGAGGTTGAGGCAGGAGAATTGCTTGAATCCAGGAGATGGAGGTTGCAGTGAGCTGAGATCGCGCCACTGCATTGCAGCCTGGCATCTGGCGACAAAGCCAGACTCTGTCTCAAAATAATAATAATAATAATAATTTATGATACATTTCCATTTTCTTCTATGCCCCTCCTAAAGTGTTTAAATTTCTTAGGATAGTAATACCGATTAAATGACAACACAATGGAGAAATCTGGAATTGCAGAACGAATGGTGATGTGATACTGCCTTCTGGACAGAGAGTTTTATCTTGATTAGAAGCCAGTGATTTAGGGGTACTCTTAAAATTGTAAGCCTTTTTATAGAACGTTGGAATAAATAAATGTTCTTTAAAAAGAGCAAGAAGTCGGGAAGGGCTAGGCTCAGAGGGGCAACCTGTTAGGAGGCATTGTCTAGTCTTGGGACAGCAGGCAGAGTAGTTGCTAACCGAAGGAAGCTTCCAAGGACAGCTTTGGGAATCCTCATCTGGGCTGAAAACAGTACTACCAGAGGGGCAGCAGGACCAATGGGACTCCAGGTGTGTGCATGTCACAGGAGCCCGGCCCTGGTCCCCCAAGGCAGAGGCGCCGGAGTGCTACGTGCCATGTGTGTCTTTCTGGCTGAGGGCAGCTGGTTGTCAGGCCCTGCTAACATCTCTGCAGCTCTGTCAGGGGCAAAACGCCTCCCCTTACAGACATCCGAGTTCTTCATTCTCCGACCTAAGAGCCAATCTTAAAATGGAAAACAAGCCAGGGGACCAAATTGCTGGATTACTTGTTGCAGTTTCTCCTTCTTTCTCAATTACGCAGGGTATCTAAGATTAGATTAGCCAAGGCCAGCAGTGCAGACTATCGTGCACCTGGCTAGCAGAGTCTTCCTTGGACATTAAAGTAAAAACCCTTCATCCCATACACCACCTGCCAACATTCAGTCTCCTCTGCCCATCAGCCTTGCTGACACAGGGAGTAGTGAGTTGTGTAGAGAAATGACTCATTCAGATATGACAATCTAAACCATAAGTGTATGATTTATTAATGTGCCATCAGGCCTTACACCATGAGAGCTATTATAGAGAAAAGTTTTTTTCCCCTGAGAGCAGTGCCAGTGGCTGTCTTTGTGACGTTCTGGAAGCCCTGTGCAATGTAGTCAGGAGCATAAGGGTTTTACTTTGTCTCCCTTGCTTATGCTCCACGTAGCTGAACTATCTCCCCAGAAGCTGCAGCAGTACTGGCTTCTTACACAGCAATATGTGACCACTGCAGAGCAATCAGTTGGAGAGACAGTTTGGACTATGCGGAAGGAGGAGATAAGGACAGTGAAGAAAACACGGGAATCAGTGCCTCCTCCTGGGACTAAGCAACTCCAAGCTGCTCCCATCAGCAGCTAGGTCCCCTAGGGAGGGACCTAGTGGGAGGTGATTGGATTATGGGGGGCAGTTTCCCCCATGCTGTTCTCATGATAGTGAGTGAGTTCTCCTGAGATCTGATGGTTTCATAAAAGGCTCTTCCCCCTTTGCTTTCTCTTCCATCTCCTGCTGCCATGTGAAGAAGGTGACTGCTTCCTTTCCTGTCATGATTGTAAGTTTCTTGAGGCCTGCCCAGCCATGTGGAACTGTGAGTTAATTGAGCCTGTTTCCTTTGTAAATTACTCAATCTCTGACATTCCTTTATAGCAGTGTGAAAATCCACAAATATACTTTCCCTTTACCCCAAGATGGGTTTAAGGATAGAGACAGTTCAAATAGTAATTTTTTTGCCAAATGCCTTTCTGTATAAATACTCTTCGTGGTCTTTGTCCATTACACTGGAAGTCCCACCACTTCTTAGATGGTGGAGATTAAAACAGTGTTTGCTTGTGATGGTGGCGGGGATAGGGGTGGAGACATTGAGGATAAGGTGGGAGCTGCTCATCTCAGATACTACCGAGATAGTGGGGATGGGCCACATAAACTTCTGTAGAGGAGATGCCCTTGCCACACAACTCCTTCAACAAATACTCATTGATCACGCACTATATTTGCAGATGTAGCTGAGAACAAAACAAAGCTCCTGTTTTGAGGAGCTTTATGCCATAGACAAAATAGAAAATAAGCAAACAACTAGATGTTTTTAAGCGGCAAAAGTGTTTTAAAGAAAACAAGTTGTGGGATGAGATGGGGGAGGAGAACTTCGGGAAAGGTGGCATCAGAGCAGGAAGCTGAACTGGTGGTGTGTGAGCTGAGCTCAACAGGAAGACTAGGACTGAGCCAGGCACACAGAGATCTGGAGAGGGAAGAGGGCGCTACCATTTTGTTTTTAATTGGATTTAAGACACCACTATTTTGCCTCTAAAAGAAAAAAATTGTAATTTTGATTGTAAAACATATGTTTATTACAATTATATTAAAATATGTAAAAATACAAGCCTTAGCATCAATATAATATATTAGTTCAGAAGCCCAGAAGCATTAAACATTAAAAAAAGAGCCTATCTAAGTAACTGAAAAGAATCTGATATGTTTATAGTTGGTGATGAAGGAGAAGAAGGTATGAGGTTTCAAGGGGCAAAAGGATAAATCTTGAGGTTTTAGTTTAATTAAAAACGGGTCATGATACCATTTACTGAGATAGGAGCGACTTTCAGGTTGCCAAGATGTCAATTTTACATATCTTAAGTGACAATTAACAGAAGGAGGGTTAAAAGGTGACTTAAGATTCAGTGAAAACTCAAGGCTTCTGAACACTTTTGCTCTGTATCCATCAGGAAATCAGAAATCCATGAAATTAATAGCTGAATAAATAGAATAAGATCACCATTATTTTTAATACATATTTTATGTCATATGCATACTATGTCACCATAATCAATAAACCGTTACAGTGCCACAAAATGCTTCTACATCATTTTCATTCTGACAGGAAGAAGACTGAATTGCCATGTTATCTACAAAGCCAAGTTCTTTCAAAATTTACAGCTTAATTTCACCAACTGTTTAGAGTGATACATTTTTCACTGAGGCCATTGACCAGCACAATAATTGTGTCTACACAGCATGTTTATACCAAATACCATTGCATCTGTTATGTTCTTTTCATGCTGTGACCTTCCCGGAAGGCAGTTAGGGGTTGTAACTAGCACCCACGATAGGGTAGATCAGAAAAGTCATGTCTGGCTCCAGTGACGTGTAGGTAGTGGCAGAACTGGAAGCAGAACCAGATTTCTACAATGGCAGCCCCATTTCTTTGCTCCAAAAGCTAAAGCCCTTGTGATTTGATTTTCCTGTTGCCTTTATCCCAACCCCAGGCTCTATCTGTGTTTCTGTAGTGAAATTTAGAATAACCTCATCTGCATGGGGTACTTTCTTAGATAGATTTTTCTAATCTCCCATACTCCCACAACCATAAATGACAAAATACAAGCATACTCAAGATCATCGTGCCCCGAGAGATGAAGGCTGCTGCTATGTTTTGGAAGCAGATCAGTCTTGGTATTTAAGTGTTGCTTGAACAAAGACTAACAGAGCCTGTTCTCCTCCCCCAGGTACTCAGACCCAGAACATATTGTTTTCACCCCAAGGAAGAGTTTGAGTGTCTGTTTTCTGGGAAAGATGAAGAAAAAGTACTCATTTCACGAGTTTAATGCTCATTAACGTCGATAGTTGGAAATTCTGGCTAATTAGTGTTATTGCCGAGTTTAGAATGAGGAAACTGAGACCAGCATAAGAAAATTAAATGCCAATTTATTTAACTCCCGGGCGAGGTTCCACGGGCCTGGGGAAAGGGGGTAGTCGCGCTGGACTTCCCGAGGCGTGGGGTTTTATAGAGAGTGAGGGTGTCCTGACTGGCTATGAGGGAACAGGACGTGGATGGGGCGAGCTGCCCTTGGTAGGTAGGTGGGATTTCTGGTGAGCGAGCTGCCCAGGGGAAGCCGAACGTGGACAGGACAAACTGCTATAGGGCGGGTTTTGGTGGGGCTTCTTTTAAATTTTGGCGAGGGTTTTCTTTTTCTCTTTCTTTCTTTTTCTTTTTTCTTTTTCTCTTTCTTTCTTTTTCTCTTTCTTTCTTTTCTTTTTCTCTTTCTTTCTTTCTTTTTCTCTTTCTTTCTTTCTTTTCTTTTCTTTCTTTTTTTGAGACGGAGTTTCGCTCTTGTTACCCAGGCTGGAGTGCAATGGGACGATCTCGGCTCACCGCAACCTCCGCCTCCTGGGTTCAGGCAATTCTCCTGCCTCAGCCTCCTGAGTAGCTGGGATTACAGGCACGTGCCACCGTGCCCAGCTAATTTTTTGTATTTTTAGTAGAGATGGGGTTTCCCCATGTCGACCAGGATGGTCTCGATCTCTTGACCTCGTGATCCACCCGCCTCGGCCTCCCAAAGTGCTGGCATTACAGGCGTGAGCCACCGCGCCCGGCCTTCTTTGAGCTTCTGAAGGCTGTAGTCAGTACCCATTGCTGAAAACCGACAGCACACTTCTCAGCTTGTGTATTCCCTGATTTCTCCACAGCACTCATGACTTGCTGTCCCCTTTTCTGGAACCCTATTTGCTTGTTTCGCAATAGCTCCCTTTTCTCGTTTTTTTCTTTCTTTTTTTTTCCTTTTTGGGACACTACAGAGAATTAACATTCCTCCTTTTCCCGCTGACTCTTTGAATCATCTTTCTTTCTTTTTTTTATATCTTAACTTTTGAGGAGTAGCTTTTCAAGCATATATACAATTGAAGAACACAGTATAATGAACTGTGTACTGCATCTTAGCAATGATCAGTACAATACACACCCGTGTTACTTTCTCTATACTTCATTTTCCCCCTGCTCCCTGACCTGAATCAAATCCCAGACACTGTATTGTTTAACCTACAAATGCTTCATTATATATAAGTGAGAATATATAGATCTACCCCACTATATGTAGTGAGAATTTCTTTCAAATAAAAGATAATCACAATATCATAATCTCATCAAATGTCATTGTTATAATTCCTTAATATCAGTTTAATAACAATCCTGTTTTCACAATTTCTTCTCTTGTAGATTTTTAAAAATTAAATTCATTGAATTAAAATCTAAGGAAGATACAGAGATAAGGGTTCATTGACATGTCCCTTAAGCATTTTAAATTACAGCCTCTCCTACTGTATTCCCTGCCTCTCCTTGCATTTATCTTGGTTCAGTTGAAAACTCTGTGTCATTTGTCTTATAAAGTTTTACAGGGTCTGTAATTCGGTGACGGCAGTGTCCCTGTGGCATCATTTAACATGTGTCTCTGTTCCTTGTATTTTCTAGAAATTATTAGTTATATCTCGAGCTTCAATCAGATTCAGGTAGAATTATAAAAAGATTCCTTCAGAGGTGATTGTGTGAAGTTCCATTAGAAGGTACCCATCTGGTTTTCTCTTCTTGTGATGCCAACTGCCACTGAATATGGTAATCTGCTCCAGGCATTAAATACATTTCTTTTCTGGAATTATCCCAAAAGAGAAACTTCTTTCATCATGTATTAGGTTTTCCTGAGTTATGACTGTATAGGAAAAATAGGATAACTTAATGATAATTTCTCTTTATGCTAGTATTCAAAATAATAAAAGTAGTCCCCTAGTGTCAACTAAAGATTTCAAAAGACTTTTTTAAAAAAAAAGTATTAATAATTATAATGAGCTCAAGGATTAAACAGTCAATCTATTTCAATCCCTTGAAGTTATTCCAATTAATAATCAGATTTTCCTGCCTTTGGCTTGTGGCAGCATATTCACGTTGGTTTCTGGGTCACTTTGACATGGCTCTAGCTGGCTTTGATGGTATCCTTTTTGTGACAAAATGTTCCAGGATTATAATTTCCTGTCTCATACTGGGAAGCAGCCAGTCCTTCAAAGAGCCCTGGAACCATTCAGTGAGAAATGTATTTAGATGCAACATGCTGGGTGCTAAGGATGCCTGTTAACCTGATCAATCTTACGTCTTTCCCTTTTTTCAGCATTGCTAGAAGACTTGTTTCCCAATGACACCATTGTAATTACTCATTTGATTATCCCACAATACACATATAAAAGTCTCAGAAAAACAGTACCATCAGCATTATATAGTAATATCTAAAAGCACTTTTTACACATCTAAAAACACTTTAATATTTTCTTATTGGGGTACACTTTTTTCCATAGAGAATATTTCACTAGGTAAGAACAATAATGTTGATATGTTTTAAAGTTTCTTGGAGTGGTTCTTCTTTTTGAGGTTATGTCACCAAGTAGATGTGCAGTTATAATGTTTGGTTATTAGGCATTTCTTTTCTTAAAATGTAATTTTGTTTTACAGCTATTAAAATTAGGTTTTTTAAAAAAAGATTCTCATTGTACCTGGATCAGAATTACTTCCAAGGCTAATTAAAAATGTAGCTTCCTGGACTCACTATGCCAGAATTGCTGAGGAGATAGCCTCAGAATCTGACTTTTTAGCAGATATATTTTTAGGTCAGAACTTCCTGATCATTTCGCCACAAATGAATTAAACAAGATATAGACACTTTCAACTTTTTAGTGGCTTGTGGCAAAGAAAACCACAGGCCCTGGGTGGATCATCTTCCTGCATGAATGGCCTCATTCATTTCCCTCAGGTACTTTACCCACAGGATCATTTCTGTGAATACCATGAGGTGAAAAAGACTAGGAATCACTGTCCTAGGTAACTTTTTACAAAAATTTATTTAATTTTAACTTATTATTATTACTGTCTTTTGAGACAGAGTCTTGCTCTGTTGCCGAGACTGGAGTGCAATGGTAGGATCTCAGCTCACTGTAACCTCTCCCTCCCAGGTTCAAGAGATTCTCCTACCTTAGCTTCCCAAAGTAGCTAGGATTACAAGCATCTGCCACCATACCCAGCTAATTTTTTTATTCTTAATAGAAATGGGGTTTCACCACGTTGGCCAGGTTAGTCTCGAACTCCTGACCTTAAGTGATCTGCCTGCCTCGGCCTCCCAGAGTGCTGGGATTATAGGTGTGAGCCACCATGCCTGGCCTTAATTTTTTTTTTTTTAGAGATGGAATCTATCACCCAGGCTGGGGGCACTGACGTGATCACAGCACACTGCAGCCTCAAATTCCTGGGCCTCAAGCAGTCCTTTGACCTTGGCCTTTTGAAGTGCTGAGACTATAGGCATCAGCCACTGTGCCAGGCTCCAGGCATCTTTTATGGACAGTGAAGTTTGAGGACCACTGCCTTAAATACTGGGGTCTTTGGGTTTTTCTGTCTGGGCCAGATTCCTTACTCATTACTCTATAACCCTGTCTAGGACAATTCCATCACTCCATAGCTTCAATTCCTATAACCACAGATTTGCTGGACCTTATGCCTGGAATCTACAGCCATACCCTTCATTGTCTTTGGCCATCAACTTTTAAATGTGTCCCAAAGGCGCCAAACCAACATGCATCAGGCCCAAGATTGAAGACAAATCTCCATGTGTCCTAAGTCAACTCACGGGGACTGTATCCCACCTTTCTGCAGTCCAGCAAATCGCTTTCATTGTAACAGTTGGGATGAAACGTTTCACCCCCACTAGACTATATTGTTATTAATGGCAAGAAAGTTATCTTCTGCAATTTAAACATTTCTCAGTAGTGTTATATTACATTTTACATAAGGGACACACAATGAACAATAACTTCCACCTGAACCCATTTCTGAACTAGCAGCAGAATCAGGAAGGAGTGAGTTTAAATTCACCTCTGCTGCTTAGTAGCTATGGGACTTTAAGTAAGTTACTTTACTATTCTGATAATTAGGTTTTTCACCTGAAAATTGAGAGAAGACAATTCATTTGATAGGGTTGATGAGGAAAAGCTTATAAAACACCTGGAAGAAAGCACCAGGTTTATGGTAGGTGCTCAACAATTCTCAGTGTCTTCCTCTGACATTTATCGTTTAAGGGTGGCCTTGGCTGCCAATCAGAGATGACAAAGCGAAGACTCAAACAGGCAGCTGAAGGGCCTCAATGTTATTTGGGGGTGGCACCCACCTTACAGGGTTCATGTGAGGATTTAATTAGATAACTCATGCACATTATCTAAGCTGGGCCTGGCACGTAGTATGTATCCCCTTAAATATAAGCTTCCTAAAACAAGAATTTTGTCTCTTCTCTTCATGATTGGGTCCCACGCACCTAGAACTGTGTTTGCTGCATTGTAGAAACCCAATACACATTTGTGGATTACACGAATTGTTAATTCCCGATCCCCATTTTCAGTATTTCATTCATTGTGAACCTAATATTAAGAGGCTCACCGTGTATCCTGCCTGTGTTGGTGTATACTCAGCTCACTTCTGCTGGGCACAAGAAATAAGGAGAAAGGGCTCCTGTTCAGTGGCTTGATGAATTATCTAACAGAAAACTATCAAAATCCACCTGGGCAAAACAAAATCGAAAGATGTAGTGTGAGATGTAGCCCATCCCTGTGGGAGAAGGGGTTAAGAGAGAATATTGGAGTTGAACAGCATGACTCAAGAGAGCAGCTTTGAACAATGAAAGAATCTAGAAATGATTATGATGTGGGTACATAGCAGGTGGTGGGGGAGAAAGGAGGAGGGGGAAGAGAAAATTAGAAACAGCAGGGACAGAGCTGGCACTAGCACAGACGGCGAGGTGAAAGCTGGCTCTGGGATAGGAGTAGGCTATTGGAACAGCAGCTGATTGCAGTCAGGACAAATGGGCACTGAGCTGGTGCCAGTAATGACAGAAAATATAGAAGAAAGCAAATAGAACCTAAAGTGTAAAAATAGACAGATGAACATGTAGTCTAAGACCCATTTATTAATTCCTGCTTTCACTCTTCCGTAGTAATACATAGAGTCCCTACAGGGCATGTTCCTTCTCCCTCCAATAACATGCTTCTGTTTTCCCTAAATATTTCAAAGGAATAAACAAAAGAAGAAATTGTGTCAAAGCATGTGTCAGAATTTCATCCCTTTTTAAAGTTAAATAATATACCACTGTAGGGCTATGCTACATTTTGTTTATTCGTTCGTCTGTTGATGGGCATTTGGGTTGTTTCCACCTTTTGGCTATTGTGAATAATGCTGCTATGGACATGGGTATGCAGCCACCTCTTGGAATCCCTGCTACCAGTTCTTTTGGGTATATACCCAGAAGTAGAATTGTTGTAACATGTGGTAATCCTCTGTTTAATTTTTTGAGGAACTGCCATAATGTTTTCCACAGTAGCTACATTGTCTTATATTCCCATTAAGACTTCCAATTTCTTCACATTCTCACCAATACTTACTGTTTTCTGTTTTTTATGTAATGGCCATCATAATTAAAGTAATGTTGTATCTCATTGTGGCTTTAATTGCATTTCTCTTTTTACTGGATTGTTTGTAGTATTTTGTAATTGAATTGTAGGAGTTTTTAAATATGTTCTGAATAATTAATTTCTTATCAGACATGTCATTTGCAAATATTTTCTGCCATTCTCTTGGCTGTCTTTTCACTCTCTTGATAGTGCCCTTTGATGCACAGAAGTTTTAGATTTTTCATAAAGTTTAATTTACCTATGTATTTCTTTTGTTGTTTATGCTTTTGGTGTCATATCCAGGAAATTATTGCCAAATTCAATGTCATCAAGATTTTCCCCCATGTTTTTCTCTAAGAGTTTTATAGTTTTAACTCTTGCATTTAGATTGATCCTCTTTGAGTTAATTTTAGTATATGGTGTAAGACAAGGGCTCACTTTGTTCTCTGGTTGGAAGATTCTAGGTCATTTGTGATCGTTAGGATTTTCTATGTAGACAATCATGTCATCCTCGAATATGAACCATTTATTTCTTCCTTTTGTATATGTATGAATTTCATTTCCTTTTCTTGCTTTATGGCACTGGCTAGAGTTTTCAGCACTATGATGAATAAAAACAGTGAGAGCAGACATCCTTGCTTTGTTTCCAATCTTAGAAGGAAAGCTTTCAGTCTTTCATCATTAAGTATACTGTTAGTTGTAGGCTTATTATAGATGCTCTTTATCAGGTTGAGGCAGTTTCCTCCTTGGCTAAGTCTTTCTATTTTTCATTTTCAATTATGAGCAGGAATGTTCGTAACTGCTCATTGAAACTTTGTCTTAGTGGCTGTTTTAACATCCTGGTCAGACACTTCTTATATCTGTTTTGTTGGTCTTGGCATCTATTGATTGTCTTTTTCATTCAGTTTGAGATCTTCCTGCTTTTGGTATCAAAGCTTTTTTTAATATTATGTCATGAAACGTCATCTTATTTAAACCTTCTGTTTTAGTCGGCTATGTCTGACATCACTTCCTCAGGGGAAGGTATTGTTACTGCTAGTGGAGGGTGGGAATTATGGCTCCCCACTGACACTGTGGTGGGGATGGTCGCATTACCACTGGGCAGTGGTGGAAGTCCTGACTCTCTAGTAGGCCTTCTCTGACCTCATCTAAGCAGGAGGAAAAGATACCTGCGGCATTGAAGTCAGGTTGCATTGACACTGTGTGTGTATGGAGGTAGGTGAGGGTGGAAGTGGAGTGAGTAGTTTCCAGTTCTCTATTTGGCCTTCTCTGATACCATGCATAGAGGGACATTGGGGTGCCTCATTACAGCCTAATGAGGGTCAAAGTCTAGGCTCCCTACTCGGTCTTTGCCATCATGGATGGTGTAGGACCATAGCTTTTTCTGTGGTGTGCATCTTCCTTGGACCCTGAGTTCCTGGTCTGCATTCCTCTCTCCACCTCTAAGATGTCTTCTTATGTTTATTTCATATTTAACATCCAGGGTGGTAATCAGAGGGAAGAATAGAGGGAAAAGTGCAGTTGCTGTTTGAACAACACCAGTTTTTAACTGCATGGACCCACTTTGCTGAGTATACCCAGGGATGACTGTACTTCTATAAAATTTATCTTCCTGGATGCCGAATGCTAAATTGACTATTAAAGTTCATAACAAAGGAAACAGTGGGGAAGGCAAATCTGGAAATGAGGAAGATAAAAATTAAATAGTGAAACCACCATGGAGCCTGTGGCAAAGCCTGAATCGAATTCCCTTTCAGACTGCCTCATTCTAAATTTAAGTCACCATTCTCATTATAGAAGTGTCAGAACTTCTCAGCAGGTGAGGAGACAGTCTAAATTTGAGAAAAGAAAGTCACAACAAAGGTTTTGAGGAAGCAAGCTGCTAAATGGATTTATTCATGATTGAGAAATCAAATATATGGTTAACGCTCTCTTTAACTGGAAGCCAACACTAAGGAGGAATGGACAGAAGTCATGGGAGGAGCCCCTGACATTTGGAAAGACTTTGACTGCCCTGCAACGATCTCCTCCACATTTAAGCTTTTCATTTATTTGTAGCCATATCACAAGCATGTTCCTTACCCAGACATTGCCTGTACATCATTCCCAAAATGCTCCCTGGGTCTTGATAATAGTGATGAGATTCTCCCCCATGTTAGACCCATTCGGCTTAAGTCAGGAACAGAGTTGATTGTGGGGGAGAATCCAATAGCACCCATCTCTGGGTTGCAGGAATATGTGAGGTCACCAGGCATTGTTTGGAATCCCCTCCCTTAGGTAACAGAGTGAGTTCACAGCTTCCAAGACCCCAGGCTTTCCAGGCTAATAAGAAGCGGAGGTTATAGGCTCTCCTTATCAAATGCTCTTCAGCAGCTGCCATAACCATTCGAACTTTAGTCCTAGAATAGAAATGACACGGTTTCCGGAGCTGACAGATGGAACCTTAAGCCTTCCTTCCTGCCACATCCGAAGTTCTTTTTTTAAAAAAAATAGAAAACTGTGATAATAAACACTCCTTGAATGCCCTGTGGGAAAGTGTACCCCTCAGAATTCACTAAAGCAGGATGAAGCAGTGGATGGCGGTGTTGAGAAAACATCCCTTCCCCTTGGCAGGATATTGGAATGTCATAGAAGCTTCTGTGGCTGGGAAGCAAACATGCTTTCTGCCCATTGCTCTCATTCATCTGTTGACCTGATAATATAGTTTGAACTTCAAGTTGCACTTTAAAAGGCATGCATTTTTGACTTTTACCTAAGGAAAGCATCCATTTAAAGAGGCTGAGAGACCTATTCTGGGATCATTCAAATGGTGTTTTAATTATATTTTATTGCAAAATATATTGTTGTAAAGAAACACGAGGGTAAACAGGTCAGAGAGCTGCTCAGAGAAATAAAAGAATGCCTCACTTGAAGAGAAAAAAAGGAGACAGCTTTTTCAGGCAGTTAGTTGGAAATAGTTGAACGGAGGATCTAAAAAGTCAGGTTCTGTTTCTTCAGCCTAGAGGTGGCCACACGGCCAAGGATGCTGAAGGAAACCAGCTCTCAAGAAAAACGTTGTGTTTGAAGCAGGCATCTCAGGTGAGCCAATGGGATGACGGGAGCTAGAATGGCCCTTGAGGTTGCCTGGAATGGAACAAGAGGGCTGGACCTTTCTAACTCACATTGGCCATCACTAGACCAAGACTCTCCAAGTAGGAGGTGTAAGCTTAGGCAGGAAAGCTTTCTTCAGCAGAGGGCAATTACTATAACAGAGCCATCAGTGAGGTAGGACATACTCCCACCAGCTAGGGAAGGGAGGGTCTTGGTCCTGAAGGGTCCACTACAGCATTTGTGTGATTTAGGCAATGCCTTGCTCAGCCACCACATTGCAAGCTTCCCGAGGAGCTTTTGTTTTATAAAGGCTCAGTGCAGTACTTGGCACAGTGTAGTATCTCAGTGTTTGTCAAAAATAATAAATCCAGTCTTGCTGTGACCCCTAATTAGAGCAAACAACTGTTCAGGTTTGCCCAGAACTGTCTTGGTTTTAGCACTAAAAGTCCTACATTTTAGGAAACCCTTGAATTCAGAAAACTGGGGCACTTGGTCACTCTACCTTTAATATTCTTAAGTACTGTTTACTGACCCAGAACAGAATTCACCAAAACTGTTGGCGTGCTCTGCTAAGGCTGTTTTCCAGGGATTGGCTGGAATTATTCTGCCCTGTTCACCCTTAAATAGGCCAGTGTCAGCCCAGGTTGGAAGAGCTAAGCCTGTGAAGAGGCAGCCATGACTTCAGTTTGGCTTTTCTACTTTAAGTAGGTCCTACCCTCCCTTTCTCTTGACGTCAAGCCTCTGGTTTCTGACCTACTTAGCCCTTTCTGCGAACCCTGCGAGTCCGTTCAGATTCCTGATCTCAGGACTCTCTAAGGGCTTATCCTGTTATCACTGGCATACCTCTTATTCTCGTCCACCTCTTTTCCCATTCACGTGAAAACATGGAGATGGTGTGACATGTGGACTCCTGTTAGGTATTAGGACACCCACTGCCTGTCTTTTCAAAACTGT
Organism: Callithrix jacchus; assembly: GCF_049354715.1. NCBI lineage: Eukaryota > Metazoa > Chordata > Mammalia > Primates > Cebidae > Callithrix > Callithrix jacchus. Next base: position 51,437,042 of record NC_133520.1, read on the forward strand.
AGACTCAGCAGGAATCACGGGCTTCCTGGATCAGAAGCAAAGTCAACAGTAGAGATGGCAGTGTGATCTGTCGCCATGGTGAGTCTGATCCTTTCAGAGATGGGAAGACAGAAAACCTTGGGAATTCTGATACTGATGGCAAATCAGTCTTCCTAATTTGTTTTCCACAAAGTGCTGGGAGATCACTTATTCACTCAGCAAATATTTCTGATCTTGGTAATCACTCCCAATATAAGATTCTAAGACAAAATACGAAAGGCAAAGAACTTGGTTTTCCTGGCAACTGTGATTTTTTTACTTCACTGGCACATTTCATTCTCACACTAAAAATCAAAACAATGAAAATTAAAAATACCCCCTTTTTCCCTCCATGTAGCTCATTGCATGCTGTACTGTACTTCCTAAATGCACTAGCCCTTCAGTAATCTCCTTTGTCTCTCTCCTTCATCAAAAAATCAATTTTATTTTTCTATCCCTTCTAAATCTTTATGAATATGTCTAAAATCGCTACTTAATTAATTTTGTTCGATGTTGTCCCTGAAGAATGCAGAGATTATTGGTATTTGTTCTATTCTAAGGAGGAATCAATTAACCTGATGAAGAAATAGGTAGCCAGTCTGGCATCACCCGGCACACAGACCTAGAATTATCAAGAGAACAGGTGAAAAATCTCCTGATTTCTGGGCATATCTGCAGATGAAAACACACTGCCTTCATTTTAGAGAGAAGGGCTATGGAGGTATAAATTTATGTCAAAGAACAGAGAATGCCCCCTCTCTTTTTTCCTCACCTTAAAAACAAAACAAATTCTTTGGCTTTGACAGTATAAACATATAGAATCCTCTGCTTTCCTCTAAGGACAATGCTGGCTCTTTCCTCTCAGGCCCTAATAGCAATGTTCTCACAGATAGCCAATAAAAAAAAGACAAGTCAGAGACATTGCAGTTTTTAAGCACTATTAAACTACTTAAAGGAATGTTCACAAGTACGTATTTGTACATTATTTTATGTAGACATAGCTAAGGAACAGTGTATGCCTTTAGCAGAGTAACCAAAACTATTCATGATCAAAGAATTAGTGTGTGGTGAGGTCCTTCCAAGACTATAGCTCTATTGGATATCTTTCTTTAATGCTTCAGAAGGCGCTGCCATCTTCTACATGGTCCCAGGGACTTGTGAGCACTAATTATCGGTGTGCAGCAAGAGCCAGTTAAAATAAATTCCTAGTTGGTGGCTTGTTTATCACCTGGACATACAGCTCATAAACGACAGCATTTAAATGCCGATGAGGCATAAGGAAATGTTTTAGAATTATGTGGGGAAATCTCTCCCTTGGGATAATTGGTTTTTAAAGTGATCTTCTCTCTGATCAGGTTTCACCTCTAGGACAGAAGAGCTCGGTCTCACTGCACGGCCCGGGGTGACTCCTGTAGTCTGAACTCACATCAAGGCCATCTTGTGTCAAATGCTCAGCCTGCAGGGTGTCTGGGATAGACAAATAATTTTAGAAATGGATACATTTGACAAATAACCTTCACTGGTTAAATGAGGTGAAATAAAAATAAAATGTGTTTCATAATGTATTATTATAAAATATCTAAAGATGCGATTGGTTCTGTAAGTAGCTAAGAACATTTTGCCAGATTAGCCTTCTGAAATTAGCGTCACAACCACATAAGAATAAAATAGGATGGTATTAGATGTTACGTGTGTGTGTGTGTGTGTGTGTGTGTGTGTGTGCTGTGTAAAATTGGAATTTTATGCAGGGCACAAACATATTTAAAATATTTGAATTATTGCTAAAAATTTCAGAAAGTACAGGTAGGCATTAAGTTATACAATTAGAACTGTTGATCAGAACTATCAACTTCTCGGCAGTTATTATGGTCACTATCCCCGCAACTGGGGTATCTATACAGCCCCTCCTAGTCTTTTCATTCAATTTCTGCTTTCCGAAGTCACTAAGTCTACCTTGTAGTTAAATACAATGTCCTTTTCATCAACCCAGTTGGACATTTTTCAACAGTTGACATGTGACCATTTTCTGAGTCTTAATATCTTCCTTCCAAATGTCAGGCAATGTAACCAGTCCTAGCTGTGCATGCCTGTACTTCCAGCTACTTGGGAGGCTGAAGCAGGAGGATCCCTTGAGCCTAGGAGTTCAAAGCCAGCCTGGGCAACGTAGCAAGACACCATCACTAAAAAAAAAAAAAAGTCAGATCAGGCATTGTAATAGGTATTTTGCACAGGTAATCTGATTAATCTGTGAGAACGGTTCCATTATACCAAGCCCAACATTACCATGAAACAAATTTACCTTCCCTTCTCACTTTTTTTGTTAAAGCACCACTCTTTTAGTTTTAGGTTGAAAACTTCTGTATGTTTCTGCATCCTAATCATTCTGGGTTAGAAGAACACGTTAATTATGTGTCAAAACTGCCCTCAGCATTATTCGCCCCTTCTATCCCCTCTCCTTTGTTTCCCTTTTAGAGTTTAATTACTAGAACTGGGTCCAAGCTGTACTTGCCAGCTCCAGTACCCCTCTAAATGATCTAGCCTTTGCCTCAGTGGGTGGGCCAGCCTTCCTAATGCCATGCCTTCAGTATGTGTTTTCTACATACTAATGACAGTCTCACTTGACTGCAATCTGGACTGAGGTCCATCCTCAGGTCAAAGTACTCAGGAACCCCCGACAAGTCTTCAAAAGCCCTCATATCTCATACCTCATCCTGAACTGATGAGGTCTCTCACTACTCCTCCGCATACTTTAGTTGCCAGTATTATTATTATTTTATAAACAGGCTGAATGAAAAATTTCAGAATGGTCATTCAATAATACTGGCAACTGAATTGTATTATGATACATAATGGACCAGGCACTGTGCTAAGTGCTTTCCAAGAAATCACTATGATCTTTACACCCCCCCGAGGGGGTGGCTAGTAGATGAGGAAGCTGCAGTTGAGAAGCCTGCTCAAGGCACCACAGCTGGAGACTGGCACAGGTGTGCCTGGTGGCAGCATCTCCACCTTGAGCCACTACGCCATATCCCAAGTGACCATTCTACTGCCCTTGGCTTGCACTGACCTTCTAAAATGTCCTCATCCTTAGTCTCCAAGGATCAGCTGTCCCACAAAACCTTTCCTGATGTTGTTGGAATCAGAAAACAATACCCCAAATGAAGTCCTCAGATGTAAAAGTTATTCCCTGACCTTCTTCTAGCCTCCTGTCTCTCAGTCCCATTCTTCCCCAAGGCTGGCCATAGAAACTAGAATCCCTCTACCCCAAGGCAGGTCATGGAAGCCAGAGCTCCTTTTCCCTACAACCAGCCATAAAACCAAAAAGTATGACTCTTGGGGTCCCTCTCCAGTCTTTCTGTGTAAAAATTGGAAGTAAATAAATTGTCATAAGACCCCCATTCCAGGAAGGGTGCTGCCTCACATTTATAAGGAAGGAATGCATGATCAGGGAGGCCAGGAAGAATCTAGACAGACAGGCCTTGCTGGGTTTCCCCTCTTCGTCTATTAACATTCAATTATCCTTGTTTGGTCCAATTTTATTTCTTTTTTTTTTTTTTTGAGACGGAGTTAAGCTCTTGTTACCCAGGCTGGAGTGTAATGGCGCGATCTCGGCTCACCGCAACCTCCGCCTCCTGGGTTCAGGCAATTCTCCTGCCTCAGCCTCCTGAGTAGCTGGGATTACAGGCACGTGCCACCGTGCCCAGCTAATTTTTTGTATTTTTAGTAGAGACGGAGTTTCACCATGTTGACCAGGATGGTCTCGATCTCTTGACCTGGTGATCCACCCGCCTCGGCCTCCCAAAGTGCTGGGATTACAGGCTTGAGCCACCGTGCCCAGCCTGGTCCAATTTTATTTCTATACATTTATCCATACTTTGTTGAACTAAAGCATAAGAATTGACAATTTCACCTGTATCTTTGGGTCTCCATTCTGAAGGCTCCCGTATCACATAAAACTATGATCAAATAATTGAGTACGCCTTTTCTCCTATTAACCTGCTTTTATCAGCCAATTTTCAACAAACCTTCGGAAGGAGAAGGGGAAGTTTCCCTTTGGCCTTGACATTATCCGCCCAAACCCGCAGAGGCCTCTCCCTCCCTTGAGTTTATTGCTTCCCTGACTTGCAGGACACCAGATAGCATTGGAATTTCATGACCCCACATTGCTAATTGGTGTGTGTTTATACTCCAAATAAAAAATGGGCAATTTCCTTGAAAATCTGTGTCATATTTCACTTCCACAGCAGTGGGTATCATTTGTGTTTTAGAAAAATGACTAAAATTGGTTTTAATAGTAGCAGCTAACCATTGTGAAAAGTGTTCGCTAAGCACCAGTTAGCAAACTAATTGCTTTGCATTCGTTATCACAATCTGTCCCCAGAAAAGCTCTCTTCTTGAAACACTTGAGCGCTAACACTTAGAGGAAGCTCCTGGATTTACCTGTTTCCTTTAGAAACGATTTTACTCCATTGTCATAGAATAGATGGGGGTACAGTGCCTAATGTGGACCCCTTCAGAGCCTCCACCACATGACTAGGAGCTCCATGGCTGATCTGAGGGGTCTGGAAATACAGAGCCACATGCAAAGGAACTGAGAGGGACAGCCCATAACTTAAGTGTGTAAAGTTACGTTGAATTGTTTGCACACACAGAGATTCTACTTACCCATAAAGATAATGATTCACTGTTGTGTTATTTACAGTTGTGACAGAATACTGATTTTTAGTCATTGCTTAGAATTTAAGAAAATTAGTAAGTCCAAGCTTATAAATAAATGTAGTGGCTTAAATCGAATTTTTAAAGTTGTCCTTAGGAGTGTCACTTCTTCAGTGAGCTGTACCTTCTTTCTCCAGCCTCAGTGATTGCATCTTCTTCTTTTTCCTTCATTGACGGGTATTCACAGCCACCTCTTCTCAGTGGGTGTTTTAATTTTTTTTTTTCAGAGATGGGGGTCTTGCTGTATTGTCCAGGCTGGGGTGCAGTGGTATGATCATAGCTCATTTTCACCTCGAATTCCGAGGCTCACGCCATCTTCCTGCCTCCGAGTAGCCGGGACTAATGGCACATGGCACCATGCTGGGCCAATTTTTTTTTTTACTTTGTGGGGTTATTTTGTTGTTGTTTGAGACAAGATCTTGTCCTGTTGCTCAGGCTGGAGTGCAGGGTCGCCATTATAGCTCACTATAGACTTGACCTTCTGGTTTGAAGTGGTCCTCCCACCTCAACCACTGGAGTGTCACCACCACAACCAACTATTTTTTAAATTGTTTGTAGTGATGGGGTCTTGCCATTCTCATTGGATTTGACTGGGTCTGAGTGAGATCTTGCAACTGGGCCGTTTTACATATTATGTTCTAAGGGAAATAAATACACAGGATGTTTTCATTTTACAACTTGGGTAAAAAGCTACTTCACAATCACTTGGCCAGATATTCTGGGTAACACTCATAAAATACTTCTCTTTTTGCCTTAGATATAGCCATGGAATCTTGAATTCTACAGACATAAGTAACACAGATGATCAGCTGGAAAGAAAGGAAATGTGACTGTAGGTGATTAGGCTCTTTAAGACCCTCCTTGGCGGTCTGAGAAGTGGTCCAGGCAGGTGGCACAGCTAGGTTTCCATACTGACCCACTGTGCTCTCATCCTTCTCCAGCCAGTGCCCCTTTGGAGGGAGTCACCAACAGAATGTGTGGCATCAATGCCTGGCTCCACCCATGCCATGGGCTCTGCTTCACTCACCCAAGACAGGGTTCCCTGGGCAGCTGGATCCCCTACTCAGGCTCCCCAAATTCTCAGGGAAAAATGATAGACTGTGACAAAAAGGCGGTCTATTATTTTACTTTTTAATAGAGTTCTGTCAGTTATAGCACATGCCATAAATTACAGTGACCTTTAAAATCTAGCTTGGTCACTGCTGAATGGGTGAGAATCGGCTTGGTTCCAGTTTTTAAGGTCACACTGTCCTAAATTGCTATGCATCACACCATGTGCTAAGTTGGTAACAACCACTTAGAGGAAAGCTTTCGTTATGCAAGCGAGCACATAAAAAAGGGCACTTATCCAAAATGAATGCAGCAATTTAAACCAAAGATGTTTGTGCAGAGCAACAACAAGGTAAGGCAGGCATTTGGGATAAACTAGGCTGATGTCTTTGAACACCCGTGGACTAATTGGAAGGTCTGAATATCTGGTGGCTGATGGGCTCTGGATGTCTTATCATTGCTTAGAAGTGAAAATTAAATGCTGAGTTATGTGTGTGAAAATACTTATATTTGCATATATACGTGAAATGTAAACCAAAGATACAATTCTAAGTCCCCCAACCTACTGAATGGACATTTCCTCTCAGCCAAGGGCCTTCCAAAGTTAACCTGAAACACTAGTTCATGCTGTGATGGAAATGAGTAGTTGGACATGTCTGCATGAAAAGAAATCAGACACCACTGACCAGCATTAACATTAAAACAGAGACCTTAAGTCTGACGAAGCAGACTCTATGTAGCAATAAGATGCTGACATGACAGCAAGCTCTGAAAGCAATAGAAATATTTTACCTCAAAATATATTTCTTTGATATATTTCAAAATGACCCTGCAAAGCTGTCTCTTGTGGGAAGAATCTACATTCTGTAGAGAATCCTCTTCCCTTTCAAGGTATTTTGTTTCTGATCTAAGAGAGAATTAACTAAGTCTGGCACCTTTTTGAGTCTGATAGGAAGCATTTATAATCTATTCTCTCAGAAGTCTGCTACCAGGAGATTTTACCTGCAAAATAAGAACCCTGGTCTCTCTGACCCCTTATTTTAATCCAAACACACCCTTCTATTGACTCTGGGTCTTAGATAAACTCTTTCAACTAATTGCCAAAAGAAAACCTTTGAATCCACCTATGGCCTACGAGCCTGCCCATCTTGAGCTGTCCTGTTTTTCCAGACCAAACCGATGTGTATCTTACACATATTGGTTGATGCCTTATGTCTCCCTAAAACATATAAAATGAAGCAGCAGTTCAACCACCTGGGACACATGTGGCCACCTTGACAAAATAAACTAAATTGACTGAACCTGTGTCAGATGCTTTTTGGCTTACAATCATTTATATAAATAATAAAACCAAGAGGATGAAAAAGACTCTCAAAACTTAGCTAATTCCTTCACCTAAAATAATATAGACATATTATTTTTTATGTAAGATTTTAGCAGTAGTGTCATCTTCATATGTAGACAGCAAGTTACTTTATGATGGAAGACAAGATGCTCAGCCTGAGGGAATTTTCTAGACAAAAGGAATTACCACTTAAAAAGGAAACATCTTAAAATACATTTTAGTCATTCTGTATGGAAACACTATTCGCTTACTCTAGCTGGATAAACATAGTTTAATGTTGTCATGAAAATTGTGTTACTGACATAACATCAAAAGAAATGTGCTGTTCTTGGAAGCCATTTGCCCCTGCCTGTCTTCTTCATCTGGGTCTGCCCTGGAGGGTTTCTGGATGCCTTTCCTGCTGGGCTGTTGACACATCGGCTGCTCTTCTCTACATATGTTTCCTTTCTAGGTCTTTTTCCTGATCTAGAAGAGAATTAACTAAGTCTGGAGCCTCACTTACAAATTTTTACCAATGTGGAAAAGCCATGTTTTTCTACAAGTGTGTATTAACACTTTGTAATCATATTGACTTGAGTATGTTCTGTCATTGTATTAGGAATAGTAAATTCCTCTTCAAAAGGTTTAATTGCATAATGTTCCTATCCTTTGCTCAAAAGCCCAACCTCCTTGTACTCTTGTCTGGAACCTGCAAACAACACTCCTGCTCTAGTCATGCCCTGGTATGCCCAGACATGTCCAGATATGCCTTGTACTATAATGGACAGACCATTCCCACCCACTGCCTCCTCTTAGAAAACAGGCCCTAACCATATTTAGAAAAGTTCAAGCCTTAGCCAATCAGGATCAGCTTTGATGGTGCAGTCCAACCTAGCCAATAGGGGAAGGGCACAGGGACAGGAACTGCATTAGGAATAAAAACCCCTTCTCTCCTTTGTTTGGTGTGCTCTTGTGATTGTGACTGATGCAGGCAGCACCCTTCTGCAGAAGTAAATTGCCTTGCTGAGAAAACTTTTTGCCTGAGTGCTAGTTCTTCTTTGCGGCACCAAGCATTTGTTTCTGACAATTGGCTTAAAATGTAGATTTTGCACCTTGGTAAAAATTTGCTAGGACACCTGTGTGTGGTTTGTGGCTCTGAGTACACTGTGCCACCCACTTTGAGAGCAGCATGTGAGCTGCCATGCTAACATGTAAGTGAGGCCCCACACTTAGTTTAAAGTTGTTTTCAGTAAGAAAGGTTGTCATGCATCTGGAGGATGTGACCATTTCTCCTTCTCAGTATAAAAACACAGTGGTCAGACTGTTCTACTCAGATGCTGAGTGCTGCAGGATGCTAAGGGAATGGTGCAAGGACTGTAGATGCTTTTACAGAAACTGAGAGACTACCTACTATTTTAAGGCTGCCTGGGTGATTGCACAGTAATTACTGCCAAGTTGCATATGAAGACTTTTACATTTTTAAAATTGTATCCCCAAAAATTGTAATATCATTTATGGTGACATGAAATTTGAGTAGCAATTGTTAAAATAATTGAGATGCCATTAGGCTGAGATGGTCCTAGAGCCCTTCGGTTCCCAGGTAAGGAAATCCAACCAAGCTCAATTCAACATAAACAGTGAAAAAAAAAACCCTTTACCACTCAGAAACCACCACCAAGGCCAGGGACTTTCCAATAGACCATACTCAATTAAGACAAATACTCAGCCCTAGAAAATCAAGCAGTGGCTTTGCTTCGCTTCATGTTCAGCCTATAAAACCCTGCTGCTCTTGCTGCTAGAGTGAAGCTCTCTGAACCTCTTCAGGTTTGAATGCTATCTAATTCATGAATCCTTTAATGCTCAGATAAACTCTGCTGAATTAATTTTGTCTCAAATTTTCCTTTTAATACAACTCTTTATTTTCTGTGGTTTGGAAAAACAGAGTAATAATTTTATTAGAACTCTGTGCAAAGTAAGTATGTGTATGCTCTAAGTGAAGCAAAGAGAGGGCTTCCTTCTTATTAAATGTGCTTTCCTTAAGAATTTTCCAAGAAAATGTGCAGTACCCTCTGCTACTTCTGAGGCTCTCTGTTTTGTCTTCCTAGTCCATCACAATTGCCACTCATTGGGTTTTGGGTGTGTGTTTTCATATAGTGGTTACTGTCTATATTGCTATACCCAGATTCTAAGAACCTGGAGAAGGATTAGCAATTCTTATAACAGTAAGTTTACTGTGTATAGGAACGGTTTGTATTTCATTATAGCTATCCATCTTTTCTACATTAAAAATATTTTTCTCAAAAAAAAAAAAATAGATGTTCTTTCCTACCAGGGCATAAAAAATACCTTAAAAAGCATTTTTATTTACTTCTGGGTTCCTTACTGCACTCCAAAAAGCTGGTTTGCCTGAAAGTACATATTACATAAGAGAGATACTAGGAAAATTGACTTCAGCAATTTTATGTCTTGCCTCACATAAAAGGCTTGGATGCACCAAATTTCCACAATGTAAAACCCTTCCAGAATTTAAAAAAAAGTAACAATAGAAAAATCTTAAACATACTACAGAGACAGATTTAAAATGTTACTGGGCATACTCAAATAAAGTAAATGATAAATACTGTCTCATTTCAATTTCAGCTATTAAGAAATATTTGTTTCTAAATTTGCCATATATACATTTCTGAAATTACATCCTAAAGGGACTGCCTTCCTAATTGGGGATATCAGTATTTATCACAGCTCTTCTCAGCATGGAAGCTTTGCAACAACAAATACCAAAATACATGTGTTACGCCACACAATCGGGAAGCTCTGCTCTCACTGAATTCTGAATAAGAGACGGATAATTCTATTTTGATTCTCCAACGTGTGCTTGTGCCAATTTAAAACTTTTCTTCTTTGAGGCAAATAGCTGCTTTTAGTAAGAGGTCAGTGTACTAGTGATAACTTTAAAGAGATGAAAAGGCTTTGCATTGACTATTTCAGTTATCTTGAGGTCTCCAGATTTGTAAGTATCGCCTCATTCATTTTCCAAAAGGCTCATTAAGCTGGTTTGGAGAAAGTATGAGTGCGATTTTTTTTCCGGTAAAAAAAAAAATAAAAAGTGAACTCATGTCAGTCATCTAGACATTACTCGATTTTGTCTTTTCTGAAGTCCTACCAAATTTCTGTTCTCTGAGGGGCTGACCCAGAGCTCCTGGTTGACCAAGCTCGCTCCTCCCTGGGGAACAAAGGGCAGCAGCATTGGCCAAAGACAAAAAGAAACCCTGGAAAGACATCCTTCTTTACATTTCCTGCCTGCTGGAGTGAGGGTCGAGGCAAAACTTGCTCCTACTTTTCTACTTCGCCCTTCACATTAACAACAACAATTTGAAGGGCATTAAGATTTAATGTGTTCTCTGCGGATTCATACCAGTTCCTAAAATGAAGTACTAAACTCTATTACTTATTGATGACATCTGAGTCAGAAGTTTTTCTTCATGTACTTCCTCATTTTCTGGACTTTGAACTTCCCTCTCTTGTTAAAGCAAAGCAGCTGTGGCAAACCAGCCTTTTATTTTTTCCTGCGTTGCATAAAATAGAATAACACTCTCCAAGCATAATCCAGCTTCTGTGATTTATATTCGTCAGCACCTCAGGACCTTACACCACGCCAAGCTTTGTGACCATCGGGAATGTTTGCAGACCCTGTTGTGGCCATGGTGCATCCCTCTACTCCCCAAGGATTCTCTCTTCTACCCTCAGCCAGTGATCTGCCCTCACGACACCAGTTTTCCATGGCAGAGACATGGTCCACAGGGAGGAAATATGCTTTCAGGGCAGCATGCTTGGATTCCTCTAAAAATCATATACTTTCCCTCTAAAATCATGTACATTTTTCCATCTCCCTTTCCTCTAACCAGTAAGCTATTTAAGCATCTGAACCCCCATTGAGATGTTGGACAATCACTCTGTAATTCTTTCTGCATGCATGGTAGTAATAAATCTGTATGCCTTTTCTCATTAATGTGCCTTTTTTTGTGAGCTGATTTTTCAGCAAACCTTCCGAAGGGAAAGGGGAAGCTTTCCATTTGCCCCGCAGCTGGTAATGATTGGCTCATGGCAGCACATGGTAACAGAAGGTAGATGGTTTCTGAGTGAGCAACCCACTGTCAGGAGGACTGCCCCATGATCAGAGTGCTTGGCTGGCTCATCAGAGGGCACTGATTTGGCACTGATTTTTACCAACCCTTCAAACATCAACACCTGGTCAGCTACCCATGAGAGGTAAGGCTCCATTAGGAGGGTCGGTGAGCTTTCATTATCACACAGGGGTTTTCTCATTTTCTCTTCTAAAATCCTTAATCGTATCCTGTGTACATCATGTTAATGTGACCTTTATGTTTTCCATGAAGGAGTGTGTGTGTGTGTGTATGCATATACACACAGTTGTCCTGGTGCTTGAGGAGGCAAAGCTAAGTGTTTGAGGCCAGCTTGGGCAATATAGAGATCTCTCTCTCATGTATATATATACATGCACACACACACATATGTTCATATATATATATGTGTGTGTATTCCATATATATATAAAACTTACATAGAGGCACACCCCTGATATATGAAAGCATAAAATTACAACCAACTGTGATTTTTATTTATATTAGCATCGAAATTTAAAATTCTCAGATTAATGCAACATAATCTGTTCATTTAGGGATTTGTGTTTAAGTTCTGTGCTTTAGTATTAGGTGGCTGCAAATGACAATGTACTTTCAAAATAAAGTATCTTAATCTTCTATAAATCCTATTCATAATTTGTTCAATTCCAAAAAAAGTTTATAAACATGTTATGACATCTGACATGATTCTATTGCAAGAGGATAGAAATTTATTGCAGCAGAAAAATATGATTTTTCACTCTCAAGTTTATTATTCTCCTTATTTTATTGTAGCAACTCTAGGTCCTTTAGTATAAAGAGAAATCAAAAGAAACAGAATATCTACAATCTTGGTTTAAGAAGTACACTGGGATCTGGTGACCTAAACCATATGTACAGAATATAAACATATTTATACTTCATATGTACATAGTTAATGGTTACCTATGCATTATAAATAGTAAGTTTAACTTAGATTCTATAAAAATAATCGTTTTGGATGGGCACATGCAAACCAGTACACATAAGCCAATTTATAAAACACATCTCTATGCTTTTCTTTTTGCTTCTAAATATAAATTTTGCCATTTAGCCATCAGCTAAATGATTTAAATGCAAACCCCAAAGACTCCAGTTAAAAGTATAAAATCTGCTTCTAACCCCAATAGCATACTGCTTCAAGTATTCTCCTCCTATGTAAGGTCTAGGTAATTTTGCCACTTATGAATTTTAGGTCTGCATCCCATTTCCTCAAGTTAGACATCCTGCTAGGGTCACAGCTTCTTTGTTCCATTTTTGTTTAATAAGACATTGCAAACAGTAGATATTTCTTAAATTTCAAAAGCCTTTTTCTTGCACCCTGACCCTGATGCTTTAGGATAATGCAACGAATTCTACCCTCAATGGTTTACAGGGCCATCCACGCAGGCAGAAGACTGAGCAGCCACAAAAGGCTCATTTTGCTTCTGGTCCTCTTTCATGCCAGCTGCCTGGTCTGTGATCGAGGAGAAGGACAGCTGGTCATGCTCTATGATGTGCACTTGATCCTCGTCCTTGTCCTTCTTCACATAGAACATTTTTCTGAATTTTTTCAGCTCATGGAGTTCACAGAAGGTTTCCAGAACTACCAACATGGCAATAAGGCCAAGTAGCAGGTAACCTGTGTGAGAAATGGGAGAGTATCTCAGTATGATCTCAACACAGACAAATCAAGTAGCACGTGACTTACCTCCGCACCTCGTGCCAACACAGTGTCTGTTAAGGAATAAACTATTGGCAGTTTTTTAATTTTTAGGAGTGTTTTTAAGTCCATGGCTCAACGAGGATCTACCCATTATTAAAGAGTGAAAGATAACAAAGAATGATTTAATCTCCTATGAACTTGGATTCGTTAGAATTACAGGTTGCAATTTTTGAGGAAAAAAAATACTTGGGGCTGACATGGCATTACTAAAGACATACGACATACTGAACTTACCCAAGTGTGATCTTGCATGCAAGGAAGACTTACTACCTCTGCTTTATAATCAGTGATTCACAATAAGCCAGTGATGTTTTAAAAAAGTTTTCATTTTATCATGGGGTGCTTGGAAGAAAGCTTCATATCTTTTTAAGCACTCAATACTCTTACAATTTCTACTACAGAATAAGAGTTTAGTCATAGAAATTGCAGCCTAAATGCTATGGTTTGGCTGTGTCCCCACCCAAATCTCATCTTGAATTCCCATGTGTTGTTGGAGGGACCTGGTGAGAGGCAGTTGAATCACGGGGGCAGGTCTTTCCCCTGCTGTTCTCATGATAGTGAGTAAGTCTCATGAGATCTGACGGTTTTGAAAAGAGGACTTCCTGGGAGCTGCGGTGGCTAAGGCCAGTTGTCCTGGTGTTTGAGGAGGCAAAGCTAAGTGTTTGAGGACAGCCTGGACAATATAGAGAACTCTCTCTCATGCATTGAAAAACAAATTTAAAAAAAAAAAAAGAGGAGTTTCCCTGCACAAGCTCTCTCTTTGCCTGCTGCCATCCATGTAAGATGTGACTTGCTCCTCCTTGCCTTCCACCATGATTGTGAGGCTTCCCCAGCCACGTGGAACTGTAAGTCCATTAAACCTTTCTTTTGTACATTGCCCAGTCTCAGGTATGTCTTTATCAGCAGCATGAAAATGGACTAATACACTAAACTAAATCAAAAATTTAAGAATGATGTCGATATTAAATAGGTCCTTGTGCATGGCTATCCACACCTGCACCTAAATCCAGCAGCAAAGCCAAGCTCTCCATTACCTCCCAGTCATTTTTAGACACATGCACTATTCACTGGCTCACACTACCAGCTTCTTACTGAGAAAATAAAGGATAACTGTTGACTCGGATAAAATGCTATTGCTTGGAATCTGTCATAGGAAATGGTGATTTAAAATTCCTTCCATCATTTTAAAAATCAGTTTTCAGAAAAAAAAGTCATCATAAAAAGGAACAGAAATGTGAAGGTGAAAACTTCAAGAATAACAAAAATTCCAATTTCATGTCATGGTGGGAAAACATTTGAGAGAGATTTTCAAGAATGTACGAAGTAGGGAAGCAGAATTGACAGCACAACAGGAATAAGGAGGCTGATTGACCCAAGAATACAAAGTTTTAGTATCTTCAGAATCTGACTACAGATTTTGATAACATTATTGTGCATTCAATTTGCTCTCCTGTAGTTTAAAAACAGTAATGACATTGTTAGACTAATTGATCGATCTGTGTCTTTTCCTTTATTATTATTCTTATTATTTGAGATGGAGTCTCATTCTGTCACCCAGGCTGGAGTACAGTGGCATGATGTCGGCTCACTGCAACTTCCACCTCCCAGATTCAAGTAATTTCCACCTAATCTTTATATTTTTAGTAGAGATGGTGTTTTGCCATATTGGCCAGGCTGGTCTCTAACTCCTAGCCTCAAGTGATCTGCCTACCTCAGCCTCCCACAGTACTAGGATTACAGGCATGAGCCACTGCACCCGGCTTCCTTTATTATTATTTAATCAAACTCTTGAAATGCTGACAAAAATACCTATGGGGTTTCAGGCAAAAACTGTGAGATTTTATCCTGCCCACATCGAATATATCTTTGGAACATTCATTTGTTTGATACTGAAGTTCTTGATGCTCAAAACATAAGTTAACTATGTATATTGCTTTTTTAAAAAAGATCCACATTGTAAGAAGTGATAAAATGTTAGGCGAGGATTTAGTATTATACGAAACACTGAGGAAGTTAAGTGGTTGGGCAAAATAAAATTTTTGGCCAGGCTGGTCTCAAACTCCTGGCCTCAAGTGATCTGCCTGCCTCAGCCTCCTAAAGTACTAGGATCACAGGCATGAGCCACTGTGCCTGGCCCCCTTTATATTATTTAGTCAAATTCTTGAATGCTGACAAAAATACCCATGGGGTTTCAGGCAAAAACTGAAAAAATAAATTTTTGCCCAACTACTTAACTTCCTCAGTGTTTCATATAATACAAAATGCATAGTAATGTTATCAAAATCTATAGTCAGATTGTCTTCTGATTCTTGGGTTAATCAGAAGACAATTTATATAAGAGAAAATTGTTGTAGCTGCAAACAAAGTTACAGAAACATTCTACTTCCCTAAGTCACAAAATAAAATAAAACAAGCACCTATTATATGAAAAGAAAGTTAAGATAATGTTTACTTGGCTATGAAACTCACATACACAAAAAACATTTCTAATGCTACTGGCCAACACCACCCCAGGAGTGCTGAAACTGTCATACTCAGATAATGCTGGTGACAGTGTCAACTCATAACAACATTTGGAAAGCACCAGACCATTATGTTCTGTGAGTCACAAAAGGCGTATTCACTTTGCACCAGCAATCTCATTTCTTGGAAGAATATCAATGTAAGAAATGTGTACATATACAGAAATATTCTCTACAGTGTCATTTACAATACCCCTGAATTAGAAGAAACCTAAATAGTGAG
Organism: Callithrix jacchus; assembly: GCF_049354715.1. Taxonomy (NCBI): domain Eukaryota; kingdom Metazoa; phylum Chordata; class Mammalia; order Primates; family Cebidae; genus Callithrix; species Callithrix jacchus. Next base: position 51,452,781 of record NC_133520.1, read on the forward strand.
CAATAGAGGCATGGTTGGATTATGGTGGGCCACCTGGTTACTATCATATGGGCTCTAAAAACAATGCTTATGGTAGCTACAGGAAATATAAAATCATCCTGGTAATGATTTAAAAAAGAAAATCTGTTGAACTTGTATGGTAGCCAGGCACTGTTCAAAGCATTGGGGATTTATGAGTAAAGTCTTTGTTTTGGCTGAGCCCATGGTTTAATGGAAATGTCAAAATACATTTCACATGTATTTTGTGTCAAACAGAATTCAACTAAGCATTTTATAGAGTTAAGAATTACAAGACAGGGCCAAGACAGAGCATCTGGCTGCTTGAGTATCTACTATGATTTCCTAGAAAACGTGACCTAAGCCGAGTCGTAGATTGAAAAATTCTTAAGAAGGCAAGGCAGGGCTGGGCGCGGTGGCTCGCGCCTGTAATCCCAGCACTTTGGGAGGCTGAGGCGGGTGGATCACCAGGTCAAGAGATCGAGACCATCCTGGTCAACATGCTGAAACCCCATCTCTACTAAAAATATAAAAATTAGCTGGGCACGGTGGCACGTGCCTGTAATCCCAGCTAATCAGGAGGCTGAGGCAGGAGAATTGCCTGAACCCAGGAGGCGGAGGTTGCAGTGAGCCGAGATCGCGCCATTGGACTCCAGCCTGGGTAAAAGAGCGAAACTCCGTCTCAAAAAAAAAAAAAAAAAAAAAGGCAAGGCAGAAATGAAAACAGTAGGTACATTATAACCGCAACTCTGTGCAACCTGAAAAGGACAGGAAGGCTCACACAGAAATGAATAGTTTCTTGAAAATGGTTTTCTATGATATGATATTGAATTTAAAATGAAAACTGCTAAAAAGTACAAATTCCTGGCCATCTGAATTTTAATGCCCATATTATTTTCCACATACAAAATTCTGGAAACAGTTAAGAGAGTCTAACTTCTTTGAAAACAAACCAGATGGACACATGAGGTAAGGAGCTCTTTTAAGAATTTTTTGGTAAATTAAAGAGCATGATTGATAACAAGCCCTATCCAAGGCCTGGTTTTCTTGGGCTTAAAATATTTAATAAAGTAGAGCAATCCTTTTTTTAAATTAACAGTTAGTTACCAAGTACATGCTGTATGATGTATTTTTGCACTATCATTTATAATGCCTACATTATTAGTAAGAAATTGATCATAATTTTAAGATGCCTGTGAAAAGTAACTCAATAATGAATTTTTGCATAAAGAGTTTTGAAGGAAATCATAAAACGAAATGATTGAGAAGGTGGTAAATTCAGAAAACTTCTCAATAAGAAAGCAATCAGCACTTTTATAAATGACGCCTCACTGGGTGGAGGTTGCAATGGCAAAACAGAGACAGAAGGAGCAGGCAGGGAGCCATGATACTCACACGTGATCCCAATCTTATAGAGCTCTCTGAATTTTTGATTGTAGCCTTCGCCAGGCACATAATCCCCTAGGCCAATGGTGCTCAGGGAAATAAAACAAAAATAAAAGGATTCCAGGAAGTTCCAGTCATCCTCCAGGACAGAGAAGACAGCGGCCGGGATGAAAAAGAAGCAGGACACAGTGACAAACCCGAGGAGCACGGCGTGGACAATGGCCACCACCTGCTTGGAGAAGCCCCAGCGGATGTGGAAGTAGAGGACGGGCCTGCGGGTGACGTGCACGGTGATGCGCTGGACCACAGCTGTCAGGAACAGGAGAGTGAAGGGAATGCCGATGACAGAGTAGATGATGCAGAAGGCCTTACCCCCATCTGACAAGGGCACGGTGTGGCCATAACCTACAAGGAGAACAAGGTCACTGAGGCGAAGAGGAAGAGGCAAAGTGGCAAACACATTCTTAACCTATATATGCCTATCATTTGCCTTTATTTCCCCCTAATCAAAGAGAAGAGCAAGACTTCAGGTCTGCCACCTTAGAGGCTCTAGCATAATTGTCATGTCAGTAAAATTCAACAGTGGTCACCGTAAGTTTGGAAGTCCACCATTCTTTGTAAAAGGCAACTGGCAATTCCAACATATCAGGGTCTCTGGAGTTGAATTCACTATCAGGCTCAAACACAAGTTCTGTGTGCTAAGGAGCGAAGGCCCACAACATCTTTTTTTTTTTTTGAGACAGAGTCTCGCTCTGTTTCCCAGACTGAAGTGCAATGGCACAATCTTGGCTCGTGGCAACCTCTGCCTCCTGGCTTCAAGCGATTCTCCTGTCTCAGCCTCTCAGGTAGCTGGGACTATAGGTGCATGCTGCCACGCCTGGCTAATTTTTTTTTGTATTTTTAGTAGAGACGGGATTTCACCGTGTTAGCCAGGATGGTCTCGAGCTCCTGACCTCATGATCTGCCCACCTTGGCCTCCCAGAGTGCTGGGATTACAGGCAAGACCCATACCATCTTAGACCATCAGGAAAAACTCATCCGAGGCCACCCACTTCACCAGGGCCAGTCTATGCCCTCCACCCCTTCACTTTCCCTAAGGATCCTCATTAGTGTCAAAATCTCAGTCTACACTCACCTCTCAAACAAACTACTCAGAATGTTCTAACAGGAACAACTGACAAAGTGTGAACAGAATCAAGATAATACAAGTCTAGTAGGAGGGTAAAGTAGACTCAGTGAAGATAGAGATATCAAAAAGAGGAAGAAAAGTTGAAGATTAAAGCATGCCAAGTCACAGGATGGAGCTCTTGTATATAGCACCCTTGACATGAGTAACTCCATCTTAGAAAACAACTCCATCTTACATTTCACAGGGCACTCTGCCAATAGGGACAAGATGTTATGCTTAATTAATCTAATCTGCAACCACCAGATAAGGGCAAAAACAACCACATTCTGTCACTATCAGTCCTCACCAGAGGACTCTGTGGCCATAAAAAGAGCTAGACATCAGTAGCTCGAAGTGGCCATCTTAACTGATACTGTCTTGCTGTCAATTGTGATTAGCACCTGGCATTTGCTGGGAAGGCTCTGACCCCACCAAATACTCTTCCTTGCGAAATCTGTGGATCCCTTGCCTGGCTCAGACCAGGGGATTCTTTGTGTGTTTGTTGCTCTCCCAGTCTCCCTGGACTGGTTTGTTAACCCTTCTTCTTGTCCCTTTTCTCTTGATGTTATACGTTACTTTGTTTGCTGTGAAATGTTTGATCTGTAACACTTACCCATTGATTAAGTATACTATTAAGTATGGTTTGCAATACAACTGACTTGTGAAGTGGCTTGTGCGCCCGCGGCTCTGACTACCAAGTGAACAGGAGGTACTAGGGAGACTTGCCTCCTTGCAATTCCATGCAGCTCCTGGCTTTTGTGACCGAAATAGCATCAGTAAAAGTCTAACACTATGGAAAGACACAAAGGTTATCCCTGACTTTGTACTGCTCATGAGAATACTTCTTGCAAAATATTTTGCCCAATTATCTGGTTAAATCGCATGTTCAACTGACACACTCCCTTCCACCATCATTTCTGTATTTACAAAGATGTCATAAATTCCACAAACAAACATTGAAAAAATTACATTAGGACCAGTGGTTGAAACACATGTCTATTTTACTTTCTACCAGGTTGAAGTTATTCCCAAATCAAGCCAATCAGGGGACTCTTTATCCAACCAACACCAACAGAGAACCCAGCTGGGCATGGGGCCTGGTGGCTATTTTTAAAATCTCATGAGCACTTCATCTTAAAAGAACTAACATGTCTGAACAAGTCAATTCAGGAAAAAGCCAGTTAAATACATTTTTAAAAATGAAATTGGATTCTCACAAAAATCCACATGGGTGATTATAATTGAAAAATAGTTTCAAAATCTGATCTCTAAAATAATAAACTCCTCAGTTGCAAATCCCCCAAATTCTCTGCCTTATACCTGAGGCTTATACAAGTGTGTGTGGTTATTAAAAAGTTTCCTCAACTATTACCGTCTACAGCCTCACCACAGCAGAGCCAAGGTTCTTGATCCACTGCCCCACAAGGTACAGTTTATGAATGAACTACAGCCAGGCCCAGGAATCCTCTGAGATTGTACATCCGAGTTCTGGTGGAGAGATTCCAGGGCTTCGATTCTCAAAAGGGGTCCCAAAATGGTTAAGAACCGCTCTCGTTCTGAGTCTGTTCCTGAATGCATCTGGTCCCTGCACACCCAGCTGCTCCTGGAATGCGGTGGCAATTTTGATATTGAAAGAGGGAAATGGGCAAGTTGGAGAGTGTCTTGAGAATAACATGAAGGATTATGCCAAATAATGTTCATGCAACATATGGAAGCAGGAGCCTTTGAATGTTTCATTTTGAGAAAAAAAAAAGTGTGAAAGAAGAATGAGATTTGTTCTGAGGAAAGCAGCTGATATCACAGAATCACCTGAATTAATGAGAGCCACAACTTCAGCTAGGCACCAAGTCGGGCTGTTCTGAAGCTTGCAGAGATCTGGAAATAAAGTCTGAAAATGGAAATGTATTTAACCATAAAAAAGCCATTCACAAATGTAGTCACTAGCTTGTGACTGAAAGGAGATATTAATAATAGTAAGCTGCAATGGATGAATTTAGCTTTGACACTGATTTTGTCAAGAAAACAAGATCAGCTGAGTCAGTTGGACTCCACGAGGCCCTTTAAGTCTATTTGATTACTTTTTTTGGTACCCTTTTTATAAATTAGCTTTACTAAAAGTGTAACACACAGCCCAAATCTTCAGTACCATCTGTTCCAATAGTTTACATGATTTAGGTTCTAGAAGAGAAAAAAAAGTAAACAAACTTGTTGTTTAAAATATTTTAGCTTAGGAATTTTCTCTCAAATTAGCTCTTTTCATTAGAATGTTAACTAAATCTCATTTACTAAAATGTTGCCTCCAAGCAATAAAAATAATCATTATAAGACTCTTAAGACCTCTCTCTGCAGGGACATTTTTATGCTAGTACTGTAAAAATATTATATATTCCCACTAAGACATTAAAAATCACCACTGCACAGATCCTTACTGTAAGTAATTTTCCTCCTCTGATGTGTACATAAATAATTTTTGTTAATGGAAAGTAAAATATAAAATTTACATCTCATTTGCATGCCATACACTTAACACAGGCCATATTGAGTGAACCACCCTCTGCACCAACTATGCAGGTTTCATTAGCTATAGATGGCTTAATGTATCCGGCGGAAACTTTCAGTCTTATTGAATTTTAATGAAGTGATGAATAATTTACTCAAGTCCAGTCAATTGAACCTTCAGATAAATCATGCAAAACTCATATTTTTGAATCTTATGATCATATTTAACTCCATTACAAACCACAAAGAATTTAGCAAAATGTTAATAGATCTGGCTCACTTGGGTTAAATTTTTCTAAGGCCGTCATCACATAATTTTTAGACCCAAAAGATTGAACATAACAAAGACTGCTGAAAAAACTGACCTCAAAATTAGTTATGCTCCTGAGACAAAGCTCTCACTCACTAGTGTTGGTAAATTCTAGCCTCCTGTTCCACAAATGCTGGGTTTTCTGTTACGAACATGCACATGTGGGGCGTGTCTGAGTATACGTATAATGGGAGGTTGCATTGACGACAGTCCCTACAAAAATTTGCCTTCCCATCTGGCTACTCTAACTACAACAACCCTGACATTATGCTGGCTAATACCCAGTCAGGGGCTATGCCTTGCTAGATTTTTCTGGTATTTAAATGCTCCATAATGAGGCCAAGACAGAGAACCCCGTGGGCTCCTATTGAGTACATCAGAGCAAGTCACTGATATGCAACTTCTTCACATATACCAGATGCTTTTGAGAAGGGTGCAGCTTACCATGGCCCCACGTTGTGACCCCGAGCCTGTAACAGTATCACTTATTTGCATTATTTAGTATGATATGGAAGAATGTATACATTCTCTATGAAGTTAGCTTGACACATGTGAAGAAGAAGAAGCTGCAAAAGAAGAGCCTCAGTCTCTCCACCACAACAGAGATATTGAAATCAGTCCCAATGCTTCCCCTTCTGCAAAACAGAATTTACTTTGCAATCCTGGAGTTCAGCTTATTAATTATATCTTTCCCACTGGACTGTGTGGCCCTGGAGAGTAGACTGCACCGTCTCCTACTTTAATTCCTCCAGAATCCCCAAACACAGCACTGTCCAGTCTACAGTGGACAGTAACACTGGTGCTGTTAGTGACTTCAGTCACATGGGCCAGAAACTCAATTGTATGGTAAAACTCATTGTACAGTGATGAATAAGCTTCAGGTCAGGTTGACTTTCTCTGAGATTTTCATTTTGCAATTTGCTTGAAATAAGTTTTTGTTTCATATTTTCAAAAAAAAAAGCTAACTTTGAGATACCTTGCATACAACAAGATTTCATAATTCCCTTTTGACAGCAATGCTTTTCATGGATAAACTCTGTTCCTCCTTCCTGTCCATGCCATGCACACGATAAAGAATGTACATCTTCTCTTATTTTGCTTTTGTTAGAAAAGGAAGTTTGCCAGAGAAAGAAGGTTCAAGGAAGCTCTAAACAGACTGAAGAGAAATGCTGACAGACTGAAAGTGGTCTAGAGTCAATACACGTGACCAAGGAGGCACAGATGGTAAGAGGTCACAGAGGTAACAAGTCATGGCAGGTGCGAGTGGTCTAGGGTTTTCTTGGGATCACTTTTTACTGCCTCAATCATTTAATACTTTTCTAAACACCTGTTGTTTCTACTCATTCATGAATGGTTTCTTGTTAACAAGCCGAGACAGAGAGGCAATGGCATTCCTAGTCGGAACACTGCATCAATTCATTACCTTACAGTGGACATCTGAGAGAGGGACTAAATTAATACACCACGCTTAAAAGCTAGAGGAGCCAGCAAACAATTCAAGTGCCACAGATAAGAACCTTGCACTTTTTGCAATGAAGTTTCCACTAAAGATGGCAGAGCAGTGACAGAACAATTAGAAAGACTAACCTTGGGCATAGTGGCAGATGCAAGTAATTCCAGCTACTTGGGAGGCTGAGACAGGAGAATCGCTTGAACCCAGGAGGCAGAGGTTGCAGTGAGCTGAGATCGCGCCATTGCACTCAACCCTGGGCAACAAGAGCTAAGCTCCATCTCAAATAATAATAATAATAATAATAACTTAGGCAAGGGGAACTCATCATACATTCATCAGTCTGAGGAGATAGGTTCTGGAAAGGAGGAAAATGGGGTGAAAACACCCAAGAAAAACAGCCACACCTTGCTGCTTGCCATATGTGTATAAGCTGTAGTGTATGCAGAATTGTGAACCTACATAATAATTTTCAAATCCTAGACTTGCTATTTCTACTCTATAAATAAAAAGACTGAGTTTTTGAGAGTTTAGACAACTTGCTCAAAGTCATGCACATAACAAGTTGAGCCCACAGACTTTGCAGTCTACCACTCCAGATATATTATATGATGCAAAGAATACTGATGCATCAAAAGTCAACTCAAGTCCCAATATTATTTCCTAGGGGCTCTCAGTGAGAGGGTGGTGTTACTGGCAGCCTGCAAAAGAAGAACAATGGTGCCTTTCCTGTGGTTCCATGAAGCTGATTCTGAGATAGTGAGACTGAAATGAGAGGACAGGAGAGAGCAAAAACATGTTTAGTAACAAAGGACTGTGCATCTCGCACACAGAACTGGCTGGTGGAAGGTGGAGCCTGGGGTAACTCCACAGATATTAGGAGGTGGGTCAGCAAAACATCTATCAAGGGTCAGAGAATGTGCGCATAAGCTACGTGCCTTTCATATTCTTGAAATGGAGTTTGGAGACACAGAGATGAACTTCTGTGGTAAACAGTAAGGTCATCGATGAAGAAGATAGAGAAATGTCTCTAAATGTGACAAAGAAACATGAAACATACCAAATTAGTGGTGACCTTGAAAAGTAGAGTTTCTGTGGCAAAAATTAATATCAGTGATATAAGCACAAACTAAATTCCAACAAAATACTTATCTTCCTGTTTAGTTTAAATGATAACTCTGATGGAATCCCTATTTATAAATAAATATCTAATTGCAGAGATACGACCAGCTAAGTAAGATAGGATGTCCAATAGCCCATAGAATGAGTTATATTCTAAAGACATGAACATAAATATCAGGTAAAAGTTGAAATCAAAATTGTACATTATAATTATAAATTACTCAATACATAAGTACATTTTCATCATACAAATTTCAAACAGCACTGACGCAGCAAATGTCCCCTTGACTACCCATGTCTCTTCAGTTCTAGTTCTCTCCAGAAGTTACTGTAAGGAGTTTTCTTTGAACACTATGTTGGAGATTGCTCCATTTTGAATCATGAAAAACTCTCTGTTCTTTAAACACAATATTCTACTCTATACAAGCACCATAACTTATGCTAATCACCACCCCCAATGGAAGGACATTTAGAATGTTTCCAATTCTTCACTATTAGAAACAGGTCAAATACAGCCTAGCCAGTCCTCTGAGTCACTGGTAAGAGAGTATAACAGAATGGGCCATACAGTCTCTAATATTCCCTTCTAGCCCTATGCACTACACAAAATTTCAGCTCAAAATAGACCTTATTAGCAGAAACTTAAAAATGACCCCCCTAAAGCTTCTAACAACTCACTAGTTTCTGGTAGAGGCGACTCCCAGGGGTTATACACACAGTGCCTGGGTGTGTGTGTGTTCAAACGACACTCATCTGGCTGAAGTGTGCAGTACTGTGTCTTCCAGGTGAGAACTGGCCCCTTGCCCTGATGTAACTAGGAAGGTTCTCTTATCTTCCTTGGGCTTTCTTCTGTACTTCTCATGTTTGTGTTTATTGCTTTTGTTTACGTAAATAGGAGCTTGCCGGCAGTAGAGTTGACGTATCACATAACGACATTTCAGCCAACAACGGACCACATATATGACAGATTATGCTGGACCTGAGAAACTCCTCTCACCTAGCAATGTCGTAGCCATGGTAACATCAAAAGGCAATGCATTACTCAAGCGGCTGTGGTGATGCTGGTGTAAACAAACCTCCTGCGCTGCTATTTGCATGAAAGTATAGCACATACCGTTGTAGTGTATGTATATAGATTGATAATGATAATAAATGACTGTTGCTGGTTTATATAGTTACTGTTTTTTACTAATTTTTATCATCATTTTAGATTGTATTCCTTCTACAGGACTTGCCTGAAGCTGGTTTGCGTTTAACATTTTTTAAAAAATAAAAAATATTTAAAATAAAAATAATGTCAAATGTAAATCAGCTTCAGGAAAAGTCCTTCAGGAGGAATTCAGAAGAAGGCATTGTCATCATAGAAAATGACAGCTCCATGCGTTACTGCCCCTGAAGACCTTCCAGTGGGACAGGTGTGGAGGTGAAGAGCCTTACCCTGTGTTGGCCTAGGCTCATGTGTATGTTTGTGTCTTAGTTTTTAATAACAACAACAAAAAAGTAAAAAATAAAAAAAAAAATCTGAAAATGTAAAAAATAAAGCTTACCAAATAAGAACGTAAAGGAAATGTTTTTGTACAGCCCTATAACATGATCGTGTTTTAAGTTAAATGTAAGCATGAAAGAATCAAAATTAAAAACATAAAAAAGTTTATAAAATAAGTAAGTTACAGACAGCTAAGATTAATTTATTATTGAAGAAAGAAAACAATTTTAAATAATTGAACTTAGCCTAAGTGTCCAGTGTCTAGAAAGTCTGCAGTGGTGAACGGTCATGCCCCAGGCCTTCACATGCACTCACCACTTACTCACTGACTCACCCAGAGCAACTTCAATTCCTGCAAGTCCCATTCATGCTAAGTGTCCTATACAGGTGTCCCATTTTTTAAAATCTTTCATACTGTAGTTTTATTGTATCTTTTCTAGGTTTGGATATATTTAGATACACAAATACCATGTGTTACACTTGCCTACAGTATTCAGTACGGTAACATGATAGACAAGTTTGTAACCTAGAACGATATGCTATGACATTCAGCTTTAAGTACACTCTGTGTTGTTCACACAGTGACAGTAACACCTAAGGGTGCATTTCTCAGAACATATCCCTGTCGTTCAGTGACGCCTGACTGTAGTCTCATTTTCTCTCTTGGGGTCTAGGAGTCAGCATACAGTTTTTACATATAAGGAACTGCTTTTATTAGATGATTCTGGCTTAATATGTAGGTTTTCCTTTTTATCTAACTATCTAGTTAATTTTGTAACCCGTTTGAAAGCAGAGATGTCAATATTACATCTGCTGATGGTCTCACAAAGCTGTTGTTTTCTTCAGCATCATTTCCTAGGGACTTCAAATCCACAAAAGTAGAATGCTTATTAATTTTGTGTTCCAAATTATACAATCAAAAAATCTAATTTTCTAATTTTAAAGTAAGAAATGTGGCCAAGTTAGAAATTTCTATTATGAATGCTTTCTTTGCTAAGCATTAAACGTTTTCAGGGTTCATTCTCTTTGATTTTAAAACACATAGAATGATTCACTTTCCTCCTCAAACTGGTAAACTAATGATATCCACCCTGTTGTTCCATTTCTATATGTTTTCTTTTCCCTACCACTGTTTACTATTTAACTTTGAAATGTATTGAACTTAGCTTGAGAATTTAAATTATGACTTTTTGTCCTTATTTTTTCATATTTTAGAGCTGTTTTTCAATCCATTTTTAAACTATGGATCCCTGCCATGTCTTTTCACACCGCCCTCTGCATACTCTCACAAATGAAGATCATCTCATCAAGCCTTGCTTTCCAAAACTGAAATTTCAAAAGAAACATGCATGTTGCATAAACATTTTCGAATTCTTTATATTCCATTTCTCCATTGTCATTAAGCTGGTGACAGCCCAGCTTTTAATCCACTACCTTCTGCTGTAGGAGCCTAAGTTTGTCAATGTGCTAACAAAAACTTAACATTTTTAAGTTATAACTTAGCAAAATTTGCAATAAGATATTAAACACTATAGTAGAATAGCATAGGAAACAGTCAGACCAGGGCCTGTCTGCTTTCTTTCTCTTTCTTTTCTTTCTTTCTCTCTCTCTTTCTTTCTTTTCCTTCCTTTACTTCCCTTTTCCCTTTCCTTTTTTTATCTTTCTTTTTTTTGAATCATCGTAATCACACAGTTCCTTACGAAATAAATGAGTTAATAATCTCTTTATCATCCCAGATTCCTGCAGACAATATGGCTCGTTCAGTGGTGCCATCTACTGTGCACTGTGATTTTATGTCTTGCTAGGTGACTGTGATTATATGTCCTGCGGGCATGTAAAGGCAGCACAGGAACACGACCTAGTACTGGGTATGGTTAATGACCACACGGCTTCATAATTTTAGTTCAGCTTTCCCCCAATTCAACCAGTCACATTTCAAAACCATAAGAAGCCTACCTAAGGCTTCTTCATCCCAAAACTTACTGAGACTGCCTTGGTTGTGGGTGTTGGGATGAAGGGGGCAAAAAGCAATGAGAAAGCAGCTCTTGTGAAAGGGTGGATTTGTTCCCCTCTCCCAAAGCTAAAATAAACATATCCTCACTATTAACAGTGTCTCATCCCTCCGGGCACAAACAAAATGGGCTTCTTACTCAGTACTGGCCATCTCTCAGGCAAGATTCTCCTTTGATATGTTCTTACTAAACTACATGACAGGTTAATTAGAAAAGACACTTAAAAAACGGCATGCTATCTAATTCTCTAGCAGAGTATACTTACAATGTGTTATGACTAGGGTCAATGAAAGTAAACAAAAGAGACTTAAAATGAAGCTTTGGGCTGTGCACGGTGGCTCATACCTGTAATCCCAGCACTTTGGGAGACTGAGGTGAGAGGATTGCTTGAGGCCAAGAGTTCAAGATTACCCTAGTCAACATACTGAGATCCGTCTATACAAAAACTAAATAAATTAGTTGGGCATGGTGGCATGCACCAGTGGTCCCAGCTATTTGGGAGGCTGAGGTGGGAGGATCAGACTTGAGCCTGGGAGGTTGAGGCTGCAGTGAGCCTCGATGGTGCATCACTGCACTCAGGCCTCGATGTCAAGAGAGACTCTGTCGCAATCTAAACAAATAAATAAATTGAGACAGAGTGTGAAGCTTTATTGTGTGAAAGTTGATCATATGAACTGAATCATTCTTGTCATACCCAACGAAGACAGAGTCGATAAGCCAGGGGGAGAAAGCCCTGAGGGTAAAGAACATTGCTTTAAAAAACCGTAATTCTCTGCAGACCTGGCAGCTGACACTGGTGCAGTAACCCGAAACCAGTTTTGTCTAATGACTACTGAGAGGACCCACGGTGACTCTCAGGAGTCTGTGCACCGCTGTCATTTACCAATTGGAGCTTGTTCCTCAAAACCTTACCGGTGCCAGTGAAACTTCTCAAAGAGCAATATATAACATTTCCCCATTTTATAAAACCTCTAACCTTCTCCTTGTTCTTCAGGGTTAGCATTCTCAGTTCACACCGGAGACTCTCTCTTCCAGTTTGTAAACCAGTATTGCCAATGAAACTCTCTTTTCTGTTATCTAGCCATCCTGGTGGTCCTTTGGATGACACTTGTTTAATTTTGTAACCCATTTGAAAGCAGAGATGTCAATATTACATCTGCTGATGGTCTCACAAAGCTGTTGTTTTCTTCAGCATCATTTCCTAGGGACTTAAGATCCACAAAAGTAGAATGCTTTATGATTAACTAAACATGATGAGAAGCAACTACCAAGCCTAAGTTTAAACGCTGTCTAGCATACCCTTGGCATTGGAGCAGTTTTTTTTTCACGTTTCCTCGGTTGCTCTTCATCCAAGGGTATCTTAGTCTGTTCAGGCTGCTACAATGGAATACCACAGGCTGGGTGGCGTATAAACAACAGAAATGTATTTCTCACAGTTTCAGAGGCTGGAACGTCTCAGATCAAGGCACCAGCAGATTCAGTGTCTGGTAAGGGCTGCTTCCTCATAGGCTTTTTACTCTAATCTCACAAGGCAGAAGGAGGAAGGAGTCCCTCTTATGTCTCTTTCAGAAGAGCATGAGTCTCGTTTACGAGGCCTCCACAGTCATAACCTAATCACCCCAAAAGACTCTATCTCCTGATGCCATCACCTTAAGTAGGTGGGGGTTAGGATTTCAACATATAAATTTGGGAGAGACACAAACCCTCAACTCAGACCATAACATTCTACGCCTAGCCTCCCAAATTTCATGTTCTTCTCACGTGCAAAATGCATTCAGTTCATTCCCATGCTTCCAAAAGTCTTAACTCACTCCAGTATCTACTCGGAAGCCTGTAGTCCAAAGTCTCATTTAAACAGCACCTACATTATATATGGGTGAGACGAAAGGTATGATTCATTCTGAGGCAATTTCCCCTCCAGCTGTGAACCTGTGAAATTAAACAAGTTAAAGACTTCCAAAATACAATGGAGGGACAGGCACAGAAAAAAATTTCCATTTCAAAAGAGAGAAACAGAAAAGAAGAAAGGATAGGTCCCAAGCAAAGTCCAAAATTTTGTCTTGAGAATAATCTTTGGCTCAATGTTCTGTCCTCTAGGCTCACTGGGGCTGTGGTCCTGCCTTCCCAACCCACAGGGGTGGTGGCCCTCCCCACTCTGTGCCCTGGTGGCTCCCAGAGCTAGAATTGTGTCTGTGGCTCTACAGCCTGGAGTGATCCTACCACTCAGCTATCCTGGATGTTGCTCTAGTGAGGGCTCTCTGTGGGGTCTCATGGTTGCTTGCTCAAGCTTTTGCACATTGGAGGTGGCAGCCCCAATTACTTCTGCATCACCTTAAGCAATAGGTTCCACTTGGTTGACTAATCTCCTTATCAGATGGTTATTTGGCCACACCCTTGGTGTTCTCTCCCAAGGTGCCTTCTCATGTTTTTTTTTATCTTTAAGAGATGGACTCTCACTATGTTACTCAGGCTAGTCTCAAATTCCTGGGCTTAAGAGATCCTCCTGCCTCAGCTTCTCTAATAGTTAGGACTACAGGCATGAATCACTGTACCCGAGATCTCATTTTTTATAATATGGCTAGGGTGAGAATTTTCCAAATCTTTAAGTGCTGCTTCCCTTTGATTAACAATTTTCTCTTTAAATCTTTTCTCTACTTTCACATTTTAATGGAGGCTGTCAAGAGAAGCCAAGCCACAACTTTCACACTTTGCTTAGAAATTTCCTTATCCAAATAGGTAACTTCAGTGCTCACAGCTCTACCTTCCGCAAAACACTACAATACAGGCACAATTCAGTCAAGTTCTCTGACACTATTTTGTGTCTAATTTTTTTTCCCTTTAAGTTCTGGGATACATGTGCTGAACATGCAGGTTTGTTACATAGGTATACATGTGCCCTGGTGGTTTGCTGCACTTATCAACCCGACATCTAGGTTTTAAGCCCTGCGTGCAATAGGTATTTGTCCTAATGCTCTCCCTCCCCTTGTCCCCCTTCCCCATGCATGGCCTTTTCTCCATTGCCCAATAACATGATCCTCATTTACCCCTGAGACCTCATCGGACTGGCCTTTACTACCCATACTTCTGCCAACGTTCTGTTCGTGACCGCTTAGGTATTTTCTAAGAAGATTAAGGTTTTTGTCATAGCTCTCCTCGTTTCTTTCTGAGCCTTCATCAGAATCACCTTTAAAGGTCAATTCCCAGCAATGTAGGCTTTTTCTCGTGTGCGTCTCCAAACTCTTTCCAGTTTCTACCCATTACCCATTTCCAAAGCCACTTCCACAGTTTTTGGTATTTGTTAGAAGCACTCCCACTTCTTGGTACCAATCTTTAGAAACAGAACCAATAGGACATATATAGATATTTAAGAGGAGATTTATTATGGGAATTGGTTCATGCAATTATGGAAGCCAACAAGTCCCGTGACATGCCATCTGCAAGCAGAAGAACCAGGAACGCCAGTGTTGCAGGCCTGAGAACCATAAGGCCAATGCCATAACTCCCGGTCCAAGGTCAAAAGAGAGATGTCCCAACTCAAAAAAAGACAAATAACCCTTTCTCTCCCTTTTTGTTCTATTTAGCCCCTTAATGAATTAGATAACTCCTACCCATGTTGGTGAGGGTAGATCTTCTCTACTCAGTCTACTGATTCAGATGCTAATCTCTTCCAGAAACACCCTCACTGAAGCACCCAGATACAATGTTTTAACAGCTATCTGGGCATCCTCTAGTTCAGTCAAGTTGACACAACAATTAACCATCAGTCAAAGAAGGTGTTTTGAAATGTAGGTTTTATTATTATTTGGGTATAGTGAGGCCAACAGACCAGGATATTTGCAATTGAAAATATAGCTTGTTCAGGTTTCAAAAGTGGGGCATGCCATGCCATGCTGTGGGGGCACCTGGGGAAACACTGGTTGGTCAGAACACAAAGGAATCAAGGGAGGACCTTTGCTGTGGTTTAATGGGTGAAACAGCATAAGCAGGTTTAGAGTTGGCTGGTTTGAATCATTTCAGCGAGCTTTGGAATACAGGGGTTGTTCCCACTTGTCTGGTACCAGGCCCTGGGGTAACTGAGGCAGAGCATTAGTGGCTCAGAATGTGAAAGCCTGATAAAGAAAGTGGCTGGGGAATTGGGCTCCAGAGTGTTCGGCTTGCATAGGGAAGGCATGCTTACTGTCCTTAGGAACTGGCCGGCTCTGGAAGAGGCAGTTCCTTCAGGGTCAGCAAAGCCCATGATGCCACAGCATCAGAATAAAAAGACAACATGGAAGGAGCACGTGACCAAAGCCCAGCTCTGCAAAGACATGCCCACCAGCCCGGCCTAGAAACAGTCCCAACCCTGAGGAGCTTGTTCTAGTAACCAAACCTGGAAGCATCCAGTGTACCGGATAGTTAAGGGGAGACATGCTTGAAGGCATTTAAGAGAAAGTCAGGGAATGTGGTCTATGGATGGTTATGGTATGACTAGCGCGAGCTCCTGAAGCGTTTAAATCACCCCCACGTTTGTTACTCGTTAACTCTTGTTCTGCCTCACCCCAGACCTGTGAGGAGCATGCCAATGAGAAAATGTAAGTAAAGCACTTGGTATGTCACGCTTTATAGGTATCGCCTCCTTTCATCTTTATACCACCTCTCTCAGACAAGCATGCAGATCCCCATTTTACAAACAAAGAGAATAGGGGATTAAATAGTTTTACAAAGATCTGAAAGCAAGTGCATGATAGGGGCAGGATTTGAACCATGCGTTTATCAGTCTTTTATGTCTGGCCTCAGGGGTAGAGGTAAGGAAGAACTAGGAAACATCAAAGAAGGGTGATGTCCAATCATGAAGAAAATAAAAGCTGTAGAAAGAAATCCCTCAATGTTTCTAGAATAAAGGATTACTCTGAGATAGAATGGACCTAAGACAACAACCATAGGTCTAACCCACCCAAGCAGGAGCTCCCAGGAGAAACAGGTCTCAGCCCCCGTGATCCAGTGGCTTTCAGTGAGACCTAGGCTACAGCGTCAGAACACTTGTCCAATCCTTCCTGGATCCGAGCCTGACTGCTGCTTGGCCCTGTTTGTTTTTAACTCCTGGTGGCCCTTGCCTTGGGGTTGCTGTCAGGTAAAGGCTACCTTTGTTGCCTGATCACCTTTGTTCACCTTTGGTCTAATCTAGGTGAAATGTCCAGTCATCCCTCGTCTTCCTGTTCTCAACTCCATGAGAATAGGAATAAGAGGGTTTATATATCCTCATGGTGAATGTAATCCACATAAACATCTTGTAGGAGAGCCAGTGTCTGAGATGAGGCAATGCCATCAGTGTGCCCTGGTGTTCTCACACCAGCTGCTGCTGCCATGCCCTTGACAGTATCTACCTCCACCCTTGTGTAGGAGTTAGCACACTACGCACGCCCTGCTCCCATCTGAGTGTCTATCAAACACAAACCCAGCTTTCTACCTGGGACGTTGAAGAGAGAATTAGAAATCTGACCCTGATTATTGCATAGCAACAGCAAAAACAGAACAGCAAAGGGGGAATCACACATTATATTCTAGTATGCCGCCTCCTTTTTTTTTCATTTTCCTTTCCTTCTGTCTTTACCATTTCTTAGAAATTTTAACAACCGGACCACAGAGTGAAGAAAAGTTAAAGAAGCTAACAGAGATGATAAAAGTAATTTTTCCTAAGCCTCAGTTTTTTAAATGAGGTTGCTAATCTTTTAACTAAAGCAGTATTTCTTCCACCTGCCACCTCCTCTGGGCTTGCCTTCAGGTTTGACATAAGTATTCTGTGCCATCACTACCCTGAGGTTTAAAACTTATTATACTATAAAGCCTTTTCAGTAATGCACTTTCAGAATGAGGTTTTAAAATTCGTGCTGTAGGCATTTTTCCCCGGGGCGTCGATGCTGTGCAGGCAGCTCGGGATTTGGATTTCTTTTCCTTCAAGAACAGTTGGGCACTTTGCCCAATGGAAGATAGACTGAAAAGGTAATGGGGAAAATGCTGGGTGACAAGAAGACACACGATTTACTTGATGCTGAGTTTCCACACTCCAAACCTGCAGACAATCAATACAGCTCTTGCTTGCTCCCAAAGCTTAACTGAGACTGGAAGGTAAAGTGGTCCTAAATTCTCATATTATATAAAGGGATGTGGGAATCCTAGATGCTCTGTGGAATCAAACCAAGCCTCCACTGCGCCATTCACAGGAACTCAGAAGAGCCACTTGCTAAGGCTTCTGCTGCCCCAGGGAGGAAAACATGGTGTCCATTTTGCCATGGTGAGAATCTCTACACCTTTTGAAGGAAGACATTCTTGAAATAAAAGTCAAGAGGTATTTTTTATATTTCTATTGTTTGAAAGACTTTATTTAGGGGAGCAGACTGAAAAATCACATTTGCAGAATCTGAGTCCTAGTTCTGTTTCTTATTAGCTATGTTTCCCTGAAAAATGTGATGGCTTAGTTTTCTCATCTGTCAAATGTGGATACTATTTCCTACCTCATGCAGGTGCTATGAGGATTAAATGAAATGCATGTAAAACATTTGGTACAGATGCTGTGCATGTGAATTACCGTGAAGGGCAACTCTTCTGTTGCTGTGGAAAGAAAAAACTAATTGAATTATCTCCACAATACATACACCCTTTCATATTGGCCACACTCTTCCTAGCTATCCCAGTTACCAATGACCTATATGCTCCCCTCTGTTCTCTGCACACATTTTAATATTCCCCGAGTCCTTCTAGAGACCTTTGTCCAGCTAGATGTTATTAAGGTGGTCCCCGACGATAATTAAAGACTGAACAACAGTGCTGAGGAACCAATCTGCTATAGAGGAACTGTGTGGCCACTCTGTAGTTTAGAAAGGCACTAATGACTCTCCAACAGAAAAATCCAAATGCTCTCTCTCAAATTCTTACTCCCCTCATTGCAAACTGACCCACTACAATGGCCGCTCACCAAGGTCATGCTCTTATAAGTAGATTCTAGTAAATTCTAATGATTAAAAGTTGTTGGGAGCTCTAGGTTTCCTCTCCTAAAAGTTATCTAGGGGGCATGCTACAAGGACAAGAGGCATAAAAGTGTCACATCACCTGGTGCATGTTCAGGGAAGTTCAAGCTCTCCTTGAGGCACTTTAGGTTCTCACAGTCAGATTCAACAACCTTCTAACCAAATCAGAAGAGAAAACCTTCAGGACCTAACATTTAGTGACGGAACACAGAATAGGATGGAGTTCTACACCTAGAATCCTATTCTTAAAGATATCCATTTGCAGCCAGATGCGGTGGCTCATGCCTGTAATCCCAGCACTTTGGGAGGCCAAGGCAGTGGATCACGAGGTCAGGAGTTCAAGACCAGCCTGACCAGCATGGTAAAACCCCGTCTCTGCTAAAAATACAAAAATTAGCCAGGCATCATGGTATGTGCCTGTAGTCCCAGCTACTTGGGAGGCTGAGGCAGGAGAATTGCTTGAAACCAGGAGGTGGAGGTTGCAGTGAGCTGAAATTGCACCACTGAACTCCAGCCTGGGCAACAGAATGAGACTCCATCTCAGAAAAAATAAATTAATTTAAAAAAGGTATCAGTTTGCTGGTGCCCAAAGAGTTCATTCCCTGCTGCAGTTTGAAAGTCTGTGTTCCCCCAACCTCCAAATTCGTATCTTAAAGCCTAATCCCCAATGCAACAGTATTAATAGGCAGGGTGTTTGGAAAGTGATTATGTCATAAGGGTTCTGCCTTCATGAATAAGTCAGTGCCCTTATAGCAGATGCCAGAGGAGCCTATTCGCCCCTTCCACCACATGAGGATACAACAAGGCACCAGCAGAGAGCAAGCCCTTACCAGACCCCAAAGCTGCTAGTCCCTTGATCTTGGACTAACAGATCCAAGAAGCAGAAGAACCAAGAACCCAGCCTCCATAACCAGAAGAAACAAATGTATTGCATATAAATTACTCAGTCTAAGGTAATGTGTTGTAGCAATCCAAAGGGACTACCCCTTCATGCAAGAGAAGAAAAAAAAAAATATATCTCTAGTCCATCTACATAACTTGAAAACCAACCACTTTACCAATGAAAAATCACTACCAGCACTCCTTACGCTTATGAATAGACTTAAGCACTTGCTGAGATATCCTCTGGAGAGTGGATTTCTAGTTAGAGTCTTTCTAATGCTAACTTTCCCTGAGGAGTAGACTCCTACTTAGAAAAATTCCAATGTTAACTCTTTGTCCCTAGGGTGCAGATTAATTGATAAAATGCCATCATACTATCTCTGCAGAAAAATACATCTTTTTACGCATCCTAAGTGTTTGACGATGCTGACAGACCTTTCTCCTAGCAAATCTGGCTTCTCTTGGCTCTAGGTTATGGCTCAATCCATGTGAGATCACTTTCAAAACAACCTTGAGTGGGGTCTTCCAGGGTCTTCCACAGAGAGAGACTCATCTCTCCATCTTGTTCCCAGAATAAAGAAGGTGTGGGGCAAGAGACCCTGTACCATAAAGGACATGTAACTTGAGCAAGAAATAGATCTTTGTTGGCCAAGCACAGTGGCTCATACCTGTAATCCCAGCACTTTGGGAGACCAAGGCAGGTGGATCACCTGAGGTCAGGAGCTTGAGACCAGCCTGGCCAACATGGTGAAACCCCAACTCTACTAAACATACAAAAATAAGCCAGGTGTGGTGGCGTGTACCTATAATTCCAATTACTCAGGAGGCTGAGGCAGGAGAGTCACTTGAACCCAGGAGACAGAGGCTGCAGTGAGCCAAGACTGCGCCACTGCACTCCAGCCTGGGCGACAGAGCAAGACTCTATCTCAAAAAAAGAAAAAAAAGAAATAGACCTTTGTTGTTTTAACCCACTGAGAGTTTTTAGCCATGTTACTATAGCATCTCCTGGTTAAAAGGAAAATGTATTGATATGCCAGAAAAAAGGAAAAAGAAAGTGGGTGAGGTAAAACAAGAACGGCAGGATTCAGAGAGTTCTTGTGTACACACTATGTATTTGTTACATAATTCTCTCTTATTTTGTACATGTTTGAAAATAACCATAATAAAAAGTTAAAAAGTTGAGGCTTAGAAATATGGACATAGGAACACAGTTTTTCATTTGGACAATCTCAGTAGGAAGTTCTAGGTTTTCCTTACTCCTTAAAATCCTGCTTTTGTAGAGTCAGTTCTACAAGTAAATCTTATCATATAAACAGAAAATGAATTCAAATACATTAGCTATGGCATTGTATAGTTTCCAGATATTTACAGCACATCAGCTGTCAGCTCTTGAGCAACATGGAACAGAATTTTTGGAGGAGCCACGGCTCATCTGCCAGGCTGGAGGGGCACAGAGCAGGGAGCACCTTCCGGTCTTCCCAACCTGTCACTGGTGTGCAGTGCTCCAGAAAATGCAGCTTCCCTAAGGCTACAGACACTCACCCGCACATGCTGAAGTTGTCTTCTATCATCACGTTAACTACCATGGATGCACAAGGATCCTTCCGGAGCAGAGGGCCAGAGTAGGGCAGAGAAGTCATAGCCAAAACTTAAATGACAAGGCAGCCATCCCTGCTGAGCATCATGATGCCGTAATGAGAGCATCAAGGACTGAACAGTGGATGAGCAGGTAACAAGGACAGGAAAGGGCAGAAGCTCTCCCATCCACAGCCATGGCTCCTGTGCCCTCCTCCCAAGGACCCTCAAAACACTCACCCCACTCTCCCCAGGGCAGTTGCGGTGTCCACCATAGGGTTACTTTCACCTTAAGTTTCAACTCATGTTTGCAGAGCCCCAACTACAAACCAGGCAATGAGGTTTAACAGCACCACTGACATTCGTGTAAGAAGCAGCTGTGATTGATTAAAACAGAACCCCTTCTCTCAAGATGAATGGCTAGCAAACACTAAAGGACATACCCAGGGAAATACCAGGGCGATTTTATCTGGAACAAACTCAAAAGAAAAAGATTTAGAGGAAAGGAACAGAAGCACAGATGACATGCCGTTCATAACACTGACACATTAATAGGGAAATTCATGTGCTACATTCCAGAAGACTAAAAACGTGGTTCAATAAAGACACTGTGAATAAAATTTTCTAACTCCCAGAAATGCCAGATTTTAAGAGGAAATAGCAGAAGCAATGTGCCAATAAGAGGCCTCACTCACTGCTTCAAGTTTGGTGGGAAGCCCAAAATGCACTCGCTTCCTCTCAGCTGGTTCAATGTGAGCTTCCATCCAAGCCGCTCTTCTCAAACAGGTCTGTCATCTCAAGGCCACCAATGGCTTCTGTCGTGCCAAGTTGCTGGATTAATTGTACCCTCATCTTTCTCAACTTATAAGGACCACTTGACTAAACTGAGTCCCCTATTTTGCCTGAATCACTTTCTTCCTCTGGCTTCACACACGCTCAGGGATCTCTGTTTTCCTGTGTTGGTTCTTCCTTCTCCATGAGCCACCACATTGGAACCCTCCAGGACTCAGCCTTCAGACCTCTGTTCCATCCACTCTCACTCCCTGCACCAGGCCTTTCCTATCTCTTTTACCTCATGGCTTACCAAAAAAAAAAAAAAAAAATGGTGCCAACACCAAAGCTGTAGCCACCCTGAGAACTGAGGAGGATCAGTCTGGTCTGCCTGTGACATGTTAGCAGCATCTTATCTTCTAGGCAGCTCTCCCTGTGTCATCCCATCTTCTATCTTGCCAAATCCTGGAATGAATGAGACCCATGCCTTTAAATACTATGTACATCTGCGGCTTTTCCACCCTGACTGCCCCTAGCCTCACCTGGAGAGTTCTTAAATACGTTAGAGGTTTCATCTTAATCAGTCCAAGATGGAGCACAGGTGTGGGTGTCTTCTTTTGGAAAGCTCTTCAAGAGACTCCAAGAGCTAAGTTGAGAACCATGGATCCACACACAAATGACTCCTAATTTACTGGCCTTCAACTCTTTTCTGAGCTCCAAATTCATATCTGACATCCTATTCAAAATTCCATCTTGAATGTGAAACAGGCATCTCAAAATCAATATGTCCATAAAAGAAGTCTTGACCATGTTACATCCAACACAGCCTCTGTCCCTACCATCACCTCTCATCCTGACAACCTCGGCCCAAATTGTCCCTCCCCTGGTCTTCCTCATTTCAGGTAACTGTATTAGGCAGTCTGTTAGTTCTTCAGACCAAATGCCAAGAAGCTTTTCTTTTTTTCTTTCCCTTGTCTCCAACATCTAATCTATCAGCATATCCTGTTGGTTCTACTTTCAAAACGTTCTCAATAGAGCACTTTTCACTATTCCCACTGCTGTTGATGCGAGCCATGTGACTTTTCTCTTGGATTGCTTTATCAACTTCTCACGTTTCCCCCCTGGTTCTACTCCTCCACTCCCTACTGCATGCCAAGCCTATGAGACACTGGTATTAGTTTCCTGTGGCTGCTGTACAAATTACCATAAACTTGGTGGCTTAAAACTACAGAAATGTATTGTCTCAAAATTTCTGCAGGGCAAAAATCGGAAATTAAGATGTTAGCAGTGCCTTGCTCCCTCGGAAGGCTGTAGGTAAAAAGACTTTCTTGTCTTTTCCAGTTCTAGTCAGTTTCCTGGGCTTGTGGCTGCATAACTCCAATCTCTGCCTCCATCTCCACATGCCCTCCCCTCTGTCTCATCCCCTTTTCTGTCTTGTATAAGAATACTTCTCAGTGGATTTAGGGTCTATCTGGATAATTCAGGGTGACCCTATCTGGAGATCCTTAATTACTTCCACAAGGATGCTTTTTCCAAAGAAGGCCACATGCACAGTTTCCAGGGGTTTGGCTATGAACCCATCTTTTAGGGTCACCATTAAGCCCTTTACAACACTATAGGCTTATCTTTTAACAATAAAAATGGTGTCATTTCACTTCTGAAATTAAAATCTGCCAATGGCATCCCATTGCAAAATTGGAAATAGAAGGTAATCTTAAATTCCTCGAAATGGTTTACAGAACTCTACAGGATCTGGCCCCTGACTACCCCTGACCGCTTTGACCCCCTTTATACTACTGTTCCACTTACCAAGTCCCTTCGGATACAAGGGCTTCTGTCTACTCTTCAAAAAGCTCGAGATCCTAGCTCAGAGCATTTGCATTGTTCCCCTGGTTTGATGCCTTCTGCCCACAGTCTCACAAGACTGACACCTTCTCTTCATTCAGACCTCAGACCAATATCACTGTCCCAAGAGGCTTTTTGATCACTCTTCCGAAAAGAGACTCCCTCCCTCCCCAGTCACGCTCAAGCTCAGGATCCTGTTTCAATCTGTTGTAGCACCCACTACTACCTAACTGAATTATGTACCAATTGCCTGCCCAACTAAAATGGGGACAGGAAACTTGTTTGTCTTGTTTATCATTGTATGCATAAGTGCTGAGAAGAGCTGATTAGTCAAAAGTGTGCAGTTAATAAATATTTGTTGAATATATGAATTAGTAGGTACTATGGTCTGACCATGTCCCCCAAAATTCATGTGCTGGAAACTGAATCCTCAATGCAACAGTGTTGCGAGGTACATCCTTCTGGGTGGCATGTAAACCACGAGGATTCTTTCCTCATTAATAGATTAAAGCTGCTATAAAAGGGGCTTGTGGGAGCAAGTTTATTCTAGCGTTCTTCTGCTTTTCTGCCATGTGAGGATGCAGGAAGGCCTTCATCAGAGGCTGGTGCCTTGATCTTGGATTTCCCAGCCTCCAGAACTTTGAGAAACAAATTTCTGTTCTTTATAAATCATCCAGTGGTATTCTCTTGTGGCAACTCCAAATGGACCAGGACAGTAAGCGGTCTGTTTAAGAAGCACCAGGAACCCGCTCTGAGATGAATGGCAGTTTTACTGCAAGGAAATGTGAACTACAGCAGCTGTCTCAGGGTTGCAGCACCCTGGGTGATTCTGTCTTTGTTATCCTTGCTTTTTTTTTTTCATATTCTAAACATTCTTTGTTTACTATGACCAGGAGGCTGGGTTTGGGGTCAGGTAGAGGGATGGACAGGAATTAGGTGAATTTAAATGTTGCCCTGTCTAGAGATGCTGCTAGCGGTGGTATAAGTGAATCCAGTCCTCCCATATTCATGCCCCGGGGAAGGAGAAGTGAAGCAGTTTGGGCTCCTCCTGCCAACCTGGTCTAAGACCCCGTGGGCAGCCCACACCCTTTTATGAGGGCCAAGTCTCCGTCTTTCTTCTCACTTCTGTGACAGGTAACAACAGGAAACAGAGCCTGAGGATAAGATAAATTGAAGCACTGCCCGGGAGGAGGTGGAGCGTGTAAAGGGAACTGACCAGAGGGAGAGTGCTGGTCTAACGATAGAAACTCATCACAGAAATGTCATACTTTGGAAGGGAATGCAAAACCGCGAGCTCATACACAGACATGGGTTCCAGTTAGCGTGCAGTGAGTGGACCGGCTGCTCACCCTGAACATGCCCATTTGGCCATTTTTTTTCAACTAGTGCTCACAGCCTCCCCACTCTCTGCTCAAAGTCCCTTATCTATATGCTACCTCCCCACCTCTCTCACCAAATCCAGTCCTCTGTTCCCGACCACCTGTGGATGTGCCACAGCCACCTATAACCCCACATACCAACTGAAGTAGCCAGCTCCCCTCAAACCTGCTATGGCTCAGAGATCAGCTCTACGTCCCTGACTCCTCCTTCCTCACCACTGATACCAAAATGGCACCAAGACACCAGGCATGACAGCTCACGTCTATAATCCCAGCACTTTGAAAGGCTGAGACAGGTGGATCACCTGAGGTCAGAAGTTCAAGGTCAGCCTTGCCAACGTGGTGAAACCCCGTCTATCCTAACAAAAAACATACACACACACACACACAAAATTAGCCGGGTGCAGTAGCATGTGCCTTTAGTCCCACCTCCTCAGGAGGCTGAGGCAGAAGACGCACTGGAACCCAGGAAGCAGAGGTTGCAGTGAGCCAAGACAGTGCCACTGCACTCCAGCCTGGGTGACAGAGTGAGACTGTCTCAAAAAAAAAAATGGCACCAAGAGCCCCTGACTTTGGAATCATTTCCTTTGGAATCATTGCTTTTTCTCTATCACCACTGCTGTGTCTTAGTTTGGGGTGCTCTCCTGCCCTGTCCATCCCCCACACCATCATTTCCCATGACCACAGGCTAAAGGGCAGATCCCACAGGTCCTCTCGGTGTCCTTCACAGACAAGCCCCACCCACCTGCCCAGCCTCACTGCTTGCCTGTGCCTGCATCAGAGAACCAGGAGGTGGTCTCAGACCTCCCCTGCCCATTCACACATGCATGATTTTGCACATGCTGCTCCCTTTCATCTTTCTGACCTGTCTTCAAGCCCCTCAGAGTCAGTCTGTGCTCAGGTGCCCTTGTCCCCTGTCTGTCCCTACCATGGAGCCAGAGGAAAGCTACACAATTTCTTTTCTCACCTCCCCGGAAGCTTGCAGTGACCACATGACAGAGCTCTGGCTAATGAGACAGAGGGGAAATCTGGAGGGAAGCTGGTTTGGCGGAATCTTTGTTTCTTCTTCCCTTTATCACAAATAAAACAGCTGCAGCTGAGCAGGCATCTCATGAGGTAGAGTGACTGGCATGAGGTCAAAGCTAGAGTGAGAGACAAGAACATGACTCCCCAAAGTCAGGAAGAATTGCTGATCTGAAGACAATAAAGAAGAAGATGCCGGCTGGGCACCATGGCTCACATCTGTAATCCCAGCATTTTGGGAGGCTGAGGCAGGTGGATCACTTGCGGTCAGGAGTTCGAGGCTAGCCTGGCCAACATGGTGAAACCCCATCTCCACTAAAAAGCAAAGAATTAGCCAGGCATGGTGGCGCATACCTGTAATCCCGGCTACTCCGGAGGCAGGAGATGCTTGAACCCAGGAGGCAGAGGTTGCAGGGAGCTGAGATCTCACCACTGCACTCCAGCCTGGGCAATGGAGTGAGATTCCATTTCAAAAACAAACAAACAAACAAACAAACAAACAAAAAGAAGATGCAAGGGAGCTCTCTGCCTTCCCTCTGTTTGCCTAAAAGTGGGAGACAGGTGATTTACCAACACCCAAAGTATCCGGCCGCCCTCTCCACCACGGCTAACCACTGAGACAGCTTTGATCCTCATCAAACTTGAGATGACACCAGAGGAACTGATATCAACAAGTTTTATTAACTAATCTTATCTGCCCTGCCATTCGTTTGTCCTCTGCCCAAGCTGCTCCCTGTAGACACTCAAAGTCCTTTTCCTCTGTCTTGTCACTTGCCTGAAATTGATTGTTCTTTGCTGAAGATGCTCTCTAAGCCACTGCTTTGAGTTACCATTTGTGAGGTTTCTCTCATGTGATGTGCACAGCTTGTGTTAATAAACTTGCTGGTTTTTCTCTTGTTAATTTATCAGTTGCTACAGGGATCTGTCTCAACTACTTATGAACTTAGGTAGGTTGAGGAGAAATTCCATTTTCTCCCTGACACCGGCACAGGAGGAAGGAATGGCAAGGCGGAAGTGCCAATGGGACCCTACTGTGCTGAGGGGCGATATAACACCCCATCTGCTTACTGCCAGACCTTACAGTGTGAGAACACTTACATGTCCCTCCTATCAACTTAAGCCATTATAAATTGGGACTTTTGTCTAGTGCAGCTACAAGCCATCTTAACTGGTACATTGCTTGTATTATAATAACCAACCTAGATGTTTCTCTAAGATAGGAGCTGCTTGATTACTGAACCTGTATCTTATTTTTCTCTCTAACCCTGAAACCCTGGCATAGGGCTCTGCAGGGAGCAAGCTTGTAGAAGCCTATGAAACTAGAGAGGACTCAAAATATGCAGGAATGGAGCACTTTCATCAGGAGGTGGTGTGCTCTGGCTGAAAATTCTTCCTCATGACTCAGCCTTCCAACAGGCAGAAAGTGAGTGAAGACACCTGGTGAGAACCATATTCTAAGGACCTACAGAGTGTCCTACATAGAAAGTCTTTTGGCTAGTCTAGGCTTCCATTTATATGCTGGTGAAATTTATCATCTCAGGATAAACTCACTAGATCTTAAAAAAGATTAAAATCCAGTTTAGACCAACACACTTGGGCATCACCTATGAGAAAATCAGAGCTAACTGGCTGGGCACAGTGGCTCATGCCTATAATCCCAGCACTTTGGGAGGTCAAGGTGGGTGGATCACTTGATGTCAGGAGTTCAAGATCAGCCTGGCCAACATGGTGAAACCCCATCTCGACTAAAAACACAAAAATTAGCCATGTGTGATGGCACAAACCTGTAATCTTAGCTACGTGGGAGGCCGAGGTCTAAGAAACACTTGAACCTAGGAGGGGGAGGTTGCAGTGAGCAGAGACTGAGCCACTGCACTCCAGCCTTGGCAATACAACAAGACTCTGTCTCAGAAAAAAAAAAAAAGAAAGAAAGAGAGAGAGAAAGAGAGAGACAAAAGCAGAACCACAGCACAAGAGCCAGACTGACCTTCATTCTCTACACTATCCCAGCAAATCACTTCTTTCGGAGCAATTTACAGAAGTACTTACTTAAAAGATTAAAAATATACATGTAAAATGTTACCAAAGTCCCATCACAGGGAAATTAGTTCACATGATAAGAAAATGACTTTTGAAGTCAATTCACTTGATCATTAATATTTAACTATAATTAATTACTTCCAAGTCTGTTTTTATCTTTCAATGCAGATGAAATTAGAGTATAATGAGTCTGCTGCATTCAAGCTAATCAGTGGGTCAAAAGCAAGGTTAGGTTTCCTGAGAGTCCTTTAGAGTTCAGCAATAAAAATTCCAATTATTTCTTTATTATTTTACCTGCTCACCTGACAATAAGTCAGTCTCAGCAGTAAGTCCACACTGGCACCAACACTGCATAACTGATATTTCTTATAAGTGTTTCCGCACCTTTTAGAAACTATCTATGGTGCAAAAAAAAAAAAAAAAAAAAAATTATCAGAGGAATATGTTTCCAATTTATTGTTACCAAAAATATTTAACTCTTGAAACCAGGATTATTTGGTTTTCACTGCAGCTTTCCACACACCTGGTGGGATTCCAGTCTTTCACATTTGGAGAAAAGAATTCTTACCTTGAGTCTCTCTTTGGATAGAAAGCTTACAGTCCCCTTTGTAAATCCTCATTTGAAATAATGAGAATATTGAAGTAATAGCAACAATGCCTTTCCTCCTGGGTTTCTTTTCTATTGGCCCCAAATCCCCAGATCTCCATCTGCCCAAAACAGGAAGCAGACAGGGGAAGAGCCCCACAGAGGAGTCCCCGTGATGTGTTCTGACTGGGCTCATGTGTAAGAAGGAACCGGCATTCGGTACTGCTCTGCAGGAATGAGCTCTCTGGATAAATGTCAGGAGTATGAAAGCAAAACCAAGCAAACATGCAAACCACAATGCCAAGTTCATAGCTGGCCAATTGCCTCACAGTTGCGTGGTTTTTTTTTAATTGAACAACTTAAGAAGCATCAGTTCTCTCCCTTATGATATTAATGAGAAAGAGAATCAAGTATTTGATACAAATAATGTTCAATACTTCACCAGACATTTAGATTCTTCTACTTTAAATCCTCTTGGCAGATAAATGAGAAGGACACTTGAAGTGAAAAAGAGGGTATTGCTTTTGGAAAAAATGGATTCAACCAGGCAACATGAAAGTCAGAAAATCAACCCTTCTCAGAGCTAATCAAAATCCACAGGAAGACACTTCGGTTCTGATATTCACATCCCTATGACATGTCTACTATTTATCAAACAGTTTGAAACGTTGGAGATTTTTCAAAGAAACACAGGACTAGATCCATGCTCTTGTCTTACAGAAAATATAGTTGTGGAATCAAAAAGCGAAGAGCATAGAAAAATGCAAAACAGGATACTAGCGGCCAAATGAGTGGTTAAAAATATGCTCTATAAGGAAGAAAGAGGAGAGCAAGTACCATGTGAGGTCAGTGTTAGCCCCTCTGGACTTCGTCCTGATTCGGAATCATATGAGTGAAAAACTCAAGCCCTGTATGTTCATTCATCTGTGCTTTGGGTGCATTAGGACCT
The DNA here is from genome assembly GCF_049354715.1 of Callithrix jacchus. NCBI lineage: Eukaryota > Metazoa > Chordata > Mammalia > Primates > Cebidae > Callithrix > Callithrix jacchus. The sequence continues at coordinate 51,482,265 of NC_133520.1, forward strand.
ACATATGGGAGCACAAATGTGGAGAGACTTCCAAAGACTTAGATCAGAGGAAACTAATCATCCCTAGGCTTATTTTTTAATTTTCCCAAACAGTGAGTGTTATTTGTTTTGTAGACATTTACCCTGAGGTAGCAGGAAAAATGAATCTGCCACTTCTAAACATACACACTGCCCCATAGAGCCAAACGTAGGAAGAACAAGCTGCTCAGTAGAATCACATGAGTTCCTCCCTTTCCAAAAATATTACTCCCTGGCTTAAAACATTTTCCTGCACATGGATTGCCTCACTTAGTCATCCAGCCCATGGATGCCCAGAGCTGGAGTGCTTATCACAGGCTGTGTGTCCTCAGTTGGCTCTCCACAGCCCTGCACCTGTTCAATATGGCCACTCAGCCCCAAAAGGTCAGGGAGCCTCCTCAAGGGGAGGCCCCGAGGCTGGCATCACCGTGTCCATCACTGCTCTGCAGCCTCCACAATCTGTCACTGCAGAGTAAACTCTGCAGTCCAATCAGGCCTGGGGAGGAAAAACATTCTCCCTTCAGCAAAACCCTCATTTCTTGAGCTGACAATTTTATTCTTGGTTTTTCTTTTTCTTGTTTAGGTATTGGTCTTCAAAAAAAACAAGAGAAACAAGAAAAAGAGTTATTTTCAATTATTTTCCCTAACCATTTTCTTTGTGGGACCACAGGAGAGAGCTTCAGGCGGGCTTCCTGTCCAGGGCAGTAATACTGAAGTCAGGGGAAGAAGGGGCTCCCAGGGACTCCCAGTTTTAAGGATCTCACATTAGACACTTACTTGGCTTTTTTTTTTTTTTATCACTTAAGACATGTAAGCTAACAAAGGTGAATATACACACCAATATTTTACTGTTAAAATCAGTGCCTCCTTTGGATAACCAACGTAACAAAAATAAATATACCAGAAGCAGAAGATAACCCTGCATTTGTTTAACTTTTTCCACAGCCCAGGACATTGTCAAACATTCATTTCTGTAAACTGCATGATAAATTGTAAATATTAGCTATAATAGTAAGTTTTCAAACTGCCTCTCCCTCTCCCTCCACAACCCATTGAGAATCGCTGGTCTTAAGGGTTTTTAATATTATGTCTATTCAGCCCAGTGAATAGAACCATTTAAAATGTAAAGTGAGTTTCTTGCTCCTTCAATAACTGAATTGGGCTTGCTCTCAATCCGGAGTTTCTCAAAACGACATTACATTCTAACGTTCCATTGCACCAGAAAACAGAATTCCAATTTGCAGGTTTTACACAGATTAAAACTTCATTACTGGTCATGTCCTTGGGAAGACACCAGAGTCCTAAAAGCTTCCATCAAAAGGCTGGTAGTTCTGTCTTTAAGAAAAGATAAACCTGCACTGCCAAATGGAAAATTTTAATTTGAAGGATTTGAGAGTCTAGCTTGAAAGAAAGGATGGTGAAAATTGAGAGATAGGCAGAAAAATTGGTTACGTACATTAGCGAGCTTTTAAAAGTCCATTTGTTTCTAATTTTCCTTACATTCCCACCTTACCAAGGAAATGGGTACCAACTGACATGAGCTCTTCCCAAAACCCACCAGCACACCTCCCACCCATAAAAAGGACCCCAACCTTCTCCTGTTTCTGCTGCCAGCTCTCTTCCTGGGTATGGGGTCTTAGACCCATTCACCTGCTCAGAAACACAGCCCAGTGAGCCTGCCTTCTTTCCATAACCATTACTGCTCTTCCGTCTCACCATCTTCAACACCACCTCTTGATCCTCCACTTCCCTGCCACCTACTGCCCATTCTTCTGTGCCCCTTTGCAGGATAATGTGCATAAACCTTTATCCGCCTGCTGCCTTCACGTCCTTCCCACCTGTGTCATGATCTTTTAACCTTCAGGACACCACAATCACCTGTTTTTCCTATGACATCACGAATCACCCCTCATTCTTCTGACCTAATTCCTTTCCTTTCAGATGTCTAATGTGAGGGAGCCCAGACCTATATACCCAGCCACTTCTTCCCTATCTCCACTTGGCTGTCACACGGGCATCTAAACTTCACATGTCCACAGCTGAGCTCCTGGATTTTTTTCACCAAGCTAAACTCCCAACTTGCTTCTACTGGGGTTTAGCTCCTCTCAGTCAGCGGCATCTTCATCTCACTGTTGCTCCAGCCAAAACTCTGCAGTCTCACGTATCTCTCGCTCTTTTTCTTTCACTCATTTCCAATCCACCAGCAAATCTTACTAGCTCTGCCATTAAATGACACTCAGAATCCATCCATTCTCACTCTTCCATCGTAGCCCAAGCCACCGATAACTCTCTGAAGATTACAGTAATAGCTTCCCAGCTGGTCTCCGTGATCAGCCCCAGCCTCCCATAAACAGCAGCCACGGTGACCCTGAGAAAACAAGGATATCATGTTACCATCAACTTCACATCCTCCGATGGCTCTCCACCTCACTTGCTCACAACAAAACCTAACGTCCTTATCAGGTTCCGTAAGGTCCTATATGCTCTGACTCCACCACTTCTCTAACCTCATCTGCTAGGACTCCCCACTGTTTATTTAGCTCCAGCCACGTTGGCCTCTTAGCTCATACTAGAGGCTCAGGGCCTTTGCACGTGGCTGCCCCCACGGCCTTCATAGTCTTTCCCCAGTTATCCACAGAGCTGGCTTAAGCACCAACTTCAGGTTGCCTACTTACAGAAGCCTACCCAAGTCACTGTATGTAAAATATCAGCGTTCTCTTCAATGCAAATCTTGTATCACCCTTCACTGCTTTATTTTATTTTTCCTTAACACTTATTTTATGTAAAATATTTAATGCTTTTCATTTATTTATATTATTGTCATTCCTCCCTTCTAGAATAGATAAGACATGGCAGGAATTTTAGTCTATGCTGTTCCCTGATGTTCCTCGGCATCTAAAATATGTGTGGCACACAGTGGGTGCCCCCAAAATATTCTCCCCGAGTATGAATAAATGAATCAGCAAATTACTGAATAAATTTCATTTGGCAAAAGCAAATTCATAGCTTAGTTTTTAACAAAGAGGAAACAAGATTGGCTTATTAACATGTTATTAACCAAATCATACATAAAGAAGTATTACAATTTCAAATAAAAATTTATATAGTTGTGCTGCTGTCCTACTGGTTTAAATCTTTCAGTTTTTTCAACAATTCAAAAGCATGAAAAGCAACAAAAATGTGATGGTCTTGGAGGCAGACTCCAAGTTGCCTTTTGACAAGGACTGTCTGCTGTTTATTACTATATGTCAAGCCTAGCAGAGACAAGTTCACAGTGGAACTCAGAATATATGTATGACCCAAATAAACACTAAATATGGCTTTTATTTTCTAGTTAAATATCTATTTATTGTGCGATTCTGGGGTGACTATACTCTCAGAGATATTTCTCATTTAACCAAGTACATACATAAAACATTTATGTGAAAAAGATGATAATTTTTCCATTCACAAATTGATAACTGCTGTTAACAGAATCTTAAAATTGTTTCTAAAAGGGAACAACATTTGGATATTTACAGTTTTAGCTATGAGGAGAATTTTATTTTAAAGAGTTACCCTAAGCTGTCTAATAGAAAACGATCCGTAAACACCCTTCTTTCTTTTGGAGTTGAGGCAAGGAGTAGAAGCAGCCTTGACTACAAGTGAGGGTTATAATATATCAATCTAACTTTGAAAAGAAACAATTATTTCTCTGATGAAGTGTTCTGTCTGGACATAATGACCACTTCATACTCAGATTCCTCAGCAGGACATACTAGCAAATTGAAAAACTTAATCAGGCTTCTGTCTGCTCCCAAGAGATGATCTTGCTTTTCCTTCAGCTTTTCATTAAGTGATTCTAAGGAAGTGTAAGTGCATGATCATTAGCCACAGAAATTTCCCTAGTGACCCTTATTACTAAAGAATAACCAGGACACTTAATAAAGTGAAAGTCACTGTTGTAGGGCATCTGGTGGGCATAACAATCCCAAGAGACCTACTTTGCTAAATACTCTGCCTTCGACCTCACTGACTCTCTCCAACAGCCTCCATCCAGGACTGTCTGAGAACTCGGGTTTGAGTACTTGTACTGCCACTTCCAACTGCTGCACATGAAACAGCCACTTATTAATACATTTTCTGGCCCCATATTTCACATCGATGAAACAGGGATCATTAGTGTCTGCCCTGCTGTCCACATATAAACGTTTTAACTACCAAGAAAAGTGATGTTTGTTAGAGCAGTTTAAGAACCTGAAAAGCGATACCAAAATATAAATTTGTTTTTAGATGGAGTTTTGCTCTGTCACCAAGGCTGGAGTGCAGTGGCACAGTCTTGGCTCACTGCTACCTCCACCTCCTGGGTTCAAGCGATTCTCCTGCCTCAGCCTCTTGAATAGCTGGGATTACAGGCACCAGCCACCACACCCAGCTACTTTTTGTATTTTTAGTAGAGACAGGTTTTCACTGTATTGGGCAGACTGGTCTCGAACTCCTGACCTCATTATCTGCCCGCTTCCACCTCCCAAAGTGCTGGGATTAAAAGTGTGAGCCACAGTGCCCAGCCCAAAATGTAAATATTATTTCTGTGTTTGTCTATTTCTCATAGTCTCCTTCTTATTTTAATTATTGTCCTGCCAAGCACCTGTCTTCACAATGTTTTAGTACCCAGCTATTAATATATGAGCAAATAAACTACTGCTTTGTTGTGGATGTGTGACTATGTTAATTCTACCCCTCCTTACACTAAAGGCTACGATGGTTTTCCCCTAACACCTACCATTAATGAGGCTTAACGTTTTCTTCTTAAATCATGTGCTGTTTCTATCTGTTCCTTTAAAATCTTCTCCTCCAATCCCAAACAACAACCAAAAACTATCCCTCCCAAAATGAAACAAAACATGTCATCTTAGACACCGGAAACTGCCGTACCAAAGCTTGTTTCCTTTTCAGAGTGACCCTAAACACTAAATAAATCCAGTATTTTACGGGGTATTAATCAATATTTTAGACAAATTAACACCACAACTTTATTTTTCTAAAGAGATAGGCCTATTTGATAACAGGACTGCAAATTTCACATTTTACAAAACTGGTTGTTTAGGAGTGTAAGTGAAATCACATATTCTCAGATTCAAGAATACTCCTTGAATCCTTCAGAAAAACAAACATTAAGTTCATCCAGCTATCAACATTTCCAAAGACCATTATGTTAATCTAGCTTATTTTAACATGCTAACCTACATGAAAATGCTCTGCAGAAGAACCCTGTAATACATACTCTAATAGAGCTTTCTTCTAAAAATGTGGTGTTTTTTCACATATTCTGGCAGTTTTATACCTGTCAGAAGAAAGCAAATGACAAATCCATCTAGTATGGGAAAGATTTCTCAGGGTCACAAAAGAAACCAGTATTGCTCGTAACCTTCTCTTCTCCACCCCATGGTTCCCCATGCTCTCACTACTATTTTCATACAATTGACTCATGAAAAATCAACACGGTTATTATCATGGTTATCATCAACATGGCACACAGAAGCAAACCCAAGTCAGCAAAAATGAACCTCATCTTTGTAAGGGCCAAGGAGGAAGCTCTGGTCGGGAGCTGCAGGCAGAGACACTGGGAAAACAGGTTTCCGAACATTTCTGAGAACAGAGAGGGTGCTCTCCTTTTCAATGTCTTTATGTGAAAAGACGGCCTGAGAGATGGGACGCCCCAAAACACTAAGGTCTGACAGCTGGACTGCTAATGAACCTGATGAGGAAGAACAGCAGGAGGACAAAGAAAGCAGAGTTTTCCATCAGGAGCTGTACACTGGGCTCCTCGTGAAAAGAGGCACAGACCCACGATCCTCAGGAAGAACGGCCAGGACCTCCAAGAACAGTGACTAGACAGCTGTAGCAGCAATGAAGAGAAGGACAAAAAAGGCACATCCAGCGTGCAGCACACAGTATGTGGTCACCAAGGGGTAGCAATTAATGTAATCACTGAACCAGAGCTCCTTGTGAAGCCTACACAACAGAGGTCAAACCACCGCCAGGACAGTCAGCAGCAGCGTCTGCACTGAATCCTGACAAGAACTGTTGGCAGCTTTAAAAAGAGAGAGAGACAGAAATCCAGTCCCGGTAGAATTAGAAAAAATGAACCTGGAGGTCCATTAGTCTATTAATTGACCTTACCATCCTCTCTGGTCAAAATTACTAATAAAACATTCTCCTTGCTCTATCCAGTAATTTGGTTGCTTGCATGTCAAAACTTATTAGCTTCAAATTAGAGCTCAGACTTTCAGGGAAAAAAGAGTAGAAAACAGGGCAACAATGTTGAAGTGAATTCATGAAGAAGCCATCATCAAAGAAATCATTAACTTCAGCAGCAGCCCTTGGGAATACAATGAGAGTTCCCTGAACTGAGTGGACAGAGCACACATATTGGCCCATGCTCAGAAGCTTTTCAGCCGAATGTTGTATTCCCACTTAGCAGAAGACAACACACTATTTTCCTGTTCCAGTAAGCACAACATTGGGCATGTGGAACAGGGAACAGGAGGGGTATTTGGGGATGGCATCTTGGGCAACTGCTGTTGGCATTCAAGGCTACAGCCAGGTTGAACTGCGAGACCTCTGTCCAGCCTAATGCAGTGGTTCCCTCTGCTCGAGCCAAAGAGGACCAACCTAGAAGACAGTCTCAGTCAGGGACATTTCTGGATGAAACACCTCCCCCTACCTCTGCATTTAATGGTAAAAGTAAAATCACCTGCTTAGAAAAAAGCAGAATCTATCAGCATGTAATGAGACCAGGCATAGGAACAAGGCTAATGTGTGCAAACATTGAGCACATTTCTTCAGGAACACACAGCTAAATTCTAGCTCAGCACAGATGAGGAAATGAGTGGAGGATGGAAACACTTGAAAATGAATGAATTGTCTCCCTGTGTACCCTGACACACGCCACCTTTTTAGACTTGTGGAGTGGAAATGATGAGTGAGGGTAACTTCAGTGCACTGCCAGAAGGCAGAGCTGCTTTCAAAACCATCATGTCTGCGAGCAGGGAGGAATTCAGTTAGACTAATGGCGAGCTCACCTCCTGCACACTCTTCAAGGTATCGGGGCACAAATGAGAATGAACATTTTGCGCTTTGGAGCTGATAAGTGTTGAGCTTAAAATCCTGTCATTAGAGAGAAACATAAAGAAGCAGGCCTCAGGAGGCTGAGGCAGGAGAATTGCCTGAACCCAGGAGGCAGAGATTGCGGTGAGCCAAGATCGCACCATTACACTCCAGCCTGGGTAACAAGAGTGAAACTCCGTCTCAAAAAAAAAAAAAAAGAAGCAGGCCTAATTAAACTCTGCTGCAGAGCAGTGATTCTTTCTTCTTCCACGGTTAAACAGACATTAGGGGCTCAGTGAGTGGCAACTCCTCATGGGCATACCCTGATGCTGTCAGAACCCTGAACCTGATGGCAAAAAGAAACACAGTGATAACAGTGTAATATTAATCATGCCTATTTGAGTTAGTAATTACCACACAGGTATAAATAAAATAGACGCCGGATGATGCACAGTTTTGAGAGTCAGAGGTGAGGCATGGTCTTTTCCTTGTCAGAACACGTAAGAACAGAAGGGTGACATCATTATAGGGCTAATATTCAACCTTCTATAATTATTTTAAGTAGCTCTTTTGGAAATGCTAATATCTACTTCTCTTTTGCTGCAAGCGAGCTATGTGTCAAGTTTCTATGGTGCTCTCAGGGCTCTGAGAGTGCACGTGACCAACGTGACCTGGAGAGGGAGCCAGAGTGGACCCTCAGAGGTTAGATGACAGGTTATTAAGAGATGGAAAGTCTGATCAATCTGGCTTTGCTTTTCAAACAGTTCCACACACCATCCACATATGTGCATACCTCCAGACTTTGGCGTGATGGTAACTGTGATTGTGATTGTGGAAATGCCTTGGCTAAAAGAACCACCTGTGCACATGTAGGTTCAATGTGGGACTTACTTCTTGAGTTCACAGCTTCTAAATAGAGTAACAAGAAGGAAAAGAAGACTTTGCAAGTGTGATTCTGTGCATGGTTAAAAAAAAATCATGTCTGATGAGGAAGAAAACAGAATCAAAGGTCTGCAATGAGTGATTCATTTTCTTCAAAGCATTTCTGAGTTTTCATATAGTAGTTCCGTCATCCCAACTTCCAAGAATGGACTTTTAATATTGGGTGCCTTAGAGTAGAAACGAAAATACTAAGAGATTAAAGAGAAGCCAGACATCCTTAATCTGAGGCCAATGTACTAAGAAGTTATCTTGAATGATTACAAAATGCAAAGAACTGTACTTATAATGCCTGTTTCTTTTAACGATGAGAGTACACTAAAGCTTCGTTAAGTTACAGCCTAACTTAGGAATGAACTGATGTGGAGGTTTTGCTCCAGCAAAAAATAATTTATTTAAAGCCAATTAACAGTATAAACAAGATTGGAACAAATAACGCAAACGCTTTCAAAACTATTTAGAAGTATCCATTTGTAACTAACTGACAGTAATTACAAGGAGCATCCTACAGGTACATGGTTGAGAGCTGACTCATCATTTCATGGCCGAATCTGTGGGAATCTGGATGGTGGAACCAGCTTCTCGTTGCACCCCTCTAAGAAGGACACCCAAAGTCTGGGGTCTGGCTGGCCCACACAGGTATAGGGAAGTGAAGAGACACAGAACTGGGGGTTGTTACCTTCTACATCCCCTGATATATACACACCCAGAAAAAACTTACACTGCTACATAGAGCAACAGCTCTGCTACTCACCTAGGCTTTCTAGTTGGGCTTGGGTTGTGAAATTCTTGGTGCGGTTGCCCAGGGCCATCTCCCTCTTCCCATCATCCCCCAAGACCAATGAGTTTCCATTTATGTCCACCTTGGAGCTGTCCATGACAAGTTCTGCCCATGGCTTTCCTTCATCCCTGCGACTATGGATCGTCACACCCTGGCGGTCCTCTGGTCAGTGCTATCTCTCCTTCTGCGCTTGTGTTTGAATGACTGCAAAAGCCTCAGTGCTCTGTTGCCTAACTCCAGCTTTCCCTGTTTTAAGCCAGGCTGCAGGACAGGCTATTTATCATGGTGCGGGACCAGGAGCCTACAGTGGCTCCCCAGTGCCTGCCGACTCAAGTGGCACATCTGCTTCCCACATCTCACCTCCACCTTCAGTGCCTGTCACCCGCTGCTGTGTGCCAGCAGGCAGCTTTGGCTCTGAGAGGCTGGCACCTTCACGGTCTCTCTAAGGCGATGCTGCCTTCCACTTCTGGATGCGTTTGCCGAGCATATGTCCCTTTCCTTAACAGCCGTCTTCCCCTGGCACCACTCTATGTAACCTTACCCATGCTGCTTCGGTTTATCTCAGTGCACCTCCTCCATAAAGCTTCCCTGACCACTTTCCAACACATGTTACCAGGGGTCCCATACAATTCAGCAGTTAGGTCTCTACACCGTCTGCAGCTTTCTGGGACTTTTACGTTTCAGTAGCGTCTCCCCAGCTGGCTGTGGGCTTTTTTATTTCAGTGATTATTCCTTTACAGTATTTTTAAAATTCATTCCCACATGTTGGGTGTACAGGAGGGATATACTCAGTAAAGATTCCAAAGACCTAGGATCATAGAATGTTAGAGCTAGGAGAGGGTCTTTCTTAGCCTTTACATTGTATAGATGAAGCAATGGAGATCTGTAGAAATCCACAATGAATTTCTGTCTGAAGAGAACCCAGGCCACCGATCCCCAGTTCAATGATTTCACATTTCCGATCCCCACATTCACTTAAGACTATGTAAGGTCATTCAGCATCTCCAAATATAAACACTTTCCCTGAAAATAATTCAAGATTCTCACTTTTCACTACATTAGGCTGGGCTTTTTAAATTTTTTTGAGATACGGTCTTGCTCTATCGCCTAGGCTGGAATGCAGTGGTGCGACCTTGGCTCACTGTAACTTCCGCCTCCCTAACAAGAGAGAATCCTTCAAGTGATTCTGCTGCCTCAGCCTCCTGAGTAGCTAGGATTACAGATGCCCACTGCCATGCCTGGCTAATTTTTGTATTTTTAGTAGGGATGGGGTTTCACCATGTTGGCCAGGCTGGTCTCAAACTCCTGACATCGGTGATCTGCCCACCTCGGCCTCCCAAAGTGCTGGGATTTTAGGCATAAGCCAACACACCTTGGGGTACGTGTGCAGGTCTGTTACATGGGTATGTTGTGTAATGATGAGGTTTGGGCTTCTCATGAACTTATCACTCACATAGTGAACATAGTACCTGATGGGTAGTTTTTCTATCCTGGGCCTCCTTCCTCCCTTCTCTCTTTTGGATTCTCCAATTCCTACTGTTTCCATCTTTGAGAGTTGGACTTTTTAATAGTATTAATTCAGTCTGACATCACTGGTGACAATTTTATTTCCCAGCTCCATTCCCCAAGCCAAAGCTGGTTATGAGGAAATGCTGCTGTGAGATGCTGCTGCCCTTCTCTGGGCTTGTGTAGAGACTGGGGCACTGAAGACAGACAGAGGACACTCTGAGGACATGCACTACACCGCTGCTGGGTCAATGGGACACAGCCTGGACATCCAGGTATAGACGACTAACACAAACCAATGCACAAAACACAGTTCTGAGTGAAGCGAAAGAGAAAATCTAGACAGGCAAGTTCAGGAGCCAGGCATATCTTTTCAGCCTCATTCAGATTACAAATAACAGGTGTTCCATTACCAGAGTTGCTGAAAGAGCAAATATCGCTTTAGGTCATGACCTACCAACTACTAGCAGAAATTTGCTTTTTTGTGCTCCCCAATTCTCTTAAAATTTTAGGTTTTTTTCTTTCTTCCATCTTTGTTGTATGGATTTTCAAACATCAGCTGCTCTGCAGCGGAGGGGAGGGTGAGATGGGAGTAGCAGTGGGTGACAGATTGTGGATCCACACAGCAGCGCCCTTCCCTGCTGTTTGGGGGTGCAGAAAGGCTTAGCTCATCCGCACCCGCCCACCCTCCCACTGTGAGGTGCATCTGCTGGAGCTGGCCCGTGGGCGACAGACTGCTTTTCTGCAATGGCTTGTGTCAGAGCGCTGGGTGGCAGGTAGGTAGTGATGTGGGGGCTTCGCTACTCAGAATTTGAGTCAGAATGTCTGAGTCAGTCTGACATGCAGGCAGCTGCGGAACAGACTCTCCAGGTTCTTTAATTTAATCCATCTAACCATGGTCTTTAAATAATTGATTGCCTTGGAAACCTGTGTTCAAACATTTGAAGAATTTAGTTACAACCATGTTTTAACCTTTTAATTGTAGTTTAAAACACGTATTTCCTTTCTCGTTATTTACAAGCTGTGGCTACATCAAAAATACAGTATTTGAAGAAAAAAAAGATGTTTAGATTGTCAATGATGAGCAGGGAGCCAGCCCTATTATACTCATGGGATCATTTCTTTTTTCTTTTTTTTTTTTTTTTTTGAGACGGAGTTTCGCTCTTGTTACCCAGGCTGGAGTGCAATGGCGCGATCTCGGCTCACCGCAACCTCCGCCTCCTGGGTTCAGGCAATTCTCCTGCCTCAGCCTCCTGAGTAGCTGGGATTACAGGCATGCGCCACCATGCCCAGCTAATTTTTTGTATTTTTATTAGAGACGGGGTTTCACTATGTTGACCAGGATGGTCTTGATCCGTTCACCTCGTGATCCACCCGCCTCGGCCTCCCAAAGTGCTGGGATTACAGGCGTGAGCCACCGCGCCCGGCCTCATGGGATCATTTCAAACAGTAAAGTAGTAAGGCAAGAAAAATGAAAATCACTTAGATGTGAGTGTTTTTCTGAGAGTCACATGAAAACTTGCCCATCTATTACAAACTGTAAAAATTGTCAATGTGTTTATTTGAACCTGACTACTCCTAAAATGTTTAGATTGTTTATGAAAAAAAAATTCATGTTTTTCTTACTTCCTAACAATGGAAACCACCTAGATTCATTCTTTGGTGACTTTATTTAATATTAGCTACTCCTTAAAAGAGTACCAGAGATATTGATTTGTTCTTTGAATTACATAACATATAATTTTTTATTAAACTATTGTATCAAATACTAAATGTCCTACTGTTAATTTTAAGAAACTCTAAAGCAAATATACTTTTTTTGGAGGGCTTTTTCTTTTTCAGTTTCCCAAACAACTTTTTGTAATATTAAATAGAAAACAATATTACAGTTTAGATACTCTCTCTTAGTCTGGAAGTATTTAACATTGTTGTGAAATGTATTCATTAGATAGCAGATGAGCCCAGGGAATTCACATTTTCAATCTGAATTACCTCTTCTTTCTTTTCTACTTATTGATACTCTATTTCTTCTTCAAGGCCAAAATCAAATATTACCCTCAAAAGCCTTCTTCAGACTCTGCAGTGAGTTAATGGATGCATGTGATACAATATGACATTGTGGCATGCTGTACCAACAGAAGGCACTGTCAGCTACTCTCCAAGTGTGGCCCTCACCACGCCCCGTGAGGGTTTACTGTGTGCCTCATGTAGATAGATCCTCCTGGACACCCAAAAGGGATCTCAAGTTCAGCAGGTTCCAGACCCTGCTCCAGATCCTGATTCTTCATCCAGCACCTGCTCTTTCCATGGCCTTCCCTTGCTCTATAAAGAAGAACCACATTGCCAGGGGCTTAGACCAGAAACCCTGGGGTCATTCTTCACTCTTCTTTTTTGACCCCTCACATCCATCAGTAAAGCCAGATGGTTTGGCCAACAATATGGGTCAAGAATCTGACCACCTCTCATCACCACTTTCCTGAGCCAGTGACAGGCATCAGTGGTCCAATGACCACCCAGGTCATTGGAAGAGCCTCCTTTCAGGTCTCAGCCTCAGCCTCCTATACCAGCCAGAGTGAATGTGTTGGCACAATCAGTCAAATTGTGTCACCCCTTGGCTCAAAATCTCCCGGTGATTTCCCCCTAGCTCAGATAAAAGCCAGATGCTTTGCCTAGGACATCTTGCAGCATCTGCCCCCTCCCCTTCTTCCTGACCTCATCACTCCCCTCTTACTCAGCTCCAGCCAGTCACTTTCTAGCTGCACCTCCAGTAGGGGCCTTTGTTCTAGAACACAGCTCCCCAGGAAACTGCAGGATGCACTCCCCACGTCCTCCAGCTCTTTATGTAAATGCCATCTTCTCAGTAAGCCCTTCATGGACCACTTTATGGAAGACTGCAATCCTGGACTCCGCCGCCTTTCACCACACACTAATCACACACTCCCCATCGCCTTTGCTCTGCTATGTTGCTCCTGAGCCCTTATCACCACCTAGCATCCTGTGCTTTTCCTTTAGTTATCTTCTTGTTTACACTGGCGCTCAGAAAACGATAACACAAATTAAGGTCTAGAAGCAAAAGTTTTTCTCTAACCTTCTCCTGCCCTCCTGTCTCTCACCCTTCATCTTCCTCCAAGGCTAACCATGGAATCTGGAATACCTCTTCCCCAAGGTGGATCCTAGAAACCAGAACCCCTTTTCCCCAAAGCCGGCCATAAAACCAAACAATACTCCTCTAACTTGTCCTTCACCTTTCTGTTTGAAACTAGCCAATGAACTTATATGACCCCATTCCAGAGAGAGTGCAGCCCCATACCCAAAAGGAAGGAATGCATGCTCAGAGAGGCCCCGAAGAATCTGGACAGGCCTTGCTGGGCTTCCCCGCTCAATCTTACAAGAATTAGATCATTCCCTTTCGGTCCAATCATATTTTACATACCTGTTTACACTTTGTTGAACCTAAGCTTAAAAGTGGATGGTTTCCCCTATATTTTTGGGTCTTCATTCTGAAGGCTGCCATGTCACATAAACTATGATCAAGTAACTGTATATGCCTTTTCTCCTATTAATCTGCCTTCTGTCAGTTGATTTTCAGTGAACCTTCAGAGAGTGAAGAAGTTTTCTCTTGGCCACTATAATTCTATCTCCCTCCTCCACCCAGACTGGCACATCCTGGAGGGCAAGAGTGACATTTCTTTTTGTTCCTTGCCATATCCCTAAGTGCCTGGAGTAGTACCTAGTCAACCCAAGTGCTCCACAAATACTCATTGAGGAACGAATGCCTTCCTTCTCTCCAGATCACTTAGGGCCTTTGTGATGCACTGAATATACATGACCTCCCTCAGGTATCACTGTTTTTATATGAATAGCTTCAAAAGTCATTTTAGCAATGTGGGCCTCTGTTTCCTCATCAAGAGAATAAAGTTGTATCTAAGGTCTCTTGAATAGAAGTAACATCCTCAGAACCTTCTTCACTATGCAGAGAAGGATATAGATTCAGACATATGAAGAACTATGCCTTAAGTTGCTCCTTTTGAGCACCTGCTGAGTGCTAGGGATGCCAAGTGAGGCCAAGACAGGTGCTATGGGAACCAGGTACCAGGTGAAAACAGGTGATGCCAGGTGAAGACAGGTCTTATGGGAACCAGCAGGTAGAAAGCTAAGTGCCGTGGAGGAAGATTGAGAAGAAATGGAGGAGGGGCCTGGAGTGACAGAACCTGAAAAGAACCTGCTTCTCAGTAGCCCCAAGTCCTGTGTGTGCCTGGCTCAGCATGTCCTGGGAAGCACGCTTTTCTGGGATAAGGCAGTTCTGACACCTCCCTTCTCAGTGTATACTTCCACTAAAGATCCTTCAGACTCTATTCAGACGAAATGATGAAACCAGGTACTAATAACTGAGTCTCAGAGGCAGCAGTAGGCAGGCTTTTATTTCACAAAGTACGTCAATCCCAGTAGGAGGAGTTAATGCAAGTGTGTCTGAATAAACCCCAAGAGGCTTCAGTGAAGCAGATTGAATAGGGGACTGAGGCATCAACTTGAGTAAACAGCTTAACTCAGCTCACAGAGCCGCCCACATAACAAGGGACGACTGTAACAACTGGAGCCTCCAACTCCCTTCACCAGACACAGATATGAAAACTAACAGGTTTTACTCTCTCTAAATCCCTTAGAAACATTCTGCTTGCTTTTGTTTTGTTTTTTGACTTGAATAGTTTTAGGTTTACTTTCGTCTAAAGAAAGATTTTTTTGGCAGGGTGTAGTGTCTTACACCTGTAATCCCAGCACTTTGGGAGGCAGAGGCAGGCAGATCACCTCAGGTCAGGAGTTCAAGACCAGCCTGGCCAATACGGCAAAACCCTGTGCCTACTAAAAATACAAAACCTAGCCGGGTGTGGTGGCTCGTGCCTGTGGTCCTAGATACTTGGGAAGCTGAGGCGGGAGAACCCCTTGAACCCGGGAGGCGGAGGTTGTAGTGAGCTGAGATCATGCCAGTGCACTCCACCCTGGGCGACACAGCGAGACTCTGTCTCAAGGGAAAGAAAAGGAAAAAAGAAAAGTTTCTTTCTTCTTTTTAAAATTGACCCATAACAATTTTACATGTTTATGAGGTACACAGGGATACCACAATACATATAATGTACAGTGGTCAGGTCAGGGTAACTACCATATCCATCATCTCAAATGTTTATCATTTTTTTGTGTTGGAGTATTTAATATCTTCCTTTTAGCGACTTGAAACTACATATTATTGCTAACTACAGTCATTCTACACTGGTCTAGAAAACCAGAACTTATTCCTCCTATCTAACTATAATTTTGTATCCTGTAACCAGTCTCTCCCCGTCCCCCTCCCTGTGCCCTTCCCAGGTGCTAGTATGCTCTGGTTTATTTTTTACTTCTATAATGCCAATCTTCTGTTTTCTTGCTAACCATTTCCATTTGTTTTCATTATCTCCCATTGTTTCTTTTTGAAAAGATAATCCCAGAGTTAGTAAATTAGGAAAACTGTTTGAGATTAACTTTTTTTAGATTCCACATATGAGTGAGAACATGTTGTATTTAACACTCTGTGCCTGGTTTTCTGACCTCTGAATGCACCAGCCACGATTTCACCCACTCTCTCTGAGTACCCTGGAAGCTTTCCGCCTAAAGCCCTTCCATGGGTACTAATAAGTGAGGCTCAGAGGCAGCAGCAGGCAGGCTTTTATTGCACAAAGTATGTCAATCCCAGTCAGAGGAGCTAATGCAAAAAGTTAGACTCTGATCTGGCATCAAGCAGATAGGAGCAAATTAAAAACACTGTCAATGTCTAACCTAAGCTAATTAATCTCATCAATATAATAATTGACTGTTTTACAAATTAAAGAAGGCAAACATGAACAGCAGTGGAAAGTCACAGATAAGCCCTGCCAGTCTGATTCAAGTTCAGGGAGACAATCCCACAGTCCTTTCAGGTGCGCAAACTCTACTCCTCCAACTCCCTGTTCTCTTTCTTCCTCTATTCAGCCTCAAATCACCTTGCAATATGCTGCTGACAGAGAGTGAGCCACCAGCTTTGAGGATTGGACAAAGAATAAGGGTTCTACACAGAAGAAACAAAGAAAGTCGGAGTACAAACTGAGTCTAGGAGATAGATGGGTCACGGGAGTCAATAAAACACCCCAAAGTTGCTTGCTTTCCAATAAAGAGACAACCTGTATCTCCTGCCAGGAATAAGCAGCCCGGGTATGACACAGGCAATGGAGACCTTCAGCACTTTAGTGTTTCATGGATTTGTCAGTAACGGAATCAGAAGATGTCTCTGGAGAATAAAACACAGCACAGTGCAACTCTGAGGATGTCAAAGTGTATGAGGCAGATGAGATTCTGTCTCTGAAACCAACATGGTAGTAACCTGAACCAAGTGGAAATGCCACTTTTATGGATCAAAACCACTGAGTGTCGGCAATTCACATGCTTCAAAGACAACAGACACACACAGCAACAGTCCAATGAGCAATGTCATAAAACAACTTGTTTTGAGAACACCAGAGTTCCTATTAGGCTACTGGTTTGATCAAAGATTCTGTTCCTGATAGGACTTAAAGTTATGTCATAAAAGCAAAGGTATCATTTCTTTCAAGTTATTGATAATAGTAGCAGTATCTTCCAGGGGCTATAAAGTAGGCATATATAACAACAAATTTATAGTTTAAAAAAAACCCAAACCTTCAAAATCCTAAAAACTGATATGTTTTATAGACAGGTATGAGTTCACAGATTAAAACACTGAGTATCTGTTGTCTTTGAGCATTTTTGGGTAGAAATGTTTCTAGAATTTATTATATATTTTCCTGCCTTCTTAAGTAGAAACATGATGAGACATTTTTCTTGATGATTCAAGGACATGAATTACTATATTGTGCTCTAAAACAATGATGCCCCAACCAGGTATATAAAATTGTTTGTTGCAAGAGTAAAGACTTAAAGATTCTGTCTCTTGTGCTCCATTATTTATATGGGTTTTGTGCAACTGAATTAAAACTACTGGGTACCTCTACATTAGTTTGCTAGGGCTGCCTTCACAAAATATCACAAACTGGGTGGTTTAAACAGAAATTTATTTTCTCAAAGTTCTGCAGGCTTCAAGTCCAAAATCCATGTGGATATAAGCTTCATTACTTCTGAGGCTTCTCTCTTTGCTTGCAGATGGCCACCTTCTCACTGTGGCCTCATTTTAACTTAATCACATCTCTAAAGATGTTCCCTATAAATACAGTCACATTTTGAATTACTAAGGCTAGAACTTCAACTTAAGGACTTGAGGGAGACAATCTGGCCCATAACAAGCTCCTATGCCCAGATGCTATTAGAGCTCAGGTTCTTAGATATACCCACGTTCAAATCAAGACCATGTCACTTCCAGCTCTGGTACCTCAGTAGAGAAGTTGTTCAGCCTAAATCTAAGTTTCATGATACCTACATCTCATCAGTTTACTGCAATGCATGGAAGAGAATATGTGTAAACGTTGCCTCACACATGTAAAGGATTCAATAAAGGTGTTATTTCAAAACAAAATTTTAGTTTGGAATTTTAAAACTATCTTTTTATAAGCTGCCATGTATATTTCCCTATAGCTGTGCCTTTCCCTCTATAATCTATTAAATTATAGGCTTGAAAACCAGGTAATTAAACTTCTAGAATTAAATGTAAAGGCCCAAAATCAAGACCTGTGAATACACAGCACAAACATCAAAACATGGGATTTTGGATCTGTCTTCTGGTGCTACATAATTTATTCAATGTTGCAAGCCACTTAAAACAGCAGCACAAAGAAGTCTGAGAAGCTGAACTGTCTTACACAAAGTCCGCACAAAGGAAGTGAAATACTCAGAATACTCTTAGCTACTTTCAAGTATCATTCTGAAGCAGATGTCAGGAAATTTTTTCTGACAGACAGTAAATGTTTTAGGTTTTGTGGTCAATGGTTTCTGTCCAACTATTCAACTCTGCCAATGTAGCCGGAAAGCAGTCACAAATGATACAGAAGCAAACAGGTGAGGCTGAACACCGATAAAACTCTTTATGGACAATGAAATTTGATTTTCATAAAACTTGACTCTGTCAGAAAACATTATTTTTCTTTTTCTTTTTTGTCCCAACCATTTGAAAATAAAAGCCATTCTTAGCTCAGGCAACACAGAAACAGGTGGTGGGCTAGAGCAGGTCCGGGGGACCTAGTTTGCCCACTTGGTTCTAGTCTTTTTGTTCCTCCCCCACTCCCCACCTCTGAGATGGAGCCTTACTCTATTGCCCAGGATGGAGTGCAGTGACATAATCTCAGCTCACTGCAACCTCTGTCTCCTGGGTTCAAGCAATTCTCCTGCCTCAGGCTCCCGAGTAGCTGGGATTATACGCATATACCACCATGCCCAGCTAATTTTTGTATTTTTAGTAGAGATGAGATTTCACCACATTGGCCAGGTTGGTCTTGAACTCCTGACCTTGTGATCACCTGCCTCGGCTTCCAAAGTGGTGGGATTACAGGCGTAAACCATCATGTCTGGCCCACTTCATTCTACTCTAAAAGCTCAACAAGTATTTGTTGATGGCAACAACATGTTTCTACTACTGAAAATAATTTGAAAACTAAGAATCAGTCCAGCATCCCCCATTGCCTCTTCCCATCTTCTTTGTTTGAAAACTACCCATGTTGTAGCAGCTCCCTACCTTGCCTTAATCAAAAGCCACTGTAAATCAAGCCCAATTAAGTTCACTTACCGAACACTTTTTAAATAGAGTTTCAATGCATCTCTTCATAAGTAGGGATAAAGCAATATCCTGACTAAAGGCACCAGGGCTACCAATGACAGGAACAGAGGCCAGGCATGGTGGCTCATGCTTATAATTCTAGCACTTCAAAAGGCTGAGGCAGGAGATGGCTTGAGGCAACAAGTTTGTGACCAACCTGGGCAACAAAGCAAGACCACTCTCTCTGCAGAAAAAATTTAAAAATGGCCAGGTGCGGTGGTGTGTGCCTGTAGTCCCAGCTCCTCAGGAGGCTGAAGTGGGAGGATCAACTGAGCCCAGGAGTTAGAGGCTGCAGTGAGCCAGCATGGTGCCACTGAACCCCAGATTGAGTGATAGAGCAGGACCCTATCTCCAAAAATAAAAGTTTGTATACTGCATGAATATAAAAACTGCATTTTTACCAAATAGTCATGGTAACTGTCTTGTACTCTTTCACCTGTTCTCATATGATTCCTAGGCAGATGTTGCTGTATCTTTTAGAATGAAGGGTGATGGAGTTCAGGACATGCTACCCCCAAACAGGGCACCTTAGCATTTGAGAGAACAGCAGAAGCAGGAAGGCCATTTTCATCTTCCTCCCAACCTTCTCCCCTAAAGCTGTGCCCTTCCTTTGAAGAAGACCCTCATTCCAAGGGAGCCCACCCTATACCTTGAGAAAAGAAATGCCTTATCTTTGAAGCACAGAGATGCCAAGAAGAATCTGAACAAATAGTCCTTGCTAAATTCCTCCAGTGTATTAACTTTTAGATCATACCCACTTTTTTTTTTTTTTTTTTTTCTCCAAGACAGAGTCTTGCTCTGTTGCCCAGGCTGGAGCACAGCGGCCCAGTCACAGCTCACTGCAGCCTCAAACTCCTGGGCTCACACAGTCCTTCTGTTTCAGCCTTCTAAGTAGCTGGGACTATAGGCACACGCCATCACTCTGGGCTAATTTTTTAAATTTTTAGTAGAGATGAGATCTCGCTCTGTTGCCCAGGCTAGAGTGCAATGGTGCAATCGTAGCTCATTGCAGCCTTGAACTCCTGACCTCAAGCAATCCTCCCACCTTGGCCTCCCAAAATGCTGGGAGTACCTGTGTGAGCCACTGGGCCCAGCCAGATCATACCCTTCATTCTCCAACAATTTGTCTATACAACTGTCCCTAAAAACATGTAAGCTTCCCTGTTTCTTTGGCTCTTCATTTCTAAAGGTTTCTATGTCATGTAAAACTTATATTAACTAAATGTGTTTGCTTTTATCTTGTGAATTTGTATTTTATTATAAGTGGGTGAGAAATATTTTCTTCTCTACAAAGGAAAATAAAGAGATGTTAAATTGTTTGCTGGAAAGAATTTAGAGTTTTTGGTAAAGCAGAGAATGAGAAGAACATTGCTGAATTACCAACCTAAGCTTTCTTCCAAATAGACCATGAAGACTTTACTCGGTTCCTTCCAGAAATGGAAGTGTGTACGTTTTAGGGGTGAAAAGATTCTGACATAAATACTCTCATGGGCATGTATTACAAGGATGACTACCAATAACAGCATCTTTGTAATGCTCATTGTTAGCATCTGGGTAAGTCAAAGATTGACTGTACTGATTAATTGGGTAACAATAATCTCAGTGATTTGCCATCAAAGGAGTAGAAGTGTTAAGAAAGGAAAAAACGGCCGGGCACGGTGGCTTAAGCCTGTAATCCCAGCACTTTGGGAGGCCGAGGCGGGTGGATCACAAGGTCAAGAGATCGAGGCCATCCTGGTCAACATGGTGAAACCCCGTCTCTGCTAAAGATACAAAAAATTAGCTGGGCATGGTGGTGCGTGCCTGTAATCCCAGCTACTCAGGAGGCTGAGGCAGGAGAATTGCCTGAACCCAGGAGGCGGAGGTTGCAGTGAGCGGAGATCGCGCCATTGCACTCCAGCCTGGGTAACAAGAGCGAAACTCCGTCTCAAAAAAGAAAGAAAGGAAAGAAAGGAAGAAAGAAAGAAAAGAAAAGAAAGAAAGAAAGAAACAAGCACAACATGTCTAATATCCATCCCCAAAGGAAAAGGGATTGCAATTCATTTTATTTGGCTGGTACTTTTCCAGAAAATAATTTCCTAGTAATGAAGCATACCAGCTTTACTCTAAAAAATTGTCTGTTTCCAGCAAGCAATTTAAAATATTGTTTGTTTCCAGCAAACAATTTAACATCTCTTTATTGCCCCTTGTTGGGAAGAAAAGATTTCTCACCCATCATAAAATTCATGGCCAGGGCACCTATAATAATTTGAATACTTTAAGCAACATCAAATGAATCAAATAATGGGTAATCATAATTTCAAAACCTTAAGAAATATCAAATGTGTCAAATAATAGGTCAGTACAAAGCCAACAGAACAGTATTTTTCACTGAGAATAGTTGTATTCATATAACAAGAATTCATTGATCTGCTAACTTGACAAACCAAGAGGCACCTTTTTCATTGAGTTTATCCTTAAGTGCCCCTTGCACTGATTTCCTAAATGAACACTTGTTTTGCATGAATGCAGACTTTCTTAGGAAGTACGGTGCAATCTGAATACCAATAATAAGATGTCTATTCCCACCCCCCCCCTTTATTAAACAGAAACTACAACTTTTTCCAATTCTCCTCTGGGAAGACTATCTCATCTATTCAAGATTATAAACTAATTTTTAACATTTAATTAGATAACTCGATGTGAAGACTATGCATGAAATAATCATGTAAAATCCCACCGAGAAAAAAGCAAACCTTTTCCCTTGAAACTGCTCTTATTCCTGTTCTATCTTCACATTATCACCACACTCTATAATCATTCTGAGAAATGTTTACCCAACACTGACCCAGCTGTAAACTTTCTGTAGCCCCGTGGAAACACTTACTTCTGGGAAGAATGAATGACTCTCAATACAGAACAAACATACTCCAAAGAAAAGGAACGGTGACTTCTAAATGATCTGAGGAACAGACAGCTAGGTAAAGACAATGGAGGCAGAGTTATGGAACAAAAAATTAAGTTGTGTTGGCAAGGGAACAGGCATTCTTTGGAAAGTGAGATAACAGGTCTGTCTAGTCTAGGGCTACATTTAATACAGTTTTTTTCGGATTTCACAATACAAGCTAGAATTCCACCTCTGTTTATTTCAGGGTAGATAATTCACCCCAGACCTTTGAATAATTATTTCATATGATCTACATGAATAGTGTACTATTACTCATTATCAAGTAATTACTAAGACAATCAACTAGATATAACCCAAAGAGAATGATACACAGTAATTTGGGTGGTGGAGAGGGGGTAGGGAGGAAGGAAGAGTTGCGAGTCACACAAAGGGAGGTGATTCACCTGTAAAGGTTGAAAGTCGGGGGTGACAAAGTGTTCCTGGCAGAGAAATCACAAGGCCCAGGTTCCAGGACGACACTGGTAACTAAGAAGTGTGTGACCTTGTGCATGACAAGATGGACTGTTTCAAAGATTGGCTCTCATGGATCAAAAGGAAGGACTGTGCTGAACGCTCTTTGAGATTCCTTCCAGTGTCCAAATACCAATTTATATCTCCACCTAAGTTATGTGCCTTACTAGGTCGGGCTGGGGAAATTCGGCCTTCATCCATCTAATCTGGCACAGTGACCCAGCCGTGGGGCATGCGCCTGGCCTCATCCTTCACCTGAGGACGCTCCTCCATGGCAGAGCGCCCCGCGGGTCAGTTGTGCGGGGACGTGTCGCTTCTAAGTTTACGGGAAGCCTCGCACACCTGAAGTTGAAGAAACTGCTGAATCAGGGTACCCCCATTTAATCAGATCTTAGGCAATCCGATGCTCCCTTTGCTCTCTCTCACCCCTCCTCCCACTCTGAAAAGAAACCAGATCGGCCCGTCTGCCCAGAGGTCACCTGGGAAGAGCAGAGTGATGTCACTCAGTTACCCCCAAAACTGCCTCCAAGGTACAAAAGAGCGGGAATATCTGTATAATCCAAAGGGGCTGCAGACTCCGGAAGGTGACCCTGTAGAAGGTGTTATTACTAGACTGTGCAGCGTCGGCCTCTGGGATGGGGTCAGGAGGAAGGTGAGCGCTAGCGCGTTTCCATCACCCCGCTGCCTCGCCGCGCGGCGGTCAGGTGCGGCTACACATTCAGACCCCATAGATTGGCTTAGAGGATTGCAAAAAAAGAACTCGGTGGGGAAGGAAGCCCCTGCAGCCACCCGGGCCGAAGTTAGGGACCACTTCCCCAGAGTTATAGACGGCGACAACCAAGTCACGTCTGGAGCAACCTCTCTGGCTTCCGCTCCGCGGCGCTTGCCCTCCCCGAGTCACCGAGTCACCGCGGCAGAGGTCGGGGGGCGCCAGAAAAGGGAAGGTCGGAAGGTCGCGAGCACAGTAGAGGAAGGTCGGCTGGAGGCGTGGGGATGGCGAAAGGTGGGGGGTGGGGTGGGAGGGCTCGGGGGCAGGGGGTGCGTGGGGGGGGAGCGAGGTGGCCGGGGCGCGCAGGATACCCTACCTGTGGTGGAGAGCACGGTGCTGGCGAAGAAGAGAGCGGAGGTGAAGTCCCAGTTCCAGTTGCCCGAGGCGTTGCTGAGCACCGACACGCCGTAGTTGCTGGCCTCCAGCACCCGGCCCAGGAACTGCTCGAGCTGCTGCTCGGACAGGCACTCGTGTTCCTCCAGGAAGCGCCGCTTCAGCTTGCGCAGCTCCTGGCGCAGCAGGTCCTCGTAGGGCAGCTCCACCGAGGAGAAGACCACGGCGCCGAAGACCAGGTAGAGCAGGTAGCCGAGCACCAGGAAGCCGAAGCACCAGGCCGAGCGGTGCCGCTCCACCAGGCGCACGCACGAGCTGCCGGCCAGGGACTGCAGCATCTTCTTCTCCGCCGCCGAAGCCAAGGCCAACGCCGCAGACCCGCCCGAGCGCTGCCCGCCGCCCCCTCCGGCCCCGCCGCCCCCGCCCCCGCCCCCGCCCGGGCCCGGCTCCCGCCGGCCGCCCGCTCCCTCGCGCGCCCGCCCGAGCACGCCCGTTCCTCCGGGCAGCGCCGGCTCCCGGGGATTGGCTCTCTCGGGCGTTGTTTCTTTTCCTTCTTTTCCTGTTTCCTTGCAATATAAAAAGCCCAGATGATGTGGCGCTGACGTGGTTGCCGGCTCAGGTAACCCGAGAGTCAGCGGAGACCGCGCGCAAACTTGGCCTGAGAGCGGGGGCTGGGCTGCGGGACACACCGCCCTCTGCGCGGTTTCCAGAGGTGGGGCGGGCGCTCGCTGGCACCCAGACCCCGGCCCGACCGCCACTAGCTCCTCCCGCTCCCTCCCTCCCTGCCTCCAGTAGCCAAACTCCAGCGGACCGCGCGGCGTGTGCGTGTGTGTGTGTGCGTGTGTGTGTGTGCGTGTGCGTGTGTGCGCGCGTGTGTGTGTGTGCGTGTGTGTGTGTACGTGTGTGTGTGTGTGTACGTGTGTGTGCGCGTGTGCGTGTACGTGTGTGTGTGTGCGCGCGTGTGTGTGTGTGTGTGTGTGTGCGTGTGCGTGTGTGTGCGTGTGTGTGTGTGTGCGTGTGTGCGTGTGTGTGCGCGCGCGTGTGTGTGTACGTGTGTGTGCGCGTGTGCGTGTACGTGTGTGTGTGTGCGTGTGTGTATGTGTGTGTGCGCGCGTGTGTGTGTGTGTGTGTACGTGTGTGCGTGTGTGTGTGCGCGCGTGTGTGTGATCGCGCGCATGTAGTGGGGGCCGCTTCCGGGCAGTGCGCTGGCCGTCCGAGCCCCCAGTCGGAGCTCCTCCTGTTTCCCACTTACTTTCTCCTAATCAAAGCCACTATGACAAAACAGCAAGCGCTGAAATACTTTCCTTCTTTGTCTTATTGGCCGAAGGGTTGAGCAGTCTGCTCCCAGTAATGCCCATGAAAATACCAGAAGCTCAGAGTCTGAAGGTACCTGAATCAGCCTCCTCTCCCACCCATCCCCTCACAAAGAGGACTTGAGAGTAAAGGAGAGCCTCAGAGAAGTCCTGTGTCTGAGCTGGAATTTTTAAAACATGACCTTAGTTTTACAGTGAAAAAACATCCCAATGTGTCAACTACCAGAAGAAACTGAGCTTTCTCAAGTGATATTTCTTTTTAAAGTGACAAAAATGTGGACAAGGGTCAGCGAGCTGCCTGATTATGGATGAAAATAAAAATTGGTGTACCCTTTCTGGAAAGGCAATTTGGCAATATGTCTCAAGAACCTTGAAAGAGTTTATGTGTTCTGATTTAGTGATATGTCCTGAGAAAAAACAATCAGAGAGGCACATACTTACAGAGACTGTTCATGGACCATATCTATATATGCATACACATAGTTGTCTAACATACTGCATGTACATGTGAGACACACACACTGTATATGTGAAATAATGAAGACTCAGAACGATCTCAATATTCCAGAATAGAGAATGGTTAAATAAGTTATGGCATCTCTACAGCATGGGTACCATATAGACATTAAACACATTAAAGATGTGTCTGACGACTATTGAAGCAAAACTGTGTAGAATCTCAAATATAAAATATTTGTATTCAGTTACAAAATAAAACTATATCTGCGTTATTAATCAACTACATAGGAATAAAACTAGCTCCTAGCAGTTGTCTTTGGGTAATAGTAGAATGTATAGATGACTTTCTTTTTTTGTACCTTTTGATATTTTTCAATTTTTCTACCATGGACCTATATTATTTTTGTCAACAGGAAAAACATTAAAAATAAATAAAACTGAATTGTACAATTAATCATTCCAACACCTAGCTGAACATTTGCTTACTTTACCAAAGTTCTCTAATCAAGTCATATTTTATTTTCATAGAAACTCATGCAAATGTCTAACATACATATCACTGCTTTTTCACTTTTAGTAAATAGCCTTACCTCTTACATTACTCAGAAGGTTGAAGCCAGCCCTCCACTTTACTTCTCTGCCCTTCTGAATTTACTCATCAGTAATCCAGTTTTTTCCTTTTCTGTTACCCCGAGGAGAAACGCACCTCCTTATTTTCAAGGTGAAAGGAAGCACTTAACCCCTCTCAGTCCTCAGCCTCTGGGAACCCTTCCCCAGCAGCGAGTGTCCTACTTTTTTAGAACTCAAATTCTTCCTTCTCCCTCAAGTCTCCATCCTGCACTGTCTTTCCCTGAAAGGTGCTCTATAACCCTTGCTTGCCCTATCCTATCCTTGGTATTTTGCATCTTTGCCCTGTTCAGAGACCTCTTTGTTCCTGAGGCTACCCCCAGCTGTAGCAGACCCTCAGAATTCTCCTCCTGCCTCTCATGATCATTTTTCTCCCTATGTCTCTCCTTGCCTGATTCCTTCCGCTTGGAGAGTTCCTCCTCCATCTGCATCTGTAACACAGTTTACAGCCTTCAGGACCTGTCTCACTCGTGAAACCTCTGATGCCCCAACAGGATGTGAGTTCCTCTTCCCAAGCCATACAACCTCTGAATGCTAGATTGTGTGAGGTACTTGTGATGAACTGCAGGTGAAGATGTGGTTATATTATCACATTCAAATATGCATGCATGTCTATGGCAGCTTTGAAATATGGTTGTAAATTCTTTGACAGTCCCTCACTGAAAGGTAGGGTTTGTGTCCCCTATCCTTGAAACTTGTGACTACTTCAACCAGCAGAGTATATCAGAGATGATACCAGGTGATTTCCAAAGCTAGATGATAACAGGCCAGCAGCCTCCAACTTTGTTCATTGGAACACTCTTGGAGCCCTGAGCCATCACGTAAGCTGTCTGATTACCTTGAAGCTGCCATGCCGGAGAGGCCACATGTAGGTGTTTCAAGTGACAGCCCAGTGGAGCCCAGCTTCCTTATCATTCTCACCAAGACACCAGATAGATGAGTGCAGCCATCTTCAACTCTCAAACCAGGGCATCCACCTGCTGATTACCACTGGGTGACTTGCCTCTGTCTATGTACCCAGGAACTTAGAAGAACTCCGAGCTGAGCTCTGCCTGAATCCTGATTGATATATGGACAGATGGCTGTCTTAAGCCATTGAATTTTGGGCTGGCTCATTTACAATAATAGGTAACTGGAACCACATGCATCTGAGTAAATTGAACTTTAAAAATTCTTATTCTTCAGATGAGTTTGCCATTTTCTCCATAGTTCACTTCTCTGGCTGAAACTCTGCCCCACTTCTACATCATAACTACGCCAACGATACCAAATATTTTAAAATCATGTTCCCCTCAGACTACAAGTAGAAACTGGAAATACCATGGAGATGGTCTGATGGGGGCATAGATCCCATCCTGCAGGGTGAGATAGGTTGAGTGGAGCCTGGATGTGGGGCTGGGGAATGCAAAGACTTCTGTGGTTCTGGCTCTCTGGGTTGGTGGGAATCCCTATAATACGGTTTGCTGCCTTCCTTCCTCTTCCTGGGCTACTGCTCTAGACAGATGCTCCTGTCCTCAAAGAAGTTAGCAATCTTGGAAATGTTAGCATTTTTTCTTCTAAAGTTTGAAAACTTTACCCCACATGATTTGTGTCTACCTCACTGCTGATTAGTTACTTCTCTCTGGACCTCTCAACATGGATTAAGGGACGATACAAGCTGACATTTCTGCTGACTCACCCCCACCTAGCATGCTACAGGCTATCCCCAAACATGTTTTAGAAGAGAATGGGAATATGGAAGAAAACTCAAAGAAGAGTGCAGAGGTGCAAAAGAAGAGCTCAAGGCAGGGAAGGAGTGGGGGAGGAAAGAGAGAGGGAAAGAGGTCACGGCTGTTTTCTGCTTCCTGCGTCAGCATTCTCTGTAACTGACATAATCTGTGGACTGGTGACAATGCTTTGTGAGAAACAAATCTTGGGCTTGGCACAGAGCCTTGCAAGTGAATCTGATGTAGAGCTAATGATGTAAATGATCACTAGTGTGTTGTATGATACTTAGGTGTCAATGGGCTTAATGATCTCAACAGGTTTAGATGATGAGAACAATTTGTAGAGACAGTGGTTCTACAGGAACTTGCGGATCAAAAAGTGAAATTCACAAATCCAGGGTTGGAAAAATCCAGTCAATCAGCAACAAGTACAAAAAGTTAGCATTTTCAATTCTACCTCTGGATATGTACCCCAAATAATTGGAAGCAGGGACTTGAACAGATATTTGCATACCCATGTTCAAAGCAGCATTGTTCACCGTAACTAAAAGGTGGAAGCAACCCAAGTGTCCACCCACAGATAAACGGATAAAAATTATGGTACATACATGCAATTATATAGTATTCAGTCTTAAGAAGGAAGGAAACTCTGACACCTGCTCTACATTGGATGAACCTTGAGGACATTATGCTAAATGAAATAAGTCATTCACAAAGACAAATACTATATGAGTCTACTTGTATGAGACACCAAGAATAGTCAAATTCTCAGAAACAGAAAGCAAAATGATGGTTGCCAGGGGCTGGGAGAAGACAGAAAGCGGATCATCGTTTAATGAGTATGGAGTTTCAACTGTTCGAAACGAAAGAAGTTCTGAAGGTAAATGGTGGCCATGGCTGCTTAACAGTATGAATGTACTTAATGCCACTGAATTGTGCACACAAAAATGGTGAAAATGGTAAATTTGATGTTATGTGTATTTTATGGCAATTCTAAAAAAAAAAAGTTAGCATTTGGATTGACAAAGGGGTCACATGCATTAATAGCGAGCTGAAGCTCTTCCACCAGCCAGTGAGCTCCCAGGCTTTATCTGTGACATGGGGTCCCTTGAAGAAACAGCCTCCATTTCCGGAGAGTGCTGGATCGTGCAGCTGGGGCACAGGACAAGAAACCTGAAAGACCTGGCACAGACCCAGACGCAGGGCACCTGGCTGGTGATGGTCTGGAAATTTTGCTTAGAGAAGTGGCTGGAGGATTCCAAGTGCTTTCCCCAAGTAGAGCAAACTTAGGAGGATCTGGTAGCTGCATATGGAAAAGAAATGTGAGTTTGTTTTGTATGTTTTCAAAGGGCAGTGCTAAGATTAAGGGGTGGAAGATACAGAGTGTAACATTTAAAATTCACAGTACGAGCGAACATTCTATTAATTTGCATTGACTATCCATGGAATGAGCTACCTCTAGAAACAGTGAGCTCCCTGTCATGAGTGTTCAAGCTAAAGGGAAAACTGACAAAAATGGAGAGGTAGAATGAAGAGCATTCACCTGATGTCATTCAAGGTTTTTTCCAAGTCTGAGATTTTATGGTTCCAGCACCTACAAGGTCAAAGGCATGCGGAGGGAAAGAATGATCCAAAAAGTCACCCTGAGATGCCTCTGAAAATTTCTGGATTTACAAGCAGGGACGCCCAGAAGGTTCCAGCCCTGAGTCTCTGACTCAGTGGTGCCACGTCCAGGTGTCAGGGAACACAGACAGAGCAGGCGCTCAGCTTCTCTGTCTCTGTTACCCTCAGCTGAGGGTGTTGCCAACTCTTATAGTGGTGGGAGGTGGCTATTCTTTGAGGCATGCAGATCAGGGCAGTGACAGATGATGCTCCTTCAGGTCCTCTTTCTGCCCACACGGGCCCGTGGTGGCCTGTCCACTGGTGACCTGAGTGATGCCTATCATTTTTCTGCCTTCATCACTGTCTCTTACCCATGCCCTCCAATCACACTTTACCTATGAATGTTAAATCACCATTGATCCCTACTCATCTCTCATTCAACACATGCTCCATGAATATGAGAGGTAAGGAGAGAAAGGAAAAGAAGAAAGGGATCTCCTAGAAGCAAGCAAAGAAAGATTGGTGAGAAAGAGATCAATGACAGGGTGAGGAGCTGATGGTATTCCAGTGCCATCCATTGCTCTGACCTGTCATGGATATTTGGAAGGTGTCCCCAGCTCAGCCATGCACTGCCCCACCCTCTCTGGCCTCAGAGTGCTCCCGTGCTGAAGTGAGATGGTCATCTCAACACTCACTCAGCTGCCTCATTGCCTTTTCCCAAACAGGCCATATGTGTCAGCAGCTTGGAATGGGCTTATGCACGCTTGTCTGCTCCCGTGATTTAAGACGATGACTATATCGGGGGCGGTGGCCTTGACGCCAAGAAAGAGAAGGAAAACAAAAGGTGGATGATATATATTTTTTGCCTCCTGGAGCAGTCTAGCCTTGGCTGCAAGTTATTATCAGTGTACTGAGTCTTATGGGCACTGGGCTGACCCCTGCACAACAGCACCTGATCTGTCAGCAGTTGGCAACACAGGACAACACACTTTATAAAGCACTGCGTCTGCATGTGAAGGTGTCAGCAGCACAAACGCAGGGCACTGTGTGGCACCAGGAAGCTTTCCAGCAGACAGTAGTTTGATACCAAAGGTCAGCTTTTTATCTTTTCAAGCACCTGCATACTCAGAAAGAAAATATTCGGATCTGGGGACACTGGGATTCACCACCTCATCCTGCTGAACTCTAGGGCTGGAATGAGACCTGCAAACACTCACTCCATACAGTTTTGAGTTTCCTACATTAGTACCTCCCTTAGATCCTAGAACAGTTCTGTGCCCTCCCTATCGGTGCCACTTTCACTTGAACATTCCCCTACTTCAAGACCCCAGTGAAATTACCCCTTCAGATAACCTTCTTTAACTATGTAAACACACAAAAACCCATCTCTCCTCTGTCTGAATTCATGCTATATATGCCGTCTGTTTGAGTCACTAGGTCCACATCATGCGCCTCCTAGGGCTATTATTTTTATGAGTAAAGGCATTGTCTCTCCACTAGACTGTACACTCTTAGGGGAAACACATTAAAGATGTGTCTAAAGACTATTGAAACAAAACTGTGTGGAATCTCAAATACGTAAAATATTTGTATTTGGTTACAAAATAAAACAATATCTGTGCTATTAATCAACTGCATAGGAATAAAACTGGCTCCTAGCAGTTGTCTTTGCGTAATAGTAGAGTATGTAGATGCCTTTCCTTTCTTGTACCCTTTAATATTTTTCAAATTTTCTACCGTGGATATATATTATTTTTGTAAACAGGAAAAACATTAAAAATAAAACTGAATTGTACAGTTAATTACTGAGTCTCTTGCTTCTTTTTATTTTCTATGATATTCTTTCCTGTGATATGCATACAGCAAATCTTTTTCATTGTTTAATAAATATTCACAATAATTATAGCTCCCTCAGGCAGAAGTGTATTGTTCAATGGAAAATATTTTTAGAACCACAGTCAACCACCCTGTGCTTATGCCATAAATATCTGCGACTGTATTTAATGTGAGGAAATTGGCTCTTAGCACAGGACTTGTCCAAGGAGCTCTAGACAGGGAATGATTCATTTGTGGAGTAATTCTGCTCTATTTGATTTGATGATTCTCCATATATGGTTGATCCTTGAACAGCATGAGTTTGAACTGTGCAGGTCCATTTATACATCAATATTTTTCAATAATTATATTGGAAAAAATTTCAGGAAATAAAACAATTTGAAAAATCTCACAGATATTTCTATATGTAGAAATATTTTTCAATTAAGAAAAATTTAGGTATGTCATTAATGCATAACATACATGTAGATACTATTTTATCACTTACTGCCATAAAATATATGCAAACCATTACATTAAAAGTTAAAAATTATCAAAAGTTACACACAAATACTTAGACCAAACACGGCACCATTTGCAATTGAGATAAATGGAAACAAATGTAAAGATTAACTATAATACTACAGTTAATTTTATGCAATTAAAATTTTTGTGGTTTAAATTTTCAATTTATGCAGTTAACAATGTTGTAGCCACCTCCCGTTGCTGCTGTAGTGAGCTCAAGGGTTGGGAGTGCCATGTGATGCTAATCATCTCTGCGTGAGCAGTAACCCCGCCAGTAAATGGCATACTGCAGTAAACAATGATCTTGTAGTCTCACATATTCTTCATCCTGTGTAGTGCAATACCATAAACCTTGATTAGCACCGTGAGACCCATAAAAAGTGCCACTAGTGATGCTGGAAATGCTCATAAGATGCAGAGAAAGCTCATGATATTACCAGAAAAAGCTGAATTGCCTACTATATACCATAGATTCAGATTTGCCGCTGTGTTTGCCCAACATTTCAAGATAAAAGAATCAAGAGTGAGGACCGTTGTACAAAAATTAATAAAAAGAAAATCTGTAAAGCCATTTCTGCAGCTAAACTGGCACCTGTGAAAATCTTGCACTTCTTGCAAACTACCTTTTTATTTTATATTGAAAATACAGCAGCTGGGTTGCAGTGGCGGGCACTTATCATCCCAGCACTTTGGGAGGCCAAGGTAGGTAGATCCCTTGAGTCCAGGAGTTCAAGACTAGCCTAGGCAACACGGTGAAACTCAGTCTTTCTATTTAAAAAACACAAAAATTAGCTGAGCATAGTGGTCTGAGCCTGTAGTCCCAGCTATTCCAGAGGCTGAGGTGAGAGAATCGCTTGAGCCTGGGAGGCAGAGGTTGCAGTGAGCTGAGATCATGCCACTGGATTCCAGCCTGGGTGACAGAGTGAGGCCCTGTTTCAAAAAAAAAAAAAAGAAAGAAGGAAGAAAGAGAAAGAAAGAGAGAGAAAGAGAAAGAAAGAAAGAGAGAGAGAGAGAAAGAGAAAGGAAGGAAGGAAGGAGAGAAAAGGAAGGAAGCAGGGAAGGAGGGAAGGAAGGAAGGAAAGAAAAATGCAGCTTTTAGGTGGGTGCAGGATTGTTTTAAACAATTGTTTACCTATAGACTCTAATATGACTTAATAAAAAGTAAAGTTATTACATGACAACTTAAAGGAAAAGGAAGGTGAAGGATCTAAAGCTGGAGAATTTAATGCCAGCAAAGGATGGTTTGATAATTTGGGAAACAGTTCCGGCTTAAAAAAAGTCAGGATAACAGGAGAAGCAGCTTCTACCAGCCAAGAGACAGCAGATGATTTCCCAGGCACCAGTAAGGAAATCATGGAGGAGAAAGGATATCTGC
This sequence comes from Callithrix jacchus, assembly GCF_049354715.1. Taxonomy (NCBI): domain Eukaryota; kingdom Metazoa; phylum Chordata; class Mammalia; order Primates; family Cebidae; genus Callithrix; species Callithrix jacchus. The sequence goes on from NC_133520.1 coordinate 51,515,304, forward strand.
CTAAACAGGTTCTTCATGCAAATAAAAGTGCCCTACTCTAGAAAAAAAATGACACAAAGGACGGACATTTATTAGTAAGCAAGAGAAGCAGGCACCAGGATTTAAGTCAGGAAGGGATAGGATTAACCCTACTATTTTGTGCAAGTATAGTTGTGTTTACAATCAGGACTGCACTTATCTATAAAGGTACTAGCCCCTGAGGCTTGAAGGGAAAAGATAAATACCAGCCACTGGTCTTTTGGTTATATAACAAGAAGGCCTCCAAGAAGCACTGAAAAGTGGGAATGCTTTTCCTGGATTGGTCTTATCAGTTTTATCCCTGAACTCAGGAAGCACCTTGTAAGGGGCTGCCTCTTAAAGTTCTTTTGATATTGGACAATGTTCCTGGACATCCAGAATCCCCTGAATTCAACATGGTAGGCATCAAAATGGTCTAATTGCCCCAAACACAGTGTCTCCAATTCAGTCCCTAGATCAGGGATTCATAAGGATGTTTAAGACTCATTATACATGGTACACTATGGAAGGATTGTCAGTGCTACAGCAGACAGAACATCATCTATTCTGTCTGGAAGGATTATACCATAAGAGATGCCATTGTTATTACAGAAATGCCATGAAAGCCATCAAGTCTGAAACAACACATTTATGCTGGAGAAAACTGTGTTCAGATGCTGACCATGACTTTGCAGGATTTGTGATAGAGCCAATCAAAAAAAAAAATCATAAAAGAGATTGTGGATATGGCAAAAAGTTCGGGGGCAGAGATGGTTTCTAGACGTGGATCTTGGAGGAATTCAAGAGATAATAGACACCACACCAGAGGAATTGACAGATGATGACCTGGAGATGAGTGCTTCCAAACCAGTGCCAGAAGATGAGAAAGAAGGCAAAGAAGAAACAGTGCAGTGCCAGGAAACAAATTCACATTAGCCAGTCTGGCAGAAGGGTTCTGATTATTCGAGACTGTTTATGACATGGACCATCTATGTATGGGCACTGAAACTAAAGCAAATGGCAGAAGAAGGATTGGTACCATATAGAATCACTTTTTGAGAAAGGAAAAAGCAAAAAGCCAGACAGAAATTATGACCTTTTTCCATAAAGTTACACCAAGTGTGCCTACCTCTCCTGCCTCCTTTTCCACCTCCTTCACCTCTTCCACCTCTGCCACCCCTAAGACAGCAAGACCAACCCTTCCTCTTCCTTCTCCTGCCCAGCCTACTAAACATGAAACTGATCCACTTCCACTAAATGAATAGTAAATATATGTTCTCTTCCTTATAATTTTCTTAATAACATTTTTTCTGTATCTTATTTTATTGTAAAAGTACAGTATATACAGTATATAGTATATAAAAATATGTGTTATATATTACATACAAATATATGTGTTATATATATAATATACTGTATATACTTGTATATAATATATAGAACACATATTAACAAATATGTGTTGACTATGTTATTGGAAAGGCTCTGGTCAACAGCAGAATATTAATAGTTAAGTTTTGGGGGAGTCAAAAGTTATATGCAGATTTTTGACTGCATAAAGAGTCAGTACCCCTAACTCATATGTTGTTCAGGGGTCAGCTGTATAAAAAAGATCTTTTTGGTTCTATTTAACCTAGTGGAAGGCAAACATCCTCCATTAGATGTTTAATTTTCACTGTCTGCCATGTCCTTAACAAATAAAAAAGGTTGAAGAATAAACAGGCAGTTGATAATGGCAAAACTGAGCAGACAATTAACAGGCTGGTATGAAAACTGAGAGACTGACATTCTAAGCCAGATCATGTAGGCTTAACTACCACTTCCAGCCATCCACTCTTAGGGAAACAACCTTTCTAAGCTTCAGTTTCTCTTTCTGTAAAAATGGCAACAATCTGGAGTTAGTTGCGATTCCTCAAGGCCTTAGAAATAGAAATTCCATTTGACCCAGCAATCCCATTACTGGGTATATATCCAAAAGACTATAAATCGTTCTACTATAAGGACACATGTACACGAATGTTCATTGCAGCACTGTTTACAATAGCAAAGACCTGGAATCAACCCAAATGCCCACTGATAATAGACTGGATTGGAAAAATGTGGCACATATACACCATGGAATATTATGCAGCAATCAGAAATGATGAGTTCGTGTCGTTTGTAGGGACATGGATGAATCTGGAGAACATCATCCTCAGCAAACTGACACAAGAACAGAAAATGAAACACCGCATATTCTCACTCATAGGCGGGTGATGAAAAATGAGAACACATGGACACAGAAAGGGGAGTACTAAACACTGGGGTCTATGGGGGGAAAAGGGGAGGGCCAGTGGGAGGGGGAGGTGGGGAAGGATAGCCTGGGGAGAAATGCCAAACGTGGGTGAAGGGGAAAACGAAAGCAAAGCACACTGCCATGTGCGTACCTATGCAACTGTCTTGCATGCTCTGCTCATGTACCCCAAAACCTAAAATCCAATTAAAATAATAAATAAAATAAAAGAAATGGCAACAATAACCATACCAACCACTTATGATTGGGAAGATAAACGAGGTATGCTTGTAAAGTACTTAGCAGAATGCTGGACACAGAATAAGTTCTCTATAAATTTTTCCCTTTATAAAGTTACAAATCAGGAAGGGCTGTGTTGTTTCACCAGTGTGGAATCTGTAGCACCTTATGTGGTGCCTGTCACAGAGTAAGCATGAAATAAATATTTGTGGGAGGAATATTGGAGGGATCAGGAGGAGGCGAAGAGTAGGAAGAGGGAATTGGGGTGGAGAGACTGTTCAGTATGAATTCAGTGGGAGCGGCCGCGTGTGGTGGTTCATGCCTGTAATCCCAGCACTTGGGGAGGCTAAGGCAGACGGATCACTTGAGGTCAGGAGTTTGAGACCAGCCTGGCCAACAAGGGGAAACCCCATCTCCACTAAAAATACAAAAATTTGCCAGGCACGGTGGCATGCACCTGTAGTCCCAGCTACTTGGGCACGAGAGGCTAAGGCAGAAGAATTGCTTGAACCCAGGAGGTGGAGGTTGCAGTGAGCCAAGATCACACCATCACACTCCAGCCTAGGCAACAAAGCGAGACTTCGTTTCAAAAAAAAAAAAAAAAAGAATTCAGTGGGAGGGAATCTGGCTTCGCTTTGTTTTCCCAACTGGCTTTGCTGTCTTTTATCCTCTGACCAAGCACTTCTTAGTGATGGCCTCTTTGTCGTCAAGAGCTCCATGTACATTCCCGTTCTCCCTCCTGCTGAGGCATCTCTATGCCTGTTGACTGGTCCTTCTCTTCTCTGGAAATTCCCAGTCCCAATCCCCTGTTTCCTCCAGGAAAGTTTCCCTCCACGTCTTCCACTTCTGACCTGAACTCCTGCAGAGCTTAGGGGGTCATTCATTTGGCATCATGACTCTCACTTGTAAGGCACGTTTTTGTCTCTCCATCTCTTCTCCTTGGCTGAAAATCTCTTACAAGATGCTCTCATAAAAAGAACAGGAAAGAAATTTAGGCAACACTAACAAGCCATGTATACCACAGAGAATAAATGGGAAGTGGAAACTGGAATTTGCCCAGTAGCTTCCGTTGTATCTATGAACAGGAGGTGAGATAATTGCTAAAAGTGAGTAAAAAGAAGTTGAGCAGTGGACTTGAGGAAAGATAAATGGGAGAGAAAACTGACAAGAGACAAAAGAGAATGTTGAGATGTGTTGAGAACACCCTTGAGTCAGAGGCCACACATGTGCCGCGGTAATCGTGTCTTCAGTTTTGCCATTTTCTGCGGCAGTCATCAGTTCTTTGACTGATGTGAAGGTAGAGATTTGCTAGATGAGTGGAAGAGTGCAGGAACTAGAGAACTGAAAGGCCTCTTTATAAGGAGATTCGTTAAAATAATGGACCACAGTGTCTACGCTGCATAGAGAAGGAGATAAAGGTAGTGAAGAGCTACTAAATCAGAAGGAAATGGAAGAATTATACAACGGCTGGTTTCCATGTGGTGGGAGACTGGTTATCGTTGGCAGATGGGAACAAAAGATGAAAGGAGAGGAAGCTGTAGTCAGAGGGGAGAAGACTCAGTTCAGAAGAGTGGAGTGAGTTCTGGGTGATGGCCAGCTCTAGCAGTTAGCTATTGCTAAAGTTAAGGGAAGAAAGTCACGAGAAGGGCTGCAAGTCTAGTGATCTGTTTATCCACATTGGAGATGCAGGACAATGCCTGGACCAGGAGAGAGGAAGGCAACATGCCAAGAGCAGAAATCTTCAGGGTCTCGGGAGCGAGTGGGAGGCGAGTGGGTGATGGAGATAGTGGCTGAAAGGAGAAATACTGTGGTCAAGAGTGCCTTTTACTGAAGAAAGGAAGGGCTATTGTTTGAAAGTTGATTCAGGGATTGAGGAGGATGCTAATCCCATCTACAGCCCTGAGGGGTAGTCAAATGAGCATCCTCCTCCCAGGGATGCCAGGACCGTTCCAGGAAAACCAAGCTTCAGGAAGGCAAAGAGGTAGAAGGTATTCTGTGTAGGTGTAGGTGCAGAAGTAGGTGAAGTGGATTTGACTAAAGGGTCCCAGAGGGTACATAAAAAACTTTTCATAGGAGGGGAGCCATGGAAACTCTAGTTACAAGAGAGGAAGCCCAGAAGAAACTGCAGGTGAGAGCAGAGGAGAGGAGGGATACATGGAGAGGTTTCATTTTGCAAGGGGCATTCTGCTGCACAGAATGCACCGGTATGGAGGTTTCAAAGTCAACTACGGTAGCTTGAATGAAGTGCAGCTGAGGCTCAAGGTGAAATGGCCCTTGCCACGTTCCACCTGGCTAGCAGGCAGTGCCTTCTTCTCACCCATCCAGCGTCCTCTATCCCCTCATCCAGTGTCACCCCATGCCCCACTGGACGCAAAAACAGGGTCACTTTCAACTTCAGAAATAACGTCATCATAAACCAAACACCAAACTTGGCTGGTCTTTGTTACTATTCCCTTAATGTGGGGCACACACTAGAAATTTTCATTCTAGATAAGCTATCCACTTAATTTCAGAGCACTTATTTTTCTTTTAAATATTTTTTACTTTTCTCTTTGCTTTTTTCTTAAATAACTTCACTTTTGTTTCATGCTTTAAAGCTTGTAGATCATTTCCATGAAATAACTAATTAAATGAATTCATTATTGTAATTGCATTACAATAACTAAGTAGGCCAGGCAGCATTATTCAATTTCTACAGATGAGTAAACTCAGACTTTGGGAGATCGTTTTTCAAGGGCATCTTTAGTTCAATGCTCTTTCATTGTCACGAAGGGCCTGTCCTTTGAACTGCAAAGTCACAGACAGAGTTACTCTAGAGCGAACACGACTATGATGCCGTTTGGTGATATATTTAAAAATGAAACCTAAGAGTTTAGTAATAATGGCTTCCTGTCATTATTACTTTGTCATCTTTCAAGGACTTTTAAATCACCGAGAAATGTATTTGTTCTTTGCTGAAAACAACATAAACATAGATGACAGTGACAGATAATCAATCATGAGAATGATAAAGGGGGGTGGCTGCACTGGAAACAGGGAGGATGTTTAAAGTCTGTTTAAGGCAACATTCGTCTCTGAAAAATAGGAGTTGATGGGCCTCAGCCAGTGCTTCTAAGATTTTTATTATTCTAAGAGAGTAACTGCCTTTTCAATCCAGATTTTAAAAAGTCAAAAACTTCCTGAATGAGTAATTCTTAAAATGAACTTGGCACTTAACATGTTTGGAGATCTGGGAAGAAGGAAGTTCTTTGTAGTTGTTTTCAATCTTATCTAAACATACTTGGCCAGAGTTATAAGAAGTAAAAATACCCAAAGCGTTCATTCCTTAAAGCGAAACAGATGTAGATTAGGGATTCAGCACATAAATCACGATCAACTTGTAATGACCCTACATCTTTATGGGCTTTTTAGCAAGTATTTTACAATATTCAGTTGACTCATATGATATTGTTGCTTTTGTACGTAGAATGGTGGTTTCCCTGCAATTACATGGTTCAAAGTAATGTTTACCTAAAATGTAAGACAGTTAAAGCTCGTTCTTTGATATATACTCCTCTGTGCAGCCTGAAAAATATCTTTAGTACTCCTTCTCAATTTTTGTTTTCTTTTTTCAAGATAGGTAACCTATAAGGCCCATACAAACATGCGTCAAGAATCTGAACCTGGACTCTTTTTTTTTTTTAGACGGAGTTTCTCTCTTGTTTCCCAGGCTGGAGTGCAATGCCACGATCTACGCTCAATCTCAACCTCCTAAATTCAAGCAATTTTCCTGCCTCAGCCTCTTCAGGAGCTAGGATGACAGGTGAGTCTTCATGCCCAGCTAATTTTTGTATTTTTAGTAGATACAAGGTTTCGCCATGTTGGCCAGTCCGATCTGAAACTCCTGACCTCAGGTGATGCACCCACCTTGGCCTCTCAAAGTGTTGGGATTACAGGCATGACCCACCACACCCGGCCTGCACCTAGACTCTTGATCCTTAGGCTGACACTGCTCTCCACATCCAGATCATGCTCAATGGCTTGTTTCCTAGAGGAAACCTGTCATCCAGAGATAATAGAGAAAAAAAATTAAAAGACCTAAAAACCTGCCCAAGAAATTCTTAAACTCAGCTATAATCAATGAATGCATTATTGCTTTATATTTAATCATCAGCCATAGTCATTTAAGTGGTAAGTAAATATTGCAAACTCTGTCCTCTCCTTTAGTTGTTTTTTCTAGAGTTAAAGGTAAACAAGAATAAAGTTCTCCTCTCCTCCCACCACCATCACCCCAGCATTATATCATATCCAGTTTGAGGGATTTCTTTTACACAATCCGAAATGCTATAAATATATACTGTGGTTAGCTGATTCACATAACAAAATATGATTGAACATGTGTTATGCATCAGGAGGCTGAGGAAATATCACCATGGAAACTTTGATGCTAAGTTTATACCTGCACAATTTTCACTTGCAAAATTACAGTTGCAATTATCTTTGTCCAGAAAATTGGGCCTCTTCATCAGAAGCAAGGAATTACCTTCCCATTTTACTTACCACTGATGTTGAAGGTGAACATTAGTCTAAACTGTCAGTATGACTTGCCATTTTTTTAGTGCTAAAGCAACAATAGCAATCGTCCTCACATCTGTATTTCTCTATAAAGTTAACAGAGATAATGTATATGAAAGCATGAATATTCAGCCAATATGCATCACCTCAAGGTGTGATTATACTGTTGCTAATAGTGGTTATATGTACCCATACTTCGCCTCAGAATAGTGTACATTCAAGACTTCCAGCAGGTTTGGGCATTCCAGTTTTGACAATGGATTGATGTCCAATGATTTTGTTTTAAAGAATTTAAATAATGATGTGAGGAAATGAAGAGGGGGACCTAAAGTCAAAGTCTCATCAGCCTCATGATCGACAAACTCATCTAGTACAGATGTTTACATGGGTCATGCTTTAAAACCAACCAACTGACAGGGATTACAACATCTCTGTCCTGAGATGCTTACAAAGAATGCATTATAATAGTGATATCATTTTATCCAACTGTTTTATAAATATTAACAATAAACAGAAATACAACCAATAAGATTTGTAGTTTTCATATAAGATAACATACTTAGGTATGTACAAATATCCTGAATTAAGGTTTAGCAAAGTTTTTTATATAACTTATATGTATATATAGGCATAACTATCTATATTTATGTTCTTTAATTATACTAATATTAAGCAGAATTCTCTTGCTATTTAATTCCAACAAACCACAATCGATTGCAGGAAAGTGCATTTGCCCTAAACATGATTTTAATTCATTCTGCAGTAATAGTCATATCACCATTATCTATCAACTCATGTCTGAACTTGTCAAGTCCGCAGACATTTTTAAATAAAGGTTATCTAGATTCTCTTATTAATGGATACCTGTGCAGTGAAAGAAAAATGGGGTATGTGTGTGGGTGTTTGTGTCTGTATATATATCCACTATTTTATATATATATATATATGTATATATCCACTATTTTATATATATATATGTATATATACACATATGTATATATACTTCCTTTATATATGAAAGAAAAATGGTGTGTGTATATATATATATATATATATATATGGTATGTGTGTATGCATTTTTGTGTGTGTATGTGTATATATATATATACACACACGTATATAAAATTGTGTCTCTCTATACACACACACACACCCCTATATATATAATGGTGTATGTGTGTCTCTCTGTCTCTATATGTGTGTATATACACACACACACATACACAAATGCACACACACATACACACACACACACACCCTATTGATTCTGTTTCTCTGGAGAATCTAGATAATACATTTGGAGATAGGCAAGAGTTTCCTAGGTCATAGAAAGCAATGACCATAATATAAAAATAAAAACTAGAAAATTTAAAAATTATACTTTATAAAAATTAAAACTTTTGTTCATTAAAAGCCACTGTTAAGAAATTAGGCAAGCTACCAGTGTTAAGAAACTAGGCAAGCTACAGATAAGGGTAAAATACTCACAAAACGTAGTATCTGGCAAAGAACTGACATCTAAAATACACAAAGAAATTCCACAAATCAATATAAAACAACAACTCAATTAAAACAGCCAAATGATTGTAGCAGACATTTCACAAAAGAAGATGAACAAATGCCAATAAGCACAGAAAAACTGCTCAATATCATTAGTCATCAGGAAAATGCAAATTGCAACCATAACAAGCTATCACTTGACGCCCACCAGAATAGCTAAAATTAAGAAGACCCACATGTTGGCAAGAATTAAAGCAAACATTGTTGGTGGAACTGTAAAATGGCACAACCACTTTGGAGAAAGGTCTCGAAGGCTCCTATAAACTAAACTCACACCTAACCTACAGGCATACGCCATTTCATGCTAGGAGAATTGAAACTATATGTCCCCCCAAGGAATTTGACAAGAATATTTATAGCAGGCTTATTTATATAACAGCTAAAAATTGGGAACTACACAGGCAACCATTAATAAGAGAATGAATGAGTAAACTGAAATGCCCATGCACCGGAATACTACTCAGCAATTTAAAGGAAAAGAGAGATGGCTGGTACACAGGACAGCATGGGAAGATGAAAGGAAAATTGACAAGGAAGGGGAATGAGAGAATTTTCTGCGGTGATGGTAATCTTCTGTATCTTGACAGGGGTTTAGTTTATGCACATGCATAAGGTTGTCAAAACTCAGCAAAGCAGTCTGGGCATGGTAGGTCATGAAAAAAGAACAAATAAACTCCCCACTACAGTTTATTGGAAAATATTATTTATTTTTCCTAATTCTCTCTTAATCTTCACTAGCCCATTATTTAAATGCTGCTTTTAGTTTTTAAATGTGAATTTGGGAATGCTGACAATTTTTCTAATTTAACTTAAATTAGAGAAAATGCAGAGTTTTGCTTTAGAACTAGTGAATACACTGTTTTCTGTTTTCTAATGTGTCCCACAAGGGCATAGAAAGAGAGATAAGAAGTCATAAAATGTGTTTATTGCATTTCATGGAATGAATGAGTGAATGAGTAAATGAATGCTGACTAAGAGAGATTAATTTATAAACACTATGCCATCTACGTTAGAACCAACAAGAATGAAGTCCTTAGGAATAAATTAATTAAAATATGTATACACTGTGTATGAGGAAAACTACAAAACTGATAAAAGAAATCAATTTCTAACAAATGAAATAAATGATATTCTATGGTCATGGATAGGAAGACTCAATATTGTTAAGTTCAGTTTTTCTCAACTTGATCTATAGATTCAATGCAATCCCAATCAAATTCCCAGCAAGGTATTTTCTGGACATCAGCAAACTAATTCTAAAGTTTATATGGATAAGCAAAAGACCTGGAGTAGCCAACATAATACTAAAGAACAAGAGCAAAGTTGGAGATGTTACACTACCCAACTTCAAGACTTACTATGATGATCGAGATAATGTGGTATCGGTTAAAGAATAAACAAATAGATCAATGGAACAGAACGGAGTTCAGAAATAAAACTACAAAATTATAAGTCAATTGATCTTTGACAAAAGGGAAAAGGCAAGCCAACAGAGAAAGAATAATCTTCTAGTTCTGTACAAGAACGACTGGACATCCACATGTAGAAAAAAAATTAATCTATACAATGACCTGTCACAAAATTATTTCAAAATGGATCATAGAGCTATACTGATAACTAATGTAAATGTTTTAATACTGTTGAGAATAATTATAATGCAAAAATATAAACCTTCATGAAGATAACAAAAGAGAAAAACCTGTGGGACCTTGAGTTTGGTGATAGCTTCTTACCATAACACCAAAAACAGGATCTGTGAAAGAAAACATTGCTCAGTTGCACTTCATTGAAATCAAAACTTTCTGCTATGTGAAAGACACAATTAAGAAAATGAAAAGACAGGCCTAGCATGGTGATTCACACCTGCAATCCCAGCACTTTGGGAGGCCAGGGCAGGAAGAGTGTTTGAGCACATGAGTTTGAGACCAGCCTGGGCAATGTAGTGGGACCCAATTTCTACAAAGAAAAGAAAGTGAAAGGACAAATCACAGGTGAGAATAAATTATTGCAGAATACATTTATCTTTCTATTTTTCTATCTCTCCTGAAGATCAAGGGGTTGGCTGATGTAAGGCTGGTGCGTTCTGTGGGAAGCAAAATGTCCTGTGTCCAATTCATGTCTTAAGAGGGGCAGTCCCTGGGTTTTGCTGGGGCAGAGGTTTTAATGTCTGGGGTAAAATAGTCTCTGACACAGGGGGCAAAGTCATCTCCAGTGGTGAGATCTTGTGTTGGGATGATGTTTTCTGAGGTGATCTCCATCATCTCCAATGGTGAGATTTGGGGACAGGATGATGCTGTCTGAGATGTGGGACTGGGGTATCCTTTTCAACTGGGGACCCACTTGAGTTGATATGGGCCTCACCAATGGCCATGTTAATTAAAACAATGGGTTACTGGAGGATTTGGGAATCTGGATTATAAACCAATGAAAGCATCCAGAGCAGTGTCAACAAGACCAACAGTTAATAAAATGGTGGGTAACTGCTCCTGAAAAGATATTTTTGTTTGTTTTTGGTGGAAGTTTAGGTTCAAATGGGTCTCATGCTAGATAAGCAGCTGTCCGGCCTTCGGGATAATCTGCGGTTAGTGAGTCCCTCTATCTGGCCTCCAGGCCTAATGGGATGGGAATAAATATAAATTCATTTTAAATAATAGGTTAAGGCCTGGGGCAAGACAGAGAACTTTGGTGGTTTATTTGCTGTATTGGAATTTTAAAAAGAGTTGTTTGAGGAGACTATTCTGTCCTTCTGTTAAACCAGTTATCTGGGACCAATTAGGGGCTTGGAAGTTCTATTGAGTGCCTTCCGTAAGAGCCCAGCATTGAGTATTCCAGGAAGTGAAACGTGATCTTGGTTACCACCAGTAGCTTCTGTCACTTTGAAGGGAATAAGGAGTGCACTAAGAAGTCCTTGTATTACAGCCTCAATGTACGTAGAGATGTGATTTTGCTTTGCTTTTAGTGTCTGTGAGGCAAGAGATTCCCAGAGTTTTGTTTTGTTTTTGTTTTTTTACCATAAAGGGGATAGTTTTTAAGTGACAGCTCAACAGTTTATGAAAAATGGGAAGATAGGCCATTTGTTGACCAGGGCATCAAGTGCTAAGATGACCACCTAAAGTGTGATCAAGCGTGTTATTTCTTGGGTCCCATCAGTTATCAGGGATATCCTGGTTAAGCAGCAGCAAACAGCCACATCCCACTAAGCTCCGTGTGCACGATGGTTACAGTGACATTTGCACTGTTTCCCAACTTCCATTACTGTTCACTCAGTTCATCCCAAGGGGCTTTGCAGGTAACCAAGGGCTCTGGGGGAAGGGAAACTCCCTCCAGTACCCTGGCATCTGGTAAGAGACTGAAGTAGAGGAAGCCACACCCTTCTGCAGGTAGAATATGTCCTGGAGTCTAGGTTTTAGCTGCATCCTGTCTTAAGAAGGTTTTGGTGGCCTTGCCTAGCTTGTGGTGTACTGTTTCCATGACCCAAAGCATAATGGACAGTGAAGCATGGAGGTGTTAGGCTCAGGGTCTGTAAAAATTATCTATTTCCAGGAAAGCCCCTAAGCGGCCAGTAATACAGGGCTTAGGGACTCCATCCAGAAGGCCCAGAAGAGATTGCCAATGTCTCTACGGTGAAGGAGATTTTTGTTTTTGTTTTTTAAGACACTAAGAGGAGTGCCTGATGATCTTAATTTATAGCAAAGTTTGTAAATGAGGAATATTTGAGTGGGAAAAACAGGAATGCATGTTCTCACTTTGGGCCATGGTTCCAGGTTTGAGGGTGGGGCTTTGCCAGGGACCCTTCCCTTTTCTACCTAGAATTTCTGTTTCCTGTCCCTATCACTATTGCAGTCTCTCATTGATACAGTGACTTAAACATCAAAAATTTCATTTTTCTTACATAACAGTTTAGTTCTGCTCCATGAAGTCATTCAGGGACTTAAGGTTCTCTTACCTTGTTTCTGCACCATCTCCTAGAGCAGCACTTCCCACACGTTAATATGCATAAGAATCACCAGGGGGCCTTATTAAAATGCAGATTCTAATTCAGTTGGTCTGTGGAGGGGCCAGGTATTCTGCATCTTTAATGAGCAGGAGCTGCTGATGATGCAGATGCTGCCAACTGGAGATGACTTTAAAAGCCAGGACCTATTAGCATTGTTCTCATTCATACTACTGAATTTCTGTTAAATTCTGTATTCCACCCAAGTGCAGTGTCTCACACCTGTAATCAGGCAACTCAGGAGACTGAGGCAGGAAAATCACTTGAGCCTAAGAGTACCAGACCAGCCTGGGCAACATAGTGAGACCCCCATCTCTAAAAAGGTTTTTTTAATTTGCCAGAGGTGGTGATGTGTGCCTGTAGTCCCAGTCACTTGTGGGGAGGAAGAGGGAGGATGACTTGAGCCCAGGAGTTGATGGTTACAGTGAGCTATGATTGCACTTCTGCATTCCAGCCTGGGCAGCAGAACAAGATCCCATGTCTATAAAATAATAATAATAATAATGAAGAAAATCCTGTATTCTGGCACAAGAGATGGAGAAGGAGTGAGAAGACCCAAGCCTGAAAGCAACATCTTCATTTTCACTCCCCTGCCGCCAGTGAACTTGCAGTGACAGGTGCACTAACCCAGCTATCAATCTACCTCTATGGAGAAAAGAAGGACTGAACGTTGATAACAGCTGTCAGTCTCCCCTATGTAGTGAGACTAAATTGGAAGTTGTAATTTTTTTTATTTGTTAAAATAAATTGTCTTTATTAAATATTAAGTAAGAAAGCATTGGGGCCGGGCACGGTGGCTCAAACCTGTAATCCCAGCACTTTAGGAGGCCGAGGTGGGTGGATCGCGAGGTCAAGAGATCGAGACCATGCTGGTCAACATGGTGAAACCCCGTCTCTACTAAAAATACAAAAAATTAGCTGGGCACGGTGGCGCGTGCCTGTAATCCCAGCTACTCGGGAGGCTGAGGCAGGAGAATCGCCTGAACCCAGGAGGCGGAGGTTGCGGTGAGCCGAGATGGCGCCATTGCACTCCAGCCTGGGTAACAAGAGCGAAACTCCGTCTCAAAAAAAAAAAAGAAAGCATTTATGTGTGTAAGATATAAAGAAAAGCAGTAGAATAAAGACTGATATATTTATCACCTGAGTTTAACAAAAAGCATTATTCCCACTTCCTCTGAAGTGCCTTCGGGAGTCATCTTCACTTCTCTTCACTTTGATTTCTGTTCCTCCCACATGCAAAACACATTCACACTCTCCCAGGAGTCCTCAGGCTTTCGTCCCATTATAGCATTATCTCAAAGTCCACAGATTCATTCAAATCATCTAACCCAGCTGTGAATGAGTTCCCTGGGTATAATCCATCCACTGACCTGTGAACTAAAGAGACAAGTTATCTGGCTCCAACACACTGAAAATAATAAGATGGGATTTGTGTAGGATAATTATAGACATCCTAGCAATTTGTGAAAGGATGAGAGGTAAAAAGCAGTCACCAGCTTATAAAAGTTTTGAAATACAGCAAAGCAAATGTTGAATTTTTTTTTTCAAGGCCTGTGATGTGATTTTGATATGTTTCTGCTCCAAATCTCATGTCGAAATGCAGTCTCCAATGTTGGAGGTGGGACCTGGTGGGAGGTGTTCGATCAGGGAGGTGGTTCCCTTTAGCACCCCCTTGGTGATGAGTGAGTTCTCACTCTATTAGTTCACATGAGAGCTGGTTGTTTAAAAAAGACTGGCAGGGCTGGGCGTGGTGACTCATACCTGTAATCCCAGCACTTTGGGAGGCCAAGGTGGGTGGATCACCTGAGGTCAGGAGTTGGAGACCAGCCTGAGCCACACGGAGAAACCCCGTCTCTACTAAAAATACAAAATTAACCGGGTGTGGTGGCACATGCCTGTAATCCCAGCTACTGGGGAGGCTGAGACAGGAGAATTGCTTGAACCCAGGAGGTGGAGATTGCAGTGAGCTGAGATGGCGCCATTGCACTCCAGCCTGGGCAACAAGAGCGAAACTCCATCTCAAAAAAAAAAAAAAAGCCTGGTGTGACTTTTGCTTCCCCTTTTGTTTATGATACCCCTGCTTCCCCTTTGCTTTCCTCTATGATGGTAAGCATCCCAAGGCCTTCACTAGTAGCAGATGCCAGCACCACATTTCCTGTAAAGCTTGCAGAACTGTGAGCCAAAACAACCTCTTCTCTTTATAAAGTACCCAGTCTCAGGTATTCTTTTATAGCAACACAAACGGACTAATACAGCCTGAGAATAATCATTTATAGTGTTTGGCCCCACACCCCAGGTTCTTGGCTCGGCCTTTGTGGTGATTGACTCCAGCTCTAGGTTCTTAACCCCACCCTCTAGGCTCTTGGCTCCACCCTTTATGCTCTGTGCACACCTTCTCAGTCCTTCCCCGTCCCTTCTGCTGGAATACAGAATATTTTTCATTTTTATTTTTATAGAGATAGGGTCTCATTCTGCCACCCAGGCTGGAATGCAGTGGCGGGATCATAGCTCCACCCTCTGAATCATTCTTAATTACTCATAAAATGTAGCAGGTGTTTGCAGTTGAGTTATTTACAGCCTGCTTCCTGCTACTAGAATTTGGGGGGGAGGGGTTTATATTTCCTCTTTTCCTTTTTGTTTATATTTTCTCTTTTCCTTTTTGTCTATGATGGCCGTGTTTCTACTGAAACAATTTTCTCCATAACATTGTGGATCCTGAATTTATTTCATGAGGATTCACTCCATAGACAAAACCCAAACTCCCAATATCTTTTTTATGTGAGCGCTTTTTTACCTTTGGCTTCTGCTGGGATGGCTGAGGGACAGCCCTGTAAGTTTGCGAGAGACTGTCTATGTTCATTGACAGGATCTGAGGGGCACACCCTTCATCTCCTGAGGGGGCCTTTTGTGTGCTCTCTTGATTTTTCTGTGGTTTTAGCAAAAGTTGTGGTGTCAGTCACATACCCAGCCTTTTCTCTACACCATATTTTTAGCAGTCTTTTCTGACATCTAGCACCTAATGCCATCTGGAAAGCCTGAAAATTTTCAAAATCTCCCAGTCTTGCTTTTTCTGTTGTTGTTGAACTGTTCTCTCCTCAATTTATCTCTCTCCTCTTGCATATTACAAGTGGCAAAAAGAAGCCAGGCAGCACCTTCAAATCTTTGCTTTGAAATTTCCTGAGCTATGTATTCAGCACGACACATTCTGTTTTCCACAAAAATCCTGCTAAAGAATGATGACGGAAACTGTAAGACCCAGGCTATCGGTATTCACAATCAACCCAGAAAAGATGGCATTATGGTCTGGATCACTGCAAAGAACATGGATTCCTCGAGGCAGGGACCATGAGTAATGAAGGACTTCACCATCACATGTGGGAAGGTGGACATGGAGGATCCCCAGGAGCACATCCACATCCAGTGGGTGGATGATGATGAGAACGTTAGCAAGGGTGTCATAAGTCCAATAGATGGGAAGTCCATGGAGACTATAACAAATGTGAAGATGTTCCATGGATCAGAATATAAAGCAAATGGAAAAGCCATCAGATGGACAGAGGTGTTTTTCCTAGAAAATGTTGATCAGCGCAACTGCCTTAATGATTCTGCAGATCATGGTAGATAGACTGAGTATGCTGCCAAGGCTTTTTGCCTTGCTATCTGTCCTCACCTGAAGCTTCTGAAGGAAGATTAAATGACAAAACTGAGACTATGTGTGACACTTGACTCAGATCAGGTTGGCTATCAAGCAGGGAGCAATGGCCAGCCCCTTCTCTAGCAGTACATGAATGATTTGGACAGCACCTTGGTGCCAGCAATCCATGGAGGGGCCTGCCAGCTCAGTGAGGGCCTTGTTGTCAAGAAACTCATCTTTTATATTCTGAAAACATTGCATGAGCAGAGAAGACTTCATTTTTTTCTGTTCAGACCGATTGCAACAGCAGTCATACCCAAATCATTTGCACTTTAAAACTGGAAGATTAAGCTTTTGTTAATGCTATTAATGGGGTGGGGAATAGAGTGACAGTGCGGGTTTGGGAGATGGGTGGGAAAGGGTGGTTGGGGGGACAGACGTTCCATAATTCTAATTCTTCTATTCATTGTCCACCAAGAAGATCTGGCAGCTTCTGTTCCTGTACAGCAGATACGCTATCCTTGCAGCTAATCCCCTTCTGTTACTGTGTAGACAAGAATTCCACTCCTCTCTCAAAATTTACTTATGGTCATGTGCTCAGAAATGCTCAAATGGGTACAACCATCACCAAGGGTGAGATGGGAGGGGAGAGCAGAGGGGAAATAAATTATGAAGCATCGCAAAAAAAGTTCTGCTAAACTTTCTGCCTTTACAGAACAAGGATTCTTTTTCCTACAATGGGTGGGAAAACTGAAGAAAATCACCATTAGAAATACACTGAAGTAATTTGTGCAACATCCTCCTAAGTATGCTCAAAGCAGTGAGTGAAAATCTGAGGAAAAGCAGGATAGTAAGATGGTTTCAAAGTTTCTTTTTCAGAATGTTTAGCAATTACAAAAGGAAAAAATGGTAACTCTACAGTAATAAAATCTGATGGACACCACTTAAACAAGTTATCAAGGACAACAAACACTACAGTAATGAGACATATTGAGATCACGTTCCACCAAAGAACACAACGTCACTTCTGTATTATTTTTGCCCCAAATGCTCAATGTCATTATAATGGGGAAGAAACTTCAGAAAAATGCAGATTTAGATATATTCTCCAAAACAGCTGATCAGTGCTTGCCAGAAGTGTTATGGTCATGAAAGATATGAACAGACTGAGGAAGGGTCATAGATGGGAGGGAATGAAGAAGACACAGCCACTAAATGCAGTGGGGTATCCTGGATTAGATGCTGGAAAAGAAAAAGGAAAAAAGGTGAAACTGGTGTCATTCAAATAATGTCCGTAGTTTACTTAATAGGATCATACCAACTGGTAATTTCCTGGTTTTTATCATTGCATGATGGATATGTAAGTTGTTAACATTAGGGGAAGGCAGGTGAAAGTGTCTACGTGAGCTCTCTGTACTGTTTTTGCAAC
The DNA here is from genome assembly GCF_049354715.1 of Callithrix jacchus. Lineage (NCBI taxonomy): Eukaryota > Metazoa > Chordata > Mammalia > Primates > Cebidae > Callithrix > Callithrix jacchus. The sequence goes on from NC_133520.1 coordinate 51,532,984, forward strand.
TTTTCTAATTTAGAAATAAAAGCTGAAAAAAAGCAAACAGAACCCAGAAAAACATAACAATGACAATACATCATGGCCAAATGCAGCCAGCTCTAGGCATATAAGTTTGATTTAATGTGTGAAAATTAACTAAAGAAATAGGCAGCAGTTGTGCTCTCTATTTGCCCTCTCTAGAAGGATGTCCAGGGAAGAAGGGGTTCACCTAGTCTCATCCCCTTATAAACTTGATAGTAACAGAACTCCTAGCAAACAAGCTAACAGTATCTATTAGTAGGAGAATCCTTATCTGCTTTTAGCCATACCTGATCTGTACTAATTATTTATTAGGAATAAAACATAAGATTAATGTATTCATGGGGCATGATTTTTTGAAAAATATTACATAGACTGTGTACCTATCTGATATGGTTTGGCTCTGTGTCCCCACCCAAATCTCATGTGGAATTTTAATCTCCATATGTCAGGGGAACAGCCTGGTGGGAGGGGACTGAATCATGGGGGAGGGTTCCTCATGGTGTTCTTGTGATAAGAGTGAGATCTCTCAAGATCTGATAGTTTAAAAGTGTGGCACATCCTCCCTTGTGCTTTCTCTTTCCTGCCACCACGAAAGACCTGCCTTGCTTCTGCTTTGCCTTCTGCCATGATTGCGAGTTTCATGAGGCCTCTCCCGCCGTGAAGAACTGTGAGTCAATTAAACCTTTTTTCTTCATAATTTACCCAGTCTCGGGTAGTTCTGTATAGCAACGTGAAAACAAACTAATACACTATCTAAATATAGAATGGAGACTTTAATTATCAAAATCATTTCTGTTTATGTAGGTGATATTCTAAATGCATCACTCTCTAAAACTCATGTATTAAAATTGTGCCCATTGTGTTAAGATTTTTGGGGTGGTCTTGGTGATTGTAAACATAGCCTGTGCAAAGACTAAGAAAAAATTTATGATAACATCTTTTAGGATGGATACCAGGAATACAATGCAACTTTCTTAAAATAATAAAGAATATCTAGAAAATACTGATATAAAATATACATAGAAGCAAAATACTGAAAATCCCTCTGATATTGTGAATGAGATAGGGCGTTATACTAGAGGTCTTATGAATGCAATAAGACAAGAAAAATAAAAGATTAAGAATTGGAAAGAGAGACATATAAAAATTAAAACTGGGCAATGCCTCTGACTATTCAACAACTACATGACTATATATGAATTCCAAAATATCTAAAGATAAGACATTTGATTTTAGGTAAGACGTGTTCGGCCATGGGAGGCCAACATTTTATCTATCTATAAGAACTAACTAAAAATGGATAAATTACAAGAATTGTTAAAGACATCAGGCAATGTGGGAAGCGACAAGTACAGACGAACCAACATTCTGGGGAGAGAAGAGCCCATTCTACAATGTGGGAAGTGACAAGCACAGATGAACCAACATTCTGGGGAGAGAAGAGCCCATTCTAGGTGAGCTGATGACCACCAGCTGTTTTCTTCCTTGGTGGCATTTGCCAATTCTGGGCCTGGCTGAGGGCGAGATTTAGCCCATACAGTAGCACAACAAATAGGGAAAGAAAAACCAGAAAAGCTCTTGGCAGTTGCTTCATGATGGTGTGAGAAATTGGATATCAGGGGAAATAAAAATACTTGGCTATTTCTCCTACTTTCAATGCTTCTTGAAGTCTCAAGGAGTACAGGAAGCTAAGGGCCTGATGTGGAAAGGCTGAGTGATATATCCCCCATTTGAGCTGGAGAAACAATGTCCCATTGCGACAAGAAAAAAACCAACTCCCTATTCCCCCCAATTAAGACATTTGCCTGGTTTTGATCCTGTATTACATGAGGTGAGAAACGACAGAGTTAGCCCTAAATCTTTGAAATGAAGGATTCTCATGAAATAGAACGACCAGCATTTCAATGAAAATTCTGGAAGGTTCATGCCTGAGAAAGGAGTGAGGGCCAGGTATGAAGGCTCATGCCTGTAATCCCAGTACTTTGGGAGACCAGAGGGAGAGGATTGCTTGAGAAAAGCAGTTCAAGACCAGACTGAGCAACATAGTGAAACTCCATCTCTACAAAAATAATTTTTTTAAGGCCAGGCACACTGGCCACAGCCACTCAGGAGGCTGAGGTGAAAGAGGAGCTTGAGCTCATGACTTTGAGGCTATAGTAAGCCATGATCATGGCACTGCACTCTAGGCTGGGCAACAGAGTGAGATCCCAACTCTAAAAGGAGAAAGAAAGAAATAGAAGTGAACCTGATATGTGCTGAGCTCACTAAAACTGCGCCAGTCCTGATCCTGCTTAACCTCTAATTGAAATGAGGTGACCTTCCTCAGCCTATCTGTCTCGGTGAGAATTCAGAATGAAGAAATGCTTACCAACTCATGTTATAAGGCTAGTATAACTCTGACACAAAACTAGAAAAGACCTGACAATAAAGAAGAGTTATAATGCCAATATTCCTCAGGAGCACAGATGCAAAATAGCACATCAAATCCAGCAACGTACAAAAAGGATAATTTCTTGTAATCAAGATGCATTCATTCCAGGAATTCATAACACAAGAGAGTCAATCTTATTGACTATGTTAATAAGATAAAGAAAAATTTATACGATCATTTATTACATACAAAGGAAGTATCTCACAAAATCAACAGCCTTTCATGATGAAGATTCAGAGTAAACTAGGAAGAGCCAGACATGGCCAGAAAGATCTCTGGGTGGAGGTTATCTATAAAATACCCATCACTAACTTTATGAGTAATAGTAAGATATTGAATGCTTTCCTCTTGAGTTAAGGAACAAAGATGTTCATTATTAACCACTTCTATTTAACATTGTACTACAGTTCCTAGTTAGCATCATAAGCCAAGAAAAATGTATATAAATTATAAATGGCATAAACTTTAAATTGTCATTCATAGGTGATATAATTACATACATAGAATATTCCAAAGTCCAACACATATTTGAAGTAATAAATGAATTTAGAAGATCATTAGATACGAGGTTAATATGCAAACATCAACTAAATTTCTATTTCCTGGAGACAAATAATTGAAAATTGAAATTATAAAAAAATTTCCAGTAGCATCGAAGAACATCAAATCCCTAGTTAAAATTGAATGAAAGATGTTATGGTAGAAAGAATAATGAGCCCATAAAGATATTCATGTCCGAATCCCTGGAACCTGTGAGTTAATGTCTTACATGGCAAAAGGGGCTTTGCAGATATGATAAAGTTACAAACTTTTGGATGGAAAGACTACTCTAGATTACCCAGAAGGTCCCAATCTAGTCACATGAGTCCTTAAAATCAAAGAACTTGGTTACTGAATGAGATAAGAAGATGGAAGCAGGGTCAGGAAGGTGCTACATGGCTGGCTTTTAAAACAGAAAAAGGAGATCATGAACCAAGGTATTCAGGTGGCCTCTAGAAGCCAGAAAAGGCACTGAAATAAACTGTTGCCTAGAACTTCCAAAAAGAACGCAACTCAGCTGCTACTTTGAGTTTCACTCTGTAAGGCCCATTTTGGACTACTGACCTCTAAACATGTAAAACAATCAATATGTGTTGGTCTAAGGCACTGCGCTTGTGGTAATTTGTTACAGCGGCAATAGGAAACTAATGTAGATCTTGGTACCGACACTGTGTGCTTTTGGTACCGATACTCTACACTGTATACTTTTGTTGCTGCTGTAATAAATATTTTAAATTGTGGAGAGATCTTTGGACTTAGGCAGTGGGTAGAGGATGAAGGAATTTTAAGGAACATCATGGAAAAATCCTAGAGTGCTTTGACCAGGCTGTTAGCAAACTATGCCTTGTTTACTCTGAAACTTCATCATGAAAAGTTGTTGAATCTTGTGAAATACCTTTTCTGCATCTATTAAAATGATCATATAAATTTTTTTCTTTATCTTACTAACATAATCAATAGCATTGATTGATTCTCTTATGTTATGAATTCCTGGACAAAATGCATCTTGATCATAAGAAATTATCCCCTTTATGTATGTAATTTTGCATCTGTGTTTCCGAGGAATATGGCATTATCATTTTTCCTTATTGTAATGCCCTTTTTTAGTTTTGTGTCAGAGTCATACTAACCTGATAACATAAATTTGTATGTGTTCCTTTATTCTGAATATTAATGTAATGATTGCTAGTGAGGACTCAGAAGTGAATAGGATGGTAGAGAAAACCTATCATGTCTTATAGGATATATAAATTGTCATAAACTGTTGGTGGAGATATGGATGCTAAAGCACTTCTAATAAGGGTTGAGGAAGAAATAAACATATGGAGACTGGAGGAAATGACAACCTTGTTATATGGTGGTAGAATGTCAAGCTGAATTATATTCTACAGTAATGTGGAAAACAGAATTTGTTACAAATTGGATATTTAGCTGAGGATATTCCCAAGCAAAGTGTTGAATATGCAGCCTGGTTTCTCCATGCTTTTCATTATCAAATGTGAGAGGAAAGAGAACTGTTAACCATAAAGAAATCAACACTTGATGATTTGGAAAATTCTCAGTCATTCTGGCTTATGAAAGATGCCAAACTTCAAAGAATCACAAAAGTAAAAGCTTGCTCTGGAGGGCAAATCAGGGGAATAGCTGGACAATCTTTCCCTAGGAACCAAACATCTTTGAAGGAAGGAGGCATGGATTTCCTTAGCTATCTCATCAGAAGCCAAAAGTAGATATGGGATTATCTGGAAAAGATCTGTGGATGAGCCTCCTGTTTAATGAGTAAATCTCCGTGACATATGCCAGTGACTCACATTGCCCTTGAGAATTTTATACCAGCAAAAACACTGCCAACTTGGACTGAAGGAGACAGCATGAAATGAAAGGCTATTGGACTCCTAAAAGTCTACAGGTAGAAAGAAGGCTGTAAAACTGCTCAGCTACAAACACATGCTAGCCTTTGTGAAAAAGGGTAACTCAGAGGGCAGAGCTGACAGTCCAGAGGGTAAAACCTTAAGCCCAGAGGGCAGAGTTGTGAACCAAAGAGGTTTATCTGAAGGACTTAAACCTAATGTTGTTTTCCCAGCTTGGTTTTGAAATTGCTTCGGACTGATGATTCCTTTTTTCCTTCCATTCTTCTGCTTTTTGAACAGGAATGCTTATATCTGGTATTCACATATGTACCACTTTGTATTTAAAAAAAATACTTTTTCATATTTTCTAGTGTCACAGGCCCACAAATGGAGAAAAATTTGCCTTAGGATGGATCATATCTGGAGTCTCCCCCATATCTGACTTAAGTAATTTAGATGAGATTTTAGACTTTAAGATGACACCATAATGGGCTGTAAATTTCAGGGATACTGTGTTGAAGGAAACATATTTTGCACATGGAACAAATGTGAACATTTGAGTAGGTTATGTGGGAAGGTTATGTGGGAAGTCACTGAAGCCTCTGTCCAACCACCAGCAAGAAACTGAGATCTGACAACAGCCATGTGAGTGGGTGTGGGAGTGGGTCTTCATGGTGACGTCAGAGGACTGCAGCTCTAGCTGACAACTTGACTGAACCCACATGAGTGACCCTGAGCCAGAACCACTTCACTGAGATTTATAACCCTCAGAGACTATGTGAGATAATTAATATTTGTTGTTTAAAGTTGCTAAGTTTGGGGGTAATTTGCTATGAGGCAACAAATAACTAATATAATTTAGTGATTTCATTGAAAAAATAATGCAAGTACAATCCAAATGTCCATCCATTGATGCATGAATAAGTAAAATATTCCTACGATCGAATATTATTTAATCATAAAAAGGGCTGAGATAGTGATACATGCTGCATGATAGACTAATTTTGAAAGCATTAGGCCGTGTTCTTGCTTATAGGTAGGAGCTGAATGATGAGACCACCTGGACACATAGAGGGAAACAATGCACACTGGAGCATATGGAGGGTGGAGGGTGGGAGGAAGGAGAGGATCAAGAAAAATAACTCATGAGTACTAGGCTTAATACCTGTGTGATGAAATAATCTGAACAACAAACCCCCATGACGCACGTTTACCTATGTGACAAAGCTGCACTTTCAGCACATGTACACTTGAACTTAAAAGTAAAGTAAGAAGAAGAACAAGAGGAGGAGGAGGAGGAAGAAGAGGAGGAGGAGGAAGAAAGGAGAACCTTATGCTGAATGAAATAAGGCAGGCATGAATGACCATATGTTTTTTATTCAGCTCAATTTACATAAAATGTCCAGAATAAGCATACGCATAGAGACAGAAGTAGAATCATGGTTGCTGGGGAATAGGAGAGGGAAATGCAGAGTGACTGCTGAGAGGTACAAGCCTACTTTCTGGGTTAATGAAAATGTCCTGGATTTAGATCGTGGTGACAGCTGCACAGCTTTCTGAATATACCTACACCTGCTAAACTGCATACTTTTTAAAAGGTGAGTTTTGTGGTTATGTGAATTGTGTTTCAACTTTAAACAAAAGGAAGGGGAAAGAAAGAAGATAAGTCAAGTCTTTTGAGATATGTATGCAAAAGTTAGAATTGAGATAGAATTAACAATTATGTTTGATTGTCTTTTATTTAAGAGATGCAGGAACTGTTGGATGGCAGGGATGGGAGGGGAAGAAAAGCAATGTTAACAAAAACTTCTGAAGACTATATTTCCTTCATGGTATTTAATCAGCAGAGGCAAAAGACAAGTTAGTTGAAAATACTTTTGGGGCTGGGTGTGGTGGCTCACACCTGTAATAATCCCAGCACTTTGGGAAGCAGAGGTGGGCGAATTGCCTGAGATCAGGAGTTCGAGACCAGCCTGACCAACACGGTGAAACCCTGTCTCTAGTAAACATACAAAAACTAGCTGGGCGTGGTGGTGTGTGCCTTGTAATCCCAGCTACTCAGGAGGCTGAGGCATGAGAACCACTGGAACCTGGGAGGTGGAGATTGCAAGATTGAGCTGCTGCACTCCAGCTTGGGCAATAGAGTGAGACTTAGTCAGAAAAAGGAAAAGAGAAAAGGAAGGAAAACAAAAGACTTTTGTGTGTGTGTGGACTTTACACAACAACCTTCAGGTCTAATGCTTTCTGAGACTGAAGCACAGAAGCCATGCTTTTATAAATATTGCACAAGCATAAGACATGGTCTCTGAAATTAGGGCATTTAAAATTTATATGAGGAGGAAAAGATGAGCAAACAGGTAACACCATGTGATGCATAATTGAGTGCTAAGTTCCAGTATACAAACTATAAATCTGTAGGACCTTAGAGACAAAGATCCAAGAGGGCAATTTGAGTCATTTCATCTTCAATTACTCTTATTTCAATAAGATGTATCTTTTATAAGAATCCAAGGGACAAACAGAGGTCTCAATTGTGCACAATTGCTCTAAATGCTGATTAAGTTTTCAAATATTAAAATAGAACCAAAAGCAGGTTTAATTTTACTTTAAAGTAATACATGTTTATACAGTGTACACATTTTTAGAAAGTACATAAGTTCTTCATATGTGGATATAAACTCCTTGAAGCCTCTGGGTTGTGTGTCCCCCAATTTCTACCCATACTTTGCACACAGTGAGTACCCCATACATTAGTTATCGAGCACTGAAACCCAAGCCTTTCTAGAATTTACCCTCTATCACCCCTTTCTAAAAATTAAGCATTCCAATTCTTTCACTAAATACATTTCACTAAAATGCCTAAAACCGTGTTTATCTTTAGTGAAACATTTCACTAAAAGCTTAAAACAGTGTTTGTCTGGTTTGAAAATGTATGTCTTATGAATACCCCAGATTATATTTAGCAGCATTCTTACATACTAGAATGTTTGAGATATAAAGAGCCTAGAGATCCTAGAGAAACAGATTTTCCTTCAGAGAATATAATTCTTATTGTCTTCTCTGGGTGTTCTCCTCAGCTTTCCTACTAAATACTTATAAATGCTACTCACACTTCCACATTTTCTTGACAGGTAAAGAGAGATCACTATCAAAGCCTCATACTGTGCAAAGCCAAATCACTGTGGAAATTTTAAGATGAATATAAGTCAAATTTCTCATGATTGATCTTGCTTTTCAGACCTCTTTGAGTTCTCTTATGTTTCTTTATCATACTTGTATTCTGGAATCCCATAGTACAATATTGGGACCCAAAGCTGGGGGCCGCCTATCAAACAAACCTTTTATTTATGTGTTTGCCTTTTTTTAATTTTAATATTTGGAGACAAGTCCTCACCATATTGGCCAGGCTGGTCTCAAACTCATGAGCTCAAGCCATCCTCCTGCTTCGGCCTCCCAAAGTGCTGGGACAAAACTGGAGGGTGAGTGTAACACTGAAGTTCAGAGCAAGGATACTGGTGCAGGATCCCAGCTCCACTACTCACTACTGACCTTAATCGCTCTGTGCTTTGTTTTCCTTATCTGTGAAATGGGTGTGCTATTAGACCACCTATCTCTTAGGCTTGTGTAAGTATTAACAGACACAGTATATAACAAGCACTTGGGAGAGGACTTGGACACAGTGAGAATTACACAGGTATTAGCTATTATTATTACTATACCTAGAAACTGCAGCATCTAAAGGAACAGTTTGAAAAATCTCTGCTCCAAAGTATGGAAACATTTATTACATAGCTCTGTGTTGCAAGCCTGGGGAAGAAGTTGGGGGAGTGTTTGGTGCTATATTTATATCATGTAACTTATGCTTGATTCCTGATTGTGGCGAAGCAAAAGAGAAATAAATATTAATCAAGGTACACTATTAATGGAAGGCATTAAGCTGAGTGATGCAACCTATACATTCCTTCATTCCTCATTCCTTTATTTTTCCTCCTCTTTACTTTCTACCCCATTTCTCCTCTTCCATTCCGTTTGCACTTCTTTGGTTAAAATCTCTTAAATCTACACTAAATTGTTTTCTATGCTGAAACTGAGAAATGAGTGAATGAACCCCTAAAAAGGTAATATTGAAAGCACAGTAAGTCTGATGTTATAACCAGGAAATTAAACTCGTAATTTGTTGTTCTATCTTGAAATCATTTTCCTTATTCTTAATTATAAAAAAAGAATAATCTACTTTAAATATAGCTGCGCTGTACTTCCGAGGAGATTGCTTTGCCTGTGAAGTTTGCAAATCTGAATGCATTTATATTAAAACATGTCGGCCCATCTTAGCTTCTTACAGGCTGCCATCCAAGAAGAACACATGCTCCATTTGTTCTCTTTTATGAGAATCCCCTTTACCGCACACTGTCATCCTGGCTTGCTCCTATTTTGGAGCTTTAAAAGCAACCTAATGATTGGAGGCGCAAGAGAAGAGTGAGCACATGCTGTTGGGAAAAATGGCGCCAATAGATTGGCTCAATGGAAGGTGGCCACAAACCTTCAATTAGAAAAAAAAATCAGTATCTGAGAAGCACAATAAAACAAGGTATGCCTGTGTGTAAAATTACAGATAACCAGCTTTGGGGATGAAAATACATTATAAAGACATGGTATCACAATTTAAAATGTTATTTCTTAGTTTAAAATGGTGCTGGGATTTGAATAGTGAACTGTCATTGTATTCCCAGCTCCTTTTCCACATGTGGAACACAGAAGTAGTTATATTGAAGCTAGAAAACAAAATAATGGGAGGCAGTGATAAGTTATAATCACCATGGTAACCCAGCAGAGTGCATATGTGAAAAATCTGGTAGTACCATCACAGACCCCTGTGTGCATATAGATAGGGTTTAGCAATCTAGCTGTAAGAAAAAAGTAACAGAAAAACCCAGGCTCATTCACGCCATCAGTATTTTTGAGAGCTCTCTGGAATACCAGGCAAGTTTTATGTGAGATGAACAGTTAGAAAAAAAGAAAAAGATAAACGTTGTATGTCTTTAGGAGCCTCCCCTGTAGTTCACTTACTGGTAGATTTATTACATTTTTTGCCTTTCATTTAATTATCCCAACTATTCTGTAAGCCCAAAACTATGCTGAGAACTAGTAGAAAAGATGGAAGACATGGAGACCACCCTTTAATAGAAAATTAAAATATAGTTCGAGGACCCTGTATCATTAAGTCCTAAAGGTGTTCTGTTCCTTCTGTTCTTGTTTTCAAATTCATCTTCCTCAAGGGAGAAGATAGTGCCTAATTTATCATTTTACTTCCAATATCGAATGCTGTGCTTGACATGTGCTAAAGATTCAGGAAGTGTATGTTGAAGGAATGAACACATTTCTTCAAAAAGCTAAGGCTATCTCTGAGCAAACAGCTCATTTCCCAGGCACTATGCCAGCCTCATGCGGAGTTGGAAATTTCCTCTGACATTTTATGCAGCTATTCTTAATAAATTGGGAATAATTATTAACAAATATTAGCAGATCTTTGACTGTGATCATCATTATTTATTATCTGAAATATTTCCTTAGGGAGAGTTACTAAAGTCTGGAAATCATAGAAATCAGAAAAAACGGGATTACAGCTCTCATTTAATCTCATAGCTGCCCTAGTGTGATAGTTTAATAATATGTTAATCGTTTTGGCTTTGGTCACATACTGTTAGGTTCAAGAAAATATACACTGTGTCTCTGAACATGAGTAAATCTATAAAAAGATTTTTGCTTCCAGAGCCTATGCTGAAATCATGTTGATTTTTAAATGCATAAGGTTGCCTTTAATGTAGTTAGCACATTATTTATTCTATGAAATTAATGGAGCACTGGTAATGAAGCATACAAGGCCTAAAGTAGGTCTCTAGCCATGTGGATATTTAGAAAGGTGCTTTTTTCCCCTCTTTGCAAATGTGGACCATATCCCAGAAAGCAAGCAAAGTTTTGTAGGATTTGCAAACCTACACACCTATCTGATATGCTGGAGTACCTTCCACCTGGGCAGGGCATGGGGACTCAGTGAAGACTGAAAGAATTGGAGCTGGGCCAGGTGTGGTGACTCACACCTATAATCTCAGCACTTTGGGAGGCCAAGGCAGGTGGATCGCCTGAGGTTGGGAGTTTGAGACCAGCCTGGTCAACATAGTAAAATCCCATCTCTACTAAAAATACAAAAAACTAGCTAGGCATGGTGGAAGGCACTTGTAATCCCAGCTACTTGGGAGGCTGAGGCAGGAGATTCACTTGAAGCCAGGAGACGGAGGATGCAGTGAGCCAAGATTGCATCATTGCACTCCAACCTGGGTAACAAGAGCAAAACTCTGCCTCAAAAAAAAAAAAAAAAAAAGTTGGCGCTGACCATTGTCCTCCAGGGACTAAAACATCCAGGATTTCACAAAATAAGTTTCACCTCTCAACACATTTTACATTGTCTGATTGGCAAGCAAACTCACTCTGAAGAGTGAAAGACAAAGATGCAGCCTGGGGACACTGATACCTGATCACCGAGTCAAGGGTGGATGTGAACCTTCTGGTCAAATGTCTTTATATTCCCACAGTCAATTCCTTTTCTGCTGCTTTCTCTAAAATGTATGCATATACTTCTCTCACCCCCAGCAATGCCTGACTCAGCACACTGAAATCAAACACATTCATGTGTAATATTCACACCAACTGGAATAAAGATTACAAGTAGCCTCATATTACTTCAAGTCAGTTTTTGCTGCCCAATGAGTTCAGATGAGGTGAGATTTTGCTCCCCAATGAATTGCAAAATAATTTCAGTTTTCATATCGTTTTGGAGTCTGGATTTGCAAGTGAGGGATTATAAAGCACTCAGCCGCTCCCCACCATGTCCTGTTACCCAGCCCTACCTCTGCCCTCACCCCACTCTGCCACCTGTGGGTCATATGATGGAGAATATTCTAGCACACTGTCCTTGATCTTATGCCTGCCATGACTGAGACGTTTACCACAATGATGAGGGAGTCACATTCCTGTTTCATGGCTGCTATATCCAGGAAGTGCTCAGATGGGATTCAATTCTCCAGGGTCAGCAGATTGGTGAAGGGTACCATTTCTCCTTCACACAAAAAGCAGGATTCAAGTGTATTCTACAGCCAAAGGTCTGTGATAAGATGACAGTTACTCAGTCAAAGAACAGGAAAGAGCTTCCAGACGGAGGCCCCAGGATCTGCCAGGGATGAGGGGCCCAAATACAGGTTGGTTTTGAGGAATTGCAAGTGATTTGATGAAGTTAAGGACAGACACACAGGGTGACTGTGAGGAATTGCAAGTGATTTGATGATGCTAAGGGTAGACGTAGGGAAAAGACTGGAGCAAAGAATGGAAGTAGTGGCAGGACTTGAGTTAGGGATGGATGTAGACAGTGTAGGAAGGATGGCCTTGGATATCATAAAATGTCTCTTTATTCTGAAGGGTCTTGAGGAGACGTGGACAGGATTTAAGCAGGTGAGGGATGTGCTGAGATTTGTGCTCTTTTGGATATCCTGTGGTACATCATATAGGATTTGCCATCAGATGCATCACAAGGAGGGACTCTATTATTGTTGCCTTTATTTGAATTATAACAAGGCCATGAGGGGGTAGGTATAAAAAACACTGGTGGTTATTTCCCAGTGTTAGTCTTCTCCTTCTTCTTTAGAAACAGAATCTATGGACGGAGGGAATAATGACTACATTTCTTAATAATGTGTGAGTCTAGGTATTTTGGTGAAGAAAGATATAAAAATCAGCTTCTAAATTACTATTTTTATTAGTTCCTGAATATGTCAAAATTCCAGGCTTTCTTTTATGCAGAAGTTTAATTTAAGAAACATTCTAGGAATTGTTCGTGATGATCTACGGACGGAGGTCCCTGTGTTCAACAGCAGAAAGAGAAAAAGTCAGGAAGCTTCAAAAAGATTATTGGGAAAAGGTGTTGATAACTTACATACACTGGTCGGAGTTGTCCAGTAAAGTATTAGGGATTTATCACATTGCTGAAACTTTTCTAACTACTGACATATGTCACTGTTCTATTATGGAGGGTCATGGGGTTAAGCTCTGGCCAAGGGGTTGTAAGTAGCCATGGTGTCTTCAGGGAAGGGACTCGTATTTCTCTTTCTTTCCTCCTTGCAGGGAGGCAGATGGTGAACAGTAAGAAAGGGGAAGCCTGGGCTCTCAGCCCTGTGGAGATGCAACACGGTTCCTGGAATGTCTATTTCTGGACTTCTGTTACATAAGAGAATAGTACATTTTATCTCGGTTAAGTAAGTAATTTTGTACTCTCCCATACAGTCAAATCTAATTCTAATCAATGTGAGGTTACCGATAATTTGAGGTTTTAGGTTTTAGTGGTAAAGATATCATCTCTTCTGTTGCAAATACTATTAGTTTGGAAATGTTCTTCTTTAAAAAAAAAAAACAGTACTTTAAGTTGCTATTGTATTGTCTGGAAATTTTCAAAGAAGTCTTTAAAAATATTTTAATTAATATATATAATAATTATACATATTTATGGGGCACGGTATGATGCTTTAATAAATGTACGCAATGTGTAATGATCAAATCAGGGTAATTAATGTATCTACAACCTCAAACATTTGTCATTTCTCTGTACTGAGAACATTTAAAATCTTCTCTTCTAGATATTTAAAAATACACCATAAATATTCTTGACTATAGTCACCCTACAGGGCCATAGAACACTACTAAAAATTATTCCTCCTAATCTAGCTGTAATTCTGTATCCACGAGCCAACCTGTCAAGGCTCACTGGTCTTGGACATGGCCTTCCTGCTGTACGGGACTGCCTATTCTTTGGGGTATATGGTGCTACATGGACTTGCATGCTGGGGTCATGGCTGTACCGCTGAGTCTGCCCGGGGTTTTAGCATTGCAGCCTTTTGTGTGGGCACAGTGGTATAATGGAAGAGCCCCAGGGATGTGGAGATGCAGAGGCTGTTGGGCTCCAGGGCAAGATGCACTCCAGCAGTAACTGTTCTGAAAACGTTGCCATGCCATAGCAGTTTGAGTCCTGATGGGGGGTATGTATAGGGGGTACCAAACATGAATTCTTTTTCTGGAGTAATACACCTGCATGATCCAGACAGCTCCCTGTACTGAACTCAGGGCTTGCACAGACAGCAAGGCCCTTCTGTAGCTAGAATTGCAGCCATCCATGTTGGTGATGGGGACTGCTGGAGCTTTCACACTTACCTTTTTCCTCTAGTGGGGAGTCTCTCTCGGTTCCAAGCCAATCTCAGATAAGTGCTTTACTTCCCTCTCTGTGCTGCTATACCAAATTTCTGTGTTTCTGAGGGTTTTTGTCTCTCCCTTGCTGAATTTCAGTCGTCTCCCTTAGACATTCTATTTAAAGTGCAGTTATTTTTTTAAAAATTGTAGAGATGGGGTCTCGCCATAATGCCAGGCTGGTCTTGAACTTTCAAACTCAAGTAATTCTCCTGCTTCAGCCTCCTAGAGTGGTGGGATTATAGGCATGAGCCCACTGTGCCAACAACTACTTCTTTGTTGTTCTGCTTCTTCTTTGCATCTCTAGTTTGCCATTATCTCTAAGTTCAAGGTAGGCTTTTTAGCTGCAAAAATGTAAGCCACATATACACTCACTGTTGGAAAAGAAACTTATGTTGCCACCTCTTTGTGCTACAATAAGATTAAATGAGATAACAGTACCTTGAACACAATATAAACTCTTTTTATGCCTTTGATATTTAAAAAGGAAATTTAGGTGATTCAGTAAGATAAATGATCACTACTGATTTGCCATTTGTGGAAACCCAAATTTTCATTGAGTCTGGTTAAAGATAATTACATCTGTACCTGAATGATTTTTTAAATGGCGTTATTCATCTTGATATGTCTTATATTTGTATGACATAAAAAGAAAACAAGCTGCTGAAGAAAAAAAGACACCCATTGAACAAACTTGAACAATTTTTTTAAAATACCGTATTTTCCCTGGCAATAGGTCAATCCAATAAATAATTTTCAGCAAATTAAGAACATGAAGAAAAAAAACCTTTGCATATATGGTCGAATGATTTTCAACAAGGGTACCAAGAACACTCATAGGCGATAAGGACAGTCTTTTCAACAAATGGTGCTGGGAAAACTGGATATTCACATGCCTAAGAATGAAATTGGACCTTACAACATAAAAAAAAATCACAAAATGGATTTAAAAGCTACAGGTAAGACATACCCTTATAAAACTTAGGAAAAAGCACAGGGGAAATCTTCATAACATTGTATTTGGCAAAGATTTCTTGAAAATGATACCAAAAGCACAGGCAACAAAAGCAAAAATAAACACATGGAACTATATGAAACTTAAAAACTTCTGTGCATCAAAGAACACAATCAACAGAGTAAACAGTCTACAAATCGTGAGAAAATATTTACAAATAATATATCTAATAAGTAGTTAACATCCAAAAACATTTAAAGAACTCTCCCAACTTGAGAACAATAAAACAGGCTGGACACAGTGGCTCATGCCCATAATCCCAGCACTTTTGGAGGCCTAGGTGAGAGAATTGTGTTCAAGGATTTGAGAACAGCCTGACCCACGCAGTTTTGCATGACTAAGGAGGCCTCAGGAAAATTATAATTATGGTGGAAGGCGAAACAGGCACATATTATATGGAGCCAGGTGAGAGAAGTGAGAGCCAAGTGAAGGGGGAAGCCCCTTACAAAACTATCAGATCTATCACTCACTATCACTAGAACAGCATGAGGAAAACTGGCCCATGATTCAATTATCTCCAGCTGGTCATGCTCTTGATACATGGGGGTTATTACAATTTAAGGTGAGACTTGGGTGGAATCACAGAGTCAAACCATATCACTAGTTGTGGTGGCATGCACCTACCTGTCTCAGCTACTTGGGGAGGCTGAAGTGGGAGGATCATCTGAGCCTGGGAGGTTGAGGCTGTGGTGAGCCATGACCATGCCCCTCCCTGCACACCAGCCTGAGTGGCAGAGTGAGATCCTGTTAGTTTTTTTTAAAAACAACAACAACAGCAAAACCCAATGGCACCATTAAAAATGAGTAAAGGATTTAAATAGACATTTCTCCAATGATGTTATACAAATTTCCAACAAGCATATGAAAAAATGCTCAGCATCACTAATCATTAAAGAAATGTGAATTAAAACCATAATGAGATATCACTTCATACCCGTTATAATGGCTGCTATCAAAAGCCAAACAAAACAAAAAAAACCCACAACTGTTGGCAAGTATATGGAGAAATTGGAACCCTTGCCCTGCTGCTAGTTGGAATGTAAAATGGTGCAACCACTATGGAAAACAGTATGGTGGTTCTTCACGAAATTAAAGGTAGAATTACCACAACATCCAGCAATCCCACGTCTGGGTATCTATCCAAAAGAATTAAAAGCAAACTCTGGAAGAAATATTTGCACAATCATGTTCATAGCTGCATTCATCACAGTATCTAAATGATGGCAGCAACCTAAGCATCCATCTACAAATGAATAAGTGACAAAATGTGATATGTAACTATAACAGAATACTAATCAGCCAGAAAAAAGAAGGAAATTCTGACACACACTACAATATGGGTGAACTTTGAGGATATTATGCTAAGTGAGATAAGTCAATCACAAAAGGACAATACTATATTATTCCACTCATATGAGGTATCTAGAGTGGACACATTCATGGAAGGAAAAAGTAGAATAGTGCTTGCCTACGGCTGGAGAATGGGGGAAATCGGGAGCAATTGTTTAATGGGCAGAGAGTTTCAGTTTTGCAAGATGAAACAAATCTGGAGATCTGCTGCACAGCAATGGAAATATACTTAATACTACTGAACTGTGCACTTAGAAATTGTTAAGATGGTAAATTTTATGTTACATGTTTTTTTGCCACAATTAAAAATAATAATAACTTTTAAGCGGCCCCCATCTCTACCTGCTAAAAAATAACATGATTATTTTTATACACATTTTGCCATGATATAGAACCATTTGGAGATAGGATATTCATCCTGAAATTGAATTAATAGGTAAAAATATTGGTCTTAAGTGGTCAGGAATTGGTCTAGTGTTCTGTTTTGACATGCTTCCCCGTGCCTCTGTGAGTGTAAATAGTTCCATTTGTATTTCCCATCCCCTTTCCTCTGGTTTAACTGAGCTCAGTGTCTTAGTACAAATGAGTTACTGACCACAACCAAGACAAAATAATTCTCAGCAATAAACGAACTTCACAAAATTTAAAGGTTTCATTTATTTGTGAAATTCTCCAATGAGAGGGCAATATTTGAAGCAAGGTATCATTCTTTAATAAATTTGTTTCCCCTCTGTGCCGCAGAATATAGGGTGTTCATTTTGACCTCTTGAGCCTGCAAATAAAGGGGTTTACTACCTAATTCTGACGTCTTAGAAATAGGTAGAAGTGTGCTGTCCAAATCTTACCATCCTCAAGATCAAATCACCCTTTGCCTCTGATCTTTCTTCAGTAACTTCAGATCCTAGTGTTCTCTTTTGTTTCTCTACCCAATAGAACTCATAAATGAATGCTAAAACTGGTTGAATGCTACAGAGATCTAGAGCAAAAGACCTTGAAAGGTCTTTGAGAGCAGTGACCATACTTTATACCTCCTCTATGAACGCTCTTTGTCATGTGATCACACCGTTGTTCCTGCATTAACTATGAACTAGTGTCCCCTTCAATCCTTTTTTTTTTTTTTTTTTGAGACGGAGTTTCGCTCTTGTTACCCAGGCTGGAGTGCAATGGCGCGATCTCGGCTCACCGCAACCTCCGCCTTCTGGGTTCAAGCAATTCTCCTGCCTCAGCCTCGCGAGTAGCTGGGATTACAGGCACGCGCCACCATGCCCAGCTAATTTTTGTATTTTTAGTAGAGACGGGGTTTCACCTTGTTGACCAGGATGTTGTCAATCTCTTGACCTCGTGATCCACCCACCTCAGCCTCCCAAAGTGCTGGGATTACAGGCTTGAGCCACCGCGCCCGGCCTCCCCTCCAACCTTAAAGTGTTGCATTTTACTCATGAGCTACATTACATGAGAGGGATATTAGCTTGATTCTGCAGAGTGAGAAATGGGCTCTGGGGACTATTTCTTTCCAAAGACATTAGTCAGCTCTCCTAGTTCTTGTATCTACCACACGCCCATGGTTTCAGCTTTACCTGCTGCCTTCATTCATGCCTTTTCAGAGTTCTGTGCTTCCAACCTGCTGCCTTTATTCATGGCCTTTTCAGAGTTCTGTGCTTCCAACCTGCTGCTTTCATTCATGCCTTTTCAGAGTTCTGTTTCCAACCAGCTTGCTTCTTGTTGGCTTCCACACACCAGTTTTTCACAGGCTGAGGATTCATCTTTGCTTGACTGCCAACTCAGTTACCACTTGTCCCTCACATTTCCATCTTCCCAAAGTTGGTAAATGTGTTGACTCTTCTTCCTTGTGCATTTATGCCTTTTTTAATTCATTTATTTATTTAAAAATATTAGGCCAGGTGCAGTGGCTCACACCTGTAATCCCAACACTTTGGGAGACTGAGGCAGGTGGATCTCTCGAGGTAAGGCATTCAAGAGCCACCTGGCCAATATGGTGTAACCCCATCTCTACCAAAAATACAAAAATTAGCCAGGCATGGTGACTCGTGCCTGTAGTCCCAGCTACTTGAGAGGCGGAGGCAGGAGAATCATTTGAACCTGGGAGGTGGAGGTTGCAGTGAGCAATCACACCTCAGCACTCCAGTCTGGGTGACAGAGTGAGACTCTGTCTCAAAACAAACAAAAATATTCATTTTCTGACATATTTGTGTGACTGAAGGCGAGATAAAAGACAAATTCGTGTTTTTAATCTATCATGTTTAGCTGACCACCTCACTATACCTTTATTATCAAAGAAAAGTTTAATCCTGAAAATGTTCTATTCCGAGAAAAGTGGCATGGGTGTGGAGTTTGGAATGAGGAGAGGCAAGAGGTAAGATTTCAAGGGGATTCCTTTGTACTGAAAAGGATTTCACACCAAATTCAGAAAGCAATGTAGAACTTCTGGAGAAATTTAATTAGAAATCTAACACACTTTTATATGGTTTGGTTTCTCTCATCTTTAAACTCCCATTGGATGTTTGATCTCCAGCTCAACACAATCCAAAAGAGCTATCTGAAATGATACAAACGTTCTCCATCTACACTATCCAATATGGTAGCCACTAGCCTCAACATGTGATTATTGAGAACTTGAAATGAGGCTAGTAAAACTGAGGAACTAAATTTCAAATTTTATGCAATTTAATAATAAATTTAAATATACACATGTAAGTAGCATCTCTTGAATTGGACAGCACAGTTCTTGCTTTGGGGATTTGATTTCATAATCTCCTAATTATTTTATTTGTGCCCATCCTGTCACCCAAACAGAGTCTAAGACTCTAAAGATAGTGATCTACTGTAATAGTAATCTTGACTCACAGTTCAATAGCACATAGCAGGCTGGGCACAGTGACTCATGCCTATAATCCAAGTGCTTTGAGCGACTGAGGCGGGCAGATCACCTGAAGTCTGGAGTTCGAGACCAGCCTGGCCAACATGGTGAAACCCCATCTCTACTAAAAATACAAAAATTAGCTGGGCATAGTGGTATGCACCTATAATCCCAGCTGCTCGAGAGGCTGAGGCACAAGAATTGCTTGAATCCGGAAGGTGGAGGTTGCAGTGAGCTGAGATCGTGCCACTGCACTCCAGCCTGGGAGACTAAGGAAGACTCCGTTTCAAAAAAATTCTAAAAATAAAAAGAAATCAATAGCACACAGCACAGAGCTATACATCTCTCTAATTGTGATGCTCAGGGAAGAATTCTGAGCTGAGAGTCAGGAGTTCTGGTCTGGTCCTGTCACTAACGAGCTAGGTGACTTTGGAAAAATTTATTAATTTATTGATTCACAATCATGTCAAAAAAATGATTAACAACTGGGCCCCAAATTATTTGTTACCAATAGTAGTTGCTGTGTTATTGCTTTTATCAATAAATGAGAGGAGCCGTGCATCCCTCTGAGTTTTCCAATTCCAGTGCAATTGAATGGAAAGCTAGAGTGCTTGGAACAGCCTTGGGGGTACATGCTAGAGAAAGCTTAGGGCAGGCTGCAGTGACTCACAACTGTAATCTCAGCACTTTAGGAGACCGAGGTGGGCAGATCACTTGACGTCAGGAGTTCAAGACCAGCCTGGCCAACATGGTGAAACCCCGCCTCTACCATGCTTGGTGGTGCGCACCTGTAGTCCCAGCTACTTGGGAGGCTGAGGCAGGAGACTCAGTTGAACACAGGAGGCAGAGGTTGCAGTGAGCCCAGATTGCACCAATGCACTCCAACAGAAAAAAATTAAAAACAGAGAGAGGAAAAAAAAGTCTGGATCTAGTATTAGGAAGG
This sequence comes from Callithrix jacchus, assembly GCF_049354715.1. Lineage (NCBI taxonomy): Eukaryota > Metazoa > Chordata > Mammalia > Primates > Cebidae > Callithrix > Callithrix jacchus. Next base: position 51,553,291 of record NC_133520.1, read on the forward strand.
TTAAACAAGGAATCTGCACTTTGTGCTGTCACCTTCAGGGAGCCTTAGCACTTGTGTGCCTCAGTCCTCTTCTGAAGAATTTCTGACAAATTGGCCAATATTCTGTATACCAAAAAGCCTCCGTACTTTGAAAATGCGGATTTGCCTGAGCTGGCATCCTTTGCTGGGCAGAGGAGGAGCATCTAGGCAGTATGCAGTGTATTAACTTCCTGAACCCATCCGACTTTTTGGGGTGGTGGAGGAGTTTCAATTTGATTGGTTGAAACATCATAACCACTAATAGTATGGACAGATGCTGAAACATATCTAGAAAGACAGTGGAAGCCTGAGAGCAGCAGAAACTATAACTAAATAAACAAGCAGCTGAAAAAGAGAAGGACAGTAGAGAAAAATGATCAGACACAACAGAGTGATTGAGTCACTCTAATAATAAAGTAATGGGGTAGTGAGTAGAGACCGCCAGTGATTAAAGAGACTTCAAGATGACCTGGTCACTAAATTACCTCCTAAACAACCTAATTATATCCAGTCACCCCTGAAGCCCAGCTATACCACTGCATTTCTCACCTTCCATATAGCCTTACCTTGAGGTGACCCATAGACTCCTACTTTGAGGTAACCTAAGTACCCTAAGTTAGTTCCCTTTCATGCTAACAACAACAACAACAAAAAAAAACCCTAAATATAGAAATAAACGCTGACTTAGTCAGTCTCTCTGGGCTCACTCACCTCAGCGCAGCATTTTGGGGTTGAGCCAGATGACCTTCAAAGCTCTTTTCAGCTGTAATTTTTATTTCAACATGAGATTATACTGGGCCAAAGTAGATGGTTTGCACAGCAGTGCTCTGAGAATATGAAAGAAAAAGAGGTCACCACAGTCTGGAGTTGTCAGAAAGGCTTTGTGGAGGGGTCACTGGCATGAGAATGCTGCCTGGACCTCTCCCTGCTTCTAAATCTGACAGAAGCTCAGGCGAAGCGTACCACAGTGTCAGCTAGTTCACTAGTTCAATCCTTTTGTGTGTCTGTCTCTGCATAATAACTCTTTTTTAAAATGTGGGGATTGTCTCAGTTATAAATATATATTTATTAGAGAGGAAAATAAGAGAACAAAAGTAAAATCATAATTACCTTCATTACCTAGAGATCCCAGAGATGGTGATTAGTGATTACTAATAAATTCAACGATTTCTCTCCTTTTCATGTTTCCTCTCTCTCTCTCTCTCTCTCTCTCTCTCTCTCTCTCTCTCTCTCTCTCTCTCTCTCTCAGTGATAGACAGGGTCTTTCTCTGTCACCCAGGCTAGAGTACAGTGGTATAATCATCCATCACTCACTGCAGCCTCAACCTCCTGGGTTCAAATGGTCCTCCCACTTCAGCCTCCCAAGTATCTGGGACTACAGGCATGTGCCTTTTACCCAACATTGCATTGTACACATTTTTGGGTCATTAAGCTTTTTATGAAAATTAGACTTGAATAGCACAGAGAATTATATCATATGGTTATACCAAAATTTAAGTTTCTCTCATTTTTCAATATTTTAAAGAATGCCTTGAAGAATATACTTATACATGAATCTTTATGTACACTTTTTGCAGTTTTTTTTTGATAGGCCACTGAACACAGATGTCTTCATCTGTTCAGACTGCTGTAACAGTATACCACAGATTAGATGGCTTATAAACAACAGAAATGTCTTTCTCATAGTTCTGGATGCTGGAAAGTCCTGGGTTAAAGTGTTGATAGATTTGGTACCTGGTGAGGACCTGCTCCCTGGTTCACAGAGGGCATCTTTTTGCTGTGTTCTCACATGGTGGAAGGGGCGAGGAAGCGCTCCAGTAGAGGGTCTCTACTGTAGCACCACTAATCCTATTCATGGGGGCCCCACCCTCATGACCTAATCACCTCCCAAAGCTCCCCAATCCTACTACCGTTACCTTGGGAGTTAGGATTTCAACACAAAAATTTGGGGGTAAAGATGCAAACATTCAGCCCATAATGACAGAATTTTGAACATTCATAAAATGTTTCTTAGATTCCCTGCTAAACTGTCCACCAGAAAAGTTGTGCCAATTTATGCTCCTACTGAAAAAGACTATACAAGTTTTACACCTAGGTCAGAATTGAGTATTATCTTTTTCTCCAACTTTTGGCAGATTGCCATGTGATTATCAAATCCTTTTGTCCACTTCTTTGATAATTAATGCAATAGTGTGTCTTCATATGTTTGATGGACATTTAAATTTCTCCTTTTGTGAATCATCTCTTCAAACCATTTACCTGTTTTTCTATTGCTGCGCTTGTCTCTTTGTTGTTGATTTGTAAGAACTCCCTATATATAAAGGATATTCTCATCTGTCTGCATGAGAGTAAAAACACTGACGTTTCTCTATGGCTAGAAAGGAAAATGACACCTCCCTGCCTCCTTTTTTTTTTTAGAACATTTTCTTACAAAAAAACTAGTATTTATAAATCCTTCTCCTGTCCCTTTGATATACATGTAAATCTTTTCAAAGGCTAAATAAATTTCTTGCTAGCCTTATAAACTATAAATGTTTTTCTTAAGGGCCTGAGAGGCATTTCTTAGAAATAAAAACATTAAGGAAGTTAGCACCCCTGTTTTCTGGTCCCTGTGGGAGCTTGCTCTAAGCTCTGACTGATACTTGTCCTAGAGATAAATATTGTTTTATTTCAAATAAAGGCAATTAACTAGCACAGATGTCTACCCCAATATCCCAATTACCAGGTGAATATTAAGCAAATGGCTGTTGTCTAGTCCTCTTATACAAGGTCAGTTGTCTAGTCCTCTTATACAAGGTCAGTTGTCTAGTCCTCTTATACAAGGTCAGTTGTCTAGTCCTCTTATACAAGGTCAGTTGTCTAGTCCTCTTATACAAGGTCAGTTGTCTAGTCCTCTTATACAAGGTCAGTTGTCTAGTCCTCTTATACAAGGTCAGTTGTCTAGTCCTCTTATACAAGGTCAGTTGTCTAGTCCTCTTATACAAGGTCAGTTGTCTAGTCCTCTTATACAAGGTCAGTTGTCTAGTCCTCTTATATAAGGTCAGTTGTCTAGTCCTCTTATACAAGGTCAGTCGATCGTTATTCCTGAGAACGTATGTGATAGATTGCACCTACTTGGCTATATTAAAAAGGCAGATTACTTTCTGGTTTGTAATTCATTAGCATATTACCTTTGATGTACGTCACAGCCTGTTAATACTTACTTAATAATAAGTTTGTTAGGCTGGGCTTGATGGCTCATGCCTATAATCCCAGCACTTTGGGAGGGTAAGACAGGAGAATCACTTAAGCATAGGAATTCACAATGAGCCTGAGCATAGTAGGAGATCCCGTGCCTACAAAAAATTTTTTAAAATTTAACCAGGTAGGGTGGTATGTGTTTATAGTCCCAGCTACTGAGGAGGCTGAGGCAGGAAGATCATTTGAGCCTTGGTGGTCAAGGCTGCAGTGAGCCGTGACCATGCCACTGCACTCCAGCCTAGGTGACAGAGCAAGACTCTGTCTCAAAAAAGAAAAAAAAGACCAAAAAAAACCAGAAAACATGTAAAGCACCTAGAACAATGCCTGATACCAATAGGGACTAAAAATTATGAATTAATGCTATCATAAAATCTCATTATTGTTAATATGTTTAATATAAGAATATTTTTTTTTTCTTTTCTCTTTTTTTTTTTTGAGACGGAGTCTCACACTGTGGCCCAGGCAGAGTGCAGTAGTGCGATCTTGGCTCACTGCCACCTTCGCCTCCTGGGTTCAAGCAATTCTCCAGCCTCCCGAGTAGCTGGGATTACAGGCACCCACCACCACGATCAGCTAATTTTGTTTGTATTTTTAGTAGAGATGGGGTTTCACCATGTTGCCCAGGCTGTTCTGGAACTCCTGACCTTGTGATTCTCCCGCCTCAAACTCCCAAAGTGCTGGAATAACAGACATGAGCCACTGTGCCAAGCTGGGAATATTTCTTTTCTTCTGGAATAGCTGTTCTTAAGCCAACTTCAGCATTATATTTGTTAGCATGTTGGAACAGAGAAATGGCGCTTGTTGTGTGAACCTGTGAGCCTCAGTTTCTTCATCTGTTAATTCCTCACACACTTATGATGTGAATGTGAACACCGAGGTGCATGGTGTATTAGTTTGCTAGGGTTGCTGGAATGATGTACCACAAGCTAGACTGTTGATGGCCGCATTAAACCTTGGTTCTTGTCCTCTTAGTTTAAAGGAATTTAAACAAGAGACACACAGCAAAAGAAGTGCAACAAGAGCAATTAATTGAAAAGGAAAAAGAACATTCTGGAAATTAGGTGCAGAATAGACAGCACCCCTTGAGGAAGAATTCAGAGTGGTCTGCTCGTAAAGTTGATGCAGCAGAGACTGCTCAAGGGAGACCCCCTTTCTGGGAGTCTTACATGATTATTCACAAGGAGATGGAAACAGGTATTACTAGTAAGCATGTTCTGCGTGATCCATGGGGTGCACATGTGCAGTAGCTGTACATGCTTGTCCATACCTTGCATGTCTCATTCACATCTTAAATATCCATGCAAGGGTATGTTTTTTACTATGATAATGAGCAAAGGGGCAGTTTGAGGACAAGGAAAATCAAAATGCTCTTGCTTTCTAGAAGGGAAAGTCCCTATTGAAGATTGCTTTGCTTGAATGAGCTCGATTACAATGTGAATGATGAGGCTTACTGTGTTGACTGTATGGTCAGCACCATTGCTGCATCCCAAGGACATGGTCACTTCCTTGACTACCTATCTGGCCTTGGGATGACTTACACAAGAAAAATGTCTTGTCTCCCAGTTCTGGAGGATAGAAGTCTCAGATCACAGTGTCAGCAGGGTGAATTCCTTCGGAGGGCTGTAAGGGTAGGATCTGTCATTGATTTGTAGGTGGCAGTCTTTATGTACACATGGAGTTCTCCTGTATGGCTGGCTGTGTCCAAGTTTTTCTTTTATAAGGACACCAGTTATACTGGATTAGGCCTGACACTAATAACTTTACCTTAAGTTGATCATCTCTTTAAAGGCCCTATTCTCGAATAAGACCCCATTTTGAGTTACTGGAGGTTTCAACAGATGAATGTATGGGGATATGTACACAATTCAGCCCATAATGCACAGTAAAGTCCTCTGCCCATGGATGATGATGACTGTACCCAGATGGAGTCATTTCCCCAGAAGACAATCCCCATGTCCTATAAAAAGAAGGGTTGGAAGTACCCCCAATTCAATTTTCAAGGGGTTTCATTTTGACTTGAGGAAATGGCCTTTGCTAGAGAAATAGTCATTTAAATTAAGTTCCTTTCTTCACCTTGTCTTTCTGCATCTGTTAACTAAGAATAACATATCACACATGTGAACTCTACATAAAATTTAGAGGAACTTAGACATCTTTTAGGCTAACACCCTTATTAAACCTTTATGTATCCAGGAAAATTGTCTAGTTCTTTGAATGATTAATGTCAAATCTACATTCTGGGTAGATTTTTCTTATTTTGGTAACAGACTGTGCTTGAATTCAATTTACCAAGACCAGAGCAAGAATTAACGGGGAAACAATATTATCAATAGATTTTTTTTTCTTCTAAAGGCAGCGGTAAATCACGTAAAGGTCTTCATAGTAAGTAGAGCCTGTGGCAATGGAACTCAGCAAAAATCCCATCAATTTTACAGCACTTTGGTGTCTGCCCCATGGCTTAACATAAGAATTACTGGGGAGCTTCTGTGGAGAATTAGTCATGAGCATGGATAGCAAAAGAAAAAGCTGCAGGTAGGCAGAAGAAATCTGCAAAACATTTTGTTTACTTGTACAAGGGAGGGTGCTGGTGGGACCACTCTTAATCCTCCTTATCCTCCTCCTGCTCTTCCTCCCAAGATTAATCTGGGACGTATACTCACAATAATAAGAGGATGCAAATGAAAAGTTCACAGGGTCAGGGAAAAACGTGAAAAATAGCCAAGGGACACAATGGAATGCAATGAAAGGTCTGAGTGTCAGAGGAGATGTGGGCTCATCTTCCTCCACTTTGAAGGACCTGAGCTCAAGATCATACAGTTATGTCATCTGAAGTCAGATAAACCTAGGTTGCAATTCTACTCCTTTCACTGATAGACTTTGAATAGTCACTTAATTTCTCTGAGCCCATGGGCAAGTAATGCCCACCCCGCAGAAATACTATGATGACTGATATGTTCAGACAGATGTGAGAGCAACCAATATATGTCCAATCTGAATGTATGATTCATTATCAGGCAAGTAAGGGACGCTAATAACAAAGGCAACATAGTGGCCAATGATGACGGCCAACAACTCCAACATAGGAGCTGCCTTAAGGCCTCATGATCTGCTCAATAATTTGCAACTAAAAGTCTCAGCTGGCCGCATAGCAGGGCTTTGTTACAGGGTTTAACTTCTGCCCTTTCCCTGCCTCCTACTTGGCCAGTGCTTGGTAAGAAACAAATGAATCAACAAAACAATGTTGTAAACCATGGCAAGAAAACTGTGGTGTGCTTCTTTTGGTTGGATAGATACAGAGTTTCGTTTCTTTCAAAGATGATGGCATGGAAGCAGATGTCATGAACCTGAGAGGAACTAGCAGAGTTAGAAAGTGAGTCTATCCACAGAGGCTAGAATAAGGATTTTTAACAGCAATTTGCAAAGACATTTTCCCCTATTTAGATTTGTCAGAAAGTAGATTATTAGAAAAATTGATTTGTCAGAAAGTAGATTATTAGAAAAATTGTGACGTAATGGATTGACAGTTAATTCATTATTTGAATGTTATCCATACAGGCAAAAAGCTATAATATAACTTTAATCACCAACCACACACTGTGGTTTCTTTAAAGAAAGTTCTTGTTTTGCTGGTTCCACTGTTGCCTGGAAGAAGGACTGTGAGTGTAGGAGGTGACGATTTCACCCTGCACTTAATTCTCTGTGGATATAGAAAGTGGGTAGGCTGGAAATGAAAATTCTGTCATTGTCATCTTCTTAAAGACTGAGCTAAGCGGAGGAGGTGGAAGTCATTCGGGTGGCTGCTGATATAGAAAATGCATTCTCTAAAATAATATAACATTAAATAAACAATGCACTTTCTTCAGCATATTTTATTTCATCTTTGATTATTTATATCCCAGTTTATTCTGCATGATACAACCTTTATTTCTCAGTTTTTCTTTTGTAGGCAATTTATACTTGACTTTGCTAATTATTGCACTGGCAGCTCTTCATCCTGGAAACTAGCACCCTGCAGGTGTTATTGACATTTCTGTCTTAAATATATCCATTTCAAAAACATGGGTTGAGTTTGTATCATGTTCAGAAGACTATGCCATAATGAAAGCAGTAGGGGTGACTGAGACGCAGTTCATATCCACTAGAATATCAAGCATCATTCCAAGGGAAGATGCGATTACTCACAACAGTGCAGGGAGATGGTGTCTGGAATGGTTCTTGAAGATAGTGGTGCTTGCATTGAAATATGGAGGATGGATAAAGCTGAGGTAGCCATTTTAGACTATAGAAGCATATTAGACAAAAACAAAGCAGTGAAAAGGGCTCATACATGAAACTATTTCAGCCATCTTGTTAATAAATCATCATTACCTTTTGAGATCTTAGGTGAAGCTGCTATAATAAGACAGATCAACAAGAAAAAAACCAAGTTATTAACATGTATATCTCATATATACATGGGAGACGGGGAATGAATGGTTCTCAAAGAGGTGGCTTAGAACTCTGGCTTATATAACCTCTTCACAAAGAACAACACATTTTTGAAGAAATTGGAGGACAAAAGAAAAGGAAGCTTTAGAGGCAGCAAATTGTGGGAAGGCGGATACAGGTGGATAAGGCAGATATGGTGGATAAAGGCTGGCTGGTAAAGTTTGTTATGTAGATTCCTCTGGTACTGGTTTTTGGGCTGAGAACTAAGTCATCTCCATTGAAAAACCTTTGTCCTTCTTTGTAGGGAGGAAAGGAGGATACTTTTAGAAATTAGGTGCTGCTTTTAGGCAAATAAGAGCAGTGCAGAAACTTTTCTTGTATCTACTTCTTCTCAGTTGCCTTTAGCTCAAAATAATCCTCATGCCAAAGTGGCATATTCTTCGCCCTTTCAAGCGCTGTCATATTGTTTTAATTAAAAACAAAAAAAATCAAAACAAAAAAACTTAAACAACCATGCACAAAATATAACAAAAACTTCAGCTGGGGTGGGTGACTGCCCATCCTGGTCAAATAACTAAATGCAGTCAACATGATATGTACAATTACAAGGTAATATGCAAGTGTAAAACATTTCATTGTCTTTAATCTGTTCTCGCATATGGCTACTCCTGTCCTCTTTTATAGAGAAGACTTTTATACTGGACTGGTTCTGAAACCGACTGTACACAGGAAATGTCTACACTGCCTACTTCCGGTTTTAGGTCTCTGAAATTCCTTCCCACTTTAAAAAGTTTTACTTTCTTAGACCTCTGAAATTTCTCCCCACTCTTACAAGGATGGTATTTGTAAGAGTTAGCAAGATGCTCCCTATTCAAGTTCCAAAGGTAAAGGCTCGTTCACCCCAGGACAGAAGCTAGAGAATCTGAAGAGCATCCTGGGGGCTGGCTGGAAACCAGCTAGCTTAGCCAGTGGAATGGGATAAGGAAGAAGAGGAAAGAAAAACAGTTAGACTTTTTCTTGTAGGACTAAATTTCTCACTGCTCTACATCACATAGGAATTATGTATTTTTCTAGCCTATAATTCTCAAACATAAATTTGATGTGTTACTTTCACCAACAACCAGCTTATTTCCTGGTGATTCATTGTCAACAATATTTACACACATATGAGCAGAATTAGAGAAATATAAACTCGTTTTAGACTCAAGTAAGAATAAGATAGCCCATTTTATTTGTTCTATAGACAATATATACTATTGTCATTTTCTTTTTATTGCCTTAAGTTCAGCTATAGCAAGTCAATAGATCAATAAATGTCATTTTCTTATTTGGCTAAAATCACAAAGTGAGTACAAATTTCAGCCTTCCAGGCACAGAAATGTACTAAATATCAAAGCATTAGGCACCCCATACTATTAGAGCCAGATACGACAGTATTACATTCCATTACAAGAAATGATGCTCATTTTTATCCCTTTTCTTATTAACAATTTTCTTTAGAATTATTTTTTTACTCTAAAATTGTAATCTAAGTGACAATTTCTATAAATGAAGCAATGAGATTAACAGCAAAAACCAACTCTTACCATGTTCATCTGTCTTAGAGCTGAAAGGGCATTAAAGATTGTTGGTCCAGGGCAGGGTGCAGTGGCTCATGTGGGTAATCCCAGCGCTTTGGGAGGCCAAGGCTGGCGAAAGACCTGAGGTCAAGAGCTCGACACCAGCCTGGCCAACATGGTGAAACTCTGTCTCTACTAAAAATACAAAAATTAGCCAAGTGTGGCCACACATGCCTGTAATCCCAGCTACTCCGGAGGCTGGGAGACAGGAGAATCGCTTGAACCTATGAGGCAGAGGTTGCAGTGAGCTGAGATCCCACCACTGCACTCCAGCCTGGGCGACAGAGCAAGACTTGGTCTCAAAAAATAAAATAAAATAAAGATTGCTGGTTCAACCCCTTCCTGTCATCTGTCAAAGTACCTGATTTCCAAAGACAAGGGTATGGCGTAAGGTCACAGCCCTAACTAGAGGTGGGCAAGTGTGAGCTGAGTGAGAGGAAAGGCTGCCAGAGAGACACAGGTTCAGACAAGTATTTCCAGTGTGTTGTCAATGAAGGGGATGAGTGTTAAGGAAGAGGCAGGAAAGATGTGTTATTATTTTTAATCTGTGGGAGACATTGGTCTACTTAATGGCTGAGAAAAGACGATGACAGAGGGAGGAACTGAAGATTCCAAGCAGCAGCACAGGGAGAAGGAACCAGGAAACTTAGAGGATGTGAATCAAGAGCAAAGAAAAGGAGTTTGTACCAAAAGTCAGACAGCAGTACCTCTTCCTTAGAACAGAGACAAGTACCTTGCCGAGCAGACTAGAGCAAAAGTGAAACCTGAGGGCACACAAAGTCAATACTGAAAATAAAAAATCAGCAGCCAGGTCCATGGCTGTTGTCCAAAATCAGAGTCACAAGGTATCAGGAGGAGACTAGGAGCTGCTAGGTGATGCCAAGAACCTAAGGTGCTCAAAGTCGCATTTATAGAAGTTTTCTTTTTATTGCCAAATGGAAATGAGGGAAAGCCAAAGGTATTCAGGAGTTAGGGACCGGGAAGACAGAAACTTGAACACAGAAAAAGATGACAGAAGGGTCATCAGTGAACCTCCTGAAGGTTTACTGAAAAATCAACTCACAAAAGGCTGATTAAGAGGAGAAAAGGTATCATATTTATCTAATGTATATACACAGGAGGCTTTGGAATGAAGACCCAGCCCTGCTGGGGGATACAGAAGCTTATATACCATCGTGAGGTGACAAAAGAATGAGTATTGGATATATAACCAATACTGCCAATAGTGTGTTCCTTGCATGGGACTAGAATTTGTTGGGGGAGGACCACATTTACGGAGCGCGTGTTAACATGCCAGAACAAACCTGTGAAGTAAGGACTAGGATTATCCCATTGGTTCAAATGAGGAAAGTTAAGCACAGGGGAAGTTAAGGCGGTTGTCCCAGCTCATGTTGAGAGGCAGTGCTGGAAATGAGATCCAAACCTGTCCTGACTCCAGAGCCTCAACTGTGCCATGGCTCGGCCTCCCTGGTTCCACTAAGGTCTCCCAGGGGGTAGAAGATACCACCTGGCACACGAGAGAAAACAAGTCTCTGTGGTATACGTATAGTGCCAAGAAGATAGGTGATCAAATCAGGGTTATTCAATGGAAAGGATTTGTAGCAGGAACACGGTACCAGGGATGACTAGAGCAACATATGACTCATCCTTGCTTCCAGAGGCTGAACAAGCCCGGGTGTGGAGAGTCAAGGACTGTCAAGCCTGAGGGCAGAGAATGTTAATGGGAGAGATGTGTCATCCCTACTCCCACGTGGGTGGAGCTCCATCGGCAAAACACTCCCAGCCTCACCCAGGGAAAGTGAGAGTCTTCCCTGATTGTCTTGAGTCTGGAAGAAAAGTGAGGCATTATTTTCATCCTCTTCTTCTTTCCTTTTTGAAAGGGAACTTGACTGCAGAGAGAACATATTGTTGACTACTGTCAGCCCTGCAGAAGTTTACACACAGAAGCCTTGCCTGGTGGTAGAGAGCAGAGCGACCCAGCACTGCCTTCCAGGGCCCCAGGCCCTTGGCCTCCTGAAGCTTCACTGAAAAATCAACTCACAAAAGGCTGATTAAGAGGAAAAAAGGTATACATATTTATCTAATGTACATACACAGGAGGCTTCGGAATGAAGACCCAGCCCTGCTGGGGGTACAGAAGCTTACATACCATCGTGAGGTGACAAAAGAATGGGGGTTTGGATCCTGACAAAACAGGTGACGGGAGAGGAGAGGAACTCTGCTGAGGGACAATATGTGATTACTAGGGAGAATGAAGGGAGGGGAACAGACATTAACCAGTAATTAGTTCTCTTTAGATGTCTTATAAAGGATTTGTTCAGGTGCAGCCACATCTGGGTTTGCTTTCCTGCAATAGATAATGAGGTAACAGGAAAGAGAAGAAAAACCAGTTGTTCTCCTTGGTGGGTCTGGACTTTAGGCAGATAGAAGAACTTCAGAAAACAGCTTTCTCCTATGCCTGGGGAGAAACTCTGGAGGCTGGGGCAGGTGGGAGGGACCTCGATGCTGCTTTAGTTCAGCTCGTCAAAATGCCGTATCTGGAGTCCTGGTTTCTGAGCCCCAACAGCCTCTAACTGGATCAGGAAATGCATTCAATTCTGCAGCTAAGTACTAGGAAGTCTACTGGCCTGAAGATCTAAGCTGCATTCATCAGCGCCAATTACTCAGTAAAAATCCACCTGATATTTTGTCCCATTCTCTATTGGCTCATAATGCTGGTGAAGAATAGAAGTATGATATTTTCATGCCTTCCCCAAGACCTTAAAACGATCAGAGGAAACAACAGGGAACTAGTGTTTGACCCTGAATACCACCCAGCAAAATGGTTGGGACCCTAATGATTGTTTTCACCAGGGAAAGAAAATTGAATGGCTCAGAGAATCTTGGCTGTCCAACTTTTTCTGCTGAAGTCTTCTTGTGGTGCTTTTTCTTCATGAACACCTGATACGTTTCCCTGGTGATACACAGCGTCACACTCCAAAACTGCTCTTTTTGTCTCTTGTCAGTTAATCCTGACAGAATTCCATTTTCTCGTCCATCAAGGTAAACCCTCAATACACTTAGTTGCTTAGTCATTGAAGACAAAAGCTACCTGGATCCTTCTTCTAACATTCAAGAATCTGGTGACCAAGTGTGTAGCCTGAGGTCTTCCATATTCCCCCCAGGAAGGCTATCATCTCTCTTCTAAAGTCTAACTCAAGTTGGCATTTCCTGATATGCCAGAGTTGCCAAGGTGGTAGATTTCTTAACGCAGAGAAAAAAGATAAAAGGTAGGGGAGATAATGGAAGTTAGCCAGTTTGTTCATGATGTTTTGTTTAGTGTAAAGCAACAAATTAACCTAGTCTTCGAATCATGATTTACAAACGATAAAATACAAATCTAAGGCTGGATGCAGTGACTCATATCTATAATCTCAGCACTTTGGAGGCCAAGGCAGGTGGATGGATCGATCATCTGTGGTCAGGAGTTTGAGACGAGCCTGGCCAACATGGTGCAACCCATCTCTACTAAAAACACAAAAATTAGCAGGCATGGTGGCAGGCGCCTGTAGTCCCAGCTACTTGGGAGGCTGAGAGGCAAGAGAATCAATCGCTTGAACCCAGGAGGCAGAGGTTGTGGAGGTTGCAGTGAGCCAAAATCTTACCATTGCACTCCAGCCTGGGCAACAAGAGTGAAACTGTCTCAAAAAAAAAAAAAATCTAAGTGTACATTTTGATGAGTATTGACAAATTTAATTGCATGCAAAACAAGATATAGAATATGTCCATCACCCTTTATAATCAAACACAACCCCCATCCCCACACACAGAGGCCCCTGCATTCTGATTTGTTTTTTAATTTTTCTGTCACATCAAGCATGTATCATTTGTTTGCTAGAAACATTCCAATTCTACTCTTTTTGTTATTTGAAAATACACAATAAAGTATTGTTGACTACAGCCACCCTTTAGTGCTGTCAGATACTGGATCGTATTTACTCGATCTAACCATATTTTTGCACTCACTAATCATCCCCACTTTTACCCCTCCCAGCCTCTGGTAATCATCATTCTACTGTCTATTTCCATGAGTTGAATTGTTTCAGTTTTTACCTCCCACACATGAATTAGAACATGTGAGATTTGTCTTTCTGTCACCATAGTTTAGTCTTGCTTGTTCTAGAACTTTATAGAAATAAAACAAAATATTATATACTCCTCTAAGAGAAAATAGAATCTTGGGACTCCAAATTTACTATGCCAAAGGGAAAGTTAAACTTGGAAACAGAGTCAAGCAAAAACTGCCTTCCTTTTGTTCCCAAACAGAAAGCTGTAATTTCGCAACCGTAGTCACAGCCTCACATGTATAAACCAGGTTCTCACAATACAAGGCTGCGTATCTTTCTAGACGGTTTTCCTGACAAATTGCTCACAAGGAAATTTCCTGTGGGCCCCCAAATCTTTCAAAATACATACCCCCCATATAAACTAGTCCTGAAACAAGTTCTGTTCAATTTCACCTTGATTTCAATTTACCAGCTTATCTTCACAGATATGGAACAAGGACCAGAGTGGAGATTATCCCTCTGCCGCCCCCAGATGAGTGCACAAACAATCTTTTCCTCTACTCAGCTTTTCACATGTTTACTTTATCTCACGTAAAATGTAGATTTACAGAGCAGGAGATGAATGCATAATTGACTTTTTCCTCTATTCCCTCTTTTCACAAGTAAAATGTAGATGTACTGATTGCTAATCAAAGCCTCTCAAAACTGTAACCGCTTGCCTCATTGCCTACTGATTAAGTTTGGATGTTTGTCCCCTCCAACTATCATGCTGAAATGTGATCCTCAGTGTTGGAAGTGAGAACGGATGGGAGGTGTGTGGGTCACGGGGACAGATTCCTCATGAATGGCTTGGTGCCCCCTCCCCAAGGCAGTGAGGGAGTGCTCACTTTATTAGTTACCATGAGATTGGATTGTTAAAATATCTAGTGTCTTTCTCACTGCCTCTCTCATCATGTGACATACCTGCTCTCTCTTTAGCTGCCATGAGTAAAAGCTTCCTGAGGCCTCAGCAGAAGCAGCTACAAGTGTCAAGCTTGTATAGCCTGCAGGACCATGAGCCAGACAAACCTCTTTTCCTTATAAATTACCCTATGAGTATGCAAAGACATACGGAGGAATATGATGGACTTTAGAGACTCAGAAAGGGGAGAATGGGAGGGGAGGTAGGTATAAAATTCTACGTTAGGTACTTATTAGCTACTCAGGTGACAGGTGCACTAAAATCTCAGAATTCTCCACTATGTAATTCATCCATGTGACACAAAAACCACTTGTGCCCCAAGAGCTATTGAAATAAAAATAAATAAATGAGATGAGTGGAGCTTTTTAAAGAATAGTCTATATTTCCAGGGGAGAATATTATATATTGTTAGTGTGAAGCAGCATTCACCATCAGTCCTATTCCAAGTTTTAATGCGTCTTATGCAAACACTCAGAAACACAGTTATAAGTAGATGGGAATAGAAGGAGCTTTCTAAAACACACCAATATCAGTCTTTTTAAAAAACAGGTCCTTCTTCTGATTTGAATGTCAGAAATAACAAAGTGATCAAACTTTTTATTTATTCTTTTAATAATTTGCTGTCATGTTAATTCATTGCACCTATGATTTTCTTTTAAACTAAGTACAAGAAATCACCAGACTTGTCAGAGCACTTAACTCTAGTCTGTGGAGTCATTCACTTTCTTATTCTTTGGTACTATCCCAAATAGGTCTTACCTTGCCTTATCAGTTGACTACAATGAAACGTGATATTCTTTTACCTAGAGACACTTATTGTGGCTCCCAACATATTGAACTTACTGTATACAGAAAGTTTGAGAAAGTTGAAACTTTGTTCATCTCAAAACATCACTGTAATATTTACGAAGTAGTTTTTAAATATTGTCTTTAAAACACTGGCGTTTCAGATTGACCTAACTGGAATTGTGGGAAATATTTACTATATATTCTAATTGCCAAATCCAATCCCCACGATCAATTAATAAGCAAAAGCCAGAACAATTTTTGTCAGAAAAATATTTCTTCGTTTTTCAATTCAAATAAACATTATTGATATGTACTCCTGTAACCGGGTGACAGGAGCAGGTCTGCGGGGATGTCCCAAAGACAATCACTGTTCCCCATTGGGGATGTGTTTTCCCAGGTCCTTGGGCCTCACTCACCCAAGAATGGGGAGAGGGCCCTGGTGGCGCAGTGAGCTCATTGAAGTAAGTATCAGACCCGGAGTTTTGCAGAAAGCTATGGATTAGCAGAGAGAGAGAGAGAGAGAAGGAGAAATAGAGAGCGAGAGGGAGCTCCCACGCTGTCGTGGGAGGGGATCCAGAGATGGAGTCGGCACAGGTAAAGAGAGAGCGAGAGAGAAGGCTCCCACGCTGCCGTGGGAGGGGATCCCAAAGAGGGAAATAGGTAAGGGAGTAGGGGGAATTTAACCCCGGAGTTACTCCGGCCCCATTCAGGTTCTTGTCCAGTGAGAGGAGCTTTTCCAAACTTCCTCTGGAGTGACTGATATTCAACTCTGATATTGGATTGGTTGCCGGATTTGCAATCAAAGCCTCCTCCCTCAGAGCTTTTGACCGGCGTTTTAAACAAAGGAAGCTCACCTGGGCTTTCTCCCCAGCCCACACTCAGAGGGAAAATTAGACCAAGAACTCTAAGTCCCCCCAAGGGGAGGTGGATGGAGGCATGGCGGTGGGAAGTTCTTGCCTTTGAAACCACGCCTGTTGTGGACCCGGGAGGAGAAGTTAACATGGTCCCTCACTCCTTTGATAACCATCTTATTTCTAAATGATAATTCTAAGATAATAGGTAAATAAATAGATTTAGATGAAGACACACACCTTTTTTGCCATAAAAGTGACACACTCTTGCCTTCAATGTTCCTTATAGATATTTTCGTTGCTTTGCCCTCAAAGACTCATCCTCAATAGCAATGCATTCTTTGACAACGACAAAAGGGATAACATGTAAAGACACATGCAAATAAAAGTTGTTAAAATTCCGCTATTTCGTTCAACAATATAGCTGTACTCTAAGCATTGACAATATTTTAAGCCTGAACCCTTCATTTCTAATACCATGATTCGCTCTTAACAGAAAGACGCATAATGTGTGGAAAGTCTAGAAGCCCAACCAGGATGATTCAGCCTCGAATATAGAGGGCTAGCAAGGCTGTAATGCCATTATTTTGACCTATCTCTTTTTTTCCTGGAGGTTTTTATATCCCATGGGCAATGCAACCCTGTAAAATTCAGGGTGGTGATAGGCATGCAGGTCCTTTGTAAGGTGGGAAGAAGGCCACTTAAAAAGTGGGGATGGTAAAGGAAAATTGGCATTATGCCTACGCCTCAGATCCTTTTGTAGGTAGACCACTTTTAGAACACACTACGTCCATGGAAGTTGAAAAACTGGAAAATGGCTTCCAAGATTTCCTTGGAAAGTCTTCATGTGACCCACAGCTATGCCTGCCAATGGTTGAAATTTTTGGCCCTCTCGGTATCTTTCCTTCTCATTGTTATTAACAGAATTCCTGTTTTCTTTGGGGCATTGTGCACAGCTAAAATTTTCACCTTGCAAGACTGGCTTGCATTATGACCCAGTTATTGCTGATGAAATCTAAACTGAGTTGCTGGGGTTGGGGTGGAGGGCCTGTCTTTTAAAGCAATCGTTTTTCTGATAAAATGGAACCAATTCAGTTGGCCTATCCCCTGGTCTTTCACTTTCCCTCGTTTGTCTCCTTGGAAGGCAAACGCAATCTCTGCAGGTGTAGCAGTCAACTTAACGACCAGCGAAACAAGAGCCACATGTTCATGATGGAAGAATAGATCAATCCAAGGAGACTAGGTCTTTGTTGATCACCTTGGAAGCCTGCACCAGCCTCCAGCTGGTACATCCAGAGTTTTAATGCATGAGAAAAACAGGCCTCATTGTTTAAGCCTTTGCTGTCAGAGTCATATTTATTGGCTCCAAATCCTAACTGAAACAAGGGATGCTTTTCTTACCCATGCCTTGAGGAATACATGATTTATTTTTCTGGCCTGAAAGATCTTGCTAAATGCTGCAGGGAATGCTAATGAGCTGCTATACAATCATATTTACCATTATTCTAGATAATACTTTCTCTAATATAGATAAGACAAATTTATAAAATAAATGTTCTGAACATCAACTGAAATCTTATAAGGTTTTTGTAGGCATCACATTCTTATCACTTTTGTTCTTGGAAACAGCAGGCAGTCAGTAAATAATTTCCCAACGACTGACTCTAAGGAGTAAAAAGGCCAACTTGAACATTATTTTTTTACTTAATAATAAGTACTATAATTAATGTTTGAGAATAACTTGGGAAAAACTATGAATTCTACTGTTTATAGAGTGGTTATAAATCACAATATGTGGGGGACTGGAAATAAGATACAATATAATTTAATATTTGAGTAATGAGGGAAACATCACCTGAAATGAGAGTGATGATTTGTAACTTGCAACCTAATACATTTGTGAAAATTTATCAGTGAATTTCGTCTAGTGCTATCCAAGATGATAGATGGCCTGAAAATCTGAAATGAATCACAATTATTATTCATTGAGGAAACAGCTAAATGTATCAGGAGAAATCTCAAAAAATGGCCTGAAAATAACATTCTCAGATATTCAATGATAATAATTTCCCCAAGTGTTTTATATGAATTATGTCATATAATTCTTTCCATAACCCTAAATATGGGTCATATTGTTTCCACTTTATAAATAAGGAACTAAGACATGGATGAAGTAAGCAAACTGCCCACGTTCACACAGGTAATAAAGGATACAGCAGGATTAAAACCAAAGCCGTCGGCTGTACCCGTGGTCTGGAAGTTACCTCTTATGCCTAGCAAGGGCGATTATCCACACTGGATAATTAAACGACTGGGTAAAAAAAGTATTATCCACACTGGATAAAAAATAACGACCTGAGTCCTTTGGAGAGCAAATAAAATCAGGCAGTTTCTGAAGAGAAGCCAACAGTTGTAAGACGGAAATTACATGGGGTTAGTTTCTCATTTTGAAATGACTTTTAGCATACTGTCAGGCTACAGCTGGTGATACACAGGGCAACTAAAACCCAGATAAAAACCCGCAGTCTTTGTGGCTTGAGAAACCAGGAAGAGTTCAGGACAATCGTATCTACTATATACTGAGAAGAAAACTCTGGAGAGCAAAGGGCCAAGAGGGCGACACCAAGTATAGGAAATTTGTCTAAGCCTCTGGTTGACCCCTGAATCCGCATGAAAGTGGCAGGCTTCCAGCTCCTCAGTTCAGGATGAAAGGGTTGAACTAAGAGTTGAGCTGCTACCTCATTTGCAGCTTGAGTCCAAAGTAGTTAGCTGCCTATTCAAACAACAGCAATGACAACAACATTCTTTAAAGAAACCTAACAGAACACAGGTCTTCACAACACAGCTTTCATACATCTAGGACACAATTGAAAAGTACTCCACTGCACAGTGGCTCCCACCTATAACCTCAACACTTTGGGAGGCCAAAGCAGGAGGATCACTTAAGACCAGAAGTTAAAGACCAGCCTGGTCAACATAAGGAGAGCCTGTCTCTACAAAAACTAAGGAAAAAATTAGCCAAGTGTGGTGGTACACACCTGTAGTCACAGCTATTTGGGAGACTGAGGTGGTAGGATCACTCAAACCCAGGAATTTGAGCCTGTGGTGAGCCATAATTGGGCCACTCTACTCCAGCCTCAGCAGCAAAGCAAGACCCCATCTCTTAATTAAAAAAAAAGAAAAAGCACTCCATATAAAAGTTTAAATAAACTGGAAGCTGACACTGCTGTCTCATCATTAAAAGTTCGTATTATCTCCATATGACTAAGAGAATCAGAAAAATAAATGTTACTTGTTTGATGGGATGTTGGCCTTTGACTACGGGGGGCATGTTTTGGTAAGAAGAATCAAGACTTCTATTTGATCGATCTATTATGATGCCGAACAGAGTTGTTTGGGCGATAACAGGTTATACAGTCAAGAGATGCAGGAGAGGTTGAAGCTGGGGTAGAAATTTGAGATTCAACAACTACTATGCTTGATTTTTTCCATAAACAAAGGAAACTAAAATAAAAATTAAAAACTAAATTATCCACACTGAATACTTTCCTTACTGACCTATGTAAAAGCATGCTATGATTGTGTTTTTACCTAGGCTACGTACAGATAATTTTCCTTTTTGCTGAAAATTTTGATAATGAAAGATTTAAAAACAATGGGGCAATCCAGATAAAATGTTTCAACGTGGCAAGATAAACTTAGGGCTTGGTATAATGGGGGGAAGAATCTCTACATGTCCTCGGTTCCATTTGTTTTCTTTTGGTAAGCAGTATATAGAAACAATCCCAGAAACATAATTATTCTCTTGATTTAAAGAGAGAATGTTTCTTTTCATGACTTTTTAATAAAATGTGACATTACACAAAAATTGAGACATTCATAAATTTCTTTAACAGAACAAAAATAATATGATATATATAGTAATTATATATATATTTTTTGAGACAGTGTCTCAGGCTGCACTCAGGCTGAAGTGCAATGATACAATCTCAGCCCACTGCAGCCTCTGCCTCCTAAGTTCAAGCAATTCTCCTGCCTTGGGACCCTGAGGTCCCAAGCAGCTGGGATTACAGGTGCTCACTACCATGCTCAGCCAATTTTTTGTATTTTTAATAGGGGCAGGGTTTCACCATGTTTACCAGACTGGTCTCAAACTCCTCACCTGGTGATCTGCCCGCCTCAGCCTCCCAAAGTTCCTGGATTACAGGCTTGAGCCACCACACCCAGCCTAAATATTTCCGACTTACCTGATCCTCATTTGAAATGACCTTGAAACACTTTACAAAATCTCAGATTAATAAGAACAGGAACCCTACACATTGATGGAATTAGATATTATAATTCTTCCCATTGTAATTACAGAAAAAGCAAGATATTACACCTCTTCCACTGTCCTAAGTACTCATTTTAGGATTTAGACACATTGTGTTTGTGTGTAGGGCTGGTGTTGGGATGGTTACCATGGGTTTATGGTATGGAAGATGAAAGAGTCTCCTGAGAAAGAATTCATCCAGGAAAAGAGTTGGTACACAGCTATGTCTAATATTAGAGCCTTGGTCACAGGACGGGACAGGAGACTCAGCAGTGTCAGCCACCAAACTGTTCTTTTGACCTACTTCCATCGATTCATCTCTGAGTTCTGGAGAGACGAGTGGCAAGTAAAACCCTACAATTTTTCTCACCAAAAGCTCTGTAAGACGTTAATTTTTTAACTGAGCGTTTATTGCTTTTTTTCTGCCCAGCATCCCTTACTTTCATCATTCTTACTTGCCCCTTCTTTGTGGAATTTTTCTTCCCTTGTCTTTCGTGAGAGTGTAATGATGCTCTCCATTTCAATATCTTATCCTCGGGCCACAGTGATTGATTCAAGCAAAAGCACCTGTCCCAAACTGTATCAAACAGTGTCTTTGATGAGATTTTTCATATTATTAGAGGACCTTTGGGGTATCCCTTTTCTGGCCAGAAACCTTTGTGGTTGGTGGCACCTTTGCCTGAGTTTCGCTCTGGCCCACTGAGCTCTTTCCATCCACTTGGCCTGGCAGGCCATGCTCAGTTCATGCTACCAGCCTGGACCCCATGACTCCAAGGGCAAGTCAGGCATGGAACGGTGAGGGGTATGTGAGCAAGTGTGGGGTTTGCCCACTGCACACAGTCAAACACACCAGCTGTTGCCACAGAGTGGGCAGCTCCAGGTGCCAGCATGGGCACGGGCTCTCTGCGAGGCTGCAGCTGGACCAGGTGCACCACAAGCAGCTTCCCTGGCTGGCACCAGGGAATGCAATGGCACCCAGAACCTTGGAGATATCAGGAACCACGGGGACCCAAAGAGGGAATCACAGACCTGGCTTAGGGAGCTCTCAGACCTGGGATCAATTCCTCAAATGGAAGACTGAATTCACATAGTGTAAGGGCAAAAATATCTCAGTCCAGAATCTGAGAAACTTGTTTATTTCCAAGGCCTCTTACAAAGGAAGAAAATATTTGACTTGAGAATTAAAAGACAACTTTGTAATCTCATCTTTCCAGTCTTCTACTTAAGCTATAAAGTAAGAATATGGCTATATTTGACTCTGAGGATAAAATGAGATACGATGAAAGCTATATGCATTAAAATGATAAGTGATAGGTGAAAAGCTAAATGCATCAAAAATATGGACATCATTGTAATGAGCAAAGCGTGGTGATGTACTGTTGGCAGTGCAGCTCCAAACGTGGGTGGATGCAATCTCCCTCACCTTTCCATGTGTTCCCTCTCTCCTCTTAGTCTGTGCTAACCCCATTTAACATAGAAAGGAATCTCATTCCTTTCTCAAATCACATAGGCAATACATGTTGACACACACACACACACACTCACTCTGATATGTCATGGATGACGCTTGTCTTACCAAGTCTGCACTGGTCTAGGAGTAGCTGCTGGTGGCTGATGCCTGTTCTGATTGACAGTGTCTTGCACTGATGAAAGATTTTTAAGGTCATCTCTGTTTGCATGCATAGTGGTTTCTTTTTGCACTATTTTATATATTTTAAAATTTTACTTGGAAAAGAGATGGACTATTGAATTTACCCCTATTCCCAATATGCTCCCCACCCTCCCCCAAGGCCTTTTTGATTAGAGTTTAGGAGCATTTTACTGCTCAACTTGCACTAGGATATTCTAAAGAAAACAAAACTCTAGATAAATAACAGGGCTGCAAATAAACCTGGTATGATTTGACACTTTATGAATTGTAGACAGGAGGCCAGGCCCAGAAGCTCACGCCTATAATCCCAGCACTTTGGGAGGCCGAGGTGGGCAGATCACCTGAAGTCATGAGTTTGAGACCAGCCTGGCCAACATGGTGAAACCCCATCTCTACTAAAAATACAAAAATTAGCCAGGCATGATGATACATGCCTGTAATCCCAGCTACCTAGAGGGGCTGAGGCAGGAGAATTGCTTGAACCCGAGAGGTGGAGGTTGCAGTGAGCCAAGATTGCACCACTGCACTCCAGCTTGAGTGATAGAATGAGACCCTGTCTCAAAAAATAAAATAAAATAAAATTTAGACAGGCATTTAGGCAGTGGACAGGAGTACATTCAGAGAGTCTAGTGGTTAGTGGGCAATATTTTCATCCCCTCCTCCAGCCCCCGGCTGCCCTTTAAGTGGAAGTGAAAGTTCCCTTAGAAATTTATTGTTTAACATTTATAGGAAATTACTCTTCTCATGTTACCATATGAACTTTGGTGAGACATAAGGATGAGAATTTTGTATCTCTGTCAACAGTTAATGCTGATAAAGGTTTTAATTTGAGGAATTTTGCTAATTAAATCATTAACTGATGTGAGAAAACTCATAATGAGCCAAATATTTTAGATCAGGGAACTCCGAGGCATTTGACAATGCTTTTAATTCTAGCAGAAGTGGAAAACATGTTTCCATTTATAGCCACCATCACATTCAATACAATAAATTAGATGCGGGTCAGAAGAGCCAGTGCTCCATGTTGTCATGAAAAAGACACTGGTAC
Organism: Callithrix jacchus; assembly: GCF_049354715.1. Classification (NCBI taxonomy): domain Eukaryota; kingdom Metazoa; phylum Chordata; class Mammalia; order Primates; family Cebidae; genus Callithrix; species Callithrix jacchus. The sequence continues at coordinate 51,576,254 of NC_133520.1, forward strand.
CAAAGAGCCAATTAGTTGTAGCACTTACTCTTTAAATCACCAGTCATCGTTTTCTTTTTGAAACCTCCTTATTCTGAAAGATAAATGAGTAATTGATGAGCCAGTGAAGGAGAGAAATTTCCATCATTCCAGAAGTTCAGGTGTAAGTGAATGGAGCTTCTACTGGTGAAACCTACTCACAGGGAAAACAGTAACATTTTAACAAAAGTATAGGTAACTTTATTTTAGTTTGGAGAGAAATGGAGTTAACACTGAACACATGTTGAATTTGATAAACTGGTGATAATAGAAAGAAAAATATATTACATTAATACAGTCTTTCTGCCTGTAAGAAGACTGAAAAAAAAGGTAAAAGCCCTTTCCCTTCTCCCAACATCTGCCTCCAGGCTAAAAACAAATGATCTGTAACCATCAGAAAAGGGGTGGCCTTCTCTCTTGTCAGTCGAGATGTAAGGATGAAAGAGCACATCCAAGGGCCATCACTGAGGAGTTAGAATGAGGGGCTACTTCAAAAGTATGCAAAGGTCAATGAAAACCAACAAGGGGTTTATTGTACCTTGTAGGGCTATTGCCACCCCTAGACCTGAGGGACAAGCAGAGGAAGCCCACAGAGGAGCTCAGAGGGCACCTGACATTGGAGAAAGGGCCAGCTGATGGGAGTGTGGCCTTTGATAAAGTTGTGCACTGGCACAGGGTATACTGGCAGAGAGGGGTCCAGAATATGCACTTATCCTTGCCTTTCTATCACTCTCTGACCTCCTGTCAGGGCTCCCAATGATCCAACTTGTAAAGAAACCAGAGAGCAAGAAGCCTATTGATGGAGCACAGATTAATCAGCCTCCCGGGAATAAACCTAACTCGAGAAAGGCAGAGAGTACATGCAAGGTGGCAGGCTGAAAACTTCCAGCACAAATCTATCGGGTGCTTGATGCTTTTTAAGGTTGCAGTACTGTATGAACAGATGCACATTCTCCCTCTTGCTCTGTCTCTTCACACACACACACACACACACACACACACACACACACTCTCTTTTACCATCTCCCCTAATTCTGCTATCTGTGCCTCTCTTTATTCTGAAACTAACACTACCTCCCAAACAGCCAGGGAAAAGAAAGGCAGAGGAAGAGTTCTTTAATCACAATGAAATTAATTTAGGAATCACTGTATATGTATGTGCATATATATGGAAAATTACTCAGTAAGTAATCAATACACACATTCATTTAAACTAAATGAAAATGAAAATACAGGCTGGGCACAGTGGCTCACATTCGTAATCCCAGAACTTTGGGAGGCTGAGGCAAGTGGATCACCTGAGGTCAGGAGTTCAAAACTAGCCTCACAAACATGGTGAAACCCCATCTCTACTAAAAATACAAAAATTAGCCAGGCATGGTGGCAGGTGCCTGTAATCCCAGCTACTTGGGAGGCTGAAGCAGGAGAATCCCTTGAACCAGGGAGGCAGAGGTTGCAGTGAGCCAAGATTGTGCCACTGCACTCCAGCCTGGGCGAGAGAGCGAGACTCTGTCTCAAAAAAATGAAAATACAAATATCAAAATTTGTGTAATGCAGATGAATCAGTGTTTATAGGGAAATTTGTAGCCTAAAATACATCTATTAAGGAAGAAGAAAACTCGAATATCTAAGCTTCCTCCTTAAGGATTGAGGGAAAAAGAGCAAATCAAGCTTTAGAAAAGCAGAAAAAATGGAATAACAAAGAGAAGAAAAGTAATCAGTGAAATGAAATGCACTCATGTGTGTAGTAGATAAAACTAACACAAACAACAGCTGGTTCTTTGAAAAATTAAACAAAATTAATAAAATTCTATTTAGACTGATAAAAAAAAGGAGGAAGACATGTTTTCCAATATCAGAAATTTAAAGTGATGAGAGGGCATCACAATAGATAGCACAGCTATTAAAGATAATAGAATATTACAAATACCTTCATATTAATAAATTCAATAGCTTAGATGAAATGGACCAATTCATTGACAGACACAAATTTCCCTAACTGATTCAACAAACAAAAGAAATTTTGGATAGACATATGTCTATTTTTAAACATTGTATTCATAATCCAAAAACTTTTCAAAAAAGAAAATTCCAGACCTCTAAGCATCACTGATGAATGTTCTCTAACATTAAAAGGGAGAGAGAGAAAATTCCTCCTACACAAACTCTTTCAAAAAATAGAGGAGGTAATGCTTTCTTGATTTATTTAATGTTACCAAGGCTACCATGGTTATAAAATCAGAGAAAGACAGTATTAAAAAAAAATAGAAAGAAAGAAAACCATAGCCCACTCTCCATCTTGAACATAGACATGAAATTTCCTAACAAAATATCAACCAATTGAAACCAGCAATTTATAAAAACAACAGCACTGGCAGAGGCTCTGGAATTCTCAGCGAAGCCAATGTAATGGGAGAAGGCACAAGAGGAAGCATCATCCCCATGGCACCTATGGAGGTCTAGGGCTCAGCTGCTGAAGCCCAGTGAGGATGAGGGCGTTGTCTCCACTCTGGTCTCTTACCTCCCATGTCCCCACCCTCTCTATAGATTTCTGTGGCAGCAACTGTGTTGATGCACTCAGAGGAGGACTCTGCCTCTGTAAAAATATTTACTTTGAGGACATGGCCATGTATTTCTCCCAAGAGGAGTGAGGGTTCCTTGGTGATGCGCAGAGACTCCCATACCATGATGTGATGCTAGAGAAGTTTGCACCATGGCCTCACTGGGATTTGCACCTTCAAAGTCTCATGCCGTTGCCCAATTTGAATATGAGGGAGATCTCATGCTCCAGCCTCAGAGAAAGGGTCTGGAACAGAATCCATCCATGTGCTCTCAAACACTGCCTATACTGAATGTATCTGGAGGTATGCACATATGCCTTTAACAATCCTTAGAACCAGCTTCTCAGTTGCAGTCAGATTTTCCTGAATCTAAGCACCTCCTCTGCCCTGTGTTCAGCACCTCAGCACTGGCAAAACCTATTTGCAGAGGACTATGTTGGAGATTAGTGTCTTCTGTGCTACAGCTCAGCTGTCTGTCCTCTCTCTGGTTGTTGGTATGAAACAGAGGCTGGAGAGGCACCTTCAGCAGAAGAATTCTGTGGATGGAGAGTTACAGTGAGCTCCAAGGTCAGCTCAACCACCCAGAAGGCAGACCCGCTATATGAAATGTGGGACATGGTCTTCAAAGATATTTGGTTCCTGGCCATGTGCCAGCGAAGGCATCCCAGAAATGGTACACCCATGGGGCATGTGGAAGATGGTTATGAGTCACTGCAAGCCTTCACCAGCATCAGGAGTGGTACAGCGGGGAGAAAACCTCGAGAAATTTTAAAAACATCTGCTCTTCTAAAGATGCCATTGAGAAAAAAAGCAACCTACATATTGGGAAAATTATTCTTAATCCAAATATCAGATCCTCAATTTGGATCCAGAATATATAAAGAGCTCATGTAACTCAATTGCAAAACACCAAACAATTTATTTAACAAAGGACAAAATATTAGAAGACCCTTCCCAGAAAGGTATGTTGAAATAAGCAACAGGCACATGAAAATATACTGAACATCATTTGTCATGAGGGGAAACCATTTGTCTCATCATGGAATCTTTCACTCAAGAAGCATTCGTAAGGCATCGACTGTGTTCCAGATACTCTAGGCACTGAGAATTCTGTGATTAAAGAAGATAAATGATTCGTCTCACACCATACGCAAAAATTAACTTAAAATAAATAGTAGGCCTAAATGAAAAGGCTACATATAAAACTTAGAAAAAATAGTAACTCTTTATGCCCTTGGGTTAAGCAAAGCCTTTTTATGCATGACACCAAAAGCACAAGTGACAAAATTAAAAGTACAGAAATTTAACTTCATCAAAGTTAAAAATTGTTGTGCTTCAAAGAACATCATCAAGAAAGAGAAAACAACCTACAGGTGGGATAATATGTTCGCAATCTATCCGTCAGACAAAGATCTAGTGTCCAGAGTTGAGAAGAAACTTAAACAAATTTACAAGAAAAAACAACCCCAATAAAAAGTAGGCAAAGCTCATGAACAGACGCTTTTCAAAAAAAGACATTTATGAAGCCAACAAACATTTAAAAAAAAGAAAGCTCAACAACACTGATCATTAGAAAATTGCAAATTGAAACCACAGTGAGTTACCATATTATACCAGTCAGAGTGACAATTATTAAGAAGTCAAGAAACAGATGCTGTGAAGTTGCAGAGAAAAAGGAATGCTTGCACACTGCTGGTGGGAGTGCACATTACTTCAACCATTGTGGAAGATCTAGAAGCAGAAATACCATTTGACCCAGCAATCCCATTACTAGGTATAGAACCAAAGGAATATAAATTATACTATTATAAAGATACATGCATGTACATGTTCATTGCAGCATTCATCACAATAGCAAAGACATGGAATCAACCCAAATGTCCATCAATGATAGAAAAAAAAATGTGGTACAAATACACCATGGAGTACTATGTAGCCATAAAAAGGAATGATATCTTGTCCTTTGCAGGGACATGGTTAGAGCTGGAAGTTGTTATACTCAGCAAATTTATGCAGGAACAGAAAACCAGATACCACACATTCTCATTTATAAGTAGGAGCTGAACAATGAGAACATGTGGACACCTGGTGGAGAATAACACACACTGGGAACTGGCAGGGGGCAGGGGGAGGGAGAGCATCAGAAAGAATAGCTAATGGATGCTGAGCTTAATTACCTGGGTGATGGGTTGATCTGTGCAGCAAACCACCATGGCCACATTTATCTATGTAACAAATCTGCACATCATGCACATGGACCCAAGAAAATAAAAGTTGAAGAAAAAAAGAAAGAAACATCACAAAATGGGAGAACATATTTCCAAATTATATGTCCTTATATCTCAATATATAAATAATTCTCATAAGATACAAATTGGACTGTTTGTTATAAGGCAAATAATCAAATTTTAAAATGTGCAAAGGATCTGACAGATATTTCTCCAAAGAAAATATACAAGTGACCAATAAGCACGTGATAAAATGCTCCATCGCATTAACCATCAGAGAAATGCAAGTTAAAACTACAATAAGATACACCTTCACACACTCGAGGATGGCTGTAATAAAAAGAACAGACAATTATAAGTATTGGTAAAGAGGCAGAGAAATTGTAACATGGTGCAGTCACTTTCTAAAACAATCTAGTAGTTCCTGAAAGGGTTAAATATGGAGCTGCTATATGACCCAGCAATCTTACTCTTAGGTGTATACTCAAGGGAAATGAAAGCATAAGTCAACACAAAAACTTGTTCATGAAAGTTCATAGCACATTATTCATAACAGCCAAAAAGTGGAAATAATCCAAATGTCACTGACTGATTACTGAGTAGATAAAGTGTGATACAGTCACACAACAGAATGAAGTACAGTCAGCCCTCCCTTTCTGTGGGTTCCACATCTGCAAATTCAACCAACTGCAGATTGAAAATAGTTTTAAAAACAATAAAAAATAGCAAACAACAATAAAAATCATACAAATGTTTAAAATACAATATAACTACATAGCATTTACATTGTATTAGACATTATAAGTAATCTAGAGATGAATTGAAGTATATAGGAGAATAGGAGGATGTGCATAGGTGATATGCAAGTATTATACCATTTTATATAATAGACTTGAGCATCTGTGGATGCTTGGTATCCACAAGGTATCCCAGAACCAATCCCCCACAGATACCTAGGGACCAGGGATGACTGTACTGATATCCTATGAGGATGTTGAAACGTTGTACTGAATAAAAGAAGCCAGACACAAAAGACCCCACATTGTGTATTCCATTGATGTGAGATGTCTAAAATAGGCCAATCTAAAGAGACAGTAAGCAGATGAGGAGTTGACTAGAAATTAGAGGGAGGGGCTGGAAGAATGAGAAGAGAGGTCTGGTGTGTGAGTTTTCTTTTGGAATGATGAAAATGTTCTAAAATTGATTCTGGTGATGGTTGCATAACTGTGAATATACCAAAGACCATCAATGTGTCCACTTTAAATGGATGAATGGTATGACATGTGAATTGTATCTCAATAAAGCTGTTACATTTTTTAAAAGATACATGAGGTCTTTCTTCATAATAGGGACTTCATAACTAAAGTGTCTGAATTTAGTAGGGTTGGAATGGAGAAAAAAAGCAAACAAGTAGGCTATGAAATTTTGCACAGTGATAAACATCACTGAGACAAAGAACAGGGAAATGCCATAGGACTGACTGAGGGAAGGTGTCATTTAAAGTGGACGATCAGGAAGTACCTCTTAAGGCGGGAGTGGTGTGATAAAAGGGGCAAGCCCTACTAATATCGAGGTTGAATGAGTGCAGATTCACAAAGCCCACATCATTATAACTTGCGGTGGCTCAAGCCTGTATGTAATCCCAGCACTTTGGGAGGCCGAGGCGGGTGGATCACGAGGTCAAGAAATCAAGACCATCCTGGTCAACATGGTGAAACCCCATCTCTACTAAAAATACAAAAAAATTAGCTGGGCATGGTGGCACATGCCTGTAATCCCAGCTACACAGGAGGCTGAGGCAGGAGAATTGCCTGAACCCAGGAGGCGGAGGTTGCGGTGAGCTGAGATTGGGCCACTGCACTCCATCCTGGGTAACAAGAGTGAAACTCTGTCAAAAAAAAAAAAAGAGAGAGAGAGAGAAAGAAAGAAAGAAAGAGAAAGAAAGAAAGAAGGAAAGAAAAAAGAAAGAAAGAAAAGAAAAATATGAAGTCCCTGTAGACACAGTGCACTCATTTGAAAGTAGATGGTCTTTTCTCTTATCAATGTGGATAAGAGAAATAAAGATCTGGGACTTTTATCACTAATTCCCTGAGCCTCTTACATATTTAGTTAGTGGGTGAGAGATGGTACAACTAATTCTAATAGTGGATAATCTCAGACTTTGGAAAGAAGACTTTGGAAAGAAGTTGAAATGTACCCCCTCCTAACATACATACAAAAAGCACCTGCCATCTCACACAGAAGTCACTTTCCCTTTGGCTCTGTCTCTGCCAAAGCCCCCATTGAATGATGATGGTGGTTGAAAACATTATGCACATTTTACAAAATAAAATTCGTGTTATGGCTGCCACAGTGGTGTGAGGTCCAGAGAGCCTATGTGTCAAGCTTAGTCACAGGCATCTCTGCCAGCGTTGGGAATACGGTATCGACAGAGAGTGGTGATGTGGACGCCAAAATGATGAAATCTATTTATACATGCTTGGTCAAAATGTAATTAGAAAGAATTGATCCATTTCGGCAAAGCCCGGTTTCCAGCAGATATGCCCCCACTTGGAATCTCAGCATCGTGTGCTACTGACACAGCCGTTGACCTGGAACGGTGCTGAGTACAGATGGCTCCAGAATGCAGAAGCCACGGAGAGTCAAAGAAATTGTTCTGGGAAGTTCAGCCTGCATGCAAAAAGCCAGGTTCTCAGAGAGGAATTTTATCTTAAACTTATATTTCATCTCCTAGTTATGACTCCATAGCCCAGGACACAATGTTGTTAGCGACAGAGTAATACCTTATGCTTTCCCTGAAGCTCAGTTTATCTATGAATTGGCTAAAATAATTTATTCACTGACATTCTCTCAAGCAATTAAAAAATAGTTTACAATTTAAAAGATATGAGATTGCGTTAAAACAGGGAACCACAGGATTTTATGCCAAGCTTCATAAATTCCTTTGAAGAAAGGTATTTAATGTGCTATGCTTCATTACTTTCAAATTACCCCTTGTCACAGGCATAGAAAACAATTCACCTGTGCACCCTACTACATTCGTGAAGATAAAGAGGTTCTGTTCAAATAAATGTTTAGAATAAAAATGTGTATATGCTACTTTTATTGAATTGAAGGTTGCTTTCAGCAAGATATAATATAATAATCCACATTTTTGAAATATGTATATTAAGAATGGTTATTATTTCAGGACAGGAGTCTGGCCTGGAGGAGAAAGGAAAGCATGTTGCATGTCTAAATATCTGAAAATGGGCTGGATGCAGTGGCTCACTCCTGTAATCCCAGAGCTTTGGGAGGCCAAGATTGGTGGATCACTTGAGTTTGGGAGTTCAAGAGCAGCCTTACCAACATGGAGAAACCCCATCTCTACTAAAAATACAAAATTAGCTGGGTATGGTTGCACATGTCTGCAATCCCAGCTACTCAGGAGGCTGAGGCAGGAGAATTGCTTGAACCTGGGAGGCAGAGGTTGCAATGAGCCGAGATTGCACCATTGCACTCCAGCCTGGACAACAAGAGTAAAACTCCATCTCAAAAAAATAAAAACAAATAAATATTTGAAAATAATCAGTGAAACTCTTAAACCATTACGTGAAATATGTTCTACCTTGATATAGTGTCCTGGAAGGCTAGATTTAAATGTAATATTCTTGAACCAATGGAGTCTTGCACCAGATCTGAAGGCACAAGGCCCCTGACCCACCCGCCTTCTAGGCTGTCCAAAATCAGAGGAATTCAGAGAATCAGAATTGCACCCTTGTGTAGTAGCACAGCTCACTTGTCCAAGCTCTGGTCCCATCAAAAGCTGCCTCTCGGCAACTCTTCGAACACTTGGATGGACGGGCCTAGGAAGAGTCCTGCATGGGTTGAAGGAGTGCACCTGGATTGGTGGCAGGGAATTCAAGCATTCTGCTTCCTGGAGTGCGGCCTCGAGGGGACAGCAACCTTTGGGGTTATGTTCTTGGCTCCGTTGACTCCTTGACCCATGGAGAGGAGTTCTTGCTGGAGGATAGCAGGAGTGGGACCCTCCTAAAAATAAGTCTTGGGGCGGGAACCTATCCCACCCAGGTCTCAAGGCAGGACTCTTCATTTGCAAAGGATCAACTTTTTAAGAAAATGTCTCCAATGTATTTTTGAAATAGAAAATTTTTGGCTGGGCACCATGGCTCATGTCTATAATCCCAACACTTTGGGAGGTTGAGGCCAGGAGAATCGCTTTAACCTAAGCATTCTAAATAAGCCTGGGCAACACAGGGAAACCGAGCCCCAAATACACAAAAAAGATTTTTTAATTAACTGGATATGGTGGCATGTGCCTATAGTCTCAGTCTTAGGTACTAAGGGAGGCTGAAGCAGGAGGATCCCTTGAGCCCAGGAGGTTGAGGCCACAGTGAACTGTGATCATGCCAATGCACTCCAGCCTCGGAAACACAGTGAGACCCTGTGCTGAAAACAAAAAACAAAACAAAAAAAGGAGAAAGTTTTGTATTAAATTTAAAAGACTTGAATCTTTTCAAAAAGGGAAAAGACAGGTAATATGTGTCATCAGTAACCTCAGTGCGTAAAGGAATTTTCACATTCTGTGGACTTTTATATTTACGAGCTAATGCTTGAAGACTTCATTTGCACAATTTAGTCTAAAGCACTGTTATATTGATCAGGCAGAAATCAGGTTTGAGTATAAATTATAAAGATAACTGTTTGCTTTGGGAGACCTGACCAATTAGCGTTGAGATTAGAATTCTGGAGAAATCTTCCTGTCTGAAGGGCCATCTGTTGGTGTTTGTTAAATTTATTCCCGTATAGCTAAAAGAGAAGTTGTTTCTGATTGCCATGCAGAAACAGCCACTGCCTGAAGGCTGACTAAGTCTCTTAAGAATATATACTCTTTGCCTCGCTAGGCCCTAAGCCTGGAGAACATGCCAAATGTTTTATGGAAAATAATATTTCATTCAAGTCATTCACCTATAGCATTAACAATCTGCTTTAGTCAATGAGCTCCAATGAGATTCCAAAGCCTCATTCTTCATCAAAGAAAAATATAACTTCACCATGACACATTTGAAGAAATAGTTACAGCTCCATGTGAATCGTATAAAGTATCTGAACTTTTGGAAATGAACTGCTTTATACTTTTCTTCTTTTTAATTTTGTCACACCTCAACTGGGTGCTTTATAATTTTCTATAGGTCAGAAATAGCCCACTAGAAGTGGGCTAGCCTGGATGACTCAGAATCTTCTGAGCCTTGTCCAGGAGCCCTTACTCAGTGTCCTTAACCCTTGCTTTGCATTCAGTTGGCTATAACTTGCATGTGTACTTGTGTCTCTTGCAATTCAGATCAGTGATGTCACAGAAAAGGACAATCTACAAAAGAAATAGTACTGTTGACAGTCGTCAAAACAACTCACAGCAATTTTATTTGGCTAGAAAAATGTGTATTGTACTTCTCTTTCCATTCTACTTTTCCTTGAATGCCTTTCTATCTTCTTCAACTGAGACTCTCCTATGGTAAAGAGAATACAATTATCCTATGCAGCAGATATTCTGGCTGGCTATCCAATCTCCACATACTTTCTAAGAGAAAAGAGAGCCTCATATTATTGGGGATGTCAATGTACTGAAATAAAAATACTTATTTGCTCAGATCTCCTTCCAACTAGGGGTTGCCATGTGGCACAGTTTGGGTCAATAATTTATGGGCAGATTTACCTGGAAAGCAGGTTCATTCCTGAGTAATGTTTGATTTGGAGGAAGCATGTTGGCCTCTAACTTTCACCTTTATTTCTGAGTGGAATCTGGATGTAAAGGATTTATCTTGCAATTAGGAGGACAAATGTCACATGTTAGGAGGAGCAGAGTAGCTGGGCACAGTGGCTCACGCCTGTACTCCTAGCACTTTGGGAGGCCGAGGTGGGCAGATCATGAGGTCAGGAGTTTGAGACCAGCTTGGCCAAATAGTAACGCCCCGTCTCTACTAATAACACAAAATATTAACCAAGCATGATGGTGGATGTCTGTAATCCCAGCTACTTGAAAAGCTGAGGCAGGAGAATCACTTGAACCCAAAAGGCAGAGGTTGCAGTGAGCCAAGATTGAGTCACGCACGTTAGCCTGGGTGACAGTGTGAGACACCATCTCAGAAAAAAAAAAAAAAAAAAAAAAAGAGCAGAGTAGAAGCTAAAAAGTACCTGTGTCTTTGATGACAACCTGGAGGAGCTGCTGTAGTAGCCTAAACTTCCTACACTGAAACTCAACCAAAACAATCTAAGGCTGGTAGACTTTCTGTTAATCACAGCCAAATGCATTCCTAATTCATATGTCCTTCCCGAATCAAAAGACTATTTGGCCCCAAATAAACAGACTCCTGCCAAAAAAGCAAAACAGAAGAGAAGATTCTACTAGAGATCTGGTACGTTATTCAAGAGTTGAAATGGTGTACAGGGAGGTTTTTATGGGGAGTGTACTTTACTGTTTTCTAAGTCTTTGAAAATGGGTAATTAAAGAATGAAACTAATGGCAGCTCTTATTTAAACAGAATGCAATCAGAACATGTCCTTCTCATGTTAAAAAACAGAATTTATACTGAAGAAGAATATAACTTCACCATGATACATGTGAAGAAATAGTTACAGCTCCATGTGAATCGTATGAAGTATCTGGACTTTTGGAAATGAACTGCTTTATACTTTTCTTCTTTGTTTCTTTTTAATTTTGTCACACCTCACCTGGGTGCTTTATAATTTTCTATAGGTCAGAAATTGTTAGCAAACTACTTGGTATATGAGGTTGAATCTGCTCACCACAATACAAATAACATTCAGGGTTTGGAGAGAGTTGGTGCCTTTAATAAAGAAAATGAATATATCCTCTTAAATCGGTCTTAATTGCTACAACACACGATGTGGGGAAGGCAGCTAACACAAGAAGGCTAAAATTCCTTCCACACAAAAGAAGTCTGTGAGAGGAGATACCGGGAGGGTATGAAGACTCGGAGCTTTGGGGACCCAGGTCCCTTCTACCTTTCTGCTTCATTCTCCGTAGCTTATCTTCTGTCTCCGTATCCTTTCTGCTTCATTCTCCGTAACTTATCTTCTGTCTCCGTATCCTTTCTGCTTCATTCTCCGTAGCTTATCTTCTGTCTCCGTATCCTTTCTGCTTCATTCTCCGTAGCTTATCATCTTCTGTCTCCGTATCCTTTCTGCTTCATTCTCTGTAGCTTATCTTCTGTCTCCGTATCCTTTCTGCTTCATTCTCCGTAGCTTATCTTCTGTCTCCGTATCCTTTCTGCTTCATTCTCCGTAGCTTATCTTCTGTCTCCGTATCCTTTCTGCTTCATTCTCCGTAGCTTATCATCTTCTGTCTCCGTATCCTTTCTGCTTCATTCTCCGTAGCTTATCATCTTGTCTCCGTATCCTTTCTGCTTCATTCTCCGTAGCTTATCTTCTGTCTCCGTATCCTTTCTGCTTCATTCTCCGTAGCTTATCATCCTCTGTCTCCGTATCCTTTCTGCTTCATTCTCCGTAGCTTATCTTCTGTCTCCGTATCCTTTCTGCTTCATTCTCCGTAGCTTATCATCTTGTCTCCGTATCCTTTCTGCTTCATTCTCCGTAGCTTATCTTCTGTCTCCGTATCCTTTCTGCTTCATTCTCCGTAGCTTATCTTCTGTCTCCGTATCCTTTCTGCTTCATTCTCTGTAGCTTATCTTCTGTCTCCGTATCCTTTCTGCTTCATTCTCCGTAGCTTATCTTCTGTCTCCGTATCCTTTCTGCTTCATTCTCCGTAGCTTATCATCTTCTGTCTCCGTATCCTTTCTGCTTCATTCTCCGTAGCTTATCATCTTCTGTCTCCGTATCCTTTCTGCTTCATTCTCCGTAACTTATCTTCTGTCTCCGTATCCTTTCTGCTTCATTCTCCGTAGCTTATCTTCTGTCTCCGTATCCTTTCTGCTTCATTCTCCGTAGCTTATCATCTTGTCTCCGTATCCTTTCTGCTTCATTCTCCGTAGCTTATCATCTTCTGTCTCCGTATCCTTTCTGCTTCATTCTCCGTAGCTTATCATCTTCTGTCTCCGTATCCTTTCTGCTTCATTCTCCGTAGCTTATCTTCTGTCTCCGTATCCTTTCTGCTTCATTCTCCGTAACTTATCTTCTGTCTCCGTATCCTTTCTGCTTCATTCTCCGTAGCTTATCATCTTCTGTCTCCGTATCCTTTCTGCTTCATTCTCCGTAGCTTATCTTCTGTCTCCGTATCCTTTCTGCTTCATTCTCCGTAGCTTATCATCTTGTCTCCGTATCCTTTCTGCTTCATTCTCCGTAGCTTATCATCTTCTGTCTCCGTATCCTTTCTGCTTCATTCTCCGTAGCTTATCATCTTCTGTCTCCGTATCCTTTCTGCTTCATTCTCCGTAGCTTATCTTCTGTCTCCGTATCCTTTCTGCTTCATTCTCCGTAACTTATCTTCTGTCTCCGTATCCTTTCTGCTTCATTCTCCGTAGCTTATCATCTTCTGTCTCCGTATCCTTTCTGCTTCATTCTCCGTAGCTTATCTTCTGTCTCCGTATCCTTTCTGCTTCATTCTCCGTAACTTATCTTCTGTCTCCGTATCCTTTCTGCTTCATTCTCCGTAGCTTATCTTCTGTCTCCGTATCCTTTCTGCTTCATTCTCCGTAGCTTATCATCTTGTCTCCGTATCCTTTCTGCTTCATTCTCCGTAGCTTATCATCTTCTGTCTCCGTATCCTTTCTGCTTCATTCTCTGTAGCTTATCATCTTCTGTCTCCGTATCCTTTCTGCTTCATTCTCCGTAGCTTATCATCTTCTGTCTCCGTATCCTTTCTGCTTCATTCTCCGTAGCTTATCTTCTGTCTCCGTATCCTTTCTGCTTCATTCTCCGTAGCTTATCATCTTGTCTCCGTATCCTTTCTGCTTCATTCTCCGTAGCTTATCATCTTCTGTCTCCGTATCCTTTCTGCTTCATTCTCCGTAGCTTATCATCTTCTGTCTCCGTATCCTTTCTGCTTCATTCTCCGTAGCTTATCATCCTCTGTCTCCGTATCCTTTCTGCTTCATTCTCCGTAGCTTATCATCTTCTGTCTCCGTATCCTTTCTGCTTCATTCTCCGTAGCTTATCATCTTGTCTCCGTATCCTTTCTGCTTCATTCTCCGTAGCTTATCTTCTGTCTCCGTATCCTTTCTGCTTCATTCTCCGTAGCTTATCTTCTGTCTCCGTATCCTTTCTGCTTCATTCTCCGTAGCTTATCATCTTCTGTCTCCGTATCCTTTCTGCTTCATTCTCCGTAGCTTAACATCTTGTCTCCGTATCCTTTCTGCTTCATTCTCCGTAGCTTATCATCTTCTGTCTCCGTATCCTTTCTGCTTCATTCTCCGTAGCTTATCATCTTCTGTCTCCGTATCCTTTCTGCTTCATTCTCCGTAGCTTATCTTCTGTCTCCGTATCCTTTCTGCTTCATTCTCCGTAGCTTATCATCTTCTGTCTCCGTATCCTTTCTGCTTCATTCTCCGTAGCTTATCATCTTCTGTCTCCGTATCCTTTCTGCTTCATTCTCCGTAGCTTATCATCTTCTGTCTCCGTATCCTTTCTGCTTCATTCTCCGTAGCTTATCATCTTCTGTCTCCGTATCCTTTCTGCTTCATTCTCCGTAGCTTATCATCTTGTCTCCGTATCCTTTCTGCTTCATTCTCCGTAGCTTATCATCTTCTGTCTCCGTATCCTTTCTGCTTCATTCTCCATAGCTTATCATCTTCTGTCTCCGTATCCTTTCTGCTTCATTCTCCGTAGCTTATCATCTTCTGTCTCCGTATCCTTTCTGCTTCATTCTCCGTAGCTTATCTTCTGTCTCCGTATCCTTTCTGCTTCATTCTCCGTAACTTATCTTCTGTCTCCGTATCCTTTCTGCTTCATTCTCCGTAGCTTATCTTCTGTCTCCGTATCCTTTCTGCTTCATTCTCCGTAGCTTATCATCTTCTGTCTCCGTATCCTTTCTGCTTCATTCTCCGTAGCTTATCATCTTCTGTCTCCGTATCCTTTCTGCTTCATTCTCCGTAGCTTATCATCTTGTCTCCGTATCCTTTCTGCTTCATTCTCCGTAGCTTATCTTCTGTCTCCGTATCCTTTCTGCTTCATTCTCCGTAGCTTATCATCTTGTCTCCGTATCCTTTCTGCTTCATTCTCCGTAGCTTATCTTCTGTCTCCGTATCCTTTCTGCTTCATTCTCCGTAGCTTATCATCTTCTGTCTCCGTATCCTTTCTGCTTCATTCTCCGTAGCTTAACATCTTGTCTCCGTATCCTTTCTGCTTCATTCTCCGTAGCTTATCATCTTCTGTCTCCGTATCCTTTCTGCTTCATTCTCCGTAGCTTATCATCTTCTGTCTCCGTATCCTTTCTGCTTCATTCTCCGTAGC
The DNA here is from genome assembly GCF_049354715.1 of Callithrix jacchus. Taxonomy (NCBI): domain Eukaryota; kingdom Metazoa; phylum Chordata; class Mammalia; order Primates; family Cebidae; genus Callithrix; species Callithrix jacchus. The sequence continues at coordinate 51,591,483 of NC_133520.1, forward strand.
TTATCTTCTGTCTCCGTATCCTTTCTGCTTCATTCTCCGTAGCTTATCATCTTCTGTCTCCGTATCCTTTCTGCTTCATTCTCCATAGCTTATCATCTTCTGTCTCCGTATCCTTTCTGCTTCATTCTCCGTAGCTTATCATCTTCTGTCTCCGTATCCTTTCTGCTTCATTCTCCGTAGCTTATCATCTTCTGTCTCCGTATCCTTTCTGCTTCATTCTCCGTAGCTTATCATCTTGTCTCCGTATCCTTTCTGCTTCATTCTCCGTAGCTTATCATCTTCTGTCTCCGTATCCTTTCTGCTTCATTCTCCATAGCTTATCATCTTCTGTCTCCGTATCCTTTCTGCTTCATTCTCCGTAGCTTATCTTCTGTCTCCGTATCCTTTCTGCTTCATTCTCCGTAGCTTATCTTCTGTCTCCGTATCCTTTCTGCTTCATTCTCCGTAGCTTATCATCTTCTGTCTCCGTATCCTTTCTGCTTCATTCTTCGTAGCTTATCTTCTGTCTCCGTATCCTTTCTGCTTCATTCTCCGTAGCTTATCATCTTCTGTCTCCGTATCCTTTCTGCTTCATTCTTCGTAGCTTATCTTCTGTCTCCGTATCCTTTCTGCTTCATTCTCCGTAGCTTATCTTCTGTCTCCTTTTGAAACTTGGGAACTAGAGTTACAGTCATATCAGTATTCCACATAGAAGGTAAGAGAAAGGAGGAAGCACACACACAGAAAGACCCCAACTAGTGTCTGTAGCTCTTCAGAGCCCTCACTTCAAAAAAAAAAATTTTACCCAACAATTTCTATTTACATCTTATCAGCCATTCCCGTATCCCAGACCACACTAATTGTAAAGGAAGATGGAGTACTAGCCCTTCAGACCTTCTCCAGAAAAAGTTAGGGTTTCCTAAGGAAGAAGGAAAATAGTTATATTGGGTCAACCAGCCCCAATCTCTTTACTTCTTGGGTTTTTAGTACCTTTGGGCATCATTCTCTTTGGCTTCTCATTTGCCCTCTGTGAGGTCCTCCTTCCACTTTCCTCGGTGTCTGTATCCAAGGCAGGCATTGGAGAGCACTCTCTTCTTGAGGCTTCAAGATTTGCAGCACATTTTGTGCAAAGGCAGGAGAGGTGGGGGCACGGTGTTCATCATTTTGATTATCAACAGACGGTTAATGCATCAATAGATTTTTTAAAAACCCAAAGCAAAGTGTTTTTCCTTTTCTTATACACACTTCTGACACCAAATATAGGATATAGGGAAAAAATGAACTATGTTTTTCTGCTCTATAGTCTCACGTAGTCACTTAAAACAACACTTTGACACCTGATGAATGGGCCGGGGGGTGCCTACACACCAAAAAAAAAAAACTTTCCTGCAGACTCTGTAGTGGCTTCTGCAGGAGACAGGAGCTGGGTGTCCTCTAATTCAGTTCAATTCTGACATTAGGTGCTTGGAGATAGCATCAGATCCCACAGGTCAGAGGCTCAGTCCCACAAGAATGCCTCCTACTTAGACTCAGTCACAGTAGTAGGTTGTCAAGTTTGTCATCTACGCTTCTGACTGCCCATGAATCAGAGTTCCAACGACTCCCTCCTGGAATGCGATGAGTTTGCTAGAGTGACTCACATAACTCAGGGAATCACTTATGCTTATCAGCTTAGTATAAAGAAAAGAAATGGCCCCCCATAAACCTTACTCAACGTGCCATGCTCACTGATTGTGGGGCCTTGAGGAAACTTAAATAAGCAGCTCCCACCTTAAAACTTACTCAAGGGAGTTAACCCTATCTCCTGCATGCATACAAGACCAGAAGAATGACCAGTCCTTTACCTTAGCTTCATTACAACACGAAAAATTCACGTCCAGGGGTGGAGATTTAAATGTGCATGAAATACACAATGCATGAAGAAGCAGATTATCAAACTGTGCAGGTGCCAGAAGCTTCCAGCCTCTACATCTTTACCTCCTTAAACTTACTCTCCTTACTCCCTTCAGGGAGCCGGCCAGATAATTATGTCATTTGTGCTGCTTCCCTTGTGTTCAAACATAGGACCCAATAAAAGCCTTGTCTGGGGAAATTGCTCGGCCTCATCATGTCATTTTCTATAACACGAGAGCCAAGAACCCATGGTCAGTTACATAGGCATGAATGATTAAATCATTGGTCATCAGTGATCAACTCAATCCTCAGCCCCTCTTCCTGCTCTAGAGGTTAGAGGTGACAATGAAGGTTTCAACCTTCTAATCCTGAAGCTATCTAAGGGAATTTAGGCCTTTCATTAACATACAGAAGACACTCTTATTACTCCTGATATTCCAAGGGTTCTAGGAGCTATATGTCAAGAAACTGGGATGAAGAACAAATATATACTGTCATGCACCTCATACAAGAAGGTGGTCCCATAAGGTGATAATACCGTATTTTTACTGTACCTTTTCTATGTTTAGATACACAAATAATTACTATTGTATTACAGTTGCCTACAGTATTCAGTAGAGTAACATGCTATGCAGTTTTGTAGCCTGGGAGCGATAGACTGCCTACCATATAGCTTGGTGTGTAGTAGGCTATGAGACCTAGGTTTGAGTAAATACACTCTATGATGTTCACACAAGGATAAAATCACTTAATGATGTGTTTCCCAGAATGTATTCCTGTCATCAAGCAACACTTGACTGTGTTTCACAGCGTCACAAGATAGATGTGGGTTTCTCTGGAAATAGCGTTTCCTCAAAAACGGAATCAGCTTCCAGTAATTTTACTTTCAGTCAAGTTTTTTGCCTGAGTAAAAAAAGTAAAAAGTTTTGCCTAGAAACATTTTAAATAATAGAACTGGTTATTTTAATAAATGCCAAACTATTCTGATTTACTGTTTAGTTTTATTTCCATTTTGTTAAGGTATGTCTTTTGAGAATCGATGCTGTGCTCTCAACTGCCAAAAAAAAAAATAAAAAGGAGAATTTAAGTTCTGCTTGCCAAAAAAGGTTTAAGCAACCATCACCAAAGTAAGCAGGAAGAGAGAGATTCCAGGGAAAAAATAATAATCCAAAAGTGCTCAGAAAAGAAATGCAATGGAGTAAAAGCAGCATAGACAACAGAAATGTAAGTGTTTTCTTCAGAACATGGAGAGCTGCAAACACTTCTAAAAAGGCTGCTTCTGATTGGCAGAATAATAGCCCCCCCACAAAGATATCCATGTCTTAATCCCTAGAACCTGTGCATATGTATGTTGCATGGACAAGAGGAGTTCAGGTTGTAGGTGGAATTACATTTGCTAATCAACTGACGTTGGACTGAAGAGGTGATATTGTACTGTGCTGGTGGGCTCAATGTAATTTCAGAGTCCTTAAATGGGGAAAAGCGAGGCAGAGTGTCGGAAGCAGAGATGGGAACCTGAAAATGACCTTATGGGCCATTATTTGCTGTGAAGATGAGATAAAGAACATGAGCCAAGAAATGCAGACAGACATTCCCTTGACTGGTCTCTAGACCAGTCAAGAGAACAGATTCTTCCCCAAGAGCCATCCAAAAGAAACTTAGACCTGCCTATAGCAGTCAGGCAAGAGGGCTCACTCTTGTAATCCTAGCACTTTGGAAGGCTGAGGAAGGAGGATCACTTGAGCCCAGAAGTCCAAGACCAGTCCTGACAACCTAGTGAGACCCTGTCTCTACAGAAAATGAAAAAATTAGCCAGGCATGGTGGTGCACACCTGTAGTCCCAGCCACTCTGAAGGCTGAGGCAGGAGGATCACTTGACCTGGGGAGGTCAAGCCTGCGGTGAGCTGTGATAGTACCATTGTACTCCAGCCTGGGAAACAGAGCCAAACTCTGTCTCAAAATGAAAAAAAAAAAAAAGAGAAAGAAGAAGAGAGAGAGAGATCTGCCTACACCTTAATTTTTAGTCCTATGAGAACTATCTTGAACTTCTGACTTCCAGAACCATAGGTAATAAATTTGTGTTGCTTTAAGTCACAATTTGTGACTATTTGTTATAGCAGCAAAGGGAAACTAATACATTGATCTATAAAGATCAACAGTTGGGATAATTTTTGACTATTTGCAGATTTAAGGCAAGAAACAGACTTTCCAGCAGAGAAAGAGTAAATAAAGTAGTGTAGCATGCATCAACAGCAATAAATGTAAGACTGGGCATGGTGGCTCATGCCTGTAATCCCAGCACTTTGGGAGGTTAAGGTGGGAGAATCACTTGGCTCAGGAGTATGAGACCAGCCCGGGAAACATAGTGAGACCCCTATCTCTACAAAACATAAAAATAAAAAACAAAAATTAGCCGAGTGTGCTGGTGCATGCCTGTAGTCCTAGCTACTTGGGAGGATGAGGTGGAAGCGTCACTTGAGCCCAAGAGGAAGAGGTTGCAGTGAGTTGAAATGGCACCACTGCCCTTCAGCCTGGGTGACAGAGTGAGACTCTGTCTAAAAAACAAACGAACAAACTAACAAAATAAAACTATATGCAAGACCAGAGTAGAGGCTGCTCTGTAAGCCTCATGTGTATAGTAGGGTTGCTATCAGATTCTTAGGAGAGTTTGGTGACTTGCATCCTCTAAGGTTTTTAATATGCATGGCTAAGGTTGATATTTTTAAATTTTTAATTATATAATTAATGAACCAATACTGATCTATTATTAAGAACTAATATTCCTATTTCCTTAGTTTCTACCTAATGTCGTTTGTTGTTGTCATTGTTCAGCAATTTCATGTAAACACCGCCCTCCGTTTAGTTGGCACAACTTTTTAGGCTCTTCTTTAGGACGGTTACTAAGACTTTCCAGGTTTTCAGTGATCTTGACAGTTTGCAGAAGTACTGGTCAAGTATACTGTAGAATACCCTGTAATAGAACTTACCTGATGTTTTTGTCATGATTAGCAGGGACTCAGGTGCTTATTTCATACTTTGGGTTATAATCCAATACTACTTTAAGCAGGAGATAAACTTTAATTGGAAGTGTTAGTGAAGCAATTCCCGTGGAGTGAAGAAGGGTTGTGTTTCTTTTTGGCTCCATGTTATGAATCCCTTTCTCTTTGCCTGGAGGAGAAGCCAAAGATACTGCATATTAACCACCTGGGAAAGCAACAAAGAACAAGACTTCTAAGTACTTGGGTTGAAACACATTTCCAATAAGACGAAAATTCAACTCTTTGATTATAGGAGGCAGATTTCCTGTATTGTTTTTCCTCTCCTTCAATGCAAAAAAAAAAAAAAAAAAAAAAATCAGATTGCTGTTACTGTTGAATTGCTTTATTATTCATCCGAAATGTGAAAATGCTAGATAATTGTGGGAAGTAATTAAAAATGTCAGGGACAGAAGGTAATGATTGTTCTTACTATTAACTATTTTTCCATGTAGGTAAACTTGGATAAACATAACAGGGTGTTAAGGAATAACTTCTCACTTCAAATCTTGTCATTTTCCCCCGACACCATAAAAATCTCAATATGATTTTTAATCTTCAGTGCAGCAGCTTGACAGTTACCTCCCTATAGCAAACATTAAAAGTAAGTCTAAACATTTTTCTGATATATTTAGAACCAAAGCATAATGAATAATTTTGTTTGTACAAGTCAAGTGTGTAGCAATCACAGACAAGTTAATGAGGAACTAGAAAGAAGACAGTGGCAAATAAGGAGGAAAAATACGTGTGAGAGAAATTCAGAGAATGGCAGACATATGTGATTCTAGTTTCCTAAATGAGGAGAATGACCAGATTTCAGATACTAAAGAGATTGACATTCATCTCTGGGAAAACTTTAAAATAAATTATTAAAGTTTATTTTGATCCATTTAAAAAAAAATGGCTTGTTCTCTGGAGTCCAGTATGGATTTCTTAAGAGCAAGATATTTAAAATGATTTCTTTGTCACTAGGCTTAGGATAGATTAGAGGTATACCAAGGCTACCATATGACTTGAGTTCAACATACCATTCAACAGAAAGCCCCGTGATATCCCTTTGGTTAAGGAGTTGATAGGAGAGTTGGGGGATGGCAGTTCTCATTAGATGCATCATGTTAAAGAGAGCTACCAGCAGAGACATTGTCTGATGGCTCCTTTTCAACCTGTAAAGGTCTCCAGAAAAGTATCTCCAGATTCAGTTTTTGTTTTTGTTTTTGTTTTTGATACAGAGTCTCACTCTTTTGCCCAGGCTGGAGTGCAGTGGCACAATCTTGGCTCACTGCAACCTCCACCTCCCAGGTTCAAGCGATTCTTCTGCCTCAGTCTCCCGAGTAGCTGGGATTACAGGCACCTGCCACCACATCCTAGCTATTTTTTTGTATTTTAAGTAGAGATGGGGTTTCACCAGGTTAGCTAGGCTGGTCTCCAACTCCTGGCCTCAGGTGATCCACCTGCCTCAGCCTCCCAAAGTGCTTGCTTGAACCCAGGAGGTAGAGGCTGCAGTGAGCCAAGATTGCATCACTGCACTCCAGCCTGGGTGACAGAACAAGGCTCTGTCTCAAAAAAAAAGAATTGCAGAGTGAGGGCGAGGAGGCCAGAGAGGGGATTGCATGCTAAGTGGAAAGCAGGTCTGGGACTGATTTCTGAACTTCCTCCAGCGTTGGACTCCCCCAGTAAAGGTATTCAATATCGCTAAACTAATCTGCTTCTGTCCACGCCTGCCTCACTCCCATCCCACAAAAGGAGGATTGTAAGGCTGAATGATTCCGAAAACAGGTGATCTCCTGCCAAGTCAACATTCCACAGATGGTTATCAGATGTGTACATGTGCCATGTCCTAGTAAGCTGCTGAGCACAGGGAGCTTATGCTCTTACAGGGGTGAGCTCAGGGAGAATCCTTTCTCCTAAAAGTGGCTACGTTACTAATGGGAGTAATATCAAAGCCAACTCATTCTGAGCTTCAAAGACTTTATCAGTGGTTCTCTTAAGACTTAACTGCAAAGCTTCCTTTTTTTTCTCTTCTTTAAATTGATATATAATATTGTTACATATTTATGGGATAATGTGGTATTTTGATACATGCATACAATGTGTAATGATCAAATAAGAGTAATTAGTATTCCCATTACTGGGTATATATCCAGAGGACTATAAATTGTTCTACTATAAGGACACATGCACAGGTATGTTCATTGCAGCACTGTTTACAATAGCAAAGACCTGGAACCAACCCAAATGCCCATCGATGATAGACTGGACTGGGAAAATGTAGCACATATATACCATGGAATATTATGCAGCAATCAAAAATGATGAGTTTGTGTCCTTTGTAGGGACATGGATGAATCTGGAGAACATCATTCTCAGCAAACTGACACAAGAACAGAAAATGACATACTGCATATTCTCACTCATAGGTGGGTGATGAAAAATGAGAACACATGGACACAGGGAAGGGAGTACTACACACTGGGGTCTATTGGGGGGAATAGGGGAGGGACAGCAGGGTGGGGGAGCTGGGGAGGGATAGCCTGGGGAGAAATGCCAAATGTAGGTGAAGGCGAAGAAGGCAGCAAAACACACTGCCACGTGTGTACCTATGCAACTATCTTGCATGTTCTGCACATGTACCCCAAAATCTAAAAATGCAATAAAAAAAGAAAGAATCCATCGCCTCAAATATTTGTCGTATCTTTGTGTTGGGAACATTTTAAATTTTGTCCTCTAGTTATGTTGAAGTATATAATATATTGTTGTTAACTATAGTCACCCTACTGTACTATCAATCAATAGAGTTTATTCCTTCTACCTAACTGGGTGTTTACGTTCATTAGCCAACCTCTCTTCATCCCCACTTCTAGGAACTGACAAATTACATCAATCAATTGTATTTTGTATCCTGTTTAGGATAAAAATCAACATACAAAAATCAGTAGTGCTTCTATACACCAATAACAAAGTAACTGAAAAAGGTATCAAGGAAACAATTATGAAATAGCTGAAAAAGAAATCAAGAAAACAATTTCATTTGCATTAGCTACAAAAATAAAATCCTAGTACTTTAAGAGATTGAGGCAGGAGGATTGCTTGAGTTCAGGAGTTCAAGACCAGCCTGGGCAGCATAGCCAGACCTCTTCTCTATTAGAAATCAAAATAATTAACCAGGCATGGTGCTATATGCCTGTAGTCCCAGCTACTCGGGAGGCTGAGGTGGGAGTATAGCTTGAGCCTGAAGATCAAGGCTACATGAGGTGTGATCGCTGTTGGGGTATGAAGCAGCTTCCTAATTTCCAGTACTAAATTCTGGATACCTGTGCCTTTCCTACATTTGATCTGTTCTCTCCTCAAAAAGCATTTATCCCCTTCACCATGATTTTTATTCTTAACCCATCTTAATTATTGTATCTTCTTGGGAATTATATTTGAAACGGCTGAAGGGGTACTTCATTTAAAAGTTTTGTGTTTATTGTGTGTATAAAGGATGAGAAACATACACCCTGGAAAATCTTTTCTTCTCTCCTTTTCTTCTCCCTTACTTCTGAGCATCTTGGGATTTAAAGTGAGATGCACAGTGCACAGTGAGAGACTGCATTGGTCTTTCTAGCATGCCCATCATGTTAATGTTCAGCGCAATGCTTTTTTCTCTGTCCAGAGAGTCATACTGCTTTGGTATAGAGAGCTTAATCCTTTTATTTTTATCCTAAAACCTCTTTTTCATTTAGATTCCTTTTTGCAACTGGCTGGCAAAACCCACAGGCTCTGTCCTTGAGAAGCACATGGCCATCTGCTGCTTATCTGCTCCTGGAAAGGGGGAGTGGGCTGCCACCCTCTGTGCCTGGTGCAGTGGCCGAGAAAAAGCCACCTGGTCTGTGCAGGAAAAGCGCTGTCTCCATGGGAACAGACCCAAGCACTGACTATCTGATCTCCCTTAGCTTTGGGAACCTTGCTAAGCACACCCCAGGGCTACAGTGGTGCAGAGAGGAGGAGACAACCATTCCTCTCCACTGCTACTTTCAAACAAATGTATATGAGTCCAGAGAGGGCATCCCATGTCAGGGGAAACCAAGCTCATTATTATTACTGCAAGTAGAGCTAAAAGCAGAAGCCATGTCCTGCAGCCAGCAGCTCAGGACCAGAAGTAACAAACTCACTATTAGCTGTTGAGTTATTCTTTTAAAAATGATTTATTTTCTAAATCTCCTCCACACCTGTTCCTATACCTCCAGAGTTTACAATCTCTATGAAATCAGGAAAATTCAATAAAGAATTCACAGAAGCCTAGTAACTGCCTAATTGGGAGTTACTCCTTAGAATAAACGTCTTCTCAATTCTTGCACTTGCACGTGAACCTCATTATTTTATTCTCTCTGCTATGGCACCCTCTACTCTCAAATGAAGCCGTTTTTGCATGCCTCTGATTTCTGAAATGCAATCACCACTGATTTGCAAGGGATGCTTTTGTAACCTTGAAAAAGACTGAAGAAAGAGACAAACAATTGCTTTTTCATTTCATATGCTCTTCTCACCCTGAAAATTGAAAATGCATTTATTGAATACCTAGCATAGACTAGATTCTCGCTAAATAGTTGTTTCTAGTAACACTTTGTAATTACCCAATGGGTTCTTCTTGGCTGCTGCACAGGCAAAATCAATCCACTGAGACCACAGCATTGCAGTAGAGAAAGTTTAACTGACACGAGGCCACACTGAACTGGAGTTATCACTCAAATCAGTCTCCCTAAAGACTCAGAGGCTAGGGTCTTTGTGGAAAGTTTGGTTGGCAGGGGGTTAGGAACTGGGTATTGCTAATCAATTGGAGATAAAATCATAGGGGTGTGTAAAACAATATTTCTGTGCTAAGTCCCCTTCTGAGTGGAGATCACAGGTGCAGTTGAGTCATGAGTCATGAGTTTGGGTGGAGTCAGTCTGAAAGATAGCTCAAAAAAACCAATCTTAGGTTCTAAAACAGTGACGTTATCTATAGGAGCAATTGAGGAAGTCACAAATCTTGTGACCTCTGGCCACTTGATTCCTGAGCAGTAAGGGATTATAGAAACTATGCCCGCATCTTAGCAGAGTTCAGCCCTCTCCCATTATCCTATTCTTGGGGCCTTTCATTAGCCTTACAACAGTAGTTTCAGTCCCTGAAGAAGGAGGGGGATCATTTTAGGAAGGGACTATTATCATCGTTGCTTTCAAATTAAACTAAAACCAAATTCCTCCCAAATTTAGAGCTTGACCTACACCCAGGAATACACCTCCAAGGGCTTCATGGAGGTCAGCAAGATGGAGTCAAAAATGTCATCTTTCTCTTACTGTTATAATTTTGCAAAGGTGTTTTCAAATTCCATCTTGTGCTTTAGCACATCTCAATCCAGAGATGTGAGCTATGGAGATGAGACAAAGCCAAAAATTTCTCTGACTTCTTCCTGCTGACAGCAGGTCACCCCCAGGGTAAGAGGAGTGAAACCATCTTGCAGTTGTATGTATGTATTCACAGGTGGCTGGTTGGAGTCCCAAGGTCTGCATGACAAAACGTCAGTGCTCTTATCCAGAGCTTTAGGACAGCACTCAAGTGAACAGTGGACTGTAAGACAAATAATGAGTCCTAACATAAGGAGTGAAAATCCTAGCTTCAGGAATTCCAGTAGAACTGACGTGAAGCCCTAAGGGATCCAGGTGAATGACCCCAAAGAACCAGTCAGATATGGGATCATCAGCAGAGACTCAAAGTCAGCAGACAAAGCTGGAATTTGATAACAGGTATACTATAGCTTTTCCTGAAACAGAGTTTTTTTCTTTCCAGTCACCCATTTTTATCAAGGACAAATCATATAAGTTCCAATCCTAATATATAGGATCTTTTTTAAAAAATGGCATTTTTGGAATTGTTTTAATAAAGAATCTCAAATTAGATCTTTTAAAAGCCTCTTGAGCCCAGACAAGGATTTATTTGTGTCTCCACATACCTGCATGAGTCGGGTGAGTTCCTCTCTTCTTGAGGTCTCAAAATAGCTTAGGGTTTCTGGGTCTGTCAAAAAGTGACATGCTATAGTTGTCACAGGTCAGGAACTCTGCACAGGATAAGGTATGAGGCCAGTTTTTTCAAAGGGCTTTTGCTGGCTCTCTAGGTCAACCTCAATTCCTCAAAGCAATCTGAAGACATGTCATTTTAGTCAAAGCCTTGGTAAAATAACTAGTCTATTGAATTGTGCCCTGCAGCAAAAGAAAACTGATCTTTTTGAACTTCTGCAAATAACTATATTGCTTTAAGAATATTCACATATAGTTTCCAAATTCTGGAGAAATTGTTAATGGCTGATGTGATACCTCACTTATTGTCTTCTTGGTTTAAAAGAATTTAAGCAAGAGACACACAGCAAGACATACATGCAGCATAGAGTAATTTATGCAAAAGAACAGGAATATTCTGAAAATTAGGTGCAGAATCGACAGTACACCATGAGAGAGAAAATTCAGGGTGGGCTGCTTGTAAGGACGAGCCAACAAAGACCAGCTCTAGGGAGACTCCCTCTCTGGGAGTCTTACATGATTATTCACAAGGAGATGGAAACAGGTGTAACCAGTAAGCATGTTCTGGGTGGTCCTTGGGGTGCACATGCGCAGTAGCTGTATATGTTTGTTCATATGTCACATGTCTTATTAGCATCTTAAGTCTCCAGCCAGGGTGTGATTTTTACTATTATAATGAGAAAAGGGTCAGTTTGAGGACAGGTAAAATGTTCCCTAGAAGGAAAAGTCCCTTTTGAAGATAGCTTTGCTTGAATGAGTTTGATTACAGTGGGAATGATGAGGCTTATTGTGTGTAAGTGACCATTGTGTATGGTCACCTCAGTTGCTGTGTTCCAAGGACAAGGTCACTACGTTGACTACCTATCCTGCCTCAAAATCAGGTAGAGAGAAAAAAATATGCTTCAAATTTTGCTCACGGGAGTATTTGCTCAATTGTTAAAAAACTGTAAGTTACTCCAAAGAAGCTTTCTTAACTCTGAAAAACAAACACAAAAAGAATCAGCAACATTTTTTGTTTTTTTTTCTTAAAGACAGCTTCTCACTCTATCATCCAGGCTGGAGTGCAGTGGCACGATCTCAGCTGTCTCACTGCAACTTCTGTCTCCTGGGTTCAAGTGATTCTCATGTCTGAGCCTCCCAAGTAGCTGGGACTATAGGTGCCTGCCACCGAGACCAGCTAATTTTTTGTATTTTTAGTAGAGAGGGGTTTCGTCATGTTGGCCAGGCAGATCTCGAACTTCTGAGCTCAGGCAACCCACCTGCCTCGCAGGGTTAAGTGCTAAGATTACAGACATGAGCCAAGAATCAGCAACATTTTAAGCAAGAAGTTATAAAAAGATTATTTCAGCCAGGCGCAGTGGCTCACGCCTGTAATCCCAGAACTTTGGGAGGCTGAGGCAGGCGGATCACCTGAGGTCAGGAGTTCCAGACGAGCCTGACCAATATGGTGAAACACTGTCTTTAAAATAAATAAATAAATAAGATAAAAAGATTATTTCAGTCTTCTATTAGTTCAGGTCACATAATTAGTTCCTGTTCTACTAGATAGTGGGACAGTAATCCTTATGGATGTGTCATCTCTCTGTGAGAATCTGGGAAGTTTTTCCTCTATTCTAATGATACAATTTCAAAAGATATCAGGAACCTGCATTCAAGTGCATCCTTCCTCCTCCAATAATCTTGTGATTGCTCATTAGTTTTACAAAGGTGTTTTCAGTCCCTGAGCAGTTCATGGTTTGTAGTTTAACTTAAAAGCAAGGATGATAATGGGTCATTCCTATCATCCTATTAAGGATGATAAACCTATTATCATCCTTGCTTTTAAGTTAAACTATAAACTAAATTCCTCCCAAAGTTAGGTTGGACCAAGGACAACTTGAAAGTCAGAAGCAAGATGGAATCAACTATGTCATACTTCTCTTACTGCCATGATTTTGCAAAGGCAGCTTCAAATTTATCCACACAACTGTCACAATATATCATAAAAGGTCAACATGAGATAGCTTGAGCAACTTTTCTCATTTTCCACTGTGGAATATCAGAGTCGTTGCTGTGAGAAGCAATAGAAAAAAGCTCAGCAATTTGGAGAACAAAAATGCCTCCTAGCATGTCATCATTTAAATTTTTTTCTAATGAGGTCCCTTCTGATTTCTGTTAATGTTTTAATATACCACTGTTAAAAGAATCAATGAAGTTTCCTTATCCTTCTGGGCCTAAAGGATATTGAGATTTTTCAAAAGTCAGAGCACACCATGGGATCTTAAAAGTAAGTCATTAGACTTGCACCAGCTCACTTAATCAGGCCACCTACTCCTAAATTATACTCGTCAATTGAGTAGAAAATGAAACTTGGCACCTTCAACAAAAAGGACAGGATCGATAGACTCATTTGTGAATTAGGCACTGAAATCAATACGTGCTTGCTAGAGTTTTCAGTGCACTGAAAATCATACCTATTTGCCCTCTGGTTTCTTATTTCTCTTTCAAGTTGATCCAAGGCTTCATAAGAATTAGAATGCCCAGTCTTCTTACAAGCCGTGCCGCGTCATCACTAAAGAGAAACTGGACCATGTGCCCACAGCCCAATCATGACATTGTATGACAACCCAAAGGCATGTCCATCTCTAATCTCAGCAAACACAATGCACATTTGCTTTAGTTATGTATCATCTTCTTCACCTTGCAGAAAAATTTTAATTAAATAATAAAAGGGTTATCTAGAAAATGTACTATACTGTCCAACACTCTAAAGAGACTTGAAAACTATGAACAAAAGAAAGTCTTTATCTCTTTAATCACCAGCCCCAAGCATAGGGCAATTTGGAAAGAAACTCACATGTATGTGCACACAAATACACACACACACATACACACATATGCTTCTAGGCAATATAGAGGGTTGATGGGAGGCTCAGTCTCCTACTATGAATAAACACCCCTCTAATTGCTGGTTTCTGCAGCAGCATGCACTCACATGCAAGGGGATTTGTTTAAAACTGGGAGAGTCATATGACACCAAATCTGATCCTCATCAGGTCCAGATTTACTTATATGTATATAAGAAATATTTATTCAATATATGCTATATATGATATAAAAGCATATATTTTATATGTTTATATATAACATATAAAACATCCATATTTATACATATATATTTATATATAAAATACATAAGTATATATTATATATATTCATATATAAAAACATTTATATTTATAAACATATATATTTATGTACAAAAATATAAGTGTATATATTTATACACACACATATAAATATGCTCTTCTTGACAATAAGCAGATATCCCTAGACGCTTTCTGACTATGGAAAGTTAGAGGGCATTTTGTAAAAAACAAACAAATAACTTTAACAAAATTTTCACTAACCTAATGCTTTCATAAAATAAGTAAATAAATTTTTAAAAGAAAGCTGGAGGGAAAAGTTCTCTATATTTTTGGACATGGTCTTGTCCTGTTGTCCAAGCTATACTGCAGTGACATAATCAGAGCTCACTTTTAAGTGGAACTCCTGGGCCCAAGTGATACTCCCACCTCCGCCTCCCAAGTAGCTGGGACTGCAGGTGTGTGCCACCATGCTTGGCTAATTTTTTTGAAAAAATTTTGTAGAGACAGGGTCTCACTACGTTGCTCAGCCTGGTCTCCAACTCCTGAGCTAAAGACATTCTCCTGCCTCAGCTTCCCAAAGCACTGGGATTATAGGTGTGAGTCACTGCATCCACCCAACAGGTCTTTTTACATCTCTAATAGTCTTCATCTCTTTTCTTCAGGCTGGCAGAGTTCTTGCCAATAGAGCTCTCTCACAAATGTGGATTTTCTGTGAAAGAGATTTTAGTCAACTCCATTTGGGAAAAGGGACAGCCACAATGCCTTATGTCATCTCTAGCCTTAATTATGTATACTTTTGAGACATCAGACTTCAATGGGAACAAGTCTTATAACTTTCCTCAGAGCCCCTTTACCCCCCTGAAGAGACCTACTAGATGCCATCTTAAGCCTTTCAGATGGCTTGGCAAAGGGTGTTATCCTTGACGCACTTTTCGCTCCAAGGCTGTGTCACATTAGCAGCACCCTGGGTTTGGTCTGCGTCCCAAGGCTCTGTTAGGATGGCCACACCTTGTATTTTGTAAGAAACAGTTTCATTGTGTAAGCTCTGCCCTGCAATTTCTGAGCTGCCTAATGTCCTTCTCAGTTCTATTTGCAAAGTGACGGGTTCTTTTCTGTGTTCATCTCTACTTACTGGCAGTACCTTACTACGCGCATCCAGTAGCAACCAGTTTCTGCCTTCAACACTCTCCTTTCATACTTCCTCACCTAAAACGAAAAGTTTCTTGGGTACATTTTCTTTCTCCAGATTCCCAAAGGCAAGCAGTTTTACCAAGTGCTTTTCCACTACATGGTGTGTGGGTTACCATTGTTTAGCCTTCCGTGGCAGTTGGCTTGATTTCTGCCTCTTATTATCAAAACCAATTCCAGAAATTTCATTCTTGTTATGGTAACACCCCACTTTCAGTTTTAGTCAGCAAGTTCCACAATAATAGCGCATAAAAATACTCAGTGCTCGGCCGGGCGTGGTGGCTCACGCCTGTAATCCCAGCACTTTGGGTGGCCAAGGTGGGCAGATCACGTGAGGTCGGGAGTTCGAGACCAGCCTGACTAACATGGAAAACCCCGACTCTACTAAAAATACAAAAATTAGCCAGGCATGCTGGTACATGCCTGTATTCCCAACTACTCAGGAGGCTGAGACAAGAGAATCGCTTGAACCTGGGAGGCGGAGTTCGTGGTAAGCTGAGATCATGGCATTACACTCCAGCCTGGGCAACATGAGGAAAACTCTGTCTCAAAAAAAAATGCTCAACACTCATTGGCTGAAAAAGTCAAAATGTATTTGTTTAGTTTCAGGTCTGTGGGTTCCGTGCAATTCAGCTGAGCTTGGCTGGACTCCAGGCTCCTCAGGGTTTAGTTTGGCTCCACATGCCTCTCATGAATTTAGGAGCCACCCAGGACATGTGTTTGGCTCCATGCACCTCCCTTTCAGACAGGAGCTGAGGGCAGGGAAGAACTTGGGGCATGTTCTGCTCACGACAGGCCATCATGCTGCATGCATATAAAACCAAAGGCACAAGCATGTCTAAATGTCTCTGTCTGAACCATGTTTGCCAACATCTTCTTGGTCAAAGGAGGTCAAATGGTAAAATTCAAAGTTAAGGGGTAGGGAAGCATATTCTGCCTACCTTGAAAAGCATAGTGAGGTTGTAAACCTACAATACAACTGTAGGTGGGTGGTAAGTTGGAGCTCACATTCCATATACCTCAGTGCTCTCTTTTGGTAAGATTACAAACTTAAATGTCCCAAATCATGGAATCAAAATTCAGTTGCCATGATTCCTGAGAAATCCTTCTTGTTTTGTTGAAAGTGGGATCACACTAGACCAACTTAACTATTTCCCACCTCTTCCTCTCCTCAGAGACTAGATCTCCTCTCTTTGTTCCTTCCCTGCTGCCTGGAATTTTTGCCACAGGCAGACAGATTTAAAGAATCAAAATTGATATCAACCTATATGTCTAATATTTTATCTGAGCTCTTTTTTAGCTCAGAAATCTGTCGGATCAAATATTAGACATACAGGTCAATATCACCTTACCCTGTACCCTCTGGGTGGCCAGCCTTCCATTTCTGCCCACTGCTCTTCGACAGCCCCACCTAGATCTCATTTGTCACATTCAGTAGGTCCAGAGTTGTCGACTCACTGCTTAATGAAGCTTGTTATTTACCTCGTGAAGATCTTGTTTCTATTTTTAATACTTGATGTCAATGTTAAGAAATTTATTACATGTTTTAGGTTGTTCTAACTAAATACATTTTGGATTTCCTAAAGATAAGAGGTTTGAAGTCTTTTCCCCCTGGAAAAATAGCTAATTTGGGCCCTATGGCATTCAGGAACAATCTTGCAAACATAGTGTGTGTGTTACTGAGGTAAACAGTGGTACTATCATTACAGGAATGGTGACAGGCATCAGTGGCAAATGTGGACCCCTGGTGGGAGTGAAATGGTGGCATGAGGGAGGAGATGAGCAGGGTATTCCTTGAATGGGATTAAAATGTTGTTTTGGGTCTGGAGGGCAAGTGTAGCAGTATAAAGTTAATGAGGCACAGGGCTCCTATGGTTTGGGTTTTTGATTAGTAGGAAGAGAACAAACAACTTAGTCAATTACATTTTCACTACTGAGCTCAGCAAAACAACGGATCTAGGCACTGTGAGTCCTGAAGCTAATATCACTGGGGACATCTCTTTAAGAAAAAATTACAAAATGGAGTTCAAAAGTGATTTCTTTAAGAATGTACAAAGAATTCCTAATGAATTACTGGAATTTAGAAATTTCAGGCCTTTTTCTACCAAGATCTCTTTAGATTTGCCAGAAATTTACAGAGAAATGCCTCCTCATTTCACCCTGGCTTTTCTTTTCCACCCAGAATATTCTATGGCTCCCATCAGCTCCCTGCTGGTAAGCTCCTGGGCGGGTGGAAGTCTCTGACTCTTAAGGTTTGCTAGCTTCACAGTAAACCTGCTTCTAGCCTGAGGAAACACATGACCAAGATAGACCTGGCCCACATCCATGCCTTAACATCACGGCTAGCTTCATCAGCACGTGGCCTGTGCAGTTGTCCAGGGCTCATGTTGAGAGGAGCCCTGGTGTGGTTTGGCTGTGTTCCCACCCAAATCTCATCTTGAATTGTAGTCCCCATAATCCCCACGTGTCATGGGAGGGACCAGGTAGAGATAATTGAACCGTGAGGGCAGTTTCCCCCATCCGTTGTCGTGGTAGTAAGTTATCACAAGAGCTCATGGTTTTACAAGAGGCTTCCCCCTTTACCCAGCTCTCGTTCTCCTTTCTGCCAACTTGAAGAAGGACATGTTTGCTTCCCCTTCCGCAATGATTATAAATTTCCTGAGGTCTCCCCAGCCATGCTGAACTGTGAGCCAATTAAACCGCTTTCCTTTTTAAATTACCTAGTCTTGGGAATGTCTTTATTAACAGCGTAAGAATGGATTAATACAAGCCCTTTGCTTGGCTTACTGCTCTACTGTTAGCCAACATCTAGAAACTCCTAATAATTTTGCTTTGGGACTGGCATTTGTAAGTGAAATGGATGGGTTAATGGAGCATGCATATGAGCAGGAGACATTTATGTCCATCCTCTTTCCTTGCCATCCCATTCACATATGGTATTCCTGAGGACCCATGAGTACAGAATTCTGGTGGACCCAGGATGGAATCAGGGAGACTCAAAGCAGTAAATACAGTATGTCCATGCCTGAGTAAGTAAAGACCATGCCAACCATGAGAAGCCATCCTTCTGTTCCAGTCAGAGCTTGCTGTGAACATAGAAAGAAGACAATGGAGTTCTAAGAAACGCAAATGACCAACAAATCTACTTATAATCTTTCTGACTTGCATAATAACTTCCTGTATCAGCCAACCACTTATGCTGAAAATGACATAGAAGGAAAAAGGAAGATAGGGCAACTATAGTCTCTTTTTCTTTCTGTCCTTCCTTGTTCATCAATAAGCCAGAAGTGAAGAGCGCTGATAGCAATTATTCAGGAGTGACATAGAAACCACTGAGTAAGTTTTGTGCAGTTTTCACTGTTCTGCTAAGAACAAAATACTGTTTGGGAAGAGCAAATACCCTCTGCAGATTGACTGAAAATTCAACTGATAAAAGGCAGATTACGAGGAGGAAAGGCAATTAACATGCAGAAGAACCCTACAAAATAAAAGAACTCTTCTTGTGTTCATTGTGGATGTTAAAGCCAACAAGCAGATCAAACAGGCTGGGAAGAAGCTCTATGACATTGATGTGGCCAAGGCCAACGCCCTGATTCGGCCTGATGGAGAGAAGAAGGCTATGTTCGACTGGCTCCTGATTACGATGCTTTGGATGTTGCCAACAAAATTGGGATCATCTAACCTGAGTCCAGCTGGCTAATTCTAAATATATGTATATCTTTTCACCATAAAAAAATAAATAAAATAAAAGAACTCAAGGAAATGGATAGATAATTGATGCTTATATGCCATCTTGAGGTTACAGGAAAAAAATAGGGGCTTAGAGCTTAGTAAATCAGAATATGGTGGTGAAACAGGTTATGAGAGGGAGCAATGATGAGATGTGGCTGGCAACGGTGCTCTTGTTATGTGGATAACAGGTAGATCTCACAGGTAGCAGCTGTAAGAGAGAACAGATGCTAAATGTTTCTTTCAGACCTTTTAAAATGTCATACTCCTAGATCGTGTTTCCTAGCCTGGTGGCATCAGTGCAGATTCTCTGAAGAGGCTAATCTCCCCCACAGAAAACGAATTTTCAAGGCTACCTCTGTAACCACCTAACAGGTTCATTTTGCTCACTGCCCAGATAGAACCGATTCATCAAGACAGAGGAATTGCTATAGAGAAAGAGTTCAGTTCATGCAGAGCTGGCTGAATTGGGAGACTGGAGTTTTATTACTTGAATCAGTCTCTGAACATTTGAAGGCCAGGGTTTTTCAAGCATAGTTTGGGGGAGGTGATGCCTAGGGAACGGGTGCTGCTGATTGAATGGGACGTAATCACAGGGGTGTGGGAAATGGTCCTTATGTGCAACGAGTCCACTTCTGGGTGGGACCACGGGACTATTTAGTGGGTCTGGATGGACCCATCAGAGTCACAAATCCTAGAACCTGAAAAGACATCTCAAAAGGCCAATCTTAGGTTCTCCACTAGTGACATTATCTGCAGGAGTAATGAGGGAAGTTGCTAATCTTGTGGCTAATTCGTTAGTCCTACGAAGTCAGTCTAGTGCCCAGGAAAAAAGAGGATTTGTTTCAGGCAAGGGCTATCCTCTTTGTTTCAAAGTTAAACTATAAACTAAGTTCCTCCCAAAGGCAGTTCTGCCTATGCCTGGGAATGAACATCAGCAGGCCTGGAGGTTGTAAGCAAGATGCAGTTGGTTAGGTTAGATCTCTTTCACTGTCCGAATTTTTTCACTGCCATAATTTTTTTCACTATTGCAATTTTTGCAATGGTGATTTTACTTCTTTTTTGCAGTTTCTCTGAATAGTCATCTCAAAATATGTCAAAAAGTATTTTTGGTGGTGAAATATTATTCCCTTCAATATATATGTATATTTGAACTAAGAAATATGAATTGTGTAATCTTGGTGATTTTGCATGTCAGTTAAATGTTACATTTGCATTTAAAACTAGCATTCAACAACATAAATATGAATGGTAAAACTCATGCTAATAATGTATTTTTTATTACTTAGAACATTATTAAATGACAAATTTTAAAATACCAGAACAACTTAAGAGAGAGAAACTGTGGAAGAAAGAAAAGAAATTTGCATTTTAGAACCTTTACTGGTACTTTCTTTTTCTTTTTCTTTGCCCTGGACCCTACAAATTCTATAGCCAGCCCTGCTTAATATGGGTGGGTACTGTGCAAACAACCACTTGTGGAGGTATACACTTCGCATTCTTACTTCTCAGATTCTTTGTCTACATTGGTCAATCTTTTGCATTTTTACTTCTCAAATTCTTTGTCTACATCAGGAAAACAGAAAGATTATGACCAGACCAATGGATTGAAAGAATTTATCTTTTACTTTAGAGAAAAGGTATGTAAACCAAAAATAAAATTCTAAGCCCTCCAACCAACTGTATGAATCCCCTCCTGGCCAGGGGATCCCAGAGAAATGTGGAAAAGGGAGTTCCTGGTCATGATGGGAAGGGAGGTTAGGCATGCCTTGTCATCACCTTTCCTTCTTGGAGTTCAGGCGCATCCCACCAGCATTAACATTAAAACAGAGATCACAGGACTGGCAAAACAGATACGTTGTTCCAAACTGACTCTGATACAGATTACACGACAAATAGCAGACCCTGAGAAAAGATTAAAGTAGTTTACCCTCAAAGATATTTCTTTGACATATTAAAATGGTCCTGCAAAGTCGTCTTTTTGTGGGGAAAATTTTGCATCTGTAGGGAGTCTCCATGAATGCAGCCCAGCCTTTCCCTGATCTAGGAGAGATTAACTGAAAGTCAGGTTCTGAAAAGAGACAGTTACCATCTACTCTCTGTGAAGCCTCCTACCTAAGAGGCCTCCTCCACATAACAAGAACCTTGGCCACAGCCTCCCTTAATTCAAGCATTTCCTTTTACTGACTTCAAGTCTTTAGATAAAGCATAACTCTTTACACCAACCGCCAACCAGAAAATCTTTGAATTCATCTATGACCTGGAAGTATCCCCCACTTCAAAATGTACTTCTTTTTCAGACCAAACCAATGCATACCTTCCACGTATTGATTTAGGATTTTTCACCTACAATTCCTGTCTCCCTAAAATGTATGAAACCAAACTGTAACCCAACTGCCCTGGGCACACTTCCTCACGACTTCATGGGACAGTTCCCCAGACCATGGTCACTCACATTGCCTCAGAATAAACCCCCTTTATATATTTTGCAGAATTTGAGTATTGTTTTGGTCACCAAATAATAGAACAAATGTAAAGACTCATTAGCATAAAGTGTGGGGCCAATATTTATCGGCTGACCAGCTAATTAATTCTCTACTTCAATTTTCTAATTCTTATTTTCTGTGGAGTATCAGCGCATAAGCTCCTCGTGTTGCATTTAAGTAGATCTTATGTATTTCATTAAGATCATACTTCCTCGATCAATTATGATGCATCTATATGATGCGTAGTCATCCAGAAATTAAAATGGCGTTTCCAAAAATGGTTAATAACATGGAGAGGAAAATCGAACCGAAATTTCTAAGTATAATGTCATCTTATTAGAAAAAAATGTATGGGCATAAAAAATACAGAAAGAAAAATATGAAGTTTTTTTGAGAACTGAGATTTTTGGATGATTTCTGTTTTTTACATCGTAACTTTCCATATTTGAAATGCTCTTCAATGGTCATATTTTGCTTTTGTAATCAAAAAACATTTTAGCAACATCTTATGCATCTTCACCTTTTTAGGGTTTAGCATTCTGCCTAAAAGACAGGGTAGTCACTAATTACGTGATGAAGTTGAATCGCCTCTAATTCACAAGTGAAGCAGTTGAAGCTCCTCACACGTGGAATCCTAACTAGGAAAAGTTAAACTAGTAGGACCAAGGGAAAGCAGATGAGCTGTACGCCTGCTTTTCTTCATGGCTCGGGACACATAGCACACCTGCACAAATAACTCACAGTCTTCTTGCTCCCAGATGTCACCATTGCAATTCTCTCACTGCAACCTTGGTGCTATCAGTACTGCACATAACACTGCACCCTAAGAGCCATCCTGTACAATTCGCTGCAAGCCTTTTTTTCCTTGCAGTCAGCTCCTCTTCTGCTGGTTTGCCCATTGCTTCCTCACAATATATTTTTATACTTTCTCTAATAAATCTGCCTTTCTTTACTTACAACTGTCTTGGTAAATTCTTTTACCCCTGTGCCAGCAGCCCGATAGTCATCACTCACCCATGACAATATACTTTTATATACCTGTAAAGCAATGTCTTCATTGTGAATCTTCATGTAAATATTGAAATTCTATCTTCCATTGTACAGTTAAAAGCCTAAGTCACTGACCCTATCCTTCCTTTTTTTTTTTTTTTTTTTTTTTCCTGAGACAGAGTCTCACTCTGTAGCCCAGGCTGGAGTGCAACGACGCAATCTTAGCTCACTGCAACCTCCGCCCCTTGGTCCCGGTTCAAGCAATTCTCCTGCCTCAGCCACTAGAGTAGCTGGGATTACAGGCACACACCACCACACCCAGCTAATTTTTGTATTTTTAGTAGAGATGGGGTTTCGCCATGTTGGCCAGGCTGGTCTTGAACTCCTGACCTCATGATCTGCCCGCCTTGGCCTCCCTGTCCTTCCTTTCTTTGCTCTTTTGTCAGGGGAGGCTGCTCTTTCTTGTCAGTCTCCCCAGCCACACAGGGTTCATGCAGGAAGTTATTTTACCAGTTAACCCCCTTTCCTGGACCACTTCTTCACTGGCCCCTTCTCCTCAGGACATCTCACTTTCAACACCCTTGCGAAACAGAGCCTCTTCTCCAACTGCTCCCTTCCCTACACGGTGAAGGTTTGAGAAATGTAGTCTATACTTGCTGTCTCCACTTCCTTAACTCACTTTTCTGTCTTCAACTCCCTCCAGTGTGACTTATGTCATATTAACAGAAAAACCAAACTCTCTAAAATATTTTGAAGAGATTTATTCTGGGGCATTGTGACAGACCCTGGCCCAGGGAACAGACTCAAGAGGTTCTAAGGAAATGTGTCTGAGGTGCTCAGTTTACAGGAAAGTGGTCTGGATCCAGACGCCAAGAGAAGGTTCTTGGATCTCGTGCAAGAAAGAATTCAGAGCAAATCTCACAGAGTAAAGTAAAAGCAACTTCATTAGAAAAGTAAAGGAATAAAAGAGGCTGGGCGTGGTGGCTTACGGTGGTAATCCTAGCACTTTGAGAGGCTGAGGTGAGTGAATCACGAGGTCAGGAGATCGGTACCATCCTGGGCCAAAATGGTGAAACCCCATTTCTACTAAAAATACAAAAATTAGTTGCGCGTGGTGGCGTGTGCCTGTTATCCCAGCTACTTAGGAGGTTGAGGTAGGAGAATAGCTTGAACCAGGGAGTTGAAGGTTGCAGTGAGCCAAGATCGCGCCACTGCACTCCAGCCTGGCAACAGAGCAAGACTCCATCCCCCAAAAAACAGAAAAGGAATGAAAGAATGGCTACTCCATAGACAGAGCAGCCCCAAGGGCTGCCTGATGCCCATTTTGATGGTTATTTCTTGATTATACTAAACAACGGGTAAATTGTTCATGCTTCCCTTTTTTAGACTATATACGGCAACTTCCTGATGTTGTCATGGCATTTGTAAACTGTCATGGTGCTGGTAGGAGTGTAGCAGTGAGAATGACCAGAGAGCACACTCCTTACCATCTTGGTTTTGGTGGGTTTTAGCCAGCTTATTTACTGCAAACTGTTTTCAGCAAGGTCTCTATGACCCATATCTTATGCTGCCCTCCTATGTCATTCTGTGACTTAGAATGCCTTAACCATCTAGGAAGGCAGCCCAGTAGGTCTCAGACTCATTTTACCCAATTCCTATTCAAGATAGAGTTGCTCTGGTTCAAGTGCCTCTCACAGTGAGAATACGGTTTGGTTTTACATCTTTTAGAGAGACACAAATTGTGAGTAAAATCACAAATCAAATCAATATATGTAAAGAGGCAGAACATCTTGAAGTGGGGGCTTATAGGTCACAGGTGGATTCAGAGATTTTTCTGTTTGGCAATTGGTTGAAAGAGGCTTTATCTAAAGATTTGAAGTCAGTAGAAATGCTTGAATTAAGATAAGGTGGATTGTGGAGGCTAAGGTTTTTGTTATATAGATGAAGCCTCATAGGTAGCAACCTTCAGAGAGAATAGATGATAACTGTCTCTTTTCAGACACTGAAAGATATAAGACTTTCAGTTAATCTCTCCTAGATCAGGGAAGGGCCTGGTTGCATTAATGGGGATTCCCTACAGATGCAAAATTTTCCCCACAAAAGGTAACTAAAAATGTGTCAAAGAAATATCTTTTAGGGTAAACTACTTTGATTTTTTTTTCAGGGTCTGCTAACTGTCATGTGATGCTATGCCAGAACCAGGTTGGAATTATGTATCTTATTGCCACAAAGAGTCTGTTTTGCCTGTCCTATGATCTCTGTTTTAATGTTAATGCTGGTCCATTGTGCCTAAACTCCAAAAGCAGGGGTATAACGAGGCATGTTCAGCCTCCCTCCCTGTCATGACTCAAGGGAATTCAGTGAATTTTCCCAGGTTTCTCTGGGATACCCTTGGCCCACATTTTTATTTGATTGGGGGGACTTAGAACTTGATTTTTGGTTTACATTCTCTATATTCCATGGAAATAATTCCTGCTAAAGCCTCCAGTGAGCATACAGCTGCCAGCACTGTGAGTCCCCTCACTGGCCCTTCCTGCCAGCAGCACTGGCTGGCTCCCTTCTCTTTCCTGAAGCTCTACTTTAGCACTGGTCCTCCCACTCACCCCAGTCTGCTTCTGCTCTGTCTCCTTCACAAGCTGCCTTTTCTCTACCCACATGTTAAATGATGAATTTTAAATTATGTCATTAATACATTTCTGTAAGTGGACGAGTTCAAATGGCAGATAAGGGTGATGTTCTCCTTAACAAGCCATTTCAGTTGCCCAGGTTCATCCCCAGAGACAACCACTGGTATCTGCTGAAAAAATAATTTTCATTTGAGGAATGTGAATTCTTTTAAATGATCAGGCCCAGCAATGATATAGAATGAAACAGTGTCCTCAACAAATGGTTGGATAAAGAAAATGTGGTGTATATACACACTGAAATACGACTCAGCAATAAAAAAAGAATAAAGTCATGTAGCTTTCTTTTTTCAAGGACATGGATGGAACGGGAAGACATTTATTTATTATTATTTTATTTATTTATCTGAGATGGAGTCTTACTCTGTTGCCCCGGCCAGAGTGCAGTGGTGCAATCTCGGCTGACTGTAACCTCCACTTCCTGGGTTCAAGTGATTCTCTGCCTCAGCTTCCCTAGTAGCTGAGATTACAGGCATCCACCATCATGCCTGGCTAATTTTTGTATTTTTAATAGAGATGGGATTTCACCATGTTGGCCAAGCTGGTCTCGAACTCCCGACCTCAGGTGATCTGCCCACCGTGGCCTCCCAAAGTGCTGAGATTACAAGCACAAGCCACCGCGCCCAGCCAAGGCCATTTATTATTAAGTGAAACAACTTACAGACAGAAAGCCAAACAACGCATGTTCTCACTTATAGGTGGGACCTATTAAGAAATACTGTGTCCACATCAATGTAGTGTGGAATAATAGAGTCTCAGAAGAGTAGGAGAGTGGGTGAGGGATGGGAAATTACTCAGTGAGGATAATGGACATTATTCAGGCTATGCTAAATAATGGCTATGCTAAAAGTCCAGACTTCACTGCTGTATAATGTATTCATGTAACAAAACTGCACTTGTACTCCTTAAACTTATACAATTAAAATATTAGGCCCAGAGAGACATTAAAATGAGGCAGCAATTGTGTCCCACTCTGCCCTTAGAGCTATGTATTCCTCTGTTGAAACTGCTTGCTATTGTCACAAATTACTATAAATTAACCTAATAATGCTGCATTGGACGCTATAACCCACACCCTATACTCAGCAGTGTATCACTAATCAGTGCTATTTCTGGAAACCAAATAAAATTCCTGACAACAACTTTGTATTAGCCCGTTCTCTGTCTCTCCTTTTTGCCTTTATTTTTATCATTATTATTATACTTTAAGTTCTGGGGAACATGTGCAGAACGTGCAAGTTTGTTACATCGGTATACACGTGCCATGGTGGTTTGCTGCATCCATCACCCCATCATCTACATTAGGTATTAGCATTAGGAGAAATTCCTTTTTGCCTTTAAAAACCTGCTTGTCACAAAGGCAAAAGTGAGCTCATATCCAAGGTTAATTAGCAGCTGTCCTCTCTTAGGCTCAGGTAAACTGTAAATAACATCACATGCCTCAGCCTCTCCCTTTAGGTAGAAATGCTTTCTTTGTTTCCTTTCAGACATTTCTGCTGCCTTCACATACCTAGAGGAAATGCATATTTCTATAGGAATATATAGTGCTTTGGGTCCTGTTTTTTTCTAAGTGGAATTATACTGCACATTTTTTTCTAGATAATAATTTTTCCTTAAAGACTGTTTAATGCCAGTTAATATAAACCAAGTTACTTTTTTTGTTGTTCTTACCTGCAGCATGGCATCTACGTCCCACTATCAGTTTAAAAAGTCTCATATGATGAACATGTAAGACATTTACAGTATTTCGTGCTCATAGATAAAGCTGCCCTGAGCTCTCTGTGGGTGTGTGCTCTGAGCTCTCTGTGAGCATGTGCACTGAGCTCTCTGTGGGTGTGTGCTCTGAGCTCTCTGTGAGCATGTGCACTGAGCTCTCTGTGAGTGTGTGCACCAAGCTCTCTGTGAGTGTGTGCACTGAGCTCTCTGAGTGTGTGCACTGAGCTCTCTATGGGTGTGTGCACTGAGCTCTCTGTGTGTGCACTGAGCTCTCTGTGGGTATGTGCCCTGAGCTCTCTGTGGGTGTGCGCACTGAACTCTCTGTGAGTGTGTGCACTGAGCTCTCTGTGGGTATGTGCCCTGAACTCTCTGTGAGTGTGTGCACTGAGCTCTCTGTGGGTGTGTGCCCTGAGCTCTCTGTGGGTATGTGCCCTGAACTCTCTGTGAGTGTGTGCACTGAGCTCTCTGTGGGTGTGTGCCCTGAGCTCTCTGTGGGTGTATGCACTGAGTTCTCTGTGGGTGTGCCCTGAGCTCTCTGTGGGTGTGTGCCCTGAGCTCTCTGTGGGTGTATGCACTGAGTTCTCTGTGGGTGTGCACTGAGCTCTCTGTGGGTGTGTGCACTGAGCTCTCTGTGGGTGTGTACTTTTCATGCTCATTTGTGTTTCTCTAGGGTGGGTATTTACATTTTAATAAATATTCCAAAACGGTTTTCAGTTAGATATACAAATCTAGACTACAATTTGTGACTATACTCATTTATTCACCTACTTGCCAATGTGAGATATCATAAAATTTGTTAATATTTGCAATTCTGATGGCTGTAAAATAGCATCTCGTTGTTTTCATTTGCATTTCTCCAGGTGCCCATTGTGGAGCTCCTTTCATTTGCTTTTAAGCCATTTGTAATCCCGCTTCCCTGAATTACCTGTCCTGTCCCTTGTTTACTTATCTTTTTGGCTACTTGCATTTTCCTTCTTATTTTTAGGCATTTTTAATGCAGCCTTCATCCAGGAATGTATTCTTCATTATGGATTTTACAAATGTTTCTCCCGGTCCATGTGTTTTAATTACTATATATTTTGCCATGAAGATTTTTTTGTTGTACTCAAAATAATACGGCTTTCCTTTCTGACTTTTGCATTCGTGTCCTGTCTAACAAAGAACTTCCTTCAGCTAAGGTTATTCATATATTTTTCCTGATTTTTTTTCTTACAGTGCTTTCATAAACTTTATTTATTTACATATTTATTTTATGAATTTATTATATTATTGATTTATTTTATAGGTCTTCATATCATCTGCAATTTGGTTTTGTGTGAATGGTTCAAGGCAGTAATTGCATGTAAATTGTTTCTAAAAATAAAACATTTTCCTAATGCTAAATTTCCTTAGATGTATTGATGTATTTCTGTGCCCTATGCCCATTTGTCTAGCCCCGCACTGTGACACCCTCCTAGTCACTCTGACTTTGTCACATCTTCACACCCAGTGGGCTGTGGTCCCCCTATCCCTTCCCCACACACAGTACTCACACATACACACTCTGGATTTTTTTGTTTTGAAAATTATCTTGGCCTCTCTGACATACTTACTATTTCATACGGATTTTAGAATGACTTCGCCAAATTCCATGGAAAAGTCTCATTATAATTTGTATTATGTTTGCATGATTTTATAAATTAATTTGGGAGAATTGATCTCCTTGCAATCTTGATACCCCAGTTTACAAACATGATAAATATCTCCATTTATTTAAGATTTGGATCTCTCAAATTTATGTAAATTGTGTGGGTCTTTTGTCACATGAGCCTGTCTAGGTATTTTAAGGCTCTCCTCTCTTATAATGTTGATTTTCCTTCATAGGCAGCTGTTGGCCTGCTTCTGGCCCACATGGCCTTCCCTGATGATCTTATTGTTCCCGCTATCATCTATATGTCATTACCTCATCAATACCTGGATTCAACTCAAACACCATTGTCCCGACCTCCACACATAAACGTTCACCTGCAAAGCAGAGTTTTCCATATGGATTTTCCACTGGACACCTCAACCTCAGCCACATCATGGCTGCCCTTTTCCCATTCCCTGACTGCTCCTGTTCCTTGTCTTCCACCCTTCTTGATAGACTCCCTTCCTTCCTGAATGATACCACCAATCGCCTATGCACAACCTTAGAGTCAACATCACCTTTTCCGTCTTCTTCACCCTCTGCATGGAGTCACTTAATCAGTCCTATGGATTCAGCCATCTCACTCAAACTATCACTGTATCCTCCAACAGTCTCACCCCTGCCAATCAATTCTTACCACCATTTTACACCATTTTGTCATCAATAACAACTTTAGGTAGCTTTCTGCCTATCTAGATAGAATACACCAAGATGATCTAACTAATAGGCTTCATAATGAACCATGCTGCTAATACAGCAGATGCTTCTTTCTTGCTCCCAAAACAGTTCAAGACACATGTTCTGGTTGGCAGTCAGCTCCTACAGTCTTGTCATTCCACCATCCCCTAGGGTCTTGGCAGTCTCTGCATCTAGCTGGGAAAAAACGGAAGAGTAATAAAGGATGACTTGTACCCACGGCTTAAAATTCTTGGTGCAGAAATGTTACATATCTTCTGTGCACAACCCATTGAAACCAGTCACATGACATATCTAATTGCAAAGGACACTGGGAAAGAAAATCCAGGCACACACTGGGCTACAATGTAAATGTTCCTATTGAAGGAGAGAACTAATTTTAGTGGCAAAATACAATTTCTTAGCCTTGACATTGTCTTTCATAGCTTCCATAACATTTTTTTTAAGAGATGGGATCTCACTCAGCCACCCTGCCTGGAGAGCAGTGGCATAATCATAGCTCCATATAACCCGGAGCTGCTGAGCTCAAGAGATCTTCCTGCCTCAGCCTCCTGAGTGCCAGGACTACGGGCATGTGCCACCATGCCCAGCTAAATTGTTTTAATTTTCTTTAGAGATGGGAGTTTCCCCGCGTTGCCCAGGTTGGTCCTGAACTCCTGGGCTCAAGTGATCTTCCAACCTCAGCCTCCCATTCATGAGGGATTCACCCCCACCCTCCATGACCTAAACAACCACCCACTAGGCTCCACTTCCCAAGGCCACCATGTTGGAGATCAAGTGTCAACATGAGATTTGATGGGGATAAACAGATTACCTCCAAATAGCAAAGAAGGAATAAGAGGCACAGAAGCCCCGAGAGAAGAAAGAGGTTCCCAGCAGAGAAAACGTAGAGCAAGACCAAAGTGTGGCACTTTTGGAACTTATTTGTCACAATTGGAGGAATAAGCCTGATACAGCTGGCAGACTAGCGAGGAAGGCAGAGGCCAGAGCAGGTACTATGTCATGTGCTAGTCTCAGGAATTTTGCTTTAATCCGGAAGGAAGCTTTGAATCATATTTAGCAGAGAAGTGATGGAATCCAGATTTTTAGAGGGAAATACTAGAATGCAGTATGAGAGGACCATCCTAATCCTGAAGACTAGAGTCCAACCTCCATGTGCCAGGTCGTCTCTTCTCTCCGCTCTCCAGGTGAGTCATTGTTAGTTTCTTAGTCACATGTAACTAGTAGGGAAACTAGCTCTCTTCATCAGTTTAGGGAAACAAATGAGGTCACCTCCCTTTCAAACTAGCTTCTTGAGCCACCACACAGTCAAATTAGCTGGAACCCCAGGGTCTCCTTCTTAGGACCTTTTTCCAATTGTAAAATAAACTTGGTGTTTTCTTAGCCTAATGTGAATCCAAACAGCGTGCAAGAAAAAAAAAAATCAAAAGAACGTCCCCAGCTTATGATAAGACCTTGGCTTTTATGTGCCATTTCTCCTATAGCTATTGGTCTAATTCATGCCTTCTCCAATAGCATCCCAGGACCCCAAGGAAAACAGAGCTACAGTGGAAGAAACTCCAATAAAGTGGCAACAGTGATCAGATTTGGGATTTCAAAAGATAGCTCTGATGTCAGAGTATACAGGGTTGGACTGAAAGGGAACACAGCTAGAGGCAGGGAGATCAATGAAGCTGCCCATGTGGTGTTTTAGGTGGGAAGTAACAGAAGCCTGAAGAAGGGAAATGGGTGTGAGAAGATGACAGAAGCATCATATAGGTCAAAAGCTTACAATTGACTGCATCTGTTGACTGCTTAGATGTAAGGAATAAAAGAAATAAAAATGATAGTTGATATAGATCTGCCTTGGGAATGGGGTAGATGGCAGAGAGATTCCACAAGATCAGGGACGCAAGAGTCAAAATAGGCTTGGGAAATGGCGAAGACAGTTGATGATCTCAGGTTTAAGTGTGTGACGTTTGGGGTGCATGGGGAAAAACCAGAGGAATGTGTCTCAAAGGTAGTCAGGTATATAAGCATGGAACTCATGAGACATGTCTGAAGATTAGGATTTAAACTCACTAGTTTGTAGGTAATAGTTGAATTCATGTGGACAAGCGCTGCAAGAAGAAGTGTTGAATGGGGTGAGGGCAGAACACTGGGGAACCCAAACTCTAAGGACTGAGTAAAGAAGTCTGAGCAGGAGCACTAGAGAGGTTGGAAAAGAAAGGCTTCAAAAAGACAGCAGTCAGCATCCCATACTGCAAGAAGGCAGGTCAACTAACAGGGACCTGAAATGCTTCATTAATGATCTTGGTGAGAGTGAGGAGTGGGCACGGGAGCTTGACCAGAGTGAAAGAGGAGGAAACAATAGGACCAGGGTTATTTTTCAACAAAGCCAAGTGATGAGGGACGGCATGGAATAAAATGACAACTGGAGAGGGATGTAGGGTCAAGAAGTGTGTGTGTGTGTGTGTGTGTGAGAGAGAGAAAGAGAGAGAGAGAATTTCTCTGCCACTTTTTTTACCCCATAGAGAGTTACCTTCGTTTGATCTCTACAAGTCTTAGAAGGGCCACTGACTCCCCAGATGCTCCTCCTCCTCCCCTTACCTTAGGGTTATAACTGGGCATTCACTCATCTCAGAATCTCCCGTTTTTTACATAGGGTTCTGGGGACATCACATAGGATTCTAGGCCTTGGTGGGTCTGACACATCATAACAATCTGCTTATTCAGTCTCTTTTTCTTAGTTTAACTGAAGCTCTGCCTATGTCTCCTATAGTTATGGGAAACTACTCTCACTAGCCAGCCATGGCATAGCCCCACACCCGGGGCCATCCGTGCTTGTGTGGTCCATATAAATAATCATTCAACAGGGAAATTTTGAGAATAAAAGGAGTGTTATTAGCAATGACATACAGACAATAGGTGCAAATGGAAACTGTCCCAGTCAAATGGAGACATAGCCAAATAGACATAGTCAAATAAGCCCTACTCATTCTTCATATTTGCATTGCCACAGTTCAAAACACATAAAGGGATTTTATATACACAGTATTATTCAAGGCTTTTTAAGGTGCACACATTATTTTTTTAAAATTTATTTTGAGATGGAGTCTTGCTCTGTTACCCAAGCTGGAGTGCAGTGGTATGATCTCAGCTCACTGCAACCTCCGCCTCCTGGGTTCAAGTGATTCTCCTGCCTCAGCCTCCTGAGTAGCTGCGACTACTGGCACATGCCACCGTGCCCGAATAGCTTTTCCATTTTTAGTAGAGATGGGTTTTTACCATGTTTGCCAGGCTGGTCTCGAAATCCTGATCGCAAGTGATCCTCCTGACTTGGGCTCCCAAAGTACTGGCATTACAGGTGTGAGCCATCCTGCCGGCCCACACATTACTTTAGAAATAAATAGGTAAAGGGAATCATGTTTGCAGAATCTGCGCTGGAAGGGACTGCCTGGTGCAAACCCCACATTTTATAAGTGAAGATCTCAAGTCCCAGCTCAGCTTTCTGGAAGCTCCATTAAGACCTGAAAGTTATTCAAGTCTGATCATTATCAGACTTGAGGTCCCTCCTGCCTTAGATCCATCTCCCTAGCCTCTATCAGTTGAGAGGGGAATCGGAGGAGAGGGTGTCCATGGATTTGCCTTGGGATGAAGAGCTGTGAGGAAGTCTTCATGAATTTGTCCCTGAATGGCAGCCAAAGCAGGAAGCCTTCTATGTTTGGGATGGGGGCCAGTGGAGCTCAGGATCTTTATCGCACAGAGGACATGGAGGCCCAGATCACGGTTTCCTGCTTTGGTTCAGGGTTTCCCTACTTCAGTGTGCACCCACATCCCACCTCCCACAACGTGGAGGAGCCTCTGCAGCAGTGGCAGACTACAGGTCTGTATATACACCGGTCTGTATTTCATCTGCATCCTGACTCCAATCTCCATCCCTGGTTATGCCACCCAGTTCTGGGAGGAAAGAGATTTCATGACTTTAATGGACTCCCCTAGAGCTATTTACATGCATGAAACAATTGGAAAAACAAAAATTAGGGAGTGTGATGATTAATTTTTTTTTGTTAACTTGACTGAAATAAGAAATATCTAGAACTGTAAAGCATTTTATTTTCTGAGTGGGTCTGTGATGAGGGTGTTTCCAAAGGAGATTGGCATGTGCGTCTGACAGTACTAAGTGGGGAAGGTCCACCCTCAATGTGGGCAGGCACCATCTAGTCTGCTGGGGACCTGCAGAGAACAAAAATGGAAAGGGCAAATGGGTTGATCTATCTACTGGAGTTGGGATATACCGTTCCTGTCCTTGGACAACCTCAGGCTCCCTGGCCTTTGGACTCCACGACTTATACAATGCCCCCTGGCTTCTCATGCCTTTGGCCTTAACCTGAGAGTTACTCCATCACCTCCTGGTTCTGATGCCTTTGGACTTGGCCTGGACCATGCTACCAGAATTCCCAGGTCTCCAGCTTGCAGACAGCCCGTCCTGGGACTTCTCAGCCTCCACAATCATTTGAGCCATTTCCCCTAATAAACCCTCTCTCATCTATCTATCTATATCTACATTCATATCTAATCTCTTTCTATACCCATCTCCTATTTGTTCTGCCTTTCTGGAGGATCCTAACACCTAGAATAACAAAGCATTTTTCTCAGAATCTATCTAACCATTTCCTTAATTACTGGAATGAGCCACTGGAAGTTTGGGGGTCATGATTCCTGCTTTATTTATGTCACCTTATTTTTGATGAGATGACCCTGCCTCTGTACACTGAGTCTAAAAATTCCAATAAAAAGACGAGAGACCTGTTCCAGGCCCGCTGGTTTTCACATTCTCTCTGAATTCATTCTCCTTAAAACATTGTCTATTATCCACCCCTAGTCAATCAAAAGTAAATAAAAAGAAAACAAAGATGAACAATCTGTGGGGACCCCCACTACAAATTACAGCAGAAGGCTTGCAATTACTTAGAGAAAGAAACGGCATGTTTGTAATGTTTGAGTAGAAAGAAGCATCTCAGTACTATTCACATGCAGTATTCAGCACAGTGATATGGCAGTGCTGGGCCACTGGGGCAAATGCCAGCCTTTCTGGAATTTTATCACTCTAGAGTGTCTCTCTGCACTGTGAGGCATGACCAGGTTGGGAGCCTCAGGAGCCCCAAGCAGAACAGACCTAGCAGCAAGTCTCAGGGGCAGAGCTCCGGGCTGCATGTGCCAAGCAGCAGCTTCTGGGCTGCAAAGTCTGAGCAGAGAGGAGGTACAGAAGGAGATCCGGGTAGAGAGGTGTGCTGCTGTAGATGGCCTCCTTCCTGCCCCATCTCTCAGCTTCCATGCCTCTCTCCACTTCTCAGGTTTCCCTGAG
Source organism: Callithrix jacchus (assembly GCF_049354715.1). Lineage (NCBI taxonomy): Eukaryota > Metazoa > Chordata > Mammalia > Primates > Cebidae > Callithrix > Callithrix jacchus. The sequence goes on from NC_133520.1 coordinate 51,626,056, forward strand.
CCTTCTCCCTCCTTCTAACCTCCACGACAATAACCATATTCCAGCCTTAGTGACTGAGTAACAATAATGGGATCTGTATTATTATGGTCCTGACTCCTCTTCTTGCTAATTAACTGCTTAAGCAAACATGCTTTATTAAAAGGAAATCTAATATTCTTCTCTTGAGTCTTTCCCCCCTCTTCCCTCGAATTGCCCAAGCACCCTGGTGGTTTGATCCGAGCAAAGTTGGTCCACTGAAATCCCAAGTGGGAGGAGAAGTGGTATCTTTATATCGCCACACAGTGTTGCTGACGAATGCTGGTCCTAAGCCATGAGACCCATACTTACCTGCTCTGAGCACAGCTTTGCTGGTCCACCTTCCTGCAGGAGGCTATGAAACAGCACAGGAGGGCACCAAGTTGTGCTCTCTTAGTTCACGTGTCTACATGTCGTCACCGAAACATAACCACTGGGCCCAGGGGCAGGTTCCAGAAGATCATTAACACCTCCCAAGTGCTATTCTGTACACAAACCAATCAACCCTTTCAATGATTGCTGAAGCCCTCGTCTTCAGCCTGGGCCATCAGTGTGTTTTAAAATATAGTGTCTTAATTAAAAATTTGAAGCAGAGTAAGGCCAACAGATCACAAGATGACTATTACTGTCGGAAAGAGAATTTGTTACAGTCCCCAGGAGGAGAGGTTGTGCCATGCCATAGGGAGCCACCTGGGGAAGTACCAGGGCTGGTCAGGGGTGGAGGGGGCAGGGAACTGTGGGCAAGAGACTTTATTGCAGTTTCTGCAGGAACAGGCAAAACAGGGCACACAGGCTTAGGATTGGCTGGTTTGAATAATTCCGGAGGGCTCTGGGCTGTAGCAGCAGAACCTAGATGTCTGGGGAGATTAGAACAGGTAGAGGGTGTCCCAAAGTGTGAGAACCCATGAGGAAAAAGGTGGCTAGAGGTATGGGCTCTGGTTTGGTTGGTTTGTATATGGGAAAATAATTGACATTCTCTAGAAATCAGCAAACCCCGGGACGGCAGTCTCCCCAAGGTCAGCAAGGCCCCCAGGTGTCAAAGCACCAGGCACAGACCGTAAAATGCATGGTTACCATACCATGCTGATGTTTTCTTTACTCAAGATTGTTTTATACCTGGGGCCTTATTTTCTCTTCCTGTCACTGGACACAGTTCAGGCCTTCCCTGTCCACTGTCTCCCTGACATTAAGACCAGGGCTTGAGTCTAGTCCATCTTGCAAAGGTCCTGGACTCCTTGATCTCTTAAAGGATCATCTCTCATATTAAAGTGTAGACTATATTTTGCTAATGTACATGAAAAATTAAAGCTCCTATATATACCTTTACTGCAGTTCAAATTTTTAAAAATATATAAATTTTCATTTTTTGAACACCTATCAAGCACTGTAGCAGCATATTTATTTCTATTCATAGTTTGGGCCGGACACAGATCTCAACTCTTCTGTTCCTTTCACACAGTCATGCCAGACCAGCATTTACAAAATAAACTCTGCTACGTACCAAGGGAAAATATTTAGACAATGCTTAATTTTACTTCTACTTTAAAAGCATAATTTGATAGTACATTGTCTAATTTTATCTATCTTTAAAAAACCATGAGATATGTAGGGTCATTATCCAAACTTTACAGGAAAAAAAAAAAACTGAGCTCAGAGAGGTAAAGTTACTGCCCAAAGGTCACCCAGCAACTGGTTAGTATAACGATCAGGGCAAAGACCCAAGTTTTTATCCAACCCAGCCTTCTTTTCATTAATCCACTGCTCAAAAAACACAAATAAAAGGACAAAAACAGTTGTTTGCAGGGAACATATTTCTGATATACTCTTATTTGCCTCAAAGGATTAAACAAGCATAATAATGAGAACAACTCACTGAAGCATTGTCCACAGTAGCCAAGATATGGAATCGATCTAAGTGTCCATCATGGATAAAATGTATAAAGAAAATGTGGTCTAGACATAGAGTGTAATGCTATTCAGACTTTTAAAAGAAGAAATCCTATCATTTGTGTCATCCATCCTGACAACATGGATGAACCTCAAGGACAGAATGTTAAGTGAAATAAGCCAGGCACAGAAAAATAGATACTGCATGATCTCACTTACATAGAGAATAACAAAAGAGTAGAACTCATAGAAGCAGAGAATAGAATGGTAATTGCCAGAGGCTATACCTGGGGTGCAGGAAAGCGGTGTGATTAGGGAGATGTTGGTCAAAGGGTTCAGAGGTTTAGTTACTCAGGATAAATCCCTTTTGGACATCTAATATACAGCATGGTGACTGTAGTTAGTTAATAATACTGTATCGTATACTCAAAATTTGCTAAAAGAGTAGATCTTAAGTGTCCTCACCCCTTCACACACACATTAAAAAATGGCAACGGGCCAGGCGCAGTGGCTCATGCCTGTAATCCAGCACTTTGGGAGGCTGAGGTGGGCAGATCACTAGATCAGGAGATCTAGACCATCCTGGTTAACACAGTGAAACCCCGTGTCTACTAAAAATACAAAAAATCAGCCAGACATGGTGGCACCTGTCTATAGTCCCAGCTACTTGGGAGGCTAAGGCAGGAGAATTGCTCGAACCTGGGAGGTGGAGGTTGCAGTGAGCCGAGATCAGGCCACTGCACTCCAGCCTGGGCAACAGAGAGAGACTTCATCTCAAAAAAAAGGGAACTATGTGAGGGATGAATATGTTAATTAGCTTGCTTGTAGCGATCATTTCACCATGTATGCATATATCCAAACCTCATGCTCTACACCACAGATATATGCAATTTTATTTATCTATTATACCTCAATAAATATTTAAACTTAATTAATTAGCTGATTAATTAATTTTAAAATTAGTTGGAAGAATTTTGAAGCCAGAGAGATCCGGGTTCCAATCCCAGCTCTGCTACTTGCTCACTGCATGACTCTGAGTTTCTTTCTCTGAGCCTCATTTCCCTTATCTGTAAAACGAAGATGAAAATAATGATGTCTTCCTACTAGCACTGCTGGGAAGATACATCTCAAAAGGCTCTGGCACAGAATGCACATGCTACAATAATGAAACATTATTATACACAGGAGGTAGGTATAACTTCACAGAGGCTCATTTCACTTGTTCAACCTATATTTACTGAACATCAACTATGTATGAATTTCTAAATTAAAGAAAAGAAAAGAATTTCTAAATTAAAGGTAGACAGTTTAGAAGGTGGAGACTGACAAGTAAGTGCAATAAAGTGTCCTCAATTCCAGGCCAGAGTGGTGGCTACCGGGGAGAGCCCGTTTGTTTTTGAGGGTGTTGGAAACGTTCCCCGGAGGAGGTATGCAGTTTCCAATAGGAGGGCAAGATGGTAGGAAGGCACGAATAAGCTTACAAAATACCCCCTTAGTTTGATATCTTGTTGTTTAAAATATAAAGTTGAGAGCTAAAGCGAATTTTTAAATGGCAAAACTAGATTGAAAGCAGACTAATTCACTGGATCATCACAAAACCACTTAAGGTCCACACGAGTTACCATTGCTTCAACTCGTGGTAGAAAACACGCATTTTCAACCAATTTATTCTTTTACCTTGCTCCAAAGACAGCATTAAAACTCATGAAAATTGGTAAGACTAGAGAGGGTGAAAAAAAAGATGAAAGCATTGCCAGAGGCACATGGAGAAATATCTGAAAACAAACGCCAAAATGAAGAAAACTACTCCATGGTGAATCTCGTCGAAGTTAGCTATGAGCTCCTGGGAAATTCCAGAATGTAGACAAAAGTTATTACAAGCATTAATTATTTGATGAAAACAGCCTCCACAATCCATAGGAGTTATCAAAGAATGAAAAAATGCCTGAAAATGTTATTATTGGTAAAAATAATTAATTTTTACCAATTAATTATTTTAGCCTGTTTGGTTTTTTTGTTTGTTTTTACTAAATTACTCTTTCTGTCCATTGCATGCTGAGGGGAATCAGAAGAAATAGAATTTGAGCAGAGATACAAAGAGGGTTGAGAGTGGGGAAGGAGGGTGATGAGGGGGAGAAGCAGAAGAAAAGAAAAAATTAGGTGTTGACAATGTTAAAAGTGCAGCAAAACTTATGGCATTCCCTACACACCCACGTGCACACATAGACTTTATTTTGTGATGGAAGCCAGGTCTCTCATTCTGCACTTTCCTCTTAGAGTGCTGTGTGGTCTGCAGATACACTTTTCTCTCCATTTTCACCTGGCATTTAAGTGGAGACAACTCTCCTGTTTCTGCTGATGGAGACCATCCACCTCTCACATGAGGTTGTCTAGGTACACACGGTTCTAACACAGCTGAGGGTCCTAGGCAGTCAGGGCGCTGTGTGCAAACTCACCAGCATGTCAGGCCGCAAAAGTGAACATCCAGAGAGGCTCGGGGCTGACCCCAAAAGAGCCAAAAAGACTTCCTCCCAAAATGCCTTCTTGTTCCTTTTTTTTTTTTTTTTTTTGAGACAGATTCTCACTCTCTTACCCAGGCTGGAGTGCAGTGAAGTGATCATAGTTCACTACAGTCTTGAACTCCAGGATTCAAGGGTTCCTCCTGACTCAGCCTTTCACATACCTGGGAGCACAGGTGCACCCTACCACACCCAGCAAATTTTTAAGATTTTTTGAGATGGGGGTCTCACTATGTTGCTCAGTCTGGTCTCAAACTCCTGGGCTCCAGCAATCTTCCCATCTCTCAAGTGCTGGAATTACAGGCTTGAGCTACTGCACCGTGCCCTGCTCCATTTGTATATGGCAACTCTCACTGTTAAAAATACTCTAACAAATAGCAAGCAAAATGTGACAAGATCACATTTTCACTTCTTTGCATTTCACAAATCAGCTACAACCAGCTAAGTGGGACCTCAGAAAAAAATGTGGGCATCACTGTCTTGAAGCAAGGCCCAGCCTTAGCCCATTCATTTGTCCAAGAAGTGTGTGTCGAGCACCTACTATGTGCCAAGCACTGGGGCAAGAGCAATAAAGATTATGCCCCTTTTAACAAAAGAGACCAAGTGCATGGGGAGGGCAGGTGACAACTAACCTCATGGGAAGTTGGTGCTGAGAGCCAGCCTAGGGGAGATTCCAGTGCACCGAGGGGCTCTGCCCCACGTGGGGGTGAGGGGAGTCTTCTCAAAGGAGTGTCAGGAAGCAGGAGCAAACTGCGGTTTGTTCCCCAATACTGGAGCCAAAAGCCTGTTGTGAGGCTGTTGCAGTGACGCAGCTGGGAGACCATCAGAGCCCCAGCTGGAGCGGCGGCTGTGTTAAGAGATTTAAAACACATGATGGAGGGCGGGGAAAGTAGCAGAGCTTGTGGCAGCCCCTAGGCCAGAAGCAGAAAAGCCCATTTCAAATATTTAGGGTACCAAAGATTTAACCAACTCAGAATTTTGTGACAAGTACCGATTTGCTGCTTGATTTGAGCCAGGCTCATCTGCACGTTTAGGGCCTCTGCTGAGACTGGCTTCCGTCTGCACATGGTTTCTCTTCCTCAAGGAGGCCAGCCTGGAGATAATCTCAATGGACATAATTGACGGATAACAATTTTCCCTACCTTGTTTAGGAGGCAACAGCATTTCAAGAGGGGAAGAGGGAAATTGTGATGCCCCTCGAAGCCCCAGCTCAAGACACACCAAGCATTTCTGCACTGTATTCTGTGCTGGTCACAGGGACAGCTTAGATGGAGAGGTAGACAAAGAGCCTCCATCCATTCATAGGAGGAATGGCAAAGGATTTATGATCATTTCTAATCATGGTTCAGGATTCAGTAAGGATCTACAGGTCCTGGCCCACCCACTCTGCATCTGACCTTCCCTCAAAGATATTCAGCTGCCCCCGTGTTTCCACCACTCAGGTGTGCTGTGACCAGATTGCCTGTATCATCAATGCCTGGCCCCGTTCAGGACTCCCCCAGGCCTCAAAATGCCAGATTGCCAGTGGACCAGTGACTCCAGACCCCTCCTAAGGCTGGTTGAATAGGAGAACAAAACCTTTGCATTCTGTCTGGCCATGAATCCAAGCCCTAATCTGCTTTATTGCTCTGTAGCCTCTTGATTCACTTCCTCTGTTACCCAAAAAAGCCCTGGGTTCATTTGCCTGGCAAGCCACAAATGCCTCCCCAAGAGAATGTAGGGTTTTTTAAAATCAATACTTTGTTTGTTGTTTGTTTGTCTGTTTGTTTGTAAGGAGGTCTCATTTTGTCACCCAGGCTAGAGTGCAGTGGTAAGAACTGATTCACTGCAGCCTCGACCTCCCAGGCTCAGATGATTCTCTCACCTTGGCCTCCAAAAGTGCTGGGATAAGGCGTGAGCCACTGCACCTGGCCCTATGGGATAATTTTTATTTGGGACAAGTAAGGAGTTTAAACCAAAAAGTGTCTGAGACAGACCTCAGTCAATTTGGAAGTTTATTTTGCCAAGGTTAAGGACACATGCATGACACAGCCTAGGTTCCTACTTGGCAGTGGAAGCTGCCAACTACCATTTTCAGGTGTTTTTATCTATTAAGAAACTGCCTTTTCCTGGCAGCAGCTGCCACCAATGATCATTTTAGAAAGGCAAGTATGAAAACTGCTGGACCATCATCTGATGGTCACCTGACTTTTCTGGCTGGTTGGGGGAGCCCTCTCCTGCCCCATCTGTGCCTTATACTGTAACAGTATAAGAAATTCCTTTTTGTATCTTACACACATGAGCAAACAGAAGAGGGCAGGTAGTACATGGATCTCATTCCTAGATGGAGAAACTAAGGCATCTACACGTGAGGGGATTTGCCATTGACATGTATTAGCCAGCAACATCAGGAATAGAATTCAGCCCAGTATTTGAAAGAAGGTTACAAAAACAATTTCTCTTTATTCCATCAATACCGATTTCCCCTTGAGGCCAGTAACCTTGTTACATATTCCTTTTAGACCCCATAATAAGTAGGACCTACTTCACAAATTCAGCTCATCTCTGTGAGGCCCTCCTCAGTGGTGCTTTGGTCTCACCGGTGAGTCTTGGCCATCCCCAAAAGGAGACGGATGCTCAGGGCATCCATCCCACTGCTCAGCGGGACACCGTCAAATCTTTGTCTCATCAACTTCTATTGTTCTGATTTTACCCACCTCAACAGCCTTTGCATCCTGAGCAGGCTGGCAGCTTTGTGAAGTGGCAGTATTGTAGCCAGTGAGGTTTATCCAAGGCACGATTATTGCTGACTGAGAAGGTTAGCCTCATAAGTCCCTCGATAGTCAGAAAATCCACTGGTCATACAAATGTGAGTATTCTGGTTACTCAATTATTTCACAAATGAATAAACAAGTCGGTGTTCAGCTTTTTAATATCGGTTCTTTGAGCTTATTTAACATAAGTCTGCCTCCAAGAGACAGGGGCAAAATTAAATTTCAAGCCTGTAGGCTGAGCCTGGGCCTGGCAAAGTTGCCAAGGGATGGAGGGCCACTGTGTGAGGCCTCTGAGGAAACACCGGGCAAACTCTTCTCTCTGCTGACAACGGACAGCTGCCAGAGGGCTGTTTAAATTTTTTCACATACTTATGTTCCCTATTTATACTCACGTGCTTTTTCTTTCACAATGCAAATTTCCAAAAGGCAGCAATTATCCCTGATGGATCTTGTAAATCTCGCACAATGCTGAGTGCAAAACGTGGGCTGAAATTCTAACTAATGGGCAACTGATTTTTACCAGAGACCACATTTTGTCTTTCTAGTTGTCCTGGCTCAAGAAATAAAATGTTCACATGGCCTCGTAAATGCAAATAACCTCAAACAGCTGTAGCTATTTGTTTATCAGTATGGAGCTGAGGTCCGCAAATCCCACCAGCATTTATGGAGTACTTTTGGTGTGCGCAGATGACAATTGGGCTGTTTGAAATGGCATAAAATAGAAATGGGGTAGAGAGGAGATACCAATGAGCTGCTTTTGGGAACTGAGTTCATGAGGCAGCACTTGCTTCCCGTTCTGCAGAATTCAGACAGAAGCATCACACAGTCCAGTGCGATACCTGAAGAAAAGCCCACGCCTTATTTTTTTTTCCTCTCTTGGTTTGGGAAACTCCAATTATGTGTGCATTTATTATTTTATTTTATATTTTAAACAGCCTTTGCAAAATATGTGTGTATTTTTAAAGAGTTAAATAACATGATTATTGTGAATACACTAAATAATAAGGAATATTTCAAACATGGTTGCTGCTCTCAACAGTCTCTTAAGAACAGACTTTCTTCTCAGGACAGAGACTTGCTCATTCCTTTTCTCAGCTGCAGGGTGTCTCATGGGAGTGAGGGGGTCCTTGGTTGTAAGCACAGGGGAATCTCCTGTCCAAAAGTCTGGTTTCGCCTCCATTGTATGACAGAGTTAGAGGCCCATGTGCCCTGATAGGCCTGCATAGCTTTAGCTGGAGGTTATAAATTTAATGAGGCTCTAGCCAGTAGCAGTCCTGCCAACTCAGGAGCCTGAGTGCTGTGTCACTGATACGTGAGTGGGGCAGGGAAGTGCTGTGCTGGGTAGAGAAAGGTGGGTCCCTGGCTAGGTCTCCACCCCCACAGACCTAAGTGAGGACAGGCACACCTGCTCTCATGCCCAAATGTTGCATTTTCCAAGACCACCCTGGTCTACCACACTCCCATCTGGGCCTATGAAAACCTGAGACTCAGCGGGCAGACACATAGCGTCCAGATGTTGAGAGGGGCACATCAGTGGAAGAAGACACAAGTGGCTGGAAGGTGACAGGAGGTTTAGGGGGCACGCAAGTGAAAGAACACATCAACAGATGCCGGCACGCCAGCAGGCCATGTCCAGTGGGAAGAGGTAGAGTTTGGCCGGGGCAGTCAGAGGAGAGCCAGGGCCACCAAGCGGCCCAGCTGCAGGGGAAAGCATCTCCCTCTGGCTCACCCATCGGCAGAGAGCTATTTCCACTGAATAAAACTTTGGCCTCATTCTCCAAGCCCACGTGTGATCTGATTCTTCTGGTACACCAAAGCAAGAAGCCAGGATACAGAAAGGTCTCTGTCCTTGCAACAGGGTAGTGGGTCTAACTAAGCTGGTTAACACAAGCCACCTATAGACAGCAAACTAAAAAATCGCCCTGCACCACACACCCACTGAGGCCTCAGGAACTGCAAACATTCACCCCTAGACACTGCTGTGGGGTCAGAGCCCCACTGCCTGCCCCTCTGTATGCTCCTCTAGAGGTTTGAGCAGCAGGGCTCTGAAGAAGTGAGCCTCTCCCCCGCCGCACGCCCTGAGAGGGGGAAAATGGAACCTTTCCCGTTCCATCACCATCATCTGTCACTCCCTACAGTGGTGACTTCACGTGGCAGAATCATAAAGATGAGGGTCTCTCACATAAAACAGACCCTTCTAGCTGAAGCAGGAAATCTCCTGCCCTCAATGACTGCTGACTCTGTGGTTTGGAAGTCTCATTTTATTTTTAAGCTCTCATTTTTCTGCACTTTTTCTACTTTTGTGACCAGTGGCAAATCCATATGAGTCTGCAAGAAACTTGATTGTTGCCTCCTCAGAGGAGGGAATTCAGCTAAGGGGCAGAAACAGGTTTAAGGCGGAGGAAGAGGCCAGGGCAAGTTCTGGAGCAGGAGTGAGAGTTTATCAAAAAGTTTTTGAAGGCTGGGTGCGGTGGCTCATGTCTGTAATCCTAGCACTTTGGGAGGCCGAGATGGGCAGATCATGAGGTCATGAAATTGAGGCCATCCTGGCCAATGTGGTGAAATCCTATCTCAACTAAAAATAGAAAAATTTGCTGGGCATATTGGTGTGCACCTGTAGTCCCAGCTACTCAGGAGGCTTAGGCAGGAGAATCGCTTGAACCTGGGAAGCAGAGGTTGCAGTGAGCCGAGATTGCACCACTGCACTCCAGCCTGGGCGACAGAGCAAGACTCTGTCTCAAAAAACAAAAAAAAAAAAGAAAAGAAAAGAAAGCAAAGAGAAGTTTTAGAGCAAAAGGAAGCAAAGTACGCTTGGGAGAGGGCCAACCAGGTGACTTGAGAGTTCCAAGCGCCCATTCAGCCCCTGGCTTGGGGTTTTGTACATTTTCTCCTCCTGTCATTCTTCCCTTCAGGTGATTTGTCACTCAACTGCCACAGGCCCATTGTCAATTAGCATTCAGATGGTGACTGCATGCATAGTGCATTTACTGAGGTTGTACGTATGTTTTCCAGGGGTGATTTTTCTTTACCGGTGGAACGCCCCCAGAGGAAGGTCATACATCCACCATTTGCCTCTTAGTGAGCATGCATGGGCATCCTTGCTCACCTCTTGAGATATTATCAAGAAGCTGCTGATCACCAGCTTGAGGTCTTTTCTATCTATTGGGAAAGCATCTTCCCCTGGAGCTGGCTGTGACCAATGATCATTTCAGAGAGATAGTTTAACAACCAGCTGACCATCTCTTGATGGTTGCCTGACATTCCTGAGGGGATGGGGGGGCCCTCTCCTGTCTTGCAAATGTCTGCCTAACTACCTACTTTAACACTTTCATTTAAAAACTATCTCTTGGTTAAAATTTTCTACCAAGCTCAGTATTAGTAGCTGAAATCTTCTTAGAATTAAATTCTTTTCCATTTCCACCTGTTTTTGTTTTTGATTTTGATTTTGGACCCCATTTCCTACAGACTCTGAAATTGAACTCTCCCTCGGGCTAAAGGAGGGTTGGCAGAGTTCTGCTCTTGCCTTGGATGCCCTAGAGGGATGGAAAACGGCTGGTCCAGCCCATGCCTAAAACTAATTTTGAAATCTTCCAACAGTTGGGAATCTGATCAATCAAAACACAAAGGGGAAATGAAAGCTTTTATCCTAATCCATTTTCAGCAAATGCATTATTTAAAAAACATTTAGTTTCCAGAGCTTCAGACAGAAATCCGCATCGTTTGGGCAAGCACAAAGATAAGTGATTTTTCAGATATTAATTGTAATTATGTTTCCTTTTCACCGAAACCTTCGTAAGCAAATTCTGTGAGATCAGACAAAATTTTCAGTAGACTTTTTCCAGACTCTTTTTTTCCATGTGAAAGATGTGATATTTTCCAGCTGTGTTACAGCTCCAGTGAAATAATTACCTCCAACTGGCAAGGTTAATGGACAACTCAGGATCTGTGTATTTAATTCTAAGAAAATTTCAGCTGCTAATCCTGAGCTCCATAGGAAACTGTAACAAAGACATCTTGTTTCTAAATGAAAGTGTAGAATTTTTTTTCTTCTACTACTTATAATTTGGGTTCCAGGGGTACATGTGCAGATTTGTTACAAGGGTAAAATGTGTGTCACCGAGGCTTGGTGTATAAATGGTCCCATCCCCCAGGTAGTGAGCATAACAGTACCCAGTAATTCTCAACTGCTTACATGCCTCCCACTCTCTCCTCCCAAGCAGTACCCAGTGACTATTATTGACATTTAATTTCCATGTCTATTCAATATTTAGCTCCCACTTATAGGTGAGAACATGTGGTAGATTTGGTTTTCTGTTCCTTGTTAATTTGCATAGGATAATGGCCTCCAGTTGCATCCAGGTTGCTACAGAAGACGTGATTTTATTCCTTTTTATGGCTGTGTAGTATTCCATGGTATATATACACCACATTTTCTTTATCCACTCCACCATCGATGGGCTTCATGGTTGACTCTATGTCTTGACTATTGTAAATAGTGCTGCGGTGAATATCTGAGTGGTTGTGTCTTTTTGGTAGAACAATTTATTCTCCTTTGAATATATATCCAGTAATGGTATTACTGGGTTGAACTGTAGTTCTGAATTCTTTTTTGTTTTTTGAGATGGAGTCATGCTCTGTTGTCCAGGTTGGAGTGCAGTGGCATGACCTCAGCTCACTGCAACCTCTGCCTCCTGGGTTCAAGCGATTCTTCTGTCTAAGCCTCCTGTATAGCCAGGACTACAGGCATGTGCCATCACACCCAGCTATTTTTTTGTATTTTTAGTAGATACGGGGTTTCACCATGTGTAGTTCTGAAATCTTTGAGAACTCTCCACACTGCTTTCCACAGTGGCTGAACTACTGTATATTCCCACCATCAGTGTATAAGTGTTCCCTTTTCTCTGCAACCTCACCAGCATCTGTTGTGGTTTGACTTTTTAATATGCGGAGCAAATGCCATGCTCACGACAGATGACCTCAACCTGTCCTTTCTTCCCCAGTCTTTTTAATAGTAGCCACAGAATTTTTCAAAAATGTGATTCAGGCCAGATGCAGTGGCTCACACCTGTAATTCCAGTACTCTGGGAGGCCGAGGCTGGCAGATTGCTTGAGTCCAGGAGTTCAACACTAGCCTGGGTAACATAGCAAAACCCTGTCTCTACTAAAAATACAAAAAATGAGCCAGGCATGGTGGCACGTGACTGTAGTCCCAGCTACTCAGTAGGCTGAGGTGGGAGAATCACCTGAGCCTAGGGGGTGGAGGCTGCACTGAGCCAAGATGCTGCCACTGCACTCCAGCCTGGGTGGCAGAGTGAGACCCCATCTCAAAAAAAAAAAAGTGTGATTAAGTTTCTGCTACTCCCAGTCTCATCCCCAAATCCTTAAACTCATCTTGTACACTAAAGACAAGTGACAATTGGAAGTAATTCTTTGTCACATTTTGTTATCCTTGTCATTGGAAGAAAAGGAAGGCTTCACAGACAGAGCTGCTGTGGACTTGGGCTTAGCTAGTGCAGGCGCTCTAGCCTATCCTTGCAGAGCTGGTTAGGCTCCTGAGAAGCAGGAGCATGTCAAGGGCCACCAGGCTCAGGGTAGTGCCATTTATCAGACCCTGCCCTTGCAGCCTGGGAGAGCTAGTTTCTCTCAATCCACCCTGGCTGACTGGGGAAGAAAGGGCGGGTTGAGGATATCTGTCATGAGCATGGCATTTGCTCCTCATTGGCTCACAGAGGCTTTCTTGGAGGCTGCCTCTCATGGCCTTTCACTAGGCCAAAGGCATGGGAGGAAGACACTGGAACCAGAGTCAGCACGTGCGCCATTAAATCCAGATTGGCCACTTACTGTCTGTGAGATCTGGGGCAAAATACCTGAAATCTCTGAGTCTCAAATTCTTCATTCTTAAAATGATGAAAATGTATGCTGTTTTGAAGAATCTGGTGAAGTAATAGAAATGGAACTACTTTATGCATTTTTGAATCCCTTTGTAAATGTCAGATTTGTATAATTGTTGCTAATGAAAGTCTCCTCTGGCAATAGTTCAAAGGCTGCCAACAACTGAGTAACATTTTTGACGTGAATCCAGTATCCTCCTGGCTAGAAGGCTGATTCTGAAGGAAAACGAGTTTCCTCTGAGGAACTTGGACTAAAAAATTAAATTCATTGAATTAATCATGTAATGCAGAGTGAAACACCACCCAGGCAGCACCTAACATGCTAGGCCAACCATCTCAAGGTTTTCTGATTATTTTAGCTTCAAAATGCTTAGCAGTGAATCAGGGTCAGGGATAGGGAGCATTAATATTAAAACAATTTTGTAGCTGCTTATCTAAAGCATTCTTGTACATGCATGTGAACACACACACAGTATTGGGATGAATATACACAGCGTGGAGGAAGAAATGAGCCCATAGATTTGTGTGAAGAGGCACAGGTGGAGGAATGTGATGAATCAAGACCTCTTTATAGCCACAGGTGTTTTTCTCTTGGGGGGTTTTCACGTTTTTTCACCCATCTTGTTTTTGGTGGGGAGATACTGCTTTGATGGAGTGGGTGCTGGATGTGTTACCATTCTGAAACTTGGGCTTATCACGGGAAGCAAAAAATGGGAAAAGAAAACATACTCTTGAAATGACATCTTCTGGCAAGTCTCTGCTACATCCCCCAAAACTCCAGATTTTTTTTTAAGGAAATCCAGGCTTTAGTAAGAAACCAGGAATGTTCTGGAAACATTAAGGGAGGATAAAACCTCTGTTCCTACTTGACCTTTCACAGCCCTGAGGGAAGAATTGCTGAGCTAGGCAGAGAGATGGGGGAGAGCCAAGAACTTAGATAAGAGAGCCGGCATCCTGGAAACCTCGTTCTACCGTATTTACAGTTTAAAATGGTAGTAATAAGTAGGTGTCTCCTTTTCAAGTGAATGTGATTTAACCTTCCAGCTTCTGTATGGTATTTGTGGAAAGGGTTATTGATCTGAAGAACTACCTCTATTCTATCTTGGAAACCTGAGTCCAGATTTAACACATTAGGAAGACAGACAGAAAACTGCATAAAACGTGAAACATTCTTACCCTATACTAAACAGATTATCAGAATTTACAATAAGAAAATGTATTCATTCAGCAGCTAACTGATGCATGATGTAAAGATGCTTAGAAACTCGTTGGGGAAAACAGTTACCAACACCGTGTGCCAGGTGTTTTCATGAGGGTACACACACAGTCAAGGTGGAGAGGTGGAGGGAGAGAGGAGGTGAACATGGAGGACTGAGCAAGGTTTCCCAGAGGAGAGCGTCTTAGCCCTGTACGAAAGTGCCAGGTACTTACGACACCAAGCCACTTCAGCCGTAAACCTTATTCTTGCCCCTTTTTTTTCTTGCTGGTAATTTTTTATAGCAGACCGAGAAAGCTACTCTCTGCTCGTATGGATTATACACCAATAATTTTGATAACGAGTTCAAGGTTGTATTTTTCTTGTATCTTTTTCCCTACTATGATGCTAGTAATTTATAAGGGATCTGTGTAGTTTGAATATATTTGGATACCTTTAGCTCTATTGTTTGATTTGACCCAAAGAAGCCAAGAGCATGTAAATATTCCCATGTGTTTCAGAAGCCCAAAGTCAGTGAGGTGAAACCCAGCAACAAGAAATTGAAGCAAAGATACTTGTGAATAAAGAAAGCATTAGCTAGTTTGGTTAGAGCATAATAATTAGATTTTCTGGCTTTCAAAAATTTGGGTGCGGTAAGAGCAAAGTTTATGCTATTTTTACAGTTTTCAGTACAAAAAGGTGTTAATATAGAAACAATAAAGTTGACATTAGATTACCTTTAAAAATAAAAAATGTTACGGCTGAAAGTGCCAGGTGCAGACTCACCGAAAGTGCCAGGCTGTGACAAGGGCTTGTGTCAAAATGTAAATCAGTATACTGCTTCCTTCATCAAGGGAGTCTCACTAAAAAAGAGAATAAACAGTCTGCTTTGAGATTCAGTTTACTTAGGTTCTGAAACAAACTCATCTTGTCGTAAACTAATAACAGGGTCCTGGCCAGCAGCTGGTGTGTGCACCATACTTTGAGCACTGGTGCTAAAAGACAATCAAGGGTCATCCAGGGGAAAGGAAAGGAGGGGCGCCCACGGAGAGAACAGCAGGAGCAAAAGCCGAGAGGCAGGAGAGGGTCTTCCACATTAGGAGAACTGCACAGTAATTCCTCCAGCTCCAGATGGTGAGAGGCCAGAAAGTTCACCAGGGGCCAAGATTATTTTAAATTAAAGAAGCATGGACTGAAAGAAATCTAATTCCTGCCTTCAACACAAGCTCACGCCAGCCTCCAGAGAAGAGTCTTCCCAAAGCAAGCATTCATCAGAGCTCTTACCCTTGAGGCCAAAGGCTACATCCCTTCCAGAACTCTGTTTCAAAGCAGCACCGGAAACCTTGCTTTTAAGCAGAGACGAGCCCAACAGCGACATCTATAGACCACATCTAAAACTCTTGGTTTTGGAAAAACTCAGTTTCTATGTTGAGTTACCAGCGCAGTGAGAAGGGTTTAGCCGCTTTACAAAGAAAGAGGAGGGAGAGAAGAGTTAGAGGGTTAGAGTTGCCTTTGTCCACAGTCTTCGTCTCCGAGATCAGACATCAAGTAACCTGTGTGTGAATGGAAAAGGGTGTAAATGTTACTTTTAGGACCACTACCATTTTTTTAAGACAATGTCTCAGACTGGAGTGCAGTGGCACGATCTCAGTTCACTGCAACCTCCGCCTCCTGGGCTCAAGCAGTTCTCGTGCCACAGCCTCCCAAGTAGCTGGGATTACAGGTGCATGCCATTACCGCCCAGCTAATTGTTGTATTTTGACTAGAGATGGGTTTTCACCATGCTGGCCAGGCTGGTCTTGAATTCCTGATTGCAAATGATCCACCTGCCTCGGCCTCCCAAAGTGCTGGGATTACAGGTATGAGGCACCACACCCGGCAAGACCATTTAACGCTTGGCTTAGCTTTAAATCCTTAAACAAGCAAGACTCATTTATTGGCTTCTTTCTTGTGGGAACAAAGATATTAAGCCAATGTTGGTTTTCAGGTTCTCCGAGACAAAAGTGGAAAGTCAGGAAGTGAAAACACACATAAAACAGGCCAGGTGTGGTGGCTCACGCCTGTAATCCCAGTGCTTTGGGAGGTTGAGGCAGGAGGATCCCTCGAGGCCAGAATTTGGCTGCAAATTTTCCCCCACAAAGAACACCTCTGCAGAGCCATTTCAAAACATGGCAAATAAACATGTTTTTTGGGTAAAATACTTCGATTTTCTTCCTTGTCTCATAATGTTATGACAGAGTCAGGTCGGAAAGTAAGTCATGATATACGGGGTTAAGTAAAACCCACCTAGTGAGAATTTATGATTTGTAGGGCATGACTCCCGGACTGCTTAGACAGGAATTTGGGCAAGGTAAAAAATTCAGAGCTTAGTCCTAGGTTTCTTACAGATTCTCTTGGGAGAAGAGCTGGCAAGGTCTGAATTGGACATTTTAAGCCCCTGGTCTTGTCTCATTTTGTCCTGATGTGTGTCTAGCCCAAAGAGTCCTCAAAGCCAAATTAATCCAGAGTTAAGATGTACTGGAGGTTAAATGACCTGAAGAGCAGGATTGGCATTGGGAAAATACTTTTTTCTGTCTTTGATTAAGTCTTCTGTTCAGGAACATACTATCCTGGAATAAGGTGAGAGCTTTTACACGTCTTTTGAATGCTATTAGACAGAATTTTAGCAGCCTAGAAATAGATAGCTCTGAAAGAGTTAATTGCCTCTCTGGGTTTCAATTTTCTCATATCTAATGTGAGCATGTGAGTTGAGACATTCTCTCTTTTTTAAAAAAATAAAGACGGGGTTTCACCATGTTTGTCAGGTGAACTCTCAACCTCAGATAATCCACCCGCCTTGGCCTCCAAAGTGCTTGGATTACAGGCGTGAGCCATCATGCCCTCTAAGATTCCTTCCAATCCTGAAATGTTGTAACCCAGTGCACACAAATAAATAAGTACCCCTTCTATCTCATCTATGTGGACTGTCCTGGCAGCTGCCCAGATCTAATTAGCATATTTTGAAGAAACATGTAGTGACGGACCATGACATACCTGGCGGATAAACCGATAAGCAGCAGAACTTTCTGGGAATTAGAGGAGCCGAAGTGGTGAAATTTATCAGATATAAAACAAGAAGGAAATGAGTAGTTTGGGTCAATGTAGTAAAGACCAGTGGAAGGGTCCAAGCTTAGAATCAGAAAGTGTGAGATTACAGAAAGGCATTCTTTAAACCATGGTTTTTCAGCCTTGGCGCTACTGACATTCTGGGCCTGAGAAGCCTTCATTGTGAGAAGCTGTCCTGTGCTTTGTAGGGTGTTTATCAACATCCCTGGCTACCACCCGTGAGATTATCGCAGCATCTTCATGCCAAGCTTGACAACCAAAAACATCTCCAGATATCTTCTGGGGTGCGATTTCAGTCATCCCCTCCATGCGAGGACACTGATTTAAAACTCTCAGACTTTGCAAAGAGAGGCATTCCTAGAGACCTTAATTTTGTAATGAACCACTGAGTTAAAGTAAAATTATAGAAAAAGGTTTATTTGTAGGTAAATTGTTAGTTTGTAAAAGCAAATGGAATGAGATTAATTCCAACAAATTATATTCTCTTTTAACAATGTATGACAGGTAATCTTTAAAAGAGGTGTTAACATTTAACCTTTTAATGTAATTTAATTCAAGTATCTCTGTATCAGTCAGGATTAAGAAAGGGACAAAGAAACCATCCTAGGTGTTTCAAGCAGAAAGAGATTTAGGGCAGGAAACAGGTGATTACAAGACTGGCTGGAAAAGTGAAGGAGTAAAAGTCAGTCGCCCAGGCTGGAGTGCAGTGGCACAATCTCAGGTCACTATAATCTCCATCTTCCAGGCTCCTGCCTCAGCCTCCCAAGTAGCTGGCCAACACGGTGAACCCGTCATCAGGCCTGGCTGATTTTTGTGTTTTCAGTAGAGTTGGGGTTTCACCATGTTGGCTAGGACTGATCTCAAATTCCTGAGCTCAAGTGATCCTCCCGCTTTGGCCTCTGAAGTGCTGGGATTGCAGGTATAAGCCACTGCACCTGGCCCGAGATGAAGGCTTTTTGAAATTGTTTTAGTCGTGTAGGTGATGGTCATAGACAATAATGGTTATAAATTTTTTTATTTCAAAATTAAATTATCTGAAAATTAGCATGATCATTGTTCTGACATAATCAAAGCCTTCTTGTTCTGTCCTTTTTTTCTTTTTTTCTTTTTTTTTTGTGAGACAGAGTCTCACTCTGTCACCCAGGCTGAAGTGCAGTGGCACAATTTCAGCTCACTGCAACCTCTGCCTCCTGGGTTCAAGTGATTCTCCTGCCTCAGCCTCCCAAGTAGCTGAGATTTACAGGTGGGTGTGGCTAATTTTTGTATTTTTAGTAGAGACAAGGTTTCACCATGTTGGCCAGGCTGCTCTTGAACTCCTGACCTCAGGCAATCTGCCTGCCTTGGCTTCCCAAAGTGCTGGGCTTACAAGCATGAGCCACTGCAGCCAGCCTCCAGGTTTTAACTATTATTAATAAAGCTGCTATAAACAACTGTGTATAGGTTTTTACATGAACATGAGTTTTAATTTTTCTGGGATAAATATCCAGGAGTGTAATAGCGAAATCATGTCTGCTTATTTAGTGCTTTTAAAAATTGCTAGGTTGTTTTCCACAGTGGCTGTATGATTTTACTTCTGCCTCCTGAGTTCAAGCGATTCTCCTGTCTCAGTCTCCTGAGTAGCTGGGATTGCAGGCATGGGCCACCACACCCAGCTAATTTTTTTATTTTTATTAGAGATGGGGTTTCACCACATTGGCCAGGCTGGTCTCAAACTCCTAACCTCAGGTGATTTGCTGCCTCAGCCTCCCAAAGTTCTGGGATTACAGGCATGAGCCACTGCACCCAACCAACATAGACTTTTGAACACTTTTCTTTTTGAAGCAGTAGGAAATTTCTGAAACAAATTTTCAATCATCAAGGGAACAAAACATTCAAGACCCTCATTTCCTTGTAAAGAAAATGTGTCATTCCACCTCATGAATGACAATAAGCAGCATTTAAATATTTCATCTAAAGAATAAGAATTCTTGGAATTAGCCAAAAGGAAGCTACATAGAACACAACGTGGTAGAATATCAAAAGAATGACATCTTGTGTTACACATTTAGTTATTCAGCAGGAAACTCAGTGGCTACATTAACTGTTAAAGATTTCTCTCTGTTGTGAGAATATAAACTGCATACCAGAAGACAATTTTTCCCCTCAAGACACAGAGTCACTAAATTAAATATGTTTTGATATTAAAAGACCACCAAGAGTTATGATAGACAAAAGCTAGACCAAGGATGAAATTTTACAATGTGTACACCAATGAAAGAGAGGTAATCATTACTAGGCAACTTGAGCTAGTAGCTGGTAAACAGCAGCAGAAATTTGGAATATGACGTTAGAGCAGTGAGTACCGCAGGTGCATCTGTACAGTGCACAGGACCTTGTCTGCAGAGTAAGCATCAAGAGTTTAGCGTATGGTTTTAGGTTACATTCTCAGGAAGCTTCGAAGGTTCTACCTGTTTCATAGTGAAGTTTCAAAATCACTTTACTGGCCGGGCGCGGTGGCTCAAGCCTGTAATCCCAGAACTTTGGGAGGCTGAGGCGGGTGGATCACGAGGTCAAGAGATCGAGACCATCCTGGTCAACATGGTGAAACCCCGTCTCTACTAAAAATACAAAAAATTAGCTGGGCTCGGTGGTGCGTGCCTGTAATCCCAGCTACTCAGGAGGCTGAGGTAGGAGAATTGCCTGAACCCAGGAGGTGGAGGTTGTGGTGAGCCGAGATCACGCCATTGCACTCCAGCCTGGGTAACAAGAGCGAAACTCCATCTCAAAAAAAAAAAAAATCACTTTACTGCGATAAGAAGCAGTAAAGCAGTCTCTGATTCTGTGAGCTGGCCTGATACTCACGGCCAGGTCTTAGGATAGCTGTGAGTAGACATGCACTCAAAGGTAAGCCTTGGTTAAGCCTGACATCAACATCAGACAAGGCTACTCTGTGGCTGGGATAGATCGAGACATAAACCAGACACTTTCATAATCATGTCTGAACACATGATTCTGTTAAGGCCACAAAAAAATAGAATTACTCCAGCTACCTGATACCATACACTCCGGGGCAAGCCCTGCTTCCTTAAACACTCCCCTAAACCACCTAATGCAAAACGAAATCCTGTATGCCCTGTCTAACCACCTCTTTCAGAGACACCCCACAGTTCCCTAGGGTGTGGGTTCTCCTTTGCTACAATGAGCAATAAACCTAACTTTTTCAACCACATGTGTGTTCCTGAATGGAGGATATTGACAGAAATACATTTGACATTCAATGAAATGCATATATTTTAAACATAGAGCTCAATGGATCTTGGCAAATATATAAACCTATATAACCCCCACCAAAATACCAATATCGAACATGTCTATCACTTTATGCCACTTTCTAGTCAAACCCCATACCACCTCTGGCCCCAGGCAACTCAAATGACCCGCTACCTCTCTTCTTGAGGTCTAAATACAGCAGGTACTGCGTGGCTTTTTTCTCTCAGTTTATGTTATGTCCATACTGGCAGTTTTATTTTTTTTTCCCCAGTAGTTATGTAGTCTGCTTCCTTTCTTTGTCAAATTGCCCAATTTAAACCTCCTGGACAAGTGACAAGAATGAACATCTTTGTCTTCTTATTACTGATCTTAGATTCATGGATTCGGGCTTTCACTATTAACTGTGATATGAGCTGTTTTGCATTAATTCCCACTATCAGGTTGAAGCAGTTCTCTTCTTTTCCTAACTTGCTTAGAGTTTTGATTATTAAGAAGTGTTGGCCGGGCGCAGTGGCTCACACCTGTAATCCCAGCACTTTGGGAGGCCAAGGAAGGTGGATCACGAGGTCAGGAGTTCAAGACTAGCCTGTCCAAGATAGTGAAACCTGGTCTCTACTAAAAACACAAAAAATTAGCCAGGTGTGGTGGTGGATGCTTATAATTCCTGCTACTTGGGAGGCTGAGGCAGAAATTGCTTGAACCCAGGAGGCGGAGGTTGCAGTGAGCTGAGATCACACCATTGCACTCCAGCCTGGGCGACAGGACTAAACTGTGTCTCAAAAAAAAAAAAAAAAAAAAAAAAGAAGTGCTAAACTTCATCGAAGGCTTTTTATGCATCTGTCGAGGTGATCGTATTAGATTTGTTTAAAAATCTTCTATTCAGTGAATTACGGTCATTGATTTTTGAATGTTAAGCTAACCTTACAATCCTAGGATAAATCCCACTTGATTCAAGTGATCCCACTTAAATAGGTATGATCCTGTTGATATTTAGCTGGATCGGATTTGCCAGGCATGGATTTTCTCATTTAATCCCCACTTCAACTGTGTAAGATAGGTACTATTATTGCTATATCATCTTAAGAAAATGAGGCTTTGGAGTTTACGAAACTCACCCAAGGACACCAAGTTAGATCGTACCATTGTGAAAATTTGAGCCCAGGCAATCTGATTTAGATCTGGACTCAACAATTCTAAGAAGCTAAAAAGGAATGCTTACCAGACTGTTTCATGTAATGGTGATAAATACTATATCATAATACAACCATAAGAGAGTGTACCACACAGCCATGAAAGCTCTTGTAGGAAAATGTTGATTGACAGTGGACATGTTCCCCGTAGACGGCTGCGTGACAAACAAGAACAGGATGTTTTGCCTTGAAACACCCATCCTTGTAACTGTATACACACAGAAACAAAATGGAAAAAGGTAGACCAAAATGTTAAAATGTTAATAGTGCTTATCTCTAGGTGATATGATTTCACATTATTTTGTGCTTTCCTGTGCTATCCATATTTTATCAACTTAGATTTATTTCTTTCATAATTATCGTGTAGAACACAGCAGTAGTGTTATTTCAGTGGATAGTGAGATTTGTGGACAAAATGTCAAATTTAAAAAGCGGTTTATATAATCTCATTTCCTCTCAAAAAACTTTTTTTTTAATGCTGGAGGGAGTGTGTGGTCATAGATCTTTGATATGTCATATTTATCCCAGGAAAGTGAGTATCCCCAGGCATAATTACCATGTACAAAGCCAATACCTGTCTTTACCTTAAAAGAAGAGATGTATTGTTTCACTTTACTCTTAATAATTATGAAATTCTGCATGACACATAACGGAATCAAAAGAACTGACACACTGTCAGGCCTGGATCAGTAAGACATGGGGTGCTGGGATGAAAAACAGTGATACCACCAATTCACACATCCTTGGACACCAAATGTAACAGGCCTTGTTATAACATTGGACATGCTTTAAAAAGAACCTTCAGGGCCGTCCGGGTGCAGTGGCTCACGCCTATAATCCCAACACCTTGGGAGGCCGAAGTGGGTGGATCATGAGGTCAAGAGGTGGAGACCATCCTGGCCAACATGGTGAAACACCATCTCTACCAAAAATACAAAAATTAGCTGGGCGTGGTGGTGCACACCTGTAGTCCCAGCTACTTGGGAGGCTGCGGCAGGAGAATTGCTTGAACCCGGGAGGCAGAGGTTGCAGTGAGCTCAGATTGCACCACTGCACTCCAGCCTGGCAACAGAGCTAGACTCCATCTGAAAAAAAAAAAAAAAAGAACCTTGAGAAAGAAAGGAATTGCACTGGCCCAGAACGTTTAAGGATGATTTGTAATAATTAAAAGCAACAAAGAGAATCGTAAATGCAGCGGTGTGAGAAAAGCAAATTGAAGGAGATTTCTGCCATTATCTCACATATATTTTTATGATGCACAAGAGAGACTGACGTCTTTAAACTACGTAAAATATTAATGCATTCCTTAATTTTGTTACTCTTCTCTTAGTTGAAAAATTTCTATATTCTGTAAGCAGGAGATGATGACCAATGGTGAAGGGGATTTTTCTAAGGAGTCCCTTCTCCACCCTCTGTCGTTTTAAGTGCTAACCTCCTTTGAAGGGGAATCATTTTGGTAAGCTAAATAATCTTGATGTTGGGGTGTGTGAGTGTGTGTGAGTGTATGTGCATAAGTTTGTATGTGTTGTGTATAGTGGGTGTGTATAAGTGTGTTATAAGTATAGGTATGTTGTGTATGTTTAAGTGTACATTTTACATGTGTGTGTATTGTGAGTTTGTGTTTAAGTGTGTTGTGTGTGTGTGTAAGTGTGCATTGTGAGTGCGTGTTCTTGTGTTTTCATGGTGTGTGCATAAGTGTATAGGTGTGTGTAATGTATATCGTTATGGATCTTATGCATTGTCTGTCTTTTGTGTGTTTGTGTAGTGTGTATGTGTGTGATATCTAGAGTGATAAAATTGTACCTCCTGGGTCCTTGTCAGTAGTCCAGTTTTGGGCTATCTCTATAGATGTGATGTAGGGGTATCTCTTGCTCCTAAGCAAATAGCATGTTGTGAGTGTGTGCTGTGTGCTCCCAGGGTCCAGTAGAAGACACAGCCTGTGAGCAGTTTTCATCTATTAAATGACTATTAGAGGACATTTCTTAAGCAGGTACCATTTTTAGATGGGTTGTTGAGTGCAGGAGGGAAGTCCGCTTTCAGCCTGTGTCTAAGAGTGATGGGCCACCTAGTATTTGAAACGTTTTGGTTCACTTCCACATAGGCTCAGTTTGGAGATCTGACCAAGCTTGTACGGAAAAGATACGTTTATAAACACCTGCTTGTCGTTTCTGTGTAACCAATACTTAAAAACCACTTCTTTTGTTCCCCTCGTCCTTCCAACGTCTTCCTAAATCACATCCACTGCTCTTAGGCTCTTTTCTTCAATTCAAATAATCCAGTTTTGGGCTTCCTTGCCTGTGAAGTAATATGGATAGAGTGCCATCTAGTGAGCAGAAAGAAGACAACAGAAACTCCACTCGGAGGATTCCAGCAGGAGTCTTCCATGTTTGCAAACACACGTTGAGTCTGGGTGAACAAGAGATGAGAGGAACAATTTTTACCGCATTCATGGATTTGATTCATGTTTGTCCCTCTATAAATACCTACCCATTTCAGAGAAAAAGACTTGGCTATTTGAAAAATTCAATATCTGTTAAGCATATACATTTTTCCACTTTTTACACAATCACGGGTCACGGTGGTTAATGCGATCAAATGTAAGTAAAAAACCTTTGGTCTTGTGAGAATCTTGTTTTCAAATAAACAACATTTTCCCACAGACTTAGGCAATACATTTAGATTTGTATTTTCTGTAGAAAACATTTCTTAATAGAATACATTAAAACTTTTTGGAGAGGGTACGTTAGAATAAGTCCTGGCTTTTTGGCATCTAAAGTGACACAATTGTACCTCCTGGGTCCTTGTCAGTAGTCTAGATTTTGGCTATCTCTATAGATGTGATATAGTAGTATCTCTTGCTACTAAGCAACTAGTGCCAGCCTAAATCAACACGAGGAGGGACAGAGACTCTGCTGTAGGAGACTCTGCAGCCATCTGTAGGCAGCAGCATGGGGCTAGGTGGCCACTGAGACCTGGAAAATTAATCACTATGTCTGAGGTCAAATGATGATGAACTATAATATTGATTCCCTGACCTATAGTTTGGGGGTTGGGGAACTTTTAAATATGGTGTGTGCAGTATGCTCTCTCTTTACACTTGAGAAAGAAAAGGAACAGAAAGGAGGAAAAATAAGCAGTGCTCGCATGATTGAAGTCACAGTGTTTTATTTCTGGATTGACATTGCCCCCTTGGGATTTCATAGGTAGGTGGAACTCGACAGGGCTGCTGCTTTTAATAAGTCTGATGCACACCCAGCTTCTCTTCCCACTTCCACTTAGCAGGGACATGAGTGCTGATCAGCTCCAGGGAGTGGTGTAGTTCTTAGATAATATTAGCCCAAAAAGTTTTGTTATGAATTAAGAAAAGTGTTTGAGAAGTTTGATTTGATCTTCACTGCTTTCTAGTTTCTGGGTCTTTCTTACCCATAAGTTGTCCTTCCTCTTTGAATCTCCTCTGGCTCTTTTGACTCTTCCAAAATAGCTTTTTTCAGCATTTTTCTTTTTACATTCCTTCTGCGAGCTACTTAACATCTTCAATTATCACCAAAATTCCGATAACTCCAGAGTCTCTCTCCAGCTCCAATGCCTGTCTCAAATTCCAGCTCTGCCCGCTCGTGGGATGCCTCCTAACTTTTGCCACCGTTCAGAACTGCAGATGTTCCCTGCCGAAATCCAAGCACCTATCTTCCCATGTCTCCTTTCCTGTGGATGGCCCCGTCTCCCAGCAGACTCAGCCTCCTGCCCTCATGAACCACTTGTTCTTTGCTTTCCACAGACAATTGTGTTGTTTGGAGGTTGAACCGTTCCTCTCACGTACCCCTCTCCTCTTTATTCTTGCTAGAAAAGCTGATTTAAAAAAATTTTCCTTGGTGGCTCCAGTTTTCCCTTCTCAGATCTACCTGACAGATCACTGTCATGCTAAATATATGGCACTGTGTTATGGGCTGAGTTGTTTTTTTATGGACAAAGTTGTGTCCCCCTCAAATTTATGCATTGAAGTCCTAAACCCCAGCATCTCAGAATGGGACTTTATTTAAAGATAAGGCCTTTACACAAGTGGTTAAGGAAAAATGAGGTTATATGGGTGGGCTGATATGATTTCATTTTACCTTAATTGCCTCATAAGAGGAAATGTAGACACAGATAAGTATGGAGGGAAGACCATATGAGGACACAGTACAAGACAGAGAGAAAGGCCTCGGGCGAAAGCAGCCCTGTAGACACCCTGATCTTGTTGATCTTGGATCTCTCAACTCCAGACTGATTTTGGACTCCAGCTGCAGCATCAACTCTTCTCTGGGTCTGCAGCCTCCTGCCCTGTCCTGCAAAATTCAGCCTTGCCAGGCTCCACAAGCACATGAGCCAATTTCTCTCTTTTTTTCTCCCTCCCTCCCTTCCCTCTGTCCTTCCTTCCTTTCTTCCCTTTTCTTCCTCATCCTTTCTTTTTCTTTCTTTCTCCTGCTCTCTCTTCCTCCCTTCCCTTCCCTCCCTTTTTTCTTCCTCCTTCCTCCCTTCCTTTTTTCCTTCCTTCCTTCCTTCCTTCCTTCCTTCCTTTCTTCCTTTTTTTTTCTGTTTTTTTGAGACAGAATCTTGATCTTTTGCCCAGACTGGAGTACAGTGGCATGATTACAGCTCACTGCAGCCTCCAAAGATGTCACCAAAGAAACGGATTTTATGTAAAAGTGTGGTAAAGTGGAAGCCTCAGAACACTCTCAAAAACTGTGCTGTTCACTAAGAGCAACAAGCCAAACCATAGACCATGGAGTTTATCGGAGAGAATCGTAAAAAGAGAGAGCTAACAGGAGCCCTCCTGGGTCAGAACAAGCCTTAAAGAGGGGCTCCAAAGCTACATCTGCCCGAAATTAATTGGAATAGACTGTGGAGCAATGTATGCCCCAGGGCATAAGCAAAAAATAATAGAGCAATCATCTAGCAATTACTGGGTGTCATGTCAAAGGAAGCAGACAGCTTATCAGAGAGATCAGGGAAAGAGACAGTTAAAGAGAGCTGTGCTGGGGTCCAAAGTGGCTCCCACCAGAGGTCGTGGCGTTTGCAAAGGCGAGGTCATGAGTTCAAGGCTAACCTGAGCAAACTTATAAGTTCAAAGTGATTGGCAAAAAAAAAAAAAAAAAAAAAAGAGAGAGAGAGAGAGCTGTGCTAAAACCCTGTCATCTCAGGTGTGGGATGGAGGCCAAGCCTGAACCTTTTAAGGAGTGACCCTAAAGCCTTCAAGGGCTGTACTTGGTAGAGGAAATGGACTTCACTAAAATACTCTAGCAAACCCCATACAAATGAGCAAATTGCAACAAAAACAAGACCTGAGGGAGGCTGAAGGGAATTAGTACCCACAGCTGCTGCATTATACAGGTGACCCTTGAATAACATGAAGGTTAGGAGCACCAACAGCCAACACTGCTGAAAATCCACACAAAACTTTTGAGGCCTCAAAACCTTAACTATGAATAGCCTACTGTTGACTGGAAGCCTTACTGATAGCCTAAAGTCGATTACATGTATTGTGTATGTGATATGCATTTTATACTATGTTCCTTTTCCTTTTTCTTTTGAGATGGAGTCTCACTCTTGCCAGGCTGCAGTGCAGCAACACAATCTCGGTTCACCGCAACCTCCACCTCCCAGGTTCAAGCAATTCTCCTGCCTCAGCCTCCCCAGTAGCTGGGATTACAGGCGTGTACCACCACACCTAGCTAATTTTTGTATTTTTGGTAGAGACAGGTTTCACCATGTTGGCCAGGATGGTCTCGATCTCTTGACCTCGTGATCCACCTGCCTTGGCCTCCCAAAGTGCTGGGATTACAGGCTTGAGCCACTGTGCCCGGCCTGGGTTTTTTTTTTTTAGTAGAGATGGGGTTTCACTATGTGGGCCAGGATGGTCTCAATCTCCTGACCTCATGATCCATGCACCTTGGCCTCCCAAAGTCCTGGAATTACAGGCGTGGGCCACCACGTCCCATCACTATATTCTTACAATAAAGTAAGCTACAGGAAAATGTTATTAAGAAAATCATAAGGCAGAGGAAATGTATTTACTATTCATTAAGCGGAAGTGGATGGTCATAAAGATCATCCTCATCATCTTCATGTTGAAGGGAGGAGGAAGAGGAGCTTGCTGTGTCAGGGGTGGCAGAGGCAGAAGAAGGGGAGGAGATGGAAGGGGAGGAAGGAGAGGCAGGTGCACTAGGTGTAACCTTGACTGATAACTATGTGAGCATAAGTGGACCTGCGCAGTTCAAACTTGTGTTGTTCAAGGGTCCACTGTATTACTGAGTGGAAGAAACAAATTCAGTTTTTTCTACTGTGCACTCACGACATGCTTGTGACACCAGACGGGGCTTGGAGGAGCTTTCCTCACACATCAGGCAAGCAATCAATTCTGCAGCAGACATCAGATGTGCATCATCTAATTCAGTTCAATTCAGCCACTATCTACCCGGAGATAGCATCACATCCCGTAGGTTAAGGAATCAGTCTCATGAGACTGCTCCCTAATTTTGGTGCCAATAGCAAGCTCCAGATTTTTTTTTAACCTGTGCTTCTGACCTATGAGCTGTAAATCAGGGTTCCCAGGACCTCCTCCTTGGGTTCAATTAATTTGCTAGAGCTGCTCACAGAATTTAGAAAAACACTTTTTGTTTACTGTAAAGGATATTACAAAAGATAGAGATGGAGACACATTTAAGGCGAGGTTGGCAGGGAGGCTTGTGGAACTTCCATGTTTTCCCTGGGTGTGTCACCCTCCAGGAACCTCCAAATGTTCAGCTTTCTGGAAGCTCCCAAACTCTGTCCTATGGGGATTATATGGAGGCCTCATTACACAGGCATCATTGATTAACTCATTGGCCCTTGGCGACCAATTTAACCTTCAGCACATGATTTGAGGCTGAAAGTCTCAAGCCTCTTTCCAGTGACCAGCCCCCGCCCTGAAGCCACCGAGGGGCTGACAGCCACTAGTCAATTTATTAGCATACAAAAAGACAGCATTTTGGAGATTGCAAGGATTTTAAAAGTTGTATACGGGGAGACAGGGATGAGGAACAAATATATGTTTCACAATATCACAGTTACCTAAAGTGTTCAGTTTTCAGCAGAAACTGTGAGGCATACAAAGACACAGGAAAGCATAGCCCATACACCTGGAGAATAAGCAAACGGAAATAGCCTGTGAGAGAGCCCAGATTCCAGATTTAACAGTAAAGACTTCCAACCAGCCATTAGCAATATGTTCAACTTACTAGAGGAAAACATGCTTAAAGAAGTACAGGAAAGTCTGATGACAACGTCTCATCAAATAGAGAATATCAATACAGAGATACAAAAGAATCATATCATGGAAATCATGGAGGTGAAAATATAATAGCCCAAATGAAAAATTCACTAATGTTTGGACAGCAAATTTGAACCAAAGAATCAGAGTTTGAAGAGAGATCAATATCAATTATATAATCTGGAAAAAAAAGAACGAATAAAAATAAGCAGAGACAGAGAGAAATGTTGGATTCACTAAGCACACCAGCATGTGTAATGGGAGTAGCAGAAGAAGGGAGGAAAAGGAGAAGAAAAAAATATTTGAAGATATAATGGCTGAAAACTTCTCAAATATCCTGAACACATGGATCTACACATTCAAGAAATTCAACAAACTCCAAGAAGTATATATGCAAAGAGGTCCACAACCAGATGTGTCATGGCAAAAACACTAGGAACCAAAAACAAAGAGAAAATATGGAATGCTGCCCAAGAAAAATGACTTAGGACTTTTCCTAAGTCCTAAGAGTCCCAAACTCTGTATGGAGCAACCCCATCCAGTGGACATCCTGGCTTCCTCAGACACTCCCTTGACACTCCCCATCCACACGAGATTAGATGATCTCTTTAATGGTATCAAAGCCCCAAGGACTTCACCTTTTATGACACACCCCTCACTGTTGTCTGGATTGGCTGCGTAACTTGTGGGGCCCGGTGCAAAATCAAACTGAGGGAGCTCCCTCTTCAAAAACCATTAAGAATTTCAAGATGGCATTAGCAGAGCATTAAAGTCAGGCTCACAGACCATGTGAGTGTGAGGCTCTGTGTGACTGCACAAGTCACATGATGTCCATGAAGTCTGCCCTGAGCACAGGGTTTTCTCATCAAAACCATCGAGGGGACAGGCCTCATCTTGCTTGCTCTCTGCTAAATCTGGTGTCTCTTTCTAGGTGCTAAACAAGTTTGTCAGTGTATAGAAGCTTAATCCAAACTACTTACAGTAAGTCCTCCCTTAACATTGTCTATAGGTATGTGGAAACTGTGACTTTTTTTTTTTTTTTTTAGACAGAGTTTCGCTCTTGTTACCCAGGCTGGAGTGGATCTCGGCTCACCGCAACCTCCGCCTCCTGGGTTCAGGCAATTCTCCTGCCTCAGCCTCCTGAGTAGCTGGGATTACAGGCATGCGCCACCATGCCCAGCTAATTTTTAGTAGAGACGGGGTTTCACCATGTTGACCAGGATGGTCTCGATCTCTTGACCTTGTGATCCACCTGCCTCGGCCTCCCAAAGTGCTGGGATTACTGCGCCCGGCGGAAACGGTGACTTTAAGCAAAACAAGGTAAAGCAAAACCAATTTCACTGAAGTCGAATGAATAAAAACAGCGGTTAAGTTCCTAGGGCCTATTTCTGGTCACAAAACACACCACTAAATAAAGACCCCATACACTTCTAATATTAAACATTGAAATAAATGTGACCTAAACATACACCTAAGATTAATAAAAACAATTTAAGGTAATTATATACCCAGTGATTCCAGTTCAGGGTTGCAGGTGGCCAGAGGCCATCCCAGCATCTCCGGGCACAAGGTGGGAAACAGGTCTGAACAGGACCCTTCTATGGCAGGGCACACTCACACACACACCTACACTCTCACTCTGGTACAACTGAGACAGCCAGTTAACCCAGCATGTCTCTGGAATGTGGGAGGAAACCAGAGTCCCCTGAGAAAATCCACGCAGACATAGGGAGAAAGTGCACACTCCACAGACAGCAGCCCCGGCTGAGAATCAGGTTTTCTTCCACGTTAATATTATAACAAAATGACATTGAATGAAATGTTATATGAGGACCTGCTACGTTTTGCTTCATTGTAAAACAGCTAGTTTTGTTCCACTCTGTGGTACCGACTACATGGGTTCATTCAGGAATACTTCATCCTTCACCGTGTTTCAGCATGTTGGTGTTTTTAGAAGTGAAGAATTGAGACAACTTAGGCCCAATTAAATTATTTTATGAGTAGATTGCAGTTCTACATAATTTCACCATATCTATTGTCTTAGTCCATCTGGGCTGTTGTAACAATATAACATAAGCTAGGTGGCTTCTAAACACACATTTACTGTTCACAGTTCTGGAGGCTGGGAGGTCCGAGATGAAGGTGCTGGCAGACTCGATGTCTGCCGTGGGTCTGTTTCCTAGTGTATATATGGCACCTTCTCACTGTGTCTTCACATAATCTAAGAGGAAAACAGGTTCCTTCAGGCCTCTTTTATAAAAGCATTAACCCCATTCATGAGAATTCATGATCTGTCACCTCCTAGCTCTTAATTCCAAAACTTTGAGGGTTAGGATTTCAACATGTGAATTTTGGGGGACATATTCGACCATGGCATTTGTGAACCTATTGAGCAGAATACCTCATTTCTCTAAATTGATCTACCAGATATGCACGTTTCACTGCTTTCTATTGCATTTTATACTTACTTAGGAAATATTCCACTGTATTAATTGTTATTAGCTAATATAGTGTTTTACTTTTAACTAAGTAATATGAAACTTAATAACACAAATTGGGTAATTCTTGTCATGCATACCCAATTAAATCAGAGCTGAGGGGCCAGGGAGGAAAATGCACTTGGGGGACATAGCACCTACACCAGGAATTACATTTTCTACATGCCCAGCTGCTGAAATGGCCTGTGGTCAACCCCGGCCCAGTTTTACCCAATAGCTGCTGAAGCAACCAGTTGTGACTCTAAGACCTGTTTTAACTCCAGCTGTCACTCACCAACCAGAGCTTGCCAGAGTCCAAAAGCTTCTCTAGTGCCAATGAGCTTCCTTTCCAAACAATATGTAACAATACGTAACATTTCCCTAATAAAATTCCCAACTGTCTCTGTTCTTTGGATCACCTGGTCTCTGTGTATGCCTTGAATCCCAACTCTTTCTTCCCAAATAAAACATTTCAAATTTTAATGTCCATCTCTGTATCTTATTTGACTTCAACAGCACTCATACATTTTTAGACTTCTACACTGTTTGATGAGAGAGAAACTACCTTATCTTTTTTCTTTTTTTTTTTTTGAGACAGAGTGTCGCTCTGCTGCCAGGCACCAGGCTCGAGTGCAGTGGCACAATCTCAGCTCAGTGCAACCTCCACCTTGCAGGTTCAAGCAATTCTTCTGCCTCAGCCTCCCGAGTAGCTGGGACCACAGGCGCACACCACCACACCCAGCTAATTTTTGTATTTTTAGTAGAGACGGGGTTTCACCATGTTGGCCAGGATGGTCTTGATCTCTGGACCTGGTGATCCGCCCGCCTCGGCCTCCCAAAGTGCCGGGATTACAGGCTTGAGCCACCATGCCCGGCCAAAACTACCTTATCTTTAGATAACATTTACAAACCTCACTCACAAGATGTCCTCATCTTCTTTACCATGCTTACAACTATTAACCACAGGTAAGAACAGGTGATTACTTGACTCAGACTGGGTCTTTGGAAATTTACCAAACCTTTCTGTGTCTATTTCATATCTAATGAAACAGGAGTACTACTTATCTCACAATTTTTATTAAAGAGAATTACAGGAGTTGTCTTCTATAGGCACCTAGGAGGGTTCCCCATACTTAGCAGATGTTCAATGCATGTTGCGTTTCGCTCCCTCCCACATGGTGGGTGGGGTAATTCTATGGTCTGCATGAAGTCCTGAGATCTGCTTTCCTCATTCACTCGAGCTTTTGTCACTTAGTAAGAATTTCTACGTTAGGTGGTGTTTGAAATTCTTCTGATTTAAACATAAAATTAAATGATAAAATCAACATTTCTCATTAATCACTGAGGTTTTGTTCACATACTAATTTCACTCTGCAAAAGTGTGCCTTCTGAACAGCTGGACTTCTCACTGTGAAATACAACTTTTCAATGCATATGTAAACCAAAAAAATTTGAAATAAAACATTTCATTCTACCTTTTTTAATGTATTTAATTGAAGGACTCAGTGATTTTTCAGTTTAATAAATTTAGCAGGTTAATACCTGGCTTATTAAACACACTTTATTAACATACTTTTCAGTATTGAATACAAAATAAACCATTAAAAACTATAGTCACAATAATCAGGACAGGATCAAAGCTACTGAGCCAATAGACCAGCTATAAAAGTTTATTAAAAAAATAGACAACATATGTAAACATATTTTTCAGTCACAAGGCTTCATAATACAGCATCTTAGGCCCATGCCTTAAATCTCTGCAGTGGGAGCACCTTAATTTTTGACTTACAGTAATTGGCTTAATTTATCTTTCAGTGAACATTAAGCCTACACAAAAATAAATAACCAGATTCTGCTAAGTTAACTAACCCAGAAAATCACAAACGTACAATAGATTGCAGCAAAAGTTAACTATCTGCAGTAGCATGTGAGACTGAATTCTCATATTGCAATTATTTTACTATAGCTTCATTGTGAAGTTCATCATAATGTAGATGACTAAAGCCAAAGGGGAGTAAGAACAGAGGTGAAGGAACGCCCAGATCACACACGCTGCCCAATACACACATGCACACACAAGTAAGAACAGAGGTGAAGGAACGCCCAGATCACACACGCTGCCCAATACACACATGCACACACAAGTAAGAACAGAGGTGAAGGAACGCCCAGATCACACACGCTGCCCAATACACACATGCACACACAAGTAAGAACAGAGGTGAAGGAACGCCCAGATCACACACGCTGCCCAATACACACATGCACACACAAGTAAGAACAGAGGTGAAGGAACGCCCAGATCACACACGCTGCCCAATACACACATGCACACACGAGTAAGAACAGAGGTGAAGGAACGCCCAGATCACACACGCTGCCCAATACACACATGCACACACGAGTAAGAACAGAGGTGAAGGAACGCCCAGATCACACACGCTGCCCAATACACACATGCACACACGAGTAAGAACAGAGGTGAAGGAACGCCCAGATCACACACACTCCCCAATACACACATGCACACACACATGCACTAACATGCATGCACACACACCCACACACAGTAAACACACACACACAGGGGATGTTTTGATAGAAGCAAAACTGAGAACATAGTTTTTATCCTTTTCTTTTGTGTATTGATCATTTTAGTTATATATTTCCTCTACTCTTAAGCTGGAAGCTACATGCTCCAAAATGACTGCAAAGCAACCAGCCATAGTTTCAAATGTGATAACATTTTAGGGGAAACCAAATCTCTATTACATAATTCAATAACCACTCAACAGTGAAGCTGAATCATAGAGTGGGTGATAATACAAGAAAAACATAGTAAGTACCTGAGACTTTTCCTGCAAGAATCCAGAATGCAAGATTGTTTTCCTTAGGGCAAAACATGTCATGTTAATGCAATCCTTTCATATTGTTTCTCATCTGCTGGATAGACCTGTTAGGTGACCACGACGCTGCAAAATTGCCAAATAATATGATTTTCCTTTTCTTCTATTATAGGTGAGAGATTTTATCACACATGATTGAATTTATTTTAAATTGTGGACATTTCAGTTACTCAGTAAATCCTAAGCAAGGTACAATTTTAAATGAAATATCAAGCAATGTTTTTAACTTAGTGTTTCATTGTATGGAAAAACTTAAGTATCTATTGTCTGTCTTCTGAAGAGCCATATTCTAGAGACAGAAGGGAAACACAATATATTGAATATAAGAAGCCCAGGCATATTTACCAAGCTCAATGGTTGATAGGTAGCCATTTCTGTACCAATAACTCCAGGCAGTCAGGTTGTATCATATATGTATGACCACAAAAGTGATTCATAAATAATTTTATCATTTAAATCCTGATCTGCTATTCAAAGACCCATTTCTGAAAATATTTCATGATATCGCTGTCCTTTCCACCATATAAGCTTATTTCAACAGGTGTCTAACATTTATCCACAACTAAATGAAATGTAAAATAACAACATACTTAAATTCTAACAGTACTGTGCTGCTGTTCCTTGAGTTGTCAGTGTCTTTGAGATTATTATGATAATTATGCAAATAGAGAAAAATAAAAAAACACGTGACTGTTTATAATACATGATATCTGTGAAAAGCTAGGCATCTGTAACAATTTTTAAAAGTCTTACTGGAGAATGAAAAAATTTTCCACTTCTGAATATCAAATAAATGGCTACTGATGAAGGAAGAATATTTTCTATAGGAAAAAACTTAAAAGATTAGCCTTGCTCAGGGGCGTACCAGGTGGTCTTAGCCAAATGTCAATGACTGATTTTTGAACATCTATTTTGGAGTTCTAATGAATAAAATGTTTACAACTCACATTCAGCAAAGCTTTTATAAGTTACATCCAGTATAATTTTCTCAGAGAAAAATATCATTGCATAATTTAAGTGAGAGCTGGACACATTTATGCATTAGCACCACAGCCAAGGTTAGGTCGTTTAAACAGGACTCTACATCTATTCTAGTCATCAGGCTTTAAAAAACCTTTACTTACTAATATCACATTATTCTTGCCAAGAAACTCAAGCTCTTTCTTGGCTTTTTGTTACACAAATAACAATTAAGAAAAGAAACTAAAAGAAAGAGAGAGAGAGAGAGAGAGAAAGAAAGAAACAAGACAAGGAAAAGGAAAGAAAGGAAAAAGAAAAACAGAAAAACGGTGAACCTCATTACAATTTCTCTGTGTACAAATAGGCAAAGACATAAATGAGAACAAAAGCATTCACACAGTGCTGACGGTAATTCTACCCAGCACAGTTTTCACTGGTGCACATCTCTCGTTTTACACTTCTGTGTATTCCAAGTGATAAGAAAAGAATCCAGTGGAAGACACAATAGACCTGGCTAAGAGCAATCATACACATTTTTGAGCAGTTAACTACCTTACTAATTTAGTAACATGGCCACAGCTTTTGAAAACACAGCAGCATGAAACAGTTCATAGGTAGATACATTGTGTTTATTTGTTCACCTTTAAAAAAATGCTTAAGTAACAGTAAGGCACTTAATTTAAGACAGGAATTCTTTCTCCAGTTCATAGATAGATGGTCGGCTAGTTTTGCTCCTCATTCTGCACAGAGGCACAGTGTAGTCCCTGCTCTGACCTTCCACATCAGCATCCAGTAATGAAGTCATATGGGATTTAGTTCTCTCCTTGGCACCAAGGAATTGGGTGGGATGTGGATCTGGGCAACCCACTACACAAGCAGGCTGTGCCAGCTGAGATACTGCTGTCTGTGGGTGAGCCTGAGGCAGATCAGAGTGTCTTCTCAGGGAGGCAGCATGAGGCTGAGGCACCATGTGAGCAGTGCTGTGCTTCTTGGGTGAGACCTCCCTTTGCAGGTGATGGTGAGGAGCAGGTGAAGGGCAGGGTGGCAGTGCAGAGGCTCCAGTGGCTGAGATAATAGCTGCACCAGCTGGTGGAGAAAGCCAAGACAGTATGCAGTTAGAAAGAAAATGACTTCTACAACTATCAATATCAAGAAAAACAATTATGATGGCAATTCAACACGGTGATAGCTTTAAAATGAGCTTCAACAAAAAAACATGCATTCCCAGGCATCATCATAGCACACTGCAGCCTCAGACTCTTGGCCTTAAGGACCAAGGAACTCTGCCTCAGACTCCAGAGTAGCTGGGACCACAGGCATGTGCCACCACCCCTGGCTAAAGTCCTGCAAGTTTGCAAAGGGTACTTCAACCTCCGGAAATTATATTTGCAAACACAGCTAAAGAATCCTCATAGCGCTTAGGCCAATAATCATTATGAATCATTACAATGCTAGAATAAGGGTAGCTTTCAAAATGGACTAGACTGGAATAAATTTAAGAGGTTTAAAAATGATGGTCAACATGATTGAATTTCATTGTAGATTATGAATTGACAAAGCTGATGAAAATGGGAAAGTGGTTAGACTTTTACACGTTATGTCTTTTCCTACGTGTACTGAAGAACTAACATTATTACCACTTTAGCAAATAATTATTGGCTTATACGTAAGAGAAAAATATGCTTTCATATGGTATTACTGCACTAGGATTTCTCCTTGTGCAATTATAAATTACCAATACTTATTGACCTACGAAAAGACAATAAACCAATTTACCTAAAGGCAGTGAGCAATAAGTTGGAAAATATCACATCCAGATATAATATTTAAAAACAAGGAAGAGATAAAAATGATGAAAGCAGTTTGTTTTAATGTAGTTTTATAACCAATGCTAGCATACCACTTTAAAATTTAAAAAGCATTTTTTATCCATTTCCCACTTAATATTCATGACAGGTGTATAAAGTTATTGTAATTATGTTCAGATACAAAATAAATAAAACATACACTTAGTATGCCATTTGACTTTTACCACGATCTCTTAATTGTAGAGATTAGGTAAGTATAGTATTACATAGGTATATTATTATTGCCCCTATTTTACAGATGAAGAAACTGAGGAACAAAATGCTTAAGTGATTTGCCCAAATTTTCTCAGCATGGAAGTGACAGAGCAGAGACCTGAGAGCTTGTGTACTATTAACCATGACACTACAATGCCTTTTAAGACATTCGAACAAGAAAGCAGTCTACATAATTTTCCCAGCATCACACACTTACCAAATGCTGCAACTACAACGTGAACCTTTGTCCCAGACTCAAAATCCCCCATCCTTCCAAAGTAGCCATATTATCTCCTCAAATCTCAGAACTAAAGTGCCACATAACCCCAGAAATCTCAAAGCTGAGTACGCTCTAGCACACAATAGCATGATCCAGTCACATCAATACTCGCTGAATTTTAGGAGTGGAAAAAACACCGCTGTGAGGAGGAGTGAGACACTGTGAAACAGCAGAAAGGTCCCAGGTTCCAATTCTGGCACCACTACCTCCTAACGGTGTGATCTTGAATAACATTAATTTTCTAGAAATGCTGTGCAGGAGGAGTGAGACACTGCGATACAGCAAAAAGGTCCCGGGTTCCAATTCTGGCACCATTACCTCCTAACTGTGTGATCTTGAATAACCTTAATTTTCTATAAGTTCAAATTCTCTTGCATATAATAGAGTTGCCATAAAAACTAAGAGGCAATTTATGTCCAAGCGCTCTATCATCTATAAAGTGCTGTGGAAATACCACTGGTGGCCTTCTGCCCAAGCCCCTATTGTTGAATAGACTAAAAAAACTATTTAAAATTTTGATTTTTTTTTTCTTTCAGAGTTTCCATATCCAGATACACCTCATGGAACTATGTGGTGTAACACACATCAAAGGGTAATACTTGCTGTAATGGGGTGAACTGTGTCCTCCCAAAATTCATAAGCAGAGGCCCTAACTCTCAGTGCCTCAGAATGTGACTGTTTGTGGAGATACGGTCTGTACAGAGGTGATTAATGTCAAATGAGGTCATTAGGGTGGGCCCTAATCCAATGTGACTGATGTCCTAAGAAGAGATTAGGACACAGATGCACTCAGAGTGAAGACCGCGTGAGAACACCGGGAGAAGACAGCCATCTAGAAGTCAAGAAGCCAGGCTGAGCTCAGAAGAAAGCAACCCTGCAGACACCCTGATGTGTCTTCTGCTGAACATCCCCCAGGCTGTTGTACCCTGTCATGGCAGCCCTAGCAAGCGGATACACCTGCTACATGCAGTCCCAACAGAAACTGAACAATGACATGCACAGCAGTGGAGGAGACGAGGACTGCAGGGAGGTGAGGCCAGTTTCAGTTCTAGCCCTCCCACTCATCCGTGGTTCTAATTGGGACAGCTGGCTTGTCTTCTCTGGGTGGTTATTCTCCACTTGGTCTTTCTGCTTTGATATGCTATGATAGGTTTAAGTTACTGAAATTCAATTATACTTTCCCAGAATCCAAATCATAGTTAAATTAAAATCAAATAAGAGAAGGGTAAGATTCAAACATCTACCTGAACAGTCTACATAGTTTGTAAAAACAAATTATTAAATGTCATCACCAGGAAAAGATAAAATCATAAATCCATACTGTTTCACATACTAATTTCTACAGCAGTGTTTTATACTTTTACCTAATTAATGCAACCTACTTGGGGTTGGATTCCCATCAGACATGGTCCGTCTGTGATGTGATGGTCTATCTTTTGAAGCACAGTAAGGTACATTCCCACACGTCTGCTCTAGGAAGGAAAGGGGCAGGTTTCTTGATACACTACGCTCAGTGCCAAGCCTTGGCATGAGGGCTGGCTCACGACCACTTCCTGGAGCAGTGGGACAAAAATCTGGAGTCAGCATCTCAGAGTCACAAGTGACAGGCATACTGACCGCCAGTGGATCTTCACTGTCCATCTGCAGCAGGCACTTTGTGGAGAGAGAAGGCATGGAGAGGATGCTCAGAGCACTTGGCAGTGGCTGGGAAGGTGGGCTGCTGTCCTCTCCACCAGTGGACGGCAGCCTTGTGGGAGGACTGGCACTTCTGTGGAACTTGGAAGCCCGCTGGAAGATTCCGTCTCGTTTCTTCTTCTCTTCCTTGGGCAACGGTTCTTCAGCAGCCTGTGCTTTATGAAGCTCTCTGAGGTCCAGTCCCAGAGCCACTGATGCCAGCAGGACAGTGCACCCATACAGAGCTGACTCCGTTTTCTTTCTCTGGGGGGATCTACTCAGACTATTTGCAGGTGTCAGCTCAGTGGAGATGGCGGCAGCAGTCGCAGAGGCGCCTTCCTCCCAGCTCTCGGCTTCTGCAGGATTCTCCCTCTGAACATCTTTCCCACGGGGTAGATCAATGTAGGCCTGACCAGGCAATTTTATTTGCTTTGGTTTTCTGTGTTCTAATCCATCAGGGGAAAGTTTTGACTCTTCATATGTCCCTAAATAAAGGTATAAGTACACACACTGTATTATCATTTTACTGTAAAAGTCATTTAAACTAGCTTGCAAAATAAAGCTAAACATAATAAATACATATTTTAAATCAAAACACACGCAGTCCTTTTCATTTTGGCAAATTATTCCTCCAGGAGGGCTCCACAGAATGAGACTCCAGGCCCAACAACTTAAGGTTCCCTGCAGATGAACCAGCAAGCTAGCCGTCTGCTGTTTCCTAAGCTTCCAGAAACTTCTTCATTAGCATCAATAATAGACACTATCGTAGAAACAGTCATCAAAACACAAAAATGCACAGCCATAGGCACAAAATCACTAAATATGTCGTGCCAAATGTGCTCTCTTCCCCACTTCACCTAAATACATGCATTGGGCTCCATTATCCGCACTGTGCCCATGAGTAAACTGACTGTTCTGTAGCAGATCAGCGGTTCTCTAAGTGTGTGGCCTGGACTGGCAGCATCTCCATCCCCTGAGAATTCATAGAAATGTCAATTATTGGCCACCCCAGACTATGGAATCAGAAATTCTGGAGAGTGGAGTCCAGCAGTCTGTGTTTTAGCAAGCCTTTACTAAAGTTTGGGGTTCATTAAAATAGAAGATTCTCCAAAGAGGATACAGAATCCCAAAGGCTACAAATGATACTCGATGAAAAGGAAGCTAATATTCGTATTATGTACGTGCCTAACGGTGCATAATTAAACAACAAACTTACTAATCTGCTTTCCAAATAACATCCTAGTTTTTTCCAGCATTACATCCTAGAATACTAAACATGCTTGATGACCTAGATCAGGGGTTCCTAAACCCCAGGCCATGGACTAACACCGTGGCCTATTAGGAACCAGGCTGCACAGCAGGAGGTGAGTGGCAGGTGAGCGAGTAGGTTTTCTTATTTATTTATTTATTTATTTAGAGATGGAGTCTCATTCACTCTATCACTCAGGCTGGAGTACAGTGGTGCAATCTTGGCTCACTGCCACCTCCAGCTCCAGATGCAAGTGATTCTCCTGCCTCAGCCTCCTGAGTAGCTGGGATCACAGGCATACACCACCACACTGTGGCTAGTTTCTGTAAGCTTTTCATGGTTAACCTGCTTCATCGGATTTCATCATGTCAGCGGGTGGCACTACAGCCAAAAGCCATATCCCTTAATCTCAGTAGAACTTGCAAGGGGGGGTCTATATTTTTACATCTAATGTTTCCTGTACTAAATTAACTTGGTTTTACATAATTAATTATGATAGCAATTTTTCTGGTAAGGAAGAGGAGTTACAAATCCCAAAAAACATGTGAAGCCTAATTACTTCTTGACATAAAGACTTGACAGAAAATAACTTCTGATCTTAAGAAATGCTATTACTCGCTAATCTCCCTTCGCTATTTTAATGACCACACGAGACTATTAAAAGCAAAGCTTCAGTGCAATCAGATGCCAAGGACAGCTCAAACTAACCCTACCTCCTGAAACACATTTACCTGGCTGGTCCACAAACAATGAAGACAAGGGCATGGTTTTCTGATTTTTTATTAAGATAGTCGACCAAGGACTGTTGCCATCAGATAGAGGTCTTATCCTGTAAGAGAAAAATGTTTCTTTTAATAAGATAGAAGCACATAACACACCAATCAGGTTTTGGTGAATACAGGCCAACAATATTTTTAAGGTAGTAAAGAGAACACATTTGTACTCAGGTTTTTTGTTTTTTCTTTTTTCTTTCTTCCTTTTTTTTTTTTTGAGATGAAATCTTGGTCTGTTGCCAGGCTGGAGTGCAGTGGCACAATCTCAGTTCACTACAGCCTCCACTTCCCAGGTTCAAGCAATTCTCCTATCTCAGCCTCCGGAGTAGCTAAAACTACAGATGCACACCACCAGGCCCAGGTAATTTCTGTATTTTTAGTAGAGACAGGGTTTCACCGTGTTGGCCAGGATGGTCTTGATCTCCTGACCTTGTGATTCACCCGCCTCGGCCTCCCAAAGTGCTGGGATTTCAGGCATGATCCACCATGCCCGGCCTTGTACTCAGTTTTGAACAGCTGACAAAGTACAAATAAAACCTAAAAATGAGGCTGGAAAAATCTCAAGAGAAATATTCTAACCGCTTAACTAAATAATAGTTAATTTAGCATGATAAATTCATCCTAGGAAATTAAGTTGATATTCAGAAATCTCTGTATTATTTGTTTTTTGAAAGTTACATCTGGCTCATGTGATATTAACACAGGAATAGATTTGTCACATTATGCAATGGATACCACCAGACACCACACACCCACCTTTCTTTGCAATCGGCTCTTTCTTTCATTTGAATGGAATTTGGTCCCCAGGTACAACCTTTTTTCTTAAAATTCCTTTTCACATCCTCAAATTCTTCTTGTCGAAAGACTGTGTTCCTTCCCCAGGTTTTGTTGCTTTCGTCTGAAGTCACTAAACAGAGCATTGTTAACCATATTAACCTCAACAATCCTATTAACCCGTATTGGCTTATTACAAAAAGCTAAATGGATCAGATCAGTTGTGAAACTACCTTACTCAAAACATGAAAACAATGAGGAAATTATTTATTTTGCCCAATCTCTGGTAAGTTTCTTTCTCTGATCATAAAAACATCAACAAAAGTGGAGTAAGTTAACAGAAAAGATACACATTCAAGGTAAAATAGCAGCAAAGATTTGATTACTTTTTAAATCTATTTATTTAGCATTTTGCGACAATTAGGATTTTCTTGTAACTGGGGTGGAAAACGCCAAACTAAACACATAACTTAAAATAAACTTAGTACTCTAATTTTTTAACCAAATCAGTTAAAGTTTTGAACTAGAGGCACAAACATCATATATTTTTAAACTGTAATTTCAACTAATTTTTCCTTAGTCGCCACAACTTATTTATTTATTTATTGGTTGCCACAATTCTGTGCAGTCATCACACTTTGGTTACAGCTGCCTTTTAAAACTTGAAAATATTTAACAGTTTTCCATGTCTTGCTTTTTTCACTACCTCACAGGAAGATGTATATTCATGTTTAATATCCACATTTTGCTAAACACTAACATGCTATCCCTCTAATTTAACTGCACTTAAAAATGATTTGGGGCTGGGTGCAGTGGCTCATGCCTGTAATTCCAGCACTTTGAGAGGCTGAAGCAGGTGAATCACGAGGTCAGGAGTTCGAGACCAGCCTGGCCAATGTGGTGAAACCCCGTTTCTACTAAAAATACAAAAAATTAGCTGGGCATGGTAGCGGACACCCGTAATCCCAGCTACTAGGGAGGCTGAGGCACAAGGATCGCCTGAACCCAAACAGTGGAGGTTGCAGTGAGCCAAGATCATACCGCTGCACTCCAGCCTGGGCGACAGTGCCAGACTCTGTCTTAAAAGAGAAAAAAAAGAAAGTGATTTGGAAATCACTGGGTAAAATTACTGTTATTACTATACATTTATAGGAAAAATATCTGAAGCATACTAGATGTTCTAAAAACAGTTTGAAATATTATGATATACAGTGGAATATGCTGTGACCATAACAAAAATGAGGTACAGATAATAAAATATAATGTTTATGTTATATTTAATATTACATATAATACATTTTCATTAAAAATTATGTGTTTATGTGTACCTGTATATACACATACAGAGGATAAGTTACTAAACACAGACACCAAACTTACTAAAGTGTTTCAATTT
This sequence comes from Callithrix jacchus, assembly GCF_049354715.1. Classification (NCBI taxonomy): domain Eukaryota; kingdom Metazoa; phylum Chordata; class Mammalia; order Primates; family Cebidae; genus Callithrix; species Callithrix jacchus. Next base: position 51,669,697 of record NC_133520.1, read on the forward strand.
GATGGAGAGGATTGCTATGTAGAGGGAAATTTAACTCCTTTATATCATTTTGTAAAATTGGACACATGGTGGATGATGTTTGCGTCCATATTTCCCAAATTTTAAAATATACATATATGTGTGTATATACACGTCTGTGCATGTAAATGTGGATACATGCCTAAATGTACATGTGTATGTGTAACAATCTTGAATCAGCTGTTTATTATTTTTATTAAAAGAGTTTTACAGTAGAATGAGAGATAAGTGGATCAGCAGTTTCATTTAAGTAAGGGCAGCAGAGCAGGAAAAGCTTTCGGTGGACTGACCGGTCTACACTACCAGAGCTATCTACACTCTCGGCTTTAGTCTCCTCTCCTTCCTCCCCCTTCCGACTTTCCTTCCTCTCTTGATTTGTTCCTCTGGTTTCTCTTTTGTTTCCACATTTATTGAACTTTTCCTGTACAGAAATGGATGGTGCAATCTACACTCAGAAGATGTGTCTGAATCCAGCTTCACCACTTAGTAGCTGCCAGCTTGGGTCAGCTTAATGGTAACTTCTGTGTGCCTCATTTGGGGATTATAAAAGTGTCCCCTCAGTGAGGCTGTTTTCAGAATTGAATGGGGGTGTGCACAGAGGTGAAGAAGAGGAGCCTTTAGAGCACCCAGGGTCACCATGAAGACAGGCAACATCCGGGCTGGAGAGCTTGAGCCAACAGCTGCTACACACAAAGCTGGTCCTATGTGGAATGTGTGGATTAGAACCTTTCCACCATGTTACTTCTGAGAAGTGCCAAGGATGCACCTCCCTAAGCTGGTTGCATCTCAACTCTAGAGGGTTGGAATCCATTTGAAATCTCAAGGTATGTACTTTAACTGGTACGCATCTTGGGCCCAGTCAGGCCTGCCCAGTACCACTTCCTGACTTCTGTGAAGTGGTTTTCCCCAGAGCAGAAGGTGAAGACAGAGGAAAGAGGATAGAGGAGTGGCTGGGCAAAAGTGGGGGTGGCACAGTGTCCCATCTGCTTGTCCCTTCACGGAGCTGGGAGACCAGCCCAGGAGCCCTTTCACCCTCCTTTAATTAGGCCTTTACTCTGCCTAGGCAAAGGCAAGGTTTGAAATATGGCTTTATGCAAAATGCATTCTCAGAAAACAGATCGGTTATAATAATAAATGACAGTCTTTTAAGTTCTAAGACTACAGCCTCATTTAGATACCATTTCTCTGCGGGGACCCTGGTGTGTGGGAACTTGCAAAAGAAATCTCTGCTAGTGCCAAGGTTTTCATTATCAAAGGAGGACGGAAAAATGAGATTCCACGCAAGCTTCATTAGACAAAATTTTCTTTTGGATTTGTTTCTTTTCCTCCAAATAAGGATGGGTAAACAGCAGGGAATTAAGTTTGGTGGAGAAAAGAGAGGCTCTAAATGAGTGGTTTAACACAGACTAGGCTAATTACCACATTACTTACAGACATCCATTCTGCTGCTTAGCCTACTTTTAGGGGTTTATTTGGACTCAGCTTTGAAAAAAATTAGTAATTTTATTTCATCCACTAAACTCTGATTCACAGCCTAACTGAAACTCTCACAACGCAAAGGTGCCAGGTAAATCAGCTGTCTGCACTCTCTCCTCCAGAACGAATGCTTGTTCTAAAACCAAAATACTACAAGGAGTTTTTAAGTATTAGGATGATCAAACCTGAAGTGAGTTAAAGTTAAATACTGAAAAGCAAATTTTTTTCCCCTCACAAAACAATGAAAGAAATGGAAGTAATCCTGAATTCCTGATTTCATTTTTTCAAAGTATCCTGACACAAATGCTGATGATATAATTAGGTTATGCTCACTTTGCACACAAGTGTTTAACAAAATGTCTCAAGATGTTGTGTCACTTTCTACTCCAGGGTCAGGCTGCATCAACAACTGCACAGAATCTAAAATTCATTTGTTGTGAGTAGAAGAAAGCTGGACGAAGGAACCTAAGCTGAAGTTTTGTTTCTGAAATAGTTGTGGCACCTACGAAATGTCCCAGGCTCATTCACAACCTGCTATGAAAACACATCTGCTCAACTTGAATCTAAGTCAAGTGAAAGGAGAGAAATCAACACAGAAGCCCCCATGGCTGTGCAGAGAGCTCACACTGTATGGCTCGGAGTCTGGGCATCATTGTGGGGCTGCTCGGAGGACTGGAACTGCTGCTGTTCAGGCTCCGCCGTTTGTCCAAGTTGGGAGAGGCCTGCACAGTTATCTTGTGCTGGAAATCTGTTGGATGCAAAAAGGGAGAACTGATATTTCCTGTTTTTCAGTTATCTTCATAACCATGTCTTTAGCACACAGCAATAAAAGCAAAAATTGTCAGACCCTAACTGCAAAGTGTAGTTCAGAATAGACTTCTAATTTTGGCTTCTTTCTTCTTGGGGTTCAAGGCAATAGATAATGATTCAGAGCTTATATGTTGGGTATGGCAACACACATGCATGCACACACAGACACACACACAGAGGAAGATATAAAAGCACTGAATCACTGAAGAATTTATAATCTGGGAAGAAAGAGTTATCTACATTTGGTCTAAGAGTTAAATCTAAAATTGAGGCTGGATGCGGTAGCTCACCCCTGAAATCCCAACACTTCATGAGGCTGAGGTGAGCAGATCACTTGTGGTTAGGAGTTCAAGACCAGTCTGGCCAACATGGCAAAATCTCATCTCTGCTATGAAAACAAAAATTAGCTGGATGTGGTGGCACAGCTCCTCGGGCAGCTGAGGAAATTGCTTCCCAGGTTCAAGGAAATTGCTTGAACCTGGGAAGCGGAGGTGGCAGTGAGCTGAGATCACACCACTGCACTCCAGTCGGGGCGACACAGGGAGAGACTGTCTCAAACAAACAAACAAATAAATAAATAAATAAATAAATAAAATGGCCCTGGATTTAAATGAGTTCTGGTTCTCATAACATAACAAACTATGGACCTCAAACCAGTAAGGAACTGCTCTGAGCCTGTATCATCACCTGCTAAAAGTGAACAGCAATATCTCACATGGTTGTTGCAGTGGCAAATAACACAGAAAACACAAATTAAAAGTAGTTCGTCTTCTAGGCATTCTACAAATGCTGGCTCTTATCATCTCCCTATAAGATGGTAGAGATACACCAAGATCTATAGGTAAATATGGAAGAGAAAGCAGTATTACCAGAGGAAAGAGGGGTGTCTCTGGGAAAACTTCATAAACTGTCAGGAAAATCATTAACAACTTGGAAGGAGGTAAAAGACATTACTGGATATTCTGCTAGAGCAGAGCTGAGCTTAACCTTTGATTGACTGCTTTGTTACCGACTGAGTTATTTTTATAACTAGATAAAAGCAGAGGTTAACTTGCAGATTTTGTCTGGTGATGAGGCAGATAACTTCTGTCTGGAGAAAAAGACGATCGCAAAGTTTACGGTTTATTGCCATATCAGACGTCAGCAAGGTTTCCATTTAACCCAGCAAGCTAATCCAGCATTCCTCTATTAATTTGTCTATAAAGACCTCACTCCTCGAATTTGCATTAGAACTGGTTTTATCTGGTTCCTCAATGATGAATGAGTTTAATAAAAAAATCTTTGATATATGTTTATTTTATATTTGCAAAAGAACTATAACTTACCTTTTTTGGAAGTTATACTTTAAAGAACTTTAATGAATTAACTGCTACTTGAGATGAAGAGGATTTGGAAGTTGGTAGGCAAAGACAGCTACCCATTATTCATACTAGAAATCTGAATATTTGCCTTGATACTGTCTTTTCCTTGACCTACATGTCCACCAACTGCAAAATATCAGGTAAATTCTGTGCTATATATTTTTCTTGTAGTAGAGAAATTTATATTCCAGGTTCTGGAGTTGGCAAACTTGGATCTGAATCCCAGTTCGACCACAGCCATATGAATTTTTGAGAAAGTAACTTAAGGTCCTGAAGTCTTAGTATCTTCACTGACAAAAATGGAATAGAACCAATTATTCCCATTTCATAGGAGTGCTAGGAAAAATTCAGTGCATAGAAGTATAAAAAGTATTTACCACAGGGCTTGGGACATAATAAATGCTCAATAAATGTTAGTTTTCTTCCTTTTGTTCTCTCCATCTACACGGCCATCGCCATGCCACACCTAGCCTGCTAAAATGCCTTGTGTCCATTTTCCTGTATCCACATTTGGCCTCCCAAGTCCACTTCACATCAGCCAGATGCATTTTAATATGCCTGACTGACACGTCATTCCTCTGCTTAAAATCCTTCAAAGGCCTCTCATGATTCTTAAGTTACAGATTAAAATTGTAACACATTCTGTAAGTCCCTGCAAATCTGAGTCTGAGTTCTTTCTGTTCCAGCCTCATCTTGTCCCATTCTCCTATCACTTGTCATGAGCTAAAAGAGGGGTCAGCACACTTTTTCTGCAAAATACCCCATTTTAGGCTCTGTGAGTAGCACAGTCTCTGTAACAACTGCCTGACTCTGCTGATGTGAGAGAAAGCAGCCAAGGACAGCACACAGATGACCGTGTCCCAGTAAAACTATCTTTGTGGATATTGAAATCTCGTATCAGTTTCATATCATGTCAGGTACAATGAAATAGTCTTCTTCCTCTTTGATTTTTTTCAAGCATTTAAAAGTATAAAAACCATTCTGCACAAAACATACCTGCACAAAACAGGTAGAGGCAGGATTGGGCCCACAGGGCACAGTGTGCTGAGCCCCGTTCAAACCACACTGGACTTTTTTTAATTCCTAGAAGAAACCAAGATTCCTCCGCATGTGTTCTCAGCCTATTCTCTTCCTTCCTCTTCTGTATTTGGTAAATTCCTGCATCAAGTCTCAATTTAAGTGTTACTTCTTCTTTTTTTTTTTTTTTGGAGATAGAGTCTTGATTTATCGTGCCCAGGCTGAAGTGCAGTGGCACGATCTCAGCTCACGGCAACCTCAACCTCCTGGGTTCAAGCAATTCTCCTGCCTCAGCCTCTTGAGTAGCTGGGATTACAGGTGCACGCTGACATGCCTGGCTGATTTTTTTTTCTTGTATTTTACTATAGATGGGGTTTCACCATGTTGTCCAGGCTGGTTTTGAACTCCTTTAGGAAGCCTTTTGTGATCACCTTAGACCAGGTTACATCTCTGCACTAATCACTGTCATGTGACTTTTCCCTCACAGCAGTTAGGATTACAGAAAGCAAACAAGTATTTAATTGTCAGCTTAAGCCCCCTCCTTCAGTATAAGGTAAGTGCTCTGTGGGTACAGACCATGACAGCCTCCATGACTTCAGACTGGCACAGTGCCTTGCACGTAACCGGTGCTCAGAAAACTTTGCTGAATGAATAGTTTCTCTGTGGGAAACGTGAGTGCAGAGACTGCATATGTATTTTAACATCACCCACACAGCAGATCTTAAAGTGTCTGTTGACAGAGAAAGTTATACAAGGTTCATCTACAGGATCAGGCTGGTGCTTGAAAGTGAGTTGCTGAGTAATACACAGGAGGATGGAGATTTGGAAGACAAACTGAACCGAAAGGAAAGACCAAATAAATGGGAGGCTCCTCCATTTGCTGAGTCATACTGTTTTTTAAAGACAAGATTTCACTCTGTTGCCCTGGATGGAGTGCAATGGTACAATCTCAGCCCACTGAAGCCTGGACCTCCCCAATGAAAATTGGCTCAAGCAATTTTCCTACCTCAGCCTCCTGAGTAGCTAGGACTACAGGCGTGCACCACCATGCCCAGCTAATTTTTGTAAAAATGGGTTTTCCCCAATGTTGCCCAGGCTGGTCTTAAACTCCTGGGCTCAAGCAATCCACGTGCCTTGGCCTTCCAAAGTGCTGGGATGCCAGGCATGAGTCACCATTGCACCTGGCCCCATTATACCCTTTGAAAGACTTGGCCAGGGCACAGCGTCTGAGTAAAGAACTGACTAGATGAGGTGGTGGTGATCATTAGGGGAAGGAGGTGGCCAAAGGAAAAAGTATTCTTAGTCATAGAAAGGAAACAGTTTATTTTAGACTAAAGTCATTTGTAAATGTTCAGCTGGCCACCCAATTGTTATAACATGACAGAAACAAATGCTCTGAGAGCTCTTATGGTGAGAGGAGTCCTGCTGTCAACAGCAGAAGACAAGCCAAGAACCAAGCCACAGGATTTGCTTGACAAGTTATTTGGGACCAATGATGGGATAAGAAATAATAAGTACAGGTTAGAAAACCAACATGGAACACGTGGAAAGCCATGGGTGAGCAGCAAAGATACAAGGCTGCATTTTAACAACACCTAAGATTCAGAGTGCTTCTGAGCTTCCGAAAACACCCACAAACAGAAATAGAAATACCATTTGACCTAGCAATCCCATTACTGGGTATATACCCAAAGAATTATAAATTTTTCTACTATAAAGACACACGCACACATACGTTCATTGTGGCACTGTTTACAATAGCAAAGACCTGGAACAAACCCAAATGTCCATCATCGATAGACTGGATAAAGAAAATGTGGCACATATACACCATGAAATACTACGCAGCCACAAAAAAAATGATGAGTTTGTGTCCTTCATAGGGACAGGGATGAATCTGGAAACCATCATTCTCAGCAAACTGACACAAGAACAGAAAACCAAACACCGTATGTTATTACTCATAGGTGGATGTTGAACAATTAGAACATGTGGACACAGGGAGGGGAGCATCACACACTGCGGTCAGAGGGGGGTGGCCAGGGGAGGGACAGCAGGGGTGGGGAGGATGGGGAGGGATAATGAGGGGAGAAATACCAGATATAGGTGATGGGGGGGATGAAGGCAGCAAACCACCTTCCCATGTGTGTACCTATCCAACAATCCTGCATGATCTGCACATGTACCCCAGAACCAAAAGTACGATTAAAAAAAAAACAGAACAAGCACTCTTTATGTTGCAAACAGAAAGAAAATATTCTTTATCATGAACATCCTTGTCTCTCTGAAGCAAGGAAAGATTGAGTCTGTGCCAGCTAAACATTTAGGAAAACTAAAGCTGAACTGTTAAAATGCCCGTGGCCTGTGCTCAGATTTTCTTTGTACTCACTAGAATTGTGGTTCTCAAGATGCCAGTCATGGCAGCTATAGTTCAATCACAGGCTTTTGAGTAAAACCTACCCTAGTATCTTTGCTGGCAATATGAACATTTCACTAGCAAAGCTAATACTGCCTCAGTGGGAGGCTTCCATTTGCAGATGAAAAGCAGTGTATTCTCTAAAGAAACCAGGTGAGGTTATATGCTCTCTTCCATCCACCCTTTTACTCACTTGCATACCTGTGAGGTAGATGGTTTTTGCAGGCTGTGGGCACTTCTGAAGCAGCCAAAGCGAGAATGCCACTGCTTTAGCGACATACCAACTTTTGGAGGCTTTAAAGCCTTTGTCTTGTATTAATGTGTCCGGAAAACACAACTTCAGTTAGAAATAAACATAAACAGAAGGACCAATCAATATAGATGTATTCACAACATAAAAATATCCATTATTACCATACTTTTTTCTCTTGTAGATTCCAAGAAAAATACTACATAATCACAAAGTATAGTTAATAAAATAATGATCGGGCCGGGCGCGGTGGCTCTAAGCCTGTAATCCCAGCACTTTGGGAGGCCGAGGCGGGTGGATCACGAGGTCAAGAGATGGAGACCATCCTGGTCAACAAGCTGAAACCCCGTCTCTACTAAAAATACAAAAAATTAGCTGGGCACAGTGGTGCCTGCCTGTAATCCCAGCTACTCAAAAGGCTGAGGCAGGAGAATTGCCTGAACCCAGGAGGCGGAGGTTGCGGTGAGCCAAGATAGCGCCATTGCACTCCAGCCTGGGTAACAAGAGCGAAACTCCGTCTCAAAAAAAAAAAAAGATGATCCTAGATTATTACTTTCTTACTTTGTAAGCATTAATCTTCCTTTTTTGTAGCCAGCCATGAAGAAATTCCAGGAGGAAAAGAAATCACATAGTTACATACCCATAAGATTAAAAACAATCAGCAATAATTCTCGAGGACAAAATTATAAGAGAATGTAATTATTCATATTTAATCCCAAATTTTTGTAAGATCTTCAGGCACAAATATTAAGGGTCAGCTTGGAGGACCCTTGAATATGTTTTGGAGAACTGCTTGTTATGCACAGGGAAAAATCCTGCCAAAGGGGTTCAAGAAGTTGGTAAAAACTCCGTGAAAAGACAGCATCATGTTCCATCTACCACTTACTGGAAGTTCGTCCCTGAACAGTGTACCATTTAACAGTATTAGAATTTGTTTCTCTTTGTTTTTGTGTCAACCCGTAACAATTATACACATTTATGGGGTACAGAGTGATACTTTGGTACTTGTTTACCATATATAATGATGAAGTCAGGGTAATCAGCATATGTATCACTTTGGGTTTTGATCATTTCTCTGTGTTATGAAGATTCATTATCCTCTCTTCTGGCTTTTTGAAAATATACAATAAATTACACAGTTAACCATCTTCACCTTACAGAATATGTTGCAGAATACCAGAACTCATTCCTCCTATCTAGCTGTAATTTGGTATCCATTAACTAACCTCTCTCCAACCTCCCCTCGCCTACCCTCAAGCCCTTCCCAGCCTAATAACCACAATTCTCTCTACTTCCATGGGCTCCATTTTTTTTTTTTTTTTGCTCCCACATATAGGTGAGAACATGCAGTATTTATTTTCTTGTGTCTGACTTGCTTCACTTAACATAATGTCCTCCAGGCTCATCCATGTTGCCACAAAAGATAGAATGTAATTCTTTTTTTATGGCTGAATAGTATTCCATCAGGTAAACACACCACATTTTCTTCATTCACTCATCCATCGATAGACACTTAGGTTGATTCCTTATCTTCGCCATGGTGAATAGTGCTGCCATAAACGTGGGATTGCAGGTATCCCTTTATAGACAGATTTCTTTTCCTTTGAGTAAATATCTGGTAGTGAAATTTCTGGATCATATAGTAGTTCTATTTTTAGTTTGTTTTTTTTTTGAGAGACCTCCATATGGTTTTCCACAATGGATACTAATTTACATTCCCACTAGCTACAAATAGCCATAGATTTAAAATGATCAGCCGTAATTCTCCAGGACAAAATTACAAGAGAATGTGTATAAGAGTTTCCTTTTCTCTACATCGTCACCAACATTTACTACTTTTCGTCTCTTTGATAATAGCCATTCTAAGGCGAGATGCTCACTGTCATTTTCATTAGCATTTCCCTGATGATTAGTGATGCTAAGCATTTCTTCATATGCTTGCTGGACATTTTTATGTCTTCTTTTGAGAAATGTCTATTCAGTTCCTTTGCCCAATTTTAAATCAAGTTGTGTTTTTGCTGCTGAGTTATTCGAGTTCTTTGTATATTCTGCACTATTCCCTTCTACTGTCTGTAGATTTTCTCCCAATCTACAGGTTGTCTCTTCACTCTGTTGATTATTTCCTTTGCTGTGCAGAAGCTTTTTGGTTTAATGTAGTTCCAATTGTCTATTTTTGTTTTTTGTTGCCTGTGCTTTTGAAGTCTTAGTCATAAAATTTATGCTTAGACCTATGTCCAGAATAGTTTCCCCTATTAAACAATACTAAATTAAAGAACTTTCTAGCAGATAAATGTTGACTGCAACTAACTCCCTTGATTTTAAGTTACACATGCTTGCTTTCTCTTCTATACTAAGCAGAATTCTTCAAGGAAAAAAAATATTTTTATCATTATCATTTCCCTTTTGGGATACCTGTCCCAGGCTAGGATACTGTATAAGTAAATATGTGTGCATGTGTGTGTGTTTAGAGTTGGAGCATTCTAAAGTTTCCAGTGATACGAGCATTATTAATAGTAAGATGAGAATGTAGTGCCATCTTGTGGGAAGAAGAGGTAACTGTCATGTTAAAAATTACAGAAATCAAATTTCATTCCTTCCTGATGGGTGAGGATTACAGCAGTAGATTTCTTGGTTATATTTTAACTGGAATCTTTCATTAAGTGCCAAAAAGGAAATAAATGTGTAACTAAAATTTCCCCTCTCTTCTCAGAGAAAGAAACGCTGCATAATACAATCTGGGAATTTTTTTTAATCTGGTAAAAATAGTCAAATAATATTCAGTCTGCTATGAATAAACTCAAGGTATTAGCCAAGGAACATTTGAGAAGAAAAGCAAGAGTGAAAATCTAACCTCAGGAATGCTAAGATTTTATTTAATCATTTTACCACTGAAGAGTAGAAAATCATTGGAACAATTCTCATTTTTTTCTTCCAAATTTACTTCCCTTTCCATCAGATTCTTAATCCTTTTTGCCTCCCCCAAAAGTCTCCCAAGGAAAAAAATAAACATTAATTTTGATAACATGATAACATAATCAAATCACAGCTAGAAGAAAATTGACGTAGCTGAGAAATGGAGAAGAAAACTCACATCTAGTGCACCTCTGGATTTTTCTTTCATCTATGTGTGAAGGCAGAAGCCTCATTATAAATAAATAGTCCAGTCTCTAATTATGGATGACTGACACATAAGACAGACCAGTCAGTAACCCTGCAAGCAACACTCCAGCTAAGAGAAAACATCAGAAAAGAGTCTGGAAAAAGATCTTCCCCCAACCTCCAACCCCAGAGAGGTTGAAGGTAAAAGTAAGAACCCATAGTCCATTCTCACCTCATTAAACCAAATAATCAAGAATATATACCGGAATCTCATGATGACCTCACACTAGCAGTGTTCTTTTTCTTTCTTTCCCACTTTTTTTTTTTTTTTTTTTTTTTTTAGAGACAGAGTCTCTCGCTGTTGCCCAGGTTGGGGTGTAATGGCACAGTCTCAGCTCACTGCAACTTCTGTCTCCCGGGTTCAAGAGATTCTCCTGCCTCAGCCTCCCACATAACTGAGACTACAGGCTCCCACCACCAAGCCTGGCTAATTTTTTTTAGGGAGGCTGATTTTATTAGAGACAGGGTTTCACCATGAGGCCCAGGCTGGTCTAGAACTCCTGAAGTAATCCACTTGCCTCAACCTCCCAAAATGGTAGGATTACAGGTGTAAGCCACCATGCCCAGCCTTCCTTTTTTTCAGACAGAGTTTCACTCTTGTTGCCCAGGCTGGAGTGCAATGGCGCAATCGCAGCTCACTGCAACCTCCACCTTCCAGGTTCAAGCAATTCTCTCACCTCAGCCTCCCAAGTAGATAAGATTACAGGCACTTGCCACCACACCCAACTAATTTTTGTATTTTTAGTAGAGACAGGGGGTTTCACCATATTGGCCAGGCTGGTCTCGAACTCCTGACCTCAGGAAATTCACCCACCTTGGCCTCCCAAAGTGCTGGGATTACAGGTGTGAACCACTGCAACTGGCCATCATACTAGCAATTTTCTGATCAAATAAGGATATCTGCAATAACCTAAATGCTTCAAAGCTTCCAGTGTTTCACGATACATATTTTATAAGACAATTACAGACACTCAACATAAAACAAAACTGTCATGTTGCACTTTAAATCAAATTGCCATGCCATTAACAAACATCTTAGGAAAACACTAGAATCTATCCAAGCACTCTAATATATAGTACATATACCCATAGACAAGCATAGACACAGACATACAGATATTTCATACACATTCTATAAATGTGAAATCTGCCTTGTTCTGCTATCATTCTGCTCTGATACTAGAAAGAATCACAAAACAAAATATCATGGAGGTTTTTTTTTAACAACAAGTAGAATAATTGATATTAAAGAACTTAATTTAGTGAATCAATATATGTCTGCTATGTTGACCAATAAATTTTGATTATCAGCCAATAATATCTATATGTACTGATTGATATGTTTCCTATTCTCTTTAGTTTCTCCTAACACATTACTAAAAGGATTTAGTAATCCTTTTATGTTGCTTTCACAATGTTTTAAAAAGCTTCTTTAGATTTACCAGGTGATTTTTGTGCCTGAAGGATTTTAACCCCCATGGGAAAGTACTTCAGAGTACTTGATACATTTTGTTGAAAGTGCTCACAACAATATCAGTGTCCCAGATACCAGATGACATCAGAGATCCTTGTGGAAGCAATGAACTTAATGATGAAATATTAACAGTTTTGTTGTTTTGGATCTTCACAATGCCATGTGATGTTGGTTCAGTACGACCAGCTAAAAAAAGGTTCTGCTTCAATTTCTTTTTCTTTTTCTTTTTTTTTGAGACAGAGTTTTGCTCTGTTGCCCACACTGGAGTGCAGTGGAACGATCTTGGCTCACCGTAACCTTTGCCTCCCGGGTTCAAATGATTCTCCTGCCTCAGCCTCCCAAGTAGCAGCTATCACAGGCACGCACCACCACACCTAGCTAATTTTGTAATTTTGGTAGAGACGGGGTTTCTCCATGTTGATCAGGCTGGTCTCGAACCCCCGACCTCAGGTGATCCACCCGCCTTGGCCTCCCAAAGTGCTGGGATTACAGGCGTGAGCCACCGCGCCCGGCTCTGCTTCAATTTCAAAAGGAGTCAATCAGTTAATCCATCAATAGGAAAGTACGCTGAGAGTGAGATCCTCGTGTGCTGTGACTACGATGTGCTCCTAACAGTGTTTCCTACACGGAATCTCATTGACCGTTCCATTAGAACCATGACTCTAGGCCCGAAAGTGAAGATCCTCATTCAGTCCCTGTTGCACAAAGTTACTTCTCCATCTCTTTCCCGGTTCTGATAAGCAGAGAAAACTAACGATTACAAGGAAGACACACAAAAAAATCTTTCAAAAACATGAGAGCAAGATCATACCTGAAGGTAAACTGATGCGATGTCCGTCTTTGAGCTTTAAACGACTTCTCTTAAACTTCCCCTTCCTCTTCTTGACCCTGGGCTTCTCCTGGTTGAGCTGGAATATCAGAATGTTAAGTTCCCGCTCCAGCACGTCGATCTCGCGCTCTGCCAGCTGCTGCTCCCGCCGCTTCAGCAGCTCCTCCTGAGACTTCTGCTGGAGAGCCGCCCGAGTCAGCTCCTCTTCCCGGGATCGCAGCTCCTGCGACAAGACGAACACCCAGGCGGGTCATTCCCAGCAGGAAGAAGGGAATTCCGTCTATCACACCACGGCGGCGACCCCTCGGCCACGGGCGCCTGTGCACTAGGAGAAGCTGAAATCCCCTCTTCCTCTGCTCAAGCCCTGCTCACTCGGGTCCTCAAGGGATGGAAGTCAGGACAATCCAAGCTGACACCTTTCCCGCGGATTACTCACTTAAATGAAAGCCCCAGCCTCTGCACAACTGCCATTCTCCTCTGTTCGTTTTATGATCCTAAAAGAGGCACCGTAAATTTTCTACACTTGGTTTTTAACAGTTGTCCCTCTTCATCTCTCACCTGACACATAAAACAGGCGTGAACACACAGCGACAAAGTGCAGATGTGAATGACCCATTTCAAAATAAAGCCGAAAGTTCAAGCTCAATCACCTAAAGCATCATTATTTTAGTTATACAAGATTGTAGTTCAGACTACTTAGAACTTCTTTAGGGTATTTACAACTTTGCTTAGGGAATAAAACATCTTGGTGGAGAGATTAAGGCAGAAAATCAAGCTAAGGTGTTAGGAGTCTGTTGAAGGCCTATTGGAAATGAAAATGAAGCCCTACCTCTCAAATTACAAGGCAAAGGAAAATCTATTCTGTACACACAGAATTTTTCAAGATCCCACTGAAGTATGGAAATGATCACTCTATAACAGATCTCATGAGTTAGTTAATAAAAGTTCCTGTTATGATACTAATTAAAGTTAGTTTAATTTTACTAATTTTACCAACCTCTCTTGCTTTTGGTTTTTGAAGTACTGAAATTCTGAGAAACAGAAAATCTATGAATTAAAAAAAAATACTTTTATTCCTACTAGGAAAAATTATTAAACAGTAAAACTGAAAACTCTGCAAAGTTTTAAAATTATATGCCCACTTTTATTTCATTTCTATAAAATGTGTTCTGTTCTTTACCAGAGACATAATATTCCTTGTAGCACTGAACTATTTTCTATTCTAAATTACCCTACTAAGAAATCAAGCATTCACATAGAAATCAAGGCATCTGCAAGCTTTTACTTACACTGCTCCGACAAATTTAATCTTATAATACCTGAATACCACAGTCTTTGTTCGAAACTGCAGATGCCTTTTCAGGTAGAGCTTTGGGCTGTGAGCTATGAGTACTGCGCAAACATTTCCTATGTTATATTATAAGCAGACCATACTTTAAATAGGTCCACCTCAACAATGCTGATCCATGAAAACACACAGTAAGATTGGGGCTCCTGGAAGAAACCAGACCCAAACCATGGGACTAGGATGCAATTCAAATCTACTAATGACTTAGACTTTTTAACGGAAGGACTCAAAGAGTAATCTGAGCCTATGTATCAGTACAATTATCATATAAAAAATAAACACAGAAGACCATCGTCCCACAAATAAATGAGACAATATCAAGAAGAGACTAGGGAGTGCTAATAATAAAGATATTCATTTATTCAGATCAAACTGATTCTGAATTTATGGTAATTCTCCCAAAGTGGACTGAAATTCCGTTTTGAAACTTTCTTTAAATTTATTTTTTAAAACAAATTTCACAAGCCAAACTGCTGGAGAAATGATTTATTTTAGACCAAATGGTATTTAAATCACTTCAGCTAATATGTATCAGTTGGATTTTATTTATAGAGCAGATGGCTATTTCATTACTTTGTGTCAGATATAAATTATTACTTGAAAAAAAGGGAAAAAATGTTACATGTTAAAAAATCTGTAATCCATTTTTTAACTAGTGACTTTTGTTCAACTCGTTTGTCCAAATTGGATGTTTTACTATAGTGTATTTGGAGGCAGAGGATAATTTCCAGTCCACTTTCAATTTCTAACTCATTAAACCTTTTTGTTAAGATACTTTTCAGTGGTGTTGATATAAATTCAATTAGCTATTGTTAAATGATACAGCAAGAGAAAGAGATAAGAACAGCAAAATCAATTAGGCTGTGTGTCGCTACGACAGTAATTGAGTAAAAAACCATTTTTAATTCCAGGCCCCAAGCTAAATCACCAATCCCTGTGCAACAACTTCATGAATAATAAACAAAAAATCACTTGCCTAAGATGTGAGAAGAGAAAAAGATAAGATTGAAGAGAAAGCAGCAAAAGTAATCTTCCTTCTGAATAAATTTTAACACATTCAAAAGTAAATTTTAAAACTAGGGTACTAGAACCCTTTGAATACTCAGAAAGTACGAAGCACAAAAAAATTCTTTCAGTGGATGAGATTACTAGCAGTAATCTTTGTTGAATTGCTTGGCACAGGCCACTCTGGTGATGGCAAATCCAGATCCCTGGCAGTGGCTGTTAATCATTAATGAAGGCATGCCTCTGTGTGTGTGGGGGGGAGGGGGTCACAGACAGGTGCAGGCACCAAATCCACAAAAACAGACACACAGAGATAAGGAGCCAGGAGTTTAGGGAGGACCCAGTGTCTACGGAGGCTACGGCTTACTGAATAACACAGACCACAGCCAAGTTACTGACCATTAATTTCAAGTCTGATGCCTCCTACCTTAAGCAATCAGTGAACAAGAAAGGGAGATACGGCACGTACACTGTGCTTTTCACTTCATCAAAAAAGATGTAGCTGGAAACTTTTAAGCCAACAAAAAAGGATTATATATGCTTTAATTATAAATCCAAAGGCTCACAGGATATCATAAATGCTGTATTTCAAGAAGCAATGCACAAAAATAAAACACAAAGTAAAAACAGACACTACTACATGACAGCTCAAAAATCAGTAAAAAAAAATAAATTACTATAAATCTCAAAGTGGAGAAACAGCTGACATCCACTCTTAAATCATGCTTTTACTTTAATATATAATTAAGAACTCACTAGAGATGCCTTTATCTTCCAGTTTCATAAATAATTGTCAATAACTAAATACAATTAAAATGGGTTAAAATAAGGCCAAGCCTGGTGGCTCACACCTGTAATCTCAGCACTTAGGGAGGCCAAGGCAGGAGGATCATCTGAGGTCCAGGGTTTAAGATCAGCCTGGCCAACATGGTGAAACCCCATCTCTACTAAAAATACAAAAACAATTATTGGAGTATGGTGGCAAGCACCTGTAATCCCAGCTACTCAGGAGGCTGAGGCTGGAGAATAGCTTGAACTCAGGAGGCAGAGGTTGCAGTGAGCTGAGACTGTGCCACTGCACTTCAGCCTGGGTGACAGAGTGAGACTCTGGCTCCAGATAATAATAATAATAACAATGATAATTATATATATATATATATATATATATATATATATATATATATTTTTTTTTTTTTTTTTTTGAGACAAGGTCTTGCTCTGTCACACAGGCTGGAGTATAGCAGTGCAGTCATAGCTCATTGCAGCCTCAACCTACCAGGCTCAATCAGTCCTCTCACCTCGGCCCCCACAAAGTGCTAGGATTACAGCTGCAAGCCATCACACCCAGCCAGTAACTAATTGTGAGTTACATCACTTCCAAATTTTAGATTCTATGATTTAAATCTTTATTTTTTTTTCTCAAAGTCTTCCCCTGTTCTTCAAAATCTTTTTCATTTTGTAATTAAACACCTAATTTTAGAATTCCTGGAAACAATCTGGGGAAGTATAAAAAAACAAAAAAACAAATGAGAGTCTTTCCTGTATCATTTTAAGTCAACAAAGTGCATGAAAGTTTCCAAGAAACACGTCAATGATATCATTGATAGTAATGCTTCAAAGAGCTGCAGGAGGTGAACCTGTTCCGGTCAGTGCTCTTCCAGCCTGGCTCTTTAGAGCCAGTTTCCCAGGAATGCCTGGACTAGGAAACCTCAGCATCTGTGAAACATCACCACTTTCTTTTTTCCTGAGGCTAACACTTAACTCAGCACTTACTAAGAAGCAGGGCTCTGGCTGCTTTGCATACAGGACTCACTTAAGCGCCACCCCCCCCCCGCCCCACCCCCAAGCCCTGAGGGACACAGAGTTGCAGTGATGGCTCCAAAGATGAGGAGGTACCAAAAGTAACAAAGTCAGTTGGAGACCCCAAAAAGCAGCAGGCAGCAAGAGCCCAAATGCCAACAGGGCTAACTGTCTCAGAGTTCCTGGTTTTTACCACCACGCTAGGCTGCTATTCTGGCATTCACAAAAGATTTAGTATTTTTGAAAAGGATTGGTGGTGGCGTGTCAGCGGGGTGCTCTATCATATTTTTCAGAATCCCATATGGACTTCCCATTCAGTCTCATCCTGGAGAAGGAAACAGGCAAGCCATCTCCAAGGGATCGCAAGTTGTTGACCCGGAGACCAGATTGCAATTCCTGCAGCATTCACCCAGAGGTCCTACTGCTCGACTCTGGAAGATGCAACCGGTTTCTTCCCTCTCTACTTGAAAGTCCTCCCCACACATGGGCAGCCCCTGCGGTCCCGACCCCTTTGTGTGCTGCTGTGTTCTTCCTATGCTTAGACTCCTAGGCTTCCCCATCATTTCCCCCGCCGGGAGGCTCCTTAAGACACGATGCTAGTACTCAGATGCAATTCTGTGTGTCTGAGCAGAACAGGGCAGATGGGATTGGTGTTTCTCATTTATGAATTCTAAGTACTCATTAATGGTGTCATGGTCTTAAGTTGCATTTATTTAACTGTTGTACATTTTTCAATGTAACCAAATACTGAAAAATCTAAGAAACAGAGGGAATTACCTATATGTCTACTTTAAAAGACTTTAAGCTAGGAGTGGTGGCTCACGCCTGTAATCCCAGTATTTTGGGAGGCCGAGGCGGGCAGATCACCTGAGGTCAGGAGTTCAAGACCAGCCTGACCTACATGATGAAACCACGCCTCTACTAAAAATACAAAAATTAGCCAGGCATGCTGGTACGTGCCTGTAATCCTAGCTATTTGGAAGGCTGAGGCAGGAGAATCGCTTGAACCCAGGAAACAGAGGTTGCAGTGAGCCAAGATTGTACCATTGCACTATAGCCTGGGCAATAAGAGTGAAACTCCATCTCAAAAAATAAATGATTTTGGCAGCTTGTATTTTTTTCCCTAACCATTATTTTAAAGCATTTTACATTATAAAGTATTTGAAATATACTGTCCTTAGAGAGAATGACAAATATCCATGCACTCATATTTAACAGATGTTAAATTTTTACCATATCTCTTTCAGATGTGCTAAAGCCCCAAGTACATCATAGTCTAATCTTATTCCCTCCCTCCCTAGATCAGCTATTCTTAAGTTGGCGGCATCTTTCCACAGTTGATACCTTTAGCCTTCTCATACATTCAAATAGTATTGTTTTGTGTGTCTCATGCACTTATAAAAATGGTATATAATGTTCTTCTGCAAGTCTCTTTTTCCTGCCCAGTTTTATGTTTAGCTTTCACCTCTTTGGAACACCTTACTAAAGTTCATTCATTTTCACAGCAGGTCCTGAAATAACATTGTTTCATCATCACATGGATGAGAAAAAAAAACA
Organism: Callithrix jacchus; assembly: GCF_049354715.1. Taxonomy (NCBI): domain Eukaryota; kingdom Metazoa; phylum Chordata; class Mammalia; order Primates; family Cebidae; genus Callithrix; species Callithrix jacchus. The sequence continues at coordinate 51,688,217 of NC_133520.1, forward strand.
GTGCCCAACCCACACCACTGTCTGCGTGGAACCGACGCATTCTCCGCACGTCTGCATGTATTTTTCCCACACGTCAAAGATGTGTGCCTCAGGTGCCCTGGCAAGTCTAAACCGTCCTGGTGCGACTTAGTGTGAGTGTGGGTGTCAGCGCGTCCTGTGATGGGATGGTGTCCTGTTCAGGGCTGGTTCCTGAGCTGCTGGAAGATACTCCAGGTTCCAGCCACCTGAGACCTTGAACTAGAATAATTGGGCAAATAATAATTCTCTTACTTATTTTTATCTTTCTTTCTTTCTTTCTTTCTTTCTCTCTCTCTCTCTCTCTCTCTCTCTCTCTCTCTCTCTCTCTCTTTCTTTCTTTCTTTCTTTCTTTCTTTCTTTTAAGAGATGGAGTTTTGCTCTTATCATCCAGGGGCTGGAGTGCAATGGCACAATCTTGGCTCACTGCAACCTCTGCCTCCCGGGTTCAAGCCATTCTCCTGCCTCAGCCTCCCAAGTAGCTGGGATTACAGGTGTGCACCACCACACCTGGCTAATTTCTGTATTATTAGTAGAGACAGGGTTTCACCATGTTGGCCAGGATGGTCTCGAACTCCTGACCTCAGGTGATCCACCTGCCTCAGCCACCCAAAGTACTAGGATTACAGGTGTGAACCACGGCACCCAGTCATTAATCATTCTTAAATGTTATGTATAACTCACATTTGTTTCAATGTTTAATATTAGAAGGGCTTTGGTCTTTATTTCAAAGTTTGGAGATGTTTTTGTGACCAGAAATATGCTGTCAAAAGTTAACTCTTGTCACATCGATCAGCCTGTCGTACACTTGGTTTCATTATACATCATTTCATTTATAGTCACAGTTTCCAAGATCCTATCCACGACATTGAGCAAGGACTTACTCAACTATACAGATTCCCATTGCCTGAGAATATAATAGTTTAGGCATCTATTCCCCTGTTAATGGATGTTGGGGTTGTTTTCAGCTTTGCACTATTACAAATGATGCTTAAGTGAACAACCATAAGCATGTTTCCTTGTGCACATGTGTGAGTTTCTAAAGAATCTATAAGTGGAAGTGGAACAGCTGAGTCATATGCCTCTATTACAGCATAAGATTCATAACGGGAATCATAACATGTATATACTTTAAAATTCATTGCTTACTTTCAACAACAGCAATGGTAAGAATTGCTCATTAAAACAGTAATAATAATAATTGCCAATATCTCAACTATTAAAATAGTTATCAGGAGTATATTAACAAACTGTACTTGGGTTCACTTAATGCCTGCCATGTGCTGAGTCCTATGTTCAATGCTGTGTATGCAAACGAACAAGAATGTAAACGCATAGTTCATGAACTTACTATCTGGCAGAAAGGACAGACCAAGAACAATTACATCAGCAAGTATTAATACAGTATGACTTACTGCCATGATAAGAAAAGCACAGGACACTCCTACTGCCCACAGTTTACCTGGTAGTGTAGAGCAGGGGAGGGAGTTATCAGGGACTGAGAATGGAGGGGCTGCCACCCATGAAGTGGGCACAGAAGCTAGGGAGGAAACAGGGGCCTCAGCAGAGGAAAGAACACGTGCCAAGGCTACGGGCCAGGAGTTTGACGTCATGGGGACTGGAAGAAATTCAGTATGGCGGGGGACAGAGGCAGTGGAAATGTAGGCAAAATATGTAAGGAGAAAGGGAATGAACATCGTAAACAAGTGGGCAATGGAAGCAGAGCTGACCGGGTTTGCATTTTAGAAAAGGAAGGGGACAGATGAGGGAAGCAAGGCTGGACACAGAGTGCCTAGCGAGGATGCCCCAGCAACCATGCTGGTGACAAGTAGGTGGGTGGCAGGGATTGGGGCAGAAAATTACCACTGATGGTCTTTGTCACACAGAAGACCACAGGAACATTGTAAAAAGACCCTTGAGACTAGGTTCCTGGGAGAACAGTGATCCCACTGTTAGAAATAAGGGAAAGAAGGAGGGAAGGGACAGGGAGAGTGGAGAGGAGCTTCTGTTTCAATGTCCAGCTTCAAGAGATTATATGGAGCCCCTTTTTAAAACTTGTCAACAAGGTCCGAATCACTAGCCTGGCATTCAAAGGACCATTCAAGGTTACAAATGCCACATCCATCTCTAAGTCCTAGGACTCTGGCACTGTCCCTAGGATGCAGTAAGAAAAACAGCATTTAACACTGAAACTCAACAATTTCCCACAGACACGTCCTTAAATCGCATTTTTAAGAAAACATTTTGTATTTTGGGGAATGTCTATGACATACCTTGTATCAATACATATCTGTATTAACAGATAATGGGGAAGGGAATCTAACAAAATGGCATTCTCCCCAATTATACATATTGAGTACACTTTTGTTTTGCTTTTTTTTTTAACCTGAGAGAAAGTGAGAATCAACAAATATTGATATCTAAAAATATTTTAGAATAATGCTAACAGTGCTTCTTGCCTCATACTTTCCATCATTTTCATAAGTTTGAATACATTATGCTAGTTACAAATCTCTCTCACCTTTTCCTTTGTTCTCAGCTCATCGAACATTTGTTGAATTTCCAGTTTCCAGTCATCTTGCATGGAATGAAAAGACTCTTGAGGCATCTCCGTCATCACTGCCACTTCAATGGCAGATAACTGTTCAAGAATTAAGGCAAACGATGGGCGAATATGCGGGTCTTGTTGCCAGCATTCTAAAATAAACAAGAATCACATTAATTCCATCTCACAACACAGTTCAGATCATCCCCAAGACATCAGAGCGGCTAAGAAATGTTTTACACCAAAGTGTATTTCAACTTAACACTTGTCATTCCTCCATTTATAATATCTGCTCCTCAAGATTTTAAGAATCCATTGGCAATAGTTTGAATAGTTTATTTTACCCAGTGTCCATGGCACAAGCATGCGTAATAATGACTATCGGAGAAGGCGGGTGCTGTCTATATTACATCACATTTAATAAATGGATGTCTGCTTCCCTTGCCTTACTATGGACACCGTGTTTCAGGGGGTAAGCCACCATCACCAGACGATTTGATAGGAGTCACGTAACTCAAAGTCTCTAAAATGTTATATCCACAAGAGAAGTTCTAAAACAATAGCCTAACAATGAGGGAAGGTAACTTGTGGCTTACAGAAAGACTTAGTTAACAATTTTTAAAAGATAAGGATCAAATAGACATGGTCGTTGTGAAATCATACCTGTTAAGACCGTAAGGCATTTCTGATCACTAAGTCAAATTTAAAATAGCAGATCTGGAGCCAGTTCAATACTGGCTATCAGTTGAGTTTCATACATAATAAGTCACTGATGAAACTGGATTGTATTTAAGCTACTTAGTTCATCAAAACTTTACCAGATATTCTAGATCAAAGACTCGGATTCTAATTCTTAAAATACTAGGGTTGCTTAAAAGTACTTGGAAATCAGAGTCACAGAAATTGCTTTGTTTGTTTTTTAAAAAAGGATATTCTAATGAGAAATTCTTGCCCCCACAAAGACACACACACAAAATACCTTTCATGAGCTTGGCAAGTGGCTCAGGGCAGGTGGATGGAATGGGTAAAGTGAGTTTATTGACCGCTACCCCATAAGCCACGGCGAGGCCATCAATGCCCCGATAGGGGACTTCTCCCGTGAGCAGTTCCCACAGCAGCACTCCGTAGCTAGAAAGCAAGGTTTTCAGATGTTCAATGGGCTACACGGTGTCTTCTCCTTATGATGCACTTAGTGAGATAAACACTGCAGTACCCTCATCCACTCCTAATAGGACACTCTTCTCGAGAAAAGCCCCCGAGTGGAAGACATCCCGAGGCGGGAGGTGGATTCTTCCCATCAACAATTCAAACACGTGCAAATACATTCCATCCCAGAAATCAAGTATGCATTCATTCTAGGAATTAAAGCCACTTAATGAATAGGAAAGCGTAAGAGTAGTACATAATTGAATTAAACAGGGTCCAGAACCAGGTCACCCTTTAGGAGTAACGTGGCTATTTTGCTATTTCTCCTTCTATCTCATTATTCCTAGACTTAAATAAAACCTCCTGAGGATTATTAGGACATAACCCCACAGAAATCTCATGGTGCATGCCACAGGACTGACATAGAATCATGCTGATTATTTTAAAATAGTTTTTTGAAACTGTTTCTCTTTCCGCCTCCCTTATATTTAGATGTGTTACTAATGTTTCTACCATATTGCTGAACAGTAAGGAACAGAAGGAAATCAGTGTGGGCCCCCTTGCACCTGCTGGCAGCACATACGTCTCTTTTTTGTAATGAAGGAAGCCAGGACGAAATGGAAATTTTAAAAAAGGCACAACTGCAGTCACTGAGTTCTCCAAAGCATCATCACACGTGATGCAGATGCAGTCACAAACAAGAACAAGGAAAGGCACAGAAGAGGATTTCTAAATGAATGTTTACAATGAAGGGCTGAATTTCAAAACACATCCATACCACAGACTGAGACATCCAAAATTCCATTTAGTACACAGGGGCATATGCATGAGCCTTCTGCATTGTACATATTTATTCTCTTCTGCTATCTAAGTCAGTATGTTAGTTTTATCTTATTCTTCTTCAAAATATAAAGTACACTCAGATATCTTTTGTGAAGTAAATTTAAAGACTAGGAGTCACTCCAGTTGATTCACTTGACTTCAGATTGAAACACATAAGCATGTAAGAAACAGTGTCTTGTTAAAAGACACAGGGCACAGTGGCTCACCTCTGTAATCCCAGCACTTTGGGAGGCCAAAGCAGGTGGATCACCTGAGGTCAGGAGTTCAAGACCAGCCTGTCCCACATGGTGAAACCCCATCTCTATTAAAAATACAAAAATGAGCTGGGCGTGGTGGCACATGCCTTTAGTCCCAGATACTCACGAGGCTGAGGCAAGAGAATCACTTGAACCCAGGAGGCAGAGGTTTTAGTGAGCCAAGATCACGCCACTGCACTACAGCTCAGGTGACAGAGCAAGACTCTGTCTCAAAAAAAAAAAAAGACACAAAATTACAGCCAGGTAATAGGAACAAGTACTCCTGTTTTATTGCATTGTAAGATGGCTACAGTTAGCAATAATATATTAGAGGGTTTCAGATAGCTAGAAGAGAAGACGTTCCCAGCACAAACAACTGACATTTGAGATGATGGATATGTTAATTAGCCTGATCTGATCACCATACATTGCATGTACTGCAACATCACTATGTACCCCATAAATATGTACAATTTTTATGTCAATTAAAAAATAAAAATAGCTGGGTGTAGTGGCCACGCCTGTAATTCCAGCATTTGGGGAGGGTGAAGTGGGCAGAATACTTGAGCTCAGGAGTTCAAGACCAGCCTGGGCAACACGGTAAAACTTGTCTCTAAAAAAATATAAAAATTAGCTGGGCACAGTGGCAGGTGCTTGTAGTCCCAACTACTCAGAAGGCTGAGGTGGGAAAATCACCTGTGCCCAGGTGGATGAGGCTGCAGTGAGCTGTGACTGCACCACTGCACTCCACCGTGGGCGGCAGAGCAAGACCCTGTTTCGAAAATAAATAAATAAAATAAAAATGAATTAAAAGGAACAGTCATATTTGGTTTCCTTTTCAATTCTACTAATATAATTATTGAAGCTCTATTCATTTTCCTAATCCTTCAAAATCTCATTAGCTTTAACTTTTTTTAAAAATGTGAAATTTAGAGGCCACTGAATTATTTGTGATGTATGTTGGCTATACATAACCTTTAAGCATAGTTTGAAAGATAACAGACAGAGAAATGGAAGTAATCATTTGACTATCTTCTCAGCTTAAGGGACGTGGGGATTCACATCACAACACAATGGAAAGAAGCCTGCTCTGAAGACCTAATCTGCAAAGTGCTGGACTCCATGTCATCCCTGGAGATGATCACTTTCAAATTAAAGGCTTCTTCATTAGTTCCTACTGGTACTAATGACTACATAATAAAAATATAAGAAAAAGAATCTAGAAAACAACAGGACTTGCCAAACAACGGTCTCAGGGATCACCACCTAAGGTTCCAGGGGCCCTAAGCAGAGGTATCTGAGCCCTGAGGCTGTGAGTCCCAGACTCCTGCTCTGAAGAATCCCAGAGGACCACTGAAGAAAAACTGGATTTCAACCTGAGTTTCAGCTTTGCTGGTATTACTGCTTGCTCACTAGCTATTTCTCCCTCCCAAGTCCCTTAAAGCTGATTTCAGTGAACTCTTGTATCAAACATTAGTGAGACACACGCTATCATCTCAAAACATGGTTTTTATTTTAAAAAGGAAATATGTAATATATACAATGTACTACTTGAAAATTATACAATGCTATAACTGTTAGCTAAAGTTGAAATCATTATTTTCCAAATCTTATCTGCTTCCTTTTGATAATTTTCTTAAAATTATCAAATTTTAAATAATTTGTATTAGAGGAGACACATTCATAATTTCAAACATAAGTAAACTTAACTCATAGATCATTCAACAAAAACAAAAAAATTCTTACATGGAATAATTAAAATTTTCTAAATTCAAAAAGAATCCTATTAACAAATAACAAAACTAAAAAAATAGCCATGTAACTTTGCTTCTTGGAAGTTTCACGAACTGAATAATCTGGGATAGATCATTTTTCCAGAGAGAGGAGGGCTTATCCCATGAAAAACCAATGTGAAAAAAATGTAACTATTTCAATGGAACTACTTCTAAAGTATACTACATATCTTCCCGTTCTCTTAAACTGGGTAGAGATAGTATGATGAAGCCCTCTCCTGAGAACTCAAGAAGTGTCATGACTCAGGGCTGTGGTGTCAGGAGTCATGGATCTCAGTCCTGAACCTAGTCTGCTTCTTAGTGGTTTTATAATTCAAAGCAAATTTCTTAACTTCTCTGTGCCTGGGCTACGTAACATACAAAACCAGGACAATGATAAGAGCTGTACAAATTAGATAACAGCCTGGTGCCATGGCTCATGACTATAATCCCAGCACTTTGGGAGGCTGAGCTGGGTGGATCACCTGAGGTCGGGCGTTTGAGACCAGCCTGACCAACATGGAGAAACCTGTCTCTATTAAAAATACAAAAAAATAAGCTGGGCATAGTGGTGCATGCCTATAATCCCAGCTACTCTGGAGGCTGAGGCAGGAGAATCTCTTGAACCTGGAGGTAGAGCTTGCAGTGAGCCGATATTATGCCATTGCACTCAAGCCTGGGTGACAAGAGCGAAACTCCGTCTCAAAAAAAAAAAAAAATTAGAAAACAATATCTAAGCGTATAAAACAGTTACCTTGTAGTACAGTAACTGTTAGAAGGAAGGGAAGAGAAGAAAATCAAGAAATATACAGTCATCAATCCCTAGCACTGCATAAAGCAATGCTTTTTGAATGAAACGTTTTTTATGGAAATATGATAAAAAGAGACTTTACAGAAATGGTGTCTACAATTCAAAGAGATGACCTGCTCTGCTCTTGCCTATCCTGATATCCTACAATGTGCTCTGTATATGAATGGGTTCTGGAGATATGCAGGGATGTTTGACCCCTTCAACTAAGCGGCTCCAGAGAGCAGTACCTTCCTAGTCCTTGTCATAATATGGTCAGCTCTCCACATCCACAGATTCAAGCAGCCATGGATGGAAAATATTCAGAAAAAAACAACAATAAAAAATAACAATACAACTTTAAAAACAATACAGAACGACAACCATTTACACCGTATTCACATTGTATTAGGTAATAATAAGTATTCTAGAGATGCTTTAACGTACATGGGAGGATGTGCACAGGCTATATGCAAACACTACGCCTTCTTATATCAGGGACTTGAGCTAATTAGAAGAGGGGAGAGGGATGCCAGGCTAGTAACAGGAAAAAACATCAGCTGAAGAGTAGGTGACGGAAAGAAGAACACATTAGATACAGTGGACCATCGGTATCTTCTGTTTTTAATGAAAATCAGATCATCCCACTTTGTAAATAAATCAATCTTGAGAGGTTACTTCTCTGGAGAGTGTATGGGGCTTAAAGACCCATATTTTGGTTAGTTTTAGCAACTTTCTTTTCCTTTTTTCTTTTTTGCTTAATTCTTGATTCTCCTCTGTTTACAATAGACAAGATTGCTATAGAGCATGACTGCACAGCATTTGTATACCTCATAATTAGTTTCTAATAAATGTATAGTTTATAATAAGATCTCGTAGTCTTAAAATACATTATTTTGTATGTAAAATTAATTTATGATGTGTTTTAATTGTTTTAGAGTCTTTAAATATAATATCTTAAAAAGATAACCAGTGTCCCTTGTGTCATTTAATATTTTCATGTTTGAAAATTACTGTAATTAAATCAATGAAAACATACTTAACAGTTTATAAAAACACATGCCCAGCCTTCACCAGTAGAGAGTCTAATTCACCAAGAGGTGAGGCTCAAGCACTTGTATTTTTCAAACTGGCCCTGAGACACTATAGAACCCCTGATACAATTGATAGTTTCTTTAGAAGATCTAAATAGAACAATTAATCATAATTTTAAATGCAGAAGATAAGCTTTAAATGTAAAGGAGTTTCATGGAACCTTTACTGACACGGGGCTCTGCCACTGACTTCATATGTGAATTTGAGGGAGCAACTTCTAGTGTATCCAAAGATCTAAAAGGAAAAACAATTTTTGTTGAGCATGCATTTGAGAGCCACACAGATCTGGGTTCTTATAAGTTTCTGGCACTTACAAGCAATGGACTCTTGGCAAGTATTTTTCCTCTCTTGTCCCTAGTTTTCTTTCTTTTCTTTTCTTTCTTTCCTTCTTTTCTTTCTCTTTCTTTCTTTCTCTCTCTCCCTCCCTCCCTCCCTCCTTCCTTTTCTTTCTCTCTGTCTCTCTTTCTTGAGACAGAGTCTTGCTCTGTCACCCAGGCTGAAGTGCAATGGAGCAATCTCAGCTCAGTGCAACCTCCGCCTCCCAGGTTCAAGTGGTTCTCCTGCCTCAGCCTTCCAAGCAGCTGGGATTACAGGTGCCTGCCACCGTAAACAGCTAATTCTTATATTTTTCAGTAGAGACAGGGTTTCACCATGTTGGTCAGGCTGGTCTCGAACTCCTAACCTCAGGTGATCCATCCACCTTGGCCTCTCAAGGTGCTGGGATTACAGGCATGAACCACTGCGCCCGGCCCCCTAGTTTTCTTTTATGAAACACAAGCAAAAAGCAAATAATAACAACAACAAAACCCCCAAACTATAACTCTAACCGTGAGACATCACTTTACACCTACAAGGATGGCCAGAATCAAAAAGTCAGATGACAAGTGACAGGGAAGATAGAGAGAAATCAGAACCCTGACACTTTACTAGTGAGAATACAAAAAAAGGTGCAGTCACTTTGGAAAACAGTCTAGTGGTTCTTCGAAAGGTTAAACACAGAATTACCATATGGCCCAGCAATCTCACTACTCCTAGAGGTACAATCAAGGAAACTGAAAACACACGTCCTCACAAAAATGTGTTCATGAATGTTTGTTATCAGTTGTATTTGCAATCACCAAAAATTGGAAACAACCCAAATGTCCATGCACAGATAAATGGATAGGTATAGAAATACTCTATTATTAAGCCACAAAAATGAAGGAAGTACTGATACATGCTGTGACATGGATGAACCTCTAATCATTAGGCTCAGTGAAAGAAGCCAGTCACAAAGGAGTATTCTAAGATTCCACTTACATAAAATGTTCAGAATAAACACATCTAAAGCTACGGAACACAGATGGGTGGTTGCCCAGGGCTGAGAGGGCAGGGAAAGTCGGGGATGATGAATAAGGGGTGACAGGTATTCTTTCTGCCATAATGAAAATGTTCTGAAATCGATTGGGGTAATGGACACACAACTTACTAATATACTAATATACAAAAACCATCCAATTGTACAATTTAAATGCATCAGTTTCATGGTACATGAATCATATCTCATCAAACCTGTTAAAATCTAAAAAAAAAAGGAATTTTAATAACACAGGATTTTATTTTGGTTTTTACATCTAACCTTTTTTAAAATTTTTCTCAACTTTCATTTTAGATATACAGAGTACATGTGCAAGTGTCACCTGGGTATGTCGAGTGACGTTGAGGTTTAGGATACAAATGATCCTATCGCCCAGGTACTAAGCATAGTACCCAAGAGTTGGTTTTCCCCCCTCCTTCCCTTCACCTTCTGTTAGTCCCCAGTGTCTATTGTTGCCATCGTTACGTCCCTGTGTACCCAATGTTAAGCTTCCACTTATAAGTGAGAACATGTGATACCTGGTTTTCTATTTCTACATTAAGTCACTTGGGATAATGGCTTTCAGCTACATCTGTGTTGCAAAGGACATGATTTTACTCTTTTTATGGCTGTGTAGTATTCCATGGGGTATATGCACCACATTTTCTTTATTAGCAGGATTTTGTGAGCATTAAATGATGGCAAGTAGTTCTAGATGCATCATAACTATTAAACAGTGTGATTTTTCTTTGTTGTTTTGTAATTGTTCACATCTTTCTAATGAGAAAAGCAGAATGGAAAGTCAAAATAACCTGGTGATCCATTTGAGGGCAGCTCCCAGTCTTCAAATAGGAGGCTTTAATCTTTAGATGAAGCAATCTATAAAATGAAGGGATTAGTCTAAATTTTTTTCTCAAACTCCTTCCAATGCTAATATTGTCTGTGAGTCACAAGGAATTAAAAGTTTATTAAAAATGTCAATTCAGGCTAGGTGGAGTGGCTCACACCTGTAATCTCAGCACTTTGGGAGGCCGAGGTGGGTGGATCACTTGAGCCTAGAAAGTCAAGACCAGCCTGGGCAACATAGTGGGATGACCCTCCCCCACAAGCTTCTCTACACACAAAACAATTTGCCAGGCATGGTAGTGCACACCTGTGGTCTTGGCTCCCCAGGAAGTAGAGGCGGGAGGGTCACATGAGCCTTGGAGGTTGAGGCTATAATGATCCATGACTGCATCAAGGAACATTCACTTTTATTCACTGGCACATCCTACAAAATCTGGGGCATTTGGTGTCAATACAAATTAACCAGTTTTAACTAATCTTATGATTTAACAAGAAAGTCCTCCTCTGAAATGGAGTCATATGACAATACAAACCTCAAATTATCCAAATTATCTGTTCTGTTGTCATTACAGTTATTTTGATCAAAACCATAAAAATTTATTCAAAAACGCCTATGCTGAGACTTACTGAATACTTTGAAACTCACTGAAATGAAGCATAGCAAGCAGTTTCTGCAGATGTTTGCAAAAGGAAAGGCTCACCTCCAGATGTCACTTCCCTTAGAAAACAAGGAAGACTTGATCACTTCGGGGGCCATCCAGGCATAGGTGCCTGCTGCGCTCATTTTGGTGGTCCTGTGCCATTCCCTCGCCAACCCAAAATCTGTAATCTTCAATGTTTTATTGCAGATGTCATCATGCTCTATCTTCTCAAGTAGCAAAACTATAGAAAAATCAAAAGTGGGACATTTGCATATTCTTTTAATTTTTCTGTCACAATTTTTCCATGGCATGTAAAATACAATCTTCACTGCAGTCGGCAGAATAAACAAGAATAAACTTGTGTTTTACCATTTTATTTACGGCACACACATTATAGCCTTCAGTGGGTTATTTGTGCTTGACGTTACAGGTTATTTTCAGATACAACTTAATGCTCTTTATAAGTAGTTCTCTTTCTGAGAAAGTAAATGATTTCTAAGAGCAAGAAACATTTCCTGAGATATCACAAGTTGGATCAGAAGTCTGTAAAAGTTTACCTGATATGAAAAAAATATATTGTTTTCTGACCTAAGTACAGAATCTTTTCTATTGAAGATAAGTGGAGAATATTAAAATTAAATGATATATTATAATAGCTCATTATTATCAAACATTAGCATACATTAGATATGCAAGGCTGGGCTCAGTGGCTCATGCCTGTAATCCCAGCACTTTGGGAGGCTGAGATGGGCAGACCACGAGGTCAAGAGATCAAGACCATCCTGTCCAACATGGTGAAACCCCATCTCTACTAAAAATACAAAAATTAGCCTGGCATGGTGGCACATGCCTGTAGTCCCAATTACTCGGGAGGCTGAAGCAGGAGAATCGCTTGAACTCAGGAGGCAGAGGTTGCAGTGAGCTGAGATCGAGCCACTGCACTCCAACCTGGCGACAGAGCAAGATTCTGTCTCAGTAAATAAATAAATAAATAAATTTTGGAAAGTGTTTATAGATTCTTTAACTTATAAAGATAATGTAGGAGAAATAACTGCTTTACTGGAGCTCAAAATATAGCAGAAATTAAACACAGAAGTCATCAGTCACTGGTTTTCCCAGTGCCAGCCTCCTGACAATGTAGAGGATGCACAAGGGCAATTCTTGGGAGTGGAGCTGATACCAGCCTCTGTCCCTGAGCTCTGGTGCAGCTCTGCAGCTACAATAAATGTGCTTTCATTCACTCCTCACCTGCAACCTCCTACCCTGCCCTTCCCAGCACCTTCAGCTCCTCTCCCTGTGGCTGATCTGCCTCTGCCTAGAACCATGTGGAAATGTTTCCTAGGTTGCCCATGAGGCTCTAATGCAGCTGGAAGCTGCCACCCTATGCTCTAGCTAATCCTTCTATAGAGAGCGGAGAGGATATCTGGTTTGTAGAAGATAATCATAAAGAGGGTCATTTTTTACTAATGTTAGTTTTAGGAATAATTAACACTTCTGAGTATATTCCACTTGTCAGGTGAGGTTATAGGTATTTTGGTTACATAAGCCATACCACAATGCCATAGGTAGATACTATTATCTCTTCTTCATACATAAAGGCACTGAGGAACAGAGATGTTGAGTAATCTGTCTAGGGTCACACAGCTAAGGAGCAGTGAAGCTCAAGCAGTTTGACTCCAGAGCCTATGGTCCTAACCACTATGTACACACTTACTTGACAGCTTGTACTAATTTTTTTACAAGATCTTTCTTTATCCTTTGGAAATCTCCACTGAGGTACCCATTCTCCTCCCTTTTGATTTTCTGTCATTGGTCAATTATTAACTGAACTAAATAGAGGCAGTGGAGAGTGGTGATGAACTGCATGTTTTCTAGGGCCAAGCTGCCTGGTTTGGATCTCGTGTGCAGAATTCTGCTTCTTTGCCTGTCTTGTGAATTACGATAGTACCTACATCAGAAGATTGCAGGGAAGAGTAAAGGAATATATGTAAAGTGCTTAGAACGGTAGCTGAGGCGTGGTAAGCACTCTGTAAGAGTTACACACACACACACACACACACACACACACACACTTTTATCAATGGCTTAAAAAGAATTTTTACCAAGTCTTCAAAATCACTTTCATGAACCTCAGGAAATCCTGCCTCTTTTTCAAGGCTTGAGATTTCACAATGGATGTGCATTTTGATTGCATTGTATTGTCAAACATTTACAATATCAGGCAGTCATAGGAGTTATGACATTGGAGAGAACCCAACTGGAGGGAACCAATGCTAGGTTTAAACATGGAAGGTTATTTGAGTCGGGACTTATTAAATAAGTAACTGATACTGAATAAATATTGTTGTGTTGTAACTTTTTTTCCCTTGTCATCTTGTAACTGAAATCTATTCTATTCTTATTCCATTGTAGATACAAAGAATCCAATTTAGGATGGTTATTTCCCCATGGTACACAGTGGCTAAATAGTAAGGCCAAAATGCTACCATTTTTCCTACTCTTAATGCTATACTACATAGGGAAGGATGGAGGAAAGGAAAGTGAGAGAGGCAAGGAAGAGGGAAATCAGAGACCCACTTCCCTTTGAAATAAACTTTCATTCTTTCTATCCATCTATACAGTCCCAATTTTCAAGGGCCAGCTTCCTAGAAAAACCCCCTTAAGCATCTCACAAAATTGCGAACGATTTTATCTTCCTTCTCATTTGCTACCCACATATGACATTATTTTATCAGTTATTGTTTTACCTAAGACTTCTCTACCTAAGTTATGTACAAGCTACTTAATCTCAGGAACTATATTTTATAGCACTCTGTGAATCCTCCATATCGCCTAACACAGTGCCTTGTATATCACAATGTTTAATGGAATATCTTTTATTAACGATAATTATCACTGATGCAAATAATGAGAATATTGCCCACCACTTACCAACCCTCTGCTATGCAGAGTTGTTTCCACACATTTAATATTTCATTTGATCGTGACACTAGTCTATGAGGCGGGAATATAATCTCCAGCTCAGAGCCTAGGAATGTTATCCAAGATCAAAGGGCTAAAATACAGAGCTGGAGTTCATCCCCAGCCCTCTTCTGTGCTGCTCATAAAGCTATTGGTTATAAGAAGAGGGCAAAGCAACCAGAAATCTCATTTTGTGAGATTAATTTTTGAATGTTCCATCCACATCAGCTAAAGTCATATTTATTTCTCAGTCCGTATTCTCTATGAATATAAAGAAAAGTAAACACCTACAGAAAAAGAGATTTAGGCCCCCAGTCCTTTAAACCCCATGTACTTCAACCGCAGAAAGAAGCCGAAACAAACAAACAAACAAGCATACAAAAACAGGTAAATTAATTAGCTTTTCATCAGGTGCATTATGCTTTCCTTCTAGAAATGCCATTAATTTCACCTTTAAACAATAATTGTTCCTACCACCAAAAATACCCCAAATTCATGATCAAAATGGCTTGCAGTTCTATAAAACTTTGTTCCTCAAAGCACTTTTCTACACATTACCTCCACATTCTTACAAACCTCTATACAGGAAGACTTGAGAAAGGACTGATGAAAACAGGCCTCAAAACACTTCCTTGCCTCCTGACCCACACCCAAGTCCCCAAGTGAGGGCTGGCAGCCCTTGCGATACCAAGCCCAAAGAAAGGTCTAAAATAGTGAAAACAGAGTCAAAAGTGAGAACTAAAAACCAAACATTAACAAACTTAATTCCCAAATAACTGTGATAGCAGCATCTATTTGCAGACTTGGTTCTGACAGTTTCCGAATACCAGCCCCCATTCCCCAGGTCCAAAGTTTTCACTGGAACCAACACCTCCACACCACACTGTGGGCTCACAGAAAACAAGTTAAAATCACACTCCAAATGTCAACCCTTTAGGGTTCCATGAAAGGCCCATTGTTTTGGATTCCATTTCAGAGGTGTTCAGCAGAATTCCTGAAATTCCTTATCTTTTGGGCAATGTGACCGAAACCAAAATAGCCCGTCTCACAACAGGCAATATAATGGGGCGCACTGCCAGGTTTCTGCCTGAAGACACATGGTTGCAGTCAGTTTCCGCTTCCTGTCATTCACGCAGGAAGAACCACAGTACACTATCCAGCCACCACGGATTTTCATGTACAAACCAGGCAAATCAACTTTTTGGCCACAGGAATGGTAAATTCTTGTGAGTATCCTAGCAACAACTGTTAGAGCACCTTTTTGAGTGACTTCAGCAAAGATTTTTGACCCTCGTTAGCCCCATTCTTTAACAATTGGCCTTTACAACCTTGTACTTAGCCTACTTATTCAACCATGAGGCATTGAATTTTTTCAGCTCCTGTGAAGTTTTCACATTGGTATTTTCAGAATTATTGTATATAATGTATATATTTTTTTAAAAGCAATCACTATGTCCTCCCTGTTCTCAACATTGATGGGATCCCTGTGTCCAAATTCCATTTAAGGAGTCAAATGAGTTTCAATTAATCTTTAACTGTTAATATAGTATCCAAAAAAAGTCAACAGCAAGAAAACAAGTTGAGAAAAGCAATAATGTAAAAGAACATACTAACAAAAAACTTTATGAAACTTTATATATTTCAACTTTGAGAACAATCCACAATTCCTATGGAATGAATGATAACTTCCTAATTTTACCATATAGCGTTGAATGTTTCTCATACTTCTTTCCACCCATTCCCCAGCAGTACCTGTTCCCCTTCACCCTAGCGCCATCTGCCCTCCCCCTTCCCCGACCCCCACCTCGGACACATACCCCATTCACTATCCAGCCTGTGGAGTAAAGCCCACACTTTCATTTTGGCCTTTGTTCCTTCTCAATCTCAATCTAAATGATCTTTCTAGCTCTCTTTTGTACTCTCCTGAATGAACCCTATATTCCAACAATTCCATGTGCCATTTCCAAAAACTACAGCATTGCCTTTTTCTGTCTCCCTGAGCCTCCTTATGGAATGGAATGCCTTTCTCTTCTGCCCTCTATAAAACTCACACTTCCTTCTGCACCTCCCATTCCATCTGGGCACCAGAACTGATCCCTTAGTCCAGACCACCATGGCATTAACTGTGAAACCATTTACAAGCACACTGACCTTTGGAATCTCAACACTTCCTGCTCCAATATTAGATGAGTCTATAAGCAACATCTTCCCATTGCCTTTTGCCTAACCTCAGCTATTTCTCTGCATTCTAATACACTTAGACTGTACCTTTCCCATTACACTTAAATCCTGCGTTATCTTCCATGTTACAGTCTCATTTTCTTAAATTGAAAGCAGCTTGAGAATGGAATTTGTGCCTAATTAATTTTTTTAATACTGCACAGCAACTGGCATTTTAATATGCTCAAGTGTTGGTTGAATGAATGAGAAAATTAATAATGAATACTCTTAGGGGAAGAATGAATATGAAGGAGATGAATTATTATAAGCTTTTTCTTTCATGTTAAGTCAGCTGCTAATTACAGAAAACCAACTCAGCTCTACCCTCCTAAAAAAGTATTAGGATCCTGGACAGTTAAGAAACTAAGACCGTTGGCCAGATGCGGTCGGTGGCTTAGGCCTATAATCTCAGGTCTTTGGGAGGCTGGTGGAGGAAGATTGCTTGAGCCCAGGAGTTCAAGACCAGTTTGGGCAATACAGCGAGACCCAATCCCTACAAAAGAATTTAAAAATTGGCTGGGCGTCATGGCACTCGCCTATAGTCCCAACTATTTGGGTAGCTGAGGTAGGAGTGCGACATGAGCTCAGGAGGTTAAAGCTGTCATGAGCTATAACTGCACCACTGCACTCCAGCCTGGGCCGCAGAGCAAGACCCTGTCTCAAAAAAAAAGAAGAAGAAGAAATGAAGATTGTTTTAGAAATAATTATAGCAAAACAATTATTTGAATATTGATCTATCACTGGCATTTGATACAGTTGATCATTCTTCCCTGAAATACTTTATTCACTGGTCTCCACACTCCTGATTTTCCCCTTTGCTTCTAGTTATTCCTGGGTCCTCCCCATCTCCCTGACCTCTAAAGACTGGAGACTACCCAGGACTCAGTCCTTGGACAGCTGTCTAGTTTGAAATAAGTTAGACTGGCTCCCCAGATAATCGCAGCCAATCTCAGGCCTTTACATACTTTCTCATGCTGATGACTCTCACAGTCACATTTCCAACCTGGTTCCCCTTCAACTAATTTCTAAACTGCTGCCAGTATAGTCCTGTTAATGTATAAATCAGACCACAGTTCTCCTCTCTTCAAAACCTTCTTGTGTCATAGCAAAAGTCAAAGACTGTAGGGCCCCCAAGACTGCACCGTGTGAGGCATCCCTGCTTCTCCCTCATGTCCTGCTGTTCTGCCCACTTTCACTTTACTCCCAGCACACTGGCCTCCTGTTTGAGAAATCCTGCAATTTCTGTTCCCTCTAACAAGCATGTGCTTTCCCAGATGACGCACTTCCTCACCTGCTTAGATTCTGCTGAAAATCCATCTTTTCTGCAAGACTTTGCTTAGACATACAGTCTTCAACTGTTCACCTCAATATTTCCATCCTTCCTTGCAACGTTAGTGTTTATGCTGAGCACTTACTGCTCTCCAAGATACTACATATTTTATTATTTATTTTGCTTAATGTCTGTCTCATTCACTCAAATACAAGATTCTTTTTTTTTTTTTTTTTTTTTTTTTTGAGACGGAGTTTCGCTCTTGTTACTCAGGCTGGAGTGCAATGGCACGATCTCGGTTCACCGCAACCTCCGCCTCCTGGGTTCAGGCAATTCTCCTGCCTCAGCCTCCTGAGTAGCTGGGATTACAGGCACGCGCCACCGTGCCCAGCTAATTTTTTGTATTTTTAGTAGAGATGGGGTTTCACCATGTTGACCAGGATGGTCCTGATCTGTTGACCTCGTGATCCACCCGCCTCGGCCTCCCAAAGTGCTGGGATTACAGGCTTGAGCCACCGCGTCCAGCCCCTAGATTCTTAAGGGAGGAATTTGTGTCTCCTAGGCACTCAACATGATCAATAAGTAACTGTTGTATAAATGAACGAGCTAGCATGCTAAATACAAGGCAGACTTCTATAAAGAAAAAACAGATGTGGTAAGCTAAAACAAAACTTTACACTGCTCATATACTGAAACAAAATCTATCTATCTTTCATGGGTCAAGCCTTTTCATGGACACAGAAAACTCAGTTTTAATGAGAAAACTACTTACATTTCATTGTATGCAAAGTCTAGCTCTAAATTTCTATCATGTTAGTATTTTAACAGTCAAGGTACATAACAAAGCAAACTAAGGCAGAAATCTTCCATAATATTCTACATTAATATATTAGTAGAAATGTAACATATTTAATACAACTGGATGCAATATTTGCAGAAAACCTGAAACAAAATAAACCACATAAAATCACATGAAGCCAAACCTTCAGAAGTAATAATGCAAACATCTTATATGCCATCAAGATACTTTCTGAAATGGCATGTGATTTGTTGTTTTTCCAATAGCTTAAAAAATGCACAAACTAGCAATGAACCTGGTAGTGAAACAGTTACAAGAGCAATTAAATACGTTATGCCTCCGCCTTGACCCTACTTATCAACCCAAGTTAGAAGCAGGCCTGCCAAGCGTACAGATCTCAGCGCGCCTACAGGGAACAAGGCTCAGAACTGTTTCCTTATACAGCAGGCTGCTGGGGATCACCCAAGTTAGCCAAATTAAAAGGACCCTCACCTTCAACCAAGACGGACAAATACCTGATTCAGTGACATCTGATTTTGCAGAACGAATAAAAATCATAATGTTATTAGGCTAAAAAGAGTTGTGGAAAATGTTTAGGTATCAATGAGTTCACACACAAACAACATTAGGAAATATTTAAAGCATAAATATTTTAAATTTAAAACACTTTATAGTGTTTCTAAGTAAAATATCAAAATAAATATACACAATAACTTGCATTTAGATTTTGTCTTACGGGTTATTAAATTCTTTGACATATATGAGGAATTGGCAAATTAGAGCCCACAGGCTAAATCTGCACAATGCCTCTTTTGTAAATAAAGTTTTATTGGAATACTGCCACATTCATTTGTTTACATATTGTCAAGGATTTTTTTGGCTACAACAGCAGAATTACATAGTTGCAAACAGAGACCATGTGGACTGCAAAACCAAAAAGATTTACTATCTGGCCTTTTAAAGGACAAATTTGCTGACCCCAGCCATACACTATCTCACTTAATCCTCACGTCACCATATTCAGAAAGCTAGTGGAGTCAGACAGCTCAAACCTACTACCTCAATAACACTATTTGCCCAACGTGAAAGAAACAAATAGTCTGAGACGTTCCTCTTCCCGGAGCTGTATGTCAGAATACATCAGGCATACTCTCATCTGGCTCCTGCTATGACTCACCATACATTTATCAGCAGGTAGCTAATTTGATTTGGATATAGTCTGTAGCCATGGAGGAATTTCTATATCAACCCCGATAACACATAAGAAGGAATCCACAAATCTGGACCTTCAAACTGTGGTTTTCAAACTTTGCTGTGTATCAGAATCATCTGGAATATTCAAAGAAAAAATATTGCTTCATCATAAAGATAGATTAATGGATACATAAGGGTTAAATCTACGTTAAAGCAAATTAGTACAACATGAATGGAAGGATCTAGGCAATGGGATTATAAGTGACATAATTTTTGTAAGTGAATAGTTTTAAGTGAATTTTTTTTTTTTTTTTTTTTGGACGGCGTCTTGCTCTGTCACCCAGGCTGGAGTGCAGTGGCATGATTTCAGCTCACTGCAATCTCCACCTCCTCGGTTCAAGCAATTCTCCTGCCTCAGCCTCTGGAGTAGTTGAGATTACAGGCACCCACCACCATGCCTCGCTAATTTTTGTGTTTTTAGTAGAGATGGGGTTTCATCATGTTGGCCAGCTAGGCTGGTCTCGAACTCCTGACCTCAGATGATCCACCCACCTTAGCCTCCGAAAATATTGGGATGACAGGGGCGAGTCACCACACCTAGCCTTAAGTGAAAAAAAAAAAAAAAGTGTGTCATTCTGTATCAACAGAACTAATCATTTAGCCTAGAGGTTCTCAAAGTATGGCTCTAGGGATCCCTGGGGTTCCCTAAGATGGTGACAGTATGAATGCAGAAGCAGATATGACCATTCATCTGTCTTCTCTCAAACTCTGGCATTAAAGTGAGCTTCACAAGTGCAAAGAAATGCTACCATCTTGATTAAATTTGTTTTGGAAAATATGGAGGTGTTCCCATTACAAATCCTATGTTAAGATGTAATAGGTCTATTGTTATATTCATATTATTAGACATTTTTTAAATTTATTATTTTAAATTTCTAGTATGATAAATATCAATTGCTACAAACCAAAGCCCTTTGGGAGTCCTGAAAGCAAATATTTGAGAATGGTTAATCTAGGCAATATGTAGAGACAATAAAAGTGCAAGTTCAGGATCAGAGGTCCCAGATTCGATTCTCAGCACTACCCTCTCAGGGGCTGAATGACTTCCATTAAGTCAATTGATCATTAGGTTCTTTTTATTTTAATGTGTAAAATGGGGATATTTAGAGTGCCCACTTCAAAAGGTTGTAGTGACAAATAAATGAGGATAAATTCTAATTAGTGCTCAGGATCTAGTATGCCCTAAATAAGTGTTAACAACAAATCCTGTTACTATTAGGTTGGTGCACAAGTAATTGTGTCTTTTGCAATTATTAATACTATTGTTTAGTTAAAAGCACTTAACATGAAGCAGTATTTGGAGAAGATAAATTTTTAAAACTAAATTCACACTGCCTAGGGGCAACTGTACAAATTTAAGTTTTAGGCTCCAAAATAAAACCATCACAGCTCTCCCAGGCCCCCCAGAAAACCTTCTGCCCATTAAAATTCCTTCATTGGGGTGCTTCTACTTTTCAGGAGCCCCAGATTAGCTCAACAGGTTTGGGGCCAGTCACGAACATCTGGAGTTAAAAACATCAGCCCGATATGGTAAAGCTAGTCAATATTTTCTAATTCTGGAGGGAGTTAGAAACCAGAGAGAAAAAGGGGTCTAAAATAACTCACTAAACAAACTGTGATGCTCAAACCAGGCTGGGTTGTAAATGATAAACAATGTTGGTCAAACCCAAGTCTAAGTAAATTATTTTAGTTTTTATTATTGTCGTTCTGACAATCTACAATAGTACAGTCATAAAGCAGATGATCCCCAGCTTATATTTTTCTCTGGGCAGATGTGTCTTCTAGCAGCAGACACTCCTCCTCAATAACCATCAATGACTCTCCCTTGCCTCTTAAATAGTCCACATGTCTTAGCATGGCATCCATGGCACTCACTGCCTGACCACATGCTAAATGTGTTTCCTTCCCAAAAAAACCTTTTCTCCACTTTTCAGCCTAGTTATGCCTACCTACTCATTGTTCCCTGAAAAATCCATCTGTTTTTATTCCAGTATTACCTAACTGCCTTTAATGGGTTACGAAACATTAAACAGATTTTCCCTACAGAACTTTTGTCAAATCTCCCAAGAAATGAATACAGTATCAGAAATCAAGACATTCAGGCTCAGTGAAGTTATATAACTTGGTCAAGGTCACAGAGCTAGTAAATGATGACACTGATATTCAAATCCAGATCTGATGGGCTTTAAAGTCAATGCTAGAGCCAGAAGTGGTGGCGCTTACATGTAATCCCAGCACTCTAGAAGGCTGAGGAGGAAGGATGATGGCTTGAGTCCGGGAGTTTAAGACCAGCCTGGGCTATACAGCAAGACCTTGTATTACAAAGAAAAAAAATGCCAATGCTCTTTCCCTTAGCTGCACTATTCTGGTGAAGTTTAACGCTTTAATGCTAGTGTGAGAAGGCAGGGTTTACAAACGACCTTCCTAAATCAGTAGATACTTTTCTGTCTCCTTTACCCTGCTTTGATATCATTGATAATGGTCACAAAACTATCAAATATGGATAGTTTGCATAATTCAGATGTGACCAGCTATACCTCTCACAACTACAAAAAATAAGACATGGCCTATTTTTTTGTAATTTTAATTTTTGTAGTCCAGGGTCTCACTGTGTTCCCCAAGCTGGTCTCGAATTCCTGGGCTCAAGTGATCCTCCCACCTTGGCTTCCCAAAGTGTCAGGATTATAGGTATGAGCCACCATGCCTGGTCAGCTACTTATTTTTTTTAATATGCAAGAATGAAAATGATGGGGGAAGATGTGGTGACTCTTTTGTGATTGCTATTCTTCTAAAAGTCTAACCTTCTGCTAACCTTGTGTCAAAGCAGATGTCGATCTCAATTACTACTGAGACATCTGGACTGACTTCTCTGTGCCTCCTGAAACCGGAAGCAGCTATAGCATGAAGCCAGGTGTCCTGAGTAAAAGAACAGAGGAGAGTAGGGGACTTATGTCCTGTAACTGATAATAGTGTCATTAACAGCTTCCCCAAATCACTCTGATGAACTATTTAAACATCTGATTTGAAGATTACATTTTCCATAATTTTCTCAGATAGTTCCTTTATTTACACAGTACTAATGAAAAAGGCTAAAACAAAATATTTATATTCCTTTTGCCATTTGTCATAGGAAGAGCTCCAAATGGCATTTCATGGTATTTATATGCAACTATTGTAGATGTAGTTGTAAATAATACTGTAGATAGACAATAATTATTCCCAAAAGGCTAACAACAATTGAAATAATAGATGCTTAATCATTGACAGAAAAAGTATAAAAGTAGCTACCATAATTTGTGGCTCAGTTTCCCATGGAAAGTTTATTTTCTCTTAAGAAAAAAAAAATAGAACACAAGAAGCAATATCACAAAAAGAAAAAAGAAACCACAAATGATGCCACATAATGTTATTTCAATCCTGCACTTTTGCAGTTTGATAAATACAACTCTTAAACGAAATTCTAATAATTCAAACCCTCCTTAGTCATTCTTATATTCCAGTATTTCATCTTCACGGCCCGCTGGGAACCTCCCTGCAAAATACTTCCAGTGCTGCCACTCTGGGCAGAGTCGGTGCCTCCTCTCATATAGACAAACTTGACAGCCATCACTTGAGCACACGCAGTTCCTTCTTCACAGAAGCCAGTGCCATCACTCAGAGTGAACCGTCCACGTGCACAGCAGAAGGAGGCCTACTAGGCCTGCTCCACACATGCCTCTCCTCACCCCACTTTTCCTCACCCCTCCGATATGTAAGGCTCGTTTTTGCTTCCTCTTTCCTTCGCCTGGATCTTTGCTTGACTAATCTGTGGCCTTTCCTTGGAATGCCTTCCCCGGAGTATCTCGAGTGAAACAGCACCCCCATCCCCCACTGCACTACTCTCCTTCCCTCACCATGCTTAAGTTTCTTGACAGCACTTACTAATCTATTTGTGAGTAAGTGATTGCCATCTGTCTTCCCCGTCAGACTAAGCTCTATGATGGCAAAAATGCTGTCATTGCTGTCTGGCTTGCCATGTGTCCCTGGAGCCCAGAAGTGACTGCCACAGGGTGGCCATTCCCAAAGTGTTAAATGAGTTCCAGCTCTCCACGATGTTTCTCTCTTCCGCAAATGCATACAACCCTGGCGATTTTCAGAGTAACCCAAAGTTGCCTTCTATTGTTCTCTGGGGGGTGCATATAGGTAGACTTACATAAAGTATTTTCTACTTACTTTGAATCCAGGGTGGAGTTACAAGGCCTAGTATTTATTTATAACAAATGATGCTTAAAGCTTGCTAACTTGGCCTAACTTTCAATCTGTTGCTATCTGTTAGAAAGGGGACAAAGTTGTTTATATCATTCACAACATATCAGCTGCTATCTAGACATAAACATTCCCTCACAAGATATGAGCAAACTTAAGAAGATCTACTAGAAAAGATAAAAGAAAATCTGTCAAGAGTAACATATTCTCTAGACAAATTTAAACGTTTGTTTAAAACAGTAATTTCCACTGAATTGGCTCCAAGTAGTCTTCTACTGGCTCTTCGGTACATGAGTACACTACAGAGTGAAAACAAAATTCAATATTGATTTTTAAAACCTTGTTTACATTATCACTAACTCACTACCACCATTAGCAAATATCCAATAAAGTCAAACAAAACATACTGCAGTAGAGTATCTGTTATACTCAAAAGTCTAAACAAGAAGCTATAGCTCCATATAGCAGAAGAAAATTTCAAATTTGCATTTATTCACGGATAAAGGCCGTGTGTGAGGTACTATGGTTTGCACATTTTAGACTCCAGTGGAACTTTTCATTTTATAGCAATTAAATAACTATAATAAAGGTCATATTGTAACAAATACTTGGCCAGGCTAGTGACTAGCTAATTAAGTCTTTTATAAGAGTGCAACAATTTAAAGCAAAGGGAATCTTGCCTGACAATTATAGACGTTAAAATATTCCAGGAAGTTTGGCAATTTATTCTGAGAATTAAAAGTCTTCCAAAAACTAAGTAGCAGCTTGTAATCACCTTCAGATTATGTAATATCTACTGTATACAAAGTAGTCTATACTCCACTATACAAGTTTTTCTGGTGTCAATAAAAACTGTTCAGCCATAGTTATTATTCCAGGGTCATGCTATTTTTTTTTTTTTGCCATTTAATAATATTAGTACTTTAAACATTTATATTTTATAAAAGTTTAAGAGAGTTTACTATTTGCAATAATGGCTATGGATTGTTGATTGGTCTGTAAATCCTATGGATTGTTAGCCTAAGGATCAGTATAACCTAAGTGTTTGCTTGTGTTGATGATTTGGATACATTTGCAGAATGTTGGGTTCTGTGTTGTCACAGAGTTGCTGCAATTGCCAAGAGGCAGGAGAAGGAATGAATTGTGCTGTTGATGTCCTTAAAATACCTGGTTCCGCAGAAAACTCCCAGCAGACACAGGCTTTCAGGACACCACTGGAAAGAGGGCTTATGGGACACATGGACAGGTTAGCCATCCCATGGCAGCACCTGGTCAAGTATATTTTAGGAAATTCCTATATATATTTAGGGGAAAAAAAACTCTGTTTTTACTGTAACACAGTTCAAAAGCAAGCAATGCTAGAGTCCTCCTGTGGCCTCTCAGAGTACTAAGAATACACCACTACCACTACCACAACCACTAACAACGTGTTTTGTTAGCCTCTGCTCTCATCACCTAAGCAGATGCTATCTAAATTATAGAGGGACTTGGAGGGAAGGAGGATGGTGAAATAAAACCTAGAAGTATTCAGTGCTTAGCTATAACATTCCAGTTATTTAAAATTCCCAGTGAAAATGCTATATTAGTAATTTTCAAGTACATTTCTTCTTGTCACTCTTCTTTAGGGACAATGTTTTCACTTGAGCTAGCTCCTGTCCTAGCAGGTTGCACAGGATTGAAAGACCTACAGCTCTTGCAGGCCAATGCCAGTTCTGGCTGCATCCTTTAACCTTTCACAGGATTTCATCTCATTTTGAGAATATGAAGCAATCTTTAATATTAAAGAACCAACATCAAACAGCAATTCTATAGACTCTTTCATACAGCAAAGTTTAATAGAATTTGCATTTAAGTCATTTGTCAGTTCTTTAGTGACATCTGGAAAATCCACCCTGATTTATAAACAAAGTCAATGACACCAGCCAGGTCTTCAGGATTTCAAATACTTGTGCAAGGACAATACACTCGTTATTAACCCAAAAGTGCATTACAGTGCACATCAGTGCCTCTTGTCTGGAGAAAAGAAGCCATTGAACCAACAATAAAATCAGAACGACACTTTTTTTTTTTTTTTTTTTTTGAGACAGAGTCTTGCTCTATCCCCCAGTGCAGTGGCTTAGATCTCGGCTCACTTCAACTTCCGCCTCCCAGGATCAAGTGATTTTCATGCCTCAGCCTCCCGAGTAGCTGGGATTACAGGCACCTGCCACCAGGCCCAGCTAAATTTTGTATTTTTAGTAGAGATGGGGTTTCACCATGTTGGCCAGACTGGTCTCGAACTCCTGACCTCAGGTGATCCCCCCTTCTCGGTCTCCCAAAGAGTTGGGATTACAGGCGTGAGCCACAACACCCTGCCTATAGAGAGACATTTGAATGAAAAAAGTCTCTGGAAAAAGTAAGGGACGTAAAGTCACATTTAGAATAGGCGAACAGCACCCTCAATACCGCACTTGTAAAGTTGACGCCCTCGAGTGCATTCGGGGACTTCAGTGAAGGCCACTGGGAGAGGAAGGTTCCACATAATCTGCAGAAGGTCTCGGTTTGCAAAGTCCTACCCAGATGAATCACCTCTAGTATTGAGAGGCCAAACTGCCCCCTGAGGTTTCTAGGAGATCCAGGTATTTTACAAATGTTTCATCTACAAGAAGTCTGGCCTGAGTTTTTTTAAAAAGCTTTCAAAGACAAGTCAAGGTTAAGAGTGTCACCAGCCGCAAAGCAACTAAGAAGGACTAGCTGGACCTCCAAGCCCTGACGGCCTGGGCATAAGGTGTGGCTGGCCTAAGGCTGACCCCGGCCTCTCTCCACCTGGTACTATGTCCTGCGGAGCCCGCCCTGGGCTGGGGGGGAGGTCGTCTTCCCTCACCGCCCCACCCCGGCCCCACTTACTGTTGCTGGACTTGAGGTCCCGGTGCAGAATGGGCACGAAGGCCTCCTCGTGCAGGTAGAGCATGCCCCGCGCTATCTGCACGGCCCAGTTGACCAGCACGTGCGGAGGGATGCGGCGCGCGCGGCGGGGCCCCGGTGAGTGCGGGTCCGGGGCGGCGTTGGCCGCGGCCAGCGCGCGGTTGAGCGCTCCACCGCGGGCGAACTCCAGCACTAGGCAGAGGTGCGGCTGCTGCAGGCACACGCCGCGCAGCTCGATGATGTTGGGGTGCCGCAGCATGGCGAAGAGCCGAGCCTCTCGCCGCACGCTCTCGGCCGCCGCCGCCGCGTCCTGCTCCGGGTCCCGGCGCGCCGCCTTCACCGCCACCTCCTGGCCCTGCCAGGTGGCGCGGTACACCTGCCCGAAGCCCCCAGCGCCGATGAGCTCCTTCAGCTCCAGCCGCTCGAAGTCCACTTGCACCGGGGAGCCGGGCCGCGGGGGGGGCGGCGCGGGCGGGGGCGCGGGGCTGGCAGCGGGGCTGCAGGGAGCCACGTAGTTGGCGGGGAAGATGCCGAGGCGCCGCCGCACCTGGCCGGCCCACCAGCCCTCGTCGCCCGACACCGCAGCGTCCTGCGACAGCACCTCCACCAGCTGGCCGCGCCGCAGGCTCAGCTCGTCCTCGCCGCGCGCCTCGTAGTCATAGAGTGCGGCCCACAGCCCCGCGCCCGCCGAGGCCGAGCCTCCCGAGGAGTTGGACGACGAGGACGCGGAGCCGCCGCGGGCTCCCCGGGCCGAGGACACCGGGGTGTCGGCTGCTCCCTCGGCGCCCGGCAAAGCCATGAGGGGCAGCTGTGCGGGGAGGGCGGAGCGGGAGGCCGGGCTCAGCCTCCCGGGTGGCCGCGGGCGCGCATCGTCCGGCGGGGTGGCCGTCGGCACCGGGAGAAGGAGAGGGAGAAGGAATCACGATCGGTGACGCCGGCGATCAAGGGCTCGTTGCCCAAAGGGGCGAGCCTCGGCCCCCGTTCCCGCCCAGCCGTCTCTGCTGGTGCAGCAGTCCCCGCAGCAGCGGGCGATATCCCACCATGGTCGTTCCCTCGGCCTGCGGCCCGCCCGCCTCGCGCTCCCTAGCCCAAGCTTGGGAAGCTCCACCCTACCCCCCGCACCAGGGCCTCCCCGCCCCTCCGGGTTCATTACACACACCCCCGGGCCCGCCCCCTGGACCAGTCCCCAGGGCCTTCCCGCCCCTCCCCAGCCGCCCCGCCCTCTCCAGGTTCATTCCGCCCTCCGTGACCCGTTCCCAGCGCCCGCCTTATGGACTCGCCCTTCTGGGTTCGCCCCACCCTTCCCCCCAACCCCACCAGCCCGCCCCGCCCACGGCAGGTTCACTTCCCTTTTCTCTGCCTGTCCCCAGAGCCTCGTCCCGCCCCTGGCGTCCGGGCCCGTCCCCATCCACCTTAGGCCGGTCCCGCCTCCTGGGCCCGCCTTGCTGGTCCCCGCCCCCGCAGCAGGTGCTCCGGAGCAATGGTGAGCCGCGCCCACGTGGTCTGGGAGGCGGGGTCGGCCGTCGTCCGCTATAAATTTTCGGGAAAGTTTAAATTAAGCTAAAGGTAAGGCTGAGGGAGTGGACGCTTCTCCAAGAGGCGGTGGGAGAGGGTGGAGAAGATCTGGGGCCTTAGGGTGTGGCGGGGGAGAGAGAGAGAGTTACAGTTCTGGGAGTGACAGGAAATCCCAGAACAAGCTGCAGGAGAAATTGTACGGTGCCAGACCTGGGCCAGCGCATGAGGCACATCACCAGGCTAAGTGCGTTTGAGCCAGCGTGCATTCGGAACTGACTAGGTTACAGATCGCAGCGCAGAGTGACCTGTGGTCAGTATAATCCCAGAAGCTTCATGATGGTTAATCCCCTGCTTGTCTTTACTGTCTACTCAGATGGAAAATACCCCAGTCTCCTTGGAAAACCCACGGGTTTGGGTTTAGGAGGCATTGGCAATGGTTAGGTGCCCGAGGTTGATAGGTTACTGTGGCAGGTGATGAGGCTGAAACTTTCTAAAATATTAGATTATCCTGTAGTAGGCCAGAATTTCCTAAAGTGTGGATCCCGTACTTCCAATGACAGGAGGGACAATTTTGTATATTATGAGGATAGGACATATAGGAATTCTGAGTTATGTAAAGAGAAATTATTGCCTTTTCAGCTTTCTTTCAGTCTCTGAGATCAAACTATTTATTGGCTGTGTGACCTTGAGCAAGTTTCCTTATTTCTCTGTGACTCAGTTTCCTCATCAATAAAATGGAAATAATAGTAAATAGTACCTACTTTATAGGGTTTTTAGGAAGGCTAAATGAGTTAATAGTCTCTTCAGTGGGACTTCTGCATCCACAGAATCAACCAATAGCTAGTCAAAAATGTTTTAAAAATACAACACAAATAATACAAATAAAATATGGCATAACAACGATTTACATAACATTTACATTATATTCGGTATTATAAGTGATCTAAGTATTTTAAATATGGCCATACTTTGGAGTTATTCCAAGCTTGGTTCCAGGTCACTGCAATAAAGCAAGTGACATGAATTTTTTTGATTTCCCAGTGCATACAAAAGTTATGTTTCCAGTATACCGTAGTCTATTAAGTGTGCAATAGCACTGTGTCTAAAGAATGTTTATACCTTAATTTTAAAAACTTTATGACTAAAAAGTGCTAATGATCATCTGAACCTTCAGCAAGTCATCATCTTTGAGCTGGCAGAGGGTCTTTCCTCCATGTTGGTAGCTGCTGACTGATCAAGGCAGTGGTTGCTAGAAGTTGGGGTACCTGTGGCAAATTCTTAAAATAAGGCAACAATGAAGTTTGTCACATGGATTGACTTTACCGTTCACAAAAGACTTCTCTGTAGCATGGGAAGCTGTTTGATACCATTTTAACAACAATAGAACTTCTTTCAAAACTGGCGTCCATCCTTCTCATACCTTGCCGCTATTTTACCAACCAGGTTTGTAATACTCAAAACTCTTTTTGTCGTTTTGGAATGATCATAGCATCTCCACTGGGAGTAGATTCTATCTCAAGAAACTACTTTTTTTTTTTGCCCATCCTTAAGAAGCAACTCCACTCCTCATCTGTTCAAGTTTGATCATGAGATTGTAGCAATTCAGTCAACATTTTCTGTCTCCACTTCTAATTCTAGTTCTCTTGCTATTTTCACACCTGCAGTTCCTTCTTCCGCTGAAGTCATGAACTACTTAAGTCATTCATGAGCGTTAGAATCAACTTCTTCCAAATTCCTGTTAATGTTGATATTTTGACCTCCTCCCATGAATTATAAGTGTTTTAAATGGCATTTAGAATGGTGAATCCAATTTACTTTGCCCATATCCCATAGCAGAGGAATTGCTATCTTTGGCACCTATGGCCTCACAAAATGTTTTTCTTAAATAATGAGACTTAAAAGTCCAAGTGGCTTTGTAGTCCATGGGTTACTGAGTGGGTATCCTGTTAGCAGGAATGGAAACAACATTAATCCCTTTGTACGTCTCTATCAGAGCTCTTGGGTGACTAGGTGCCTTGTTAGAGAGTAGTAATATTTTGAAAAGAATTTTTTTTTTGAGCAATAGGTCTTAACAGTTGGCTTAAAATATTCAATAAAACTGCCCAGGTGTGGTGGCTCATGCCTGTAATCTCAGCACTTTGGAATACTGAGGTGGGCAGATCACCTGAGGTTAGGAGTTCGAGACCAGCCTGGCCAACAATCTCTACTAAAAATACAAAAATTAGCTGAGTGATGTGGCACACACCTGTACTCTCAGCTATTCTGGAGGCTGAGACAAGAGAATTGCTTGAACCCAGGAGGAGGAGGTTGCAGTGAGCCGAGATCATGCTACTGCACTCCAATGTGGGTGACAGAGCAAGACTCTGTCTCAAAAAAAAAAAAAAAATTAAGTAAACCATCCTCTAAACAGATGTGCTGTCATCCAGGCTTTGTTGTGCCATTAATACAGCACAGGCAGAGTAGATTTAGCATAATTCTTAAGGGCCCTAAGATTTTCAAACTGATGAATGAGCATTAGTTTCAACTTAGTTACTGGCTGCATTAGTCCTTAACAAGAGAGCCTGTCCTTTAAAGCCAGGTATGGACTTCTCTCTAGTTTGAAAGTCCTAAATGGCATCTTCTTCCAATAGAAGACTGTTTTGTCTACATGGAAAATCTATTGTTTGGTGTATCCACCTTCATCAATTATCTTAGCTAGATTTTCTGGATAACTAGTTGTAGCTTCTACATTAGCCCTTGCTGCTTCACTGTGCACTTTTATGTTGAGATGACTTATTTCCTTAAACCTCATAAGCCAACCTCTACTAGCTTTCCAACTTTCTCACCTCTCAGCCTTTCTAGAATTGAAGACAGTTAAGGTCTTGCGTTGGACAGGGCTCTGGCTTAAGGGAATGTTGTGGCTGGTTTGATCCTCTATCCAGACCACTAAAATTTTCTTCATATCAGCAATAAGCTTGTTTGGCTTTCTTATCATGCATGTGTTGATTGGAGTAGCACTTTTAATTTCCTTCAAGAACCTTTGCATTCATGACTTGGCTAACTGGTGCAAGAGGCTTAGCTTTCAGCCTATCTGGGCTTTGGACTTGCTCTCTTAACTATGCTTAATCATTTCTAGCTTTTGCTTTATAGTGAGACATGTGTGACTTTTCCTTTCTCTTGAGCACTTAGAAGTCATTGTAGAGTTATTAATTGGCCTAATTTCAATATTGTCCTCTCTCAGAATAGGGAAGCCTGAGGAGAAGGGAAAGGGACAGAGAGTAGCCAGTCAGGGAAGCTGGCCATTTATCACGTTTGTTAAGTTCACTGTCTGATACAGCTGTAGTTTGTGGCATCCCAAAACAGTAACAATATTACATCAAAGATCACTGATCACAGATCACCATAATACATATAATAATAATGAAATCATTTGAAATATTGTGATAGTTGCCAAAATGTGATACAGAGACATAAAGTGAGCAAATGCTGTTGGAAGAGATGGTGCCAATAGACTTCCTCATTGGAGTGTTGTCATACACCTTCAATTTGTAAAAAATGCAATATCTGCAAAGCACAATGATTTGAAGCATACCTGTATACCGGAGGATGTGCCTAGGTTATATGCAAATACTGCCAGTTTATATATGGGACTTGAGCATCTGAGGATTTCAGAATTGGGGGGATTTTAGTACTATAGTACACAAATAAATATTAACACTTTCCCCAGTGGGGTATGAGACAGCACCCTATAATCAAACACATTAATATTTCTATCCTGAAATGTCAGAATACTCTCAGCAAGTGGAATAAATAAACACCACAAACAGCTTTATGTCATTTCTAGTCAAGTTTGGATGCCAAATGAGGTTTGGTGCCACCTTCCAAAAACAACTTTTTGTTTTCAAAGCTAGCTGGATTTTAGAATTGTAGGTGATTATGCAAAGTGTTCAAGATAACTCCTTCCAGGTTTTTAGCTTAAGCAGCTAGGTGGATAGTAATGCTGTGAAGTGACCTGGAATATTGTTTTAGGGAAAAGGTAATTTATTGGTATGTTGCTCTGAGGCAACTGATTATAAAGATGGAATGGGAGAGAACTAGGAAGTCAGAATGGCAAGGAAGGGTAGAGGAAATCACATTTTGTTTGGGTTTTTTTTTTTTTTTTTGAGACAAATTTTGCTCCTGTTGCCCAGGCTGGAGTGCAATGGTGCGATCTCAGCTCACCGCAACCTCCACCTCCCAGGTTCAAGAAATTCTCCTGCCTCAGCCTTCCAAGTAGCTGGGATCATAGGCATGTGCCACCATGCCCGACTAATTTTGTATTTTTAGTAGAGATGGGTTTTGCCATGTTGGTCAGGCTGGTCTCAAACTCGCAACCTCACGTCATCCCCCTGCCTTGGCCTCTCAAAGTGCTGGGATTACAGGCATGAGCCACCGTTCCCTGCCGGAAATCACATTTTGGAAGAAGCATGTCAGGCACTGAAGTAGACTGCCTTGGGCCATGTAGAGATGGAGAGTGGGGAAGTGCTAGGGCAGGGTGGAGGTGCTTTTGACTTAGAAGCTCCACCTAAAACTGTGTCCCTTTCATTCATGCTGGCTGACTCTTAGGGCCCTGCCCTTCTGCTGCTTGCTAAAACAAAGCTCATCAATTTCCAAAGGAATCCAGTCTGCAGAATCTTCTAGCTTAGGTAGACTTCATCCCTCTCTTGAGTCGCATGCATGGTACTAAGAGGAGTGCCAAGTGTCTATAATCCTCCACACCACAACTCAGATCCCTCCTCCTTGATCACGGAGCAGTGTGATTCTCTGGGATCTGTTCCCCATTTGGTATCTCTAAGCAGGAAGCTGTCCCGGATGAGAGTCTGTCTTGGGCTTGATTATCCTAATATGTATCATTTGTTGCTTCGGTGCCATTTTTAAACCCCAAAATCTGATATTTAGAGAAGCAGCATTGGTGTCATGCCCTACTCATAGGCATGTACCGTAACCACATCTGTTCTTTCAAGCCCAGCACAATCAAGGATGTCTATCGCAACCCAAGAACAGAGTGCTAAGACAAAATTTGGGTGGCAAATGTGTATTTAGATTCTCCGATGCTGGTCTTGAAAGGAGAACTAACCCTTAAGAATCACCTTCTCTTGGGGAGACTTTAACTAATTACTACCACACTTCTTCTTAGATCAGCAGTTCTCAGTGTGGTCCGAGGCCCCTGAGAGACCTCTGAGATCTTTTCAGGAGGTCTTCAAGGTCAGAACTGTTTTCAGAGTTCTAGGAAAATGTTATTTGCTTTTCTTCACTGTGTTGACAATTGCACTGATGATGCAAAAAGTGAGGATGAGTTGCAGAAACCAAGGCAGTGGCTTCAAACTGTACATCTCTTCAATGTCATGCACCTACAGTAAAAGAAAAAATGCCAGGTTCACTTCAAAACGTCCTTGACAAAGCAGTAAAACATACCAATTTTATTTCCTCTCAAATCTTCAGTACAGGTGATTAATATTCTATATGACAAAATGAGAAATGCATGTAAAGGAATTCTGCTGCATACGTACCCAAGTATGATGGCATTTTAAAGAAAAAGTACTTGGCTGGGCGTGGTGGCTCATGCCTCTAATCCCAGCACTTTAGGAGGCTGAGGAGGGTGGATCACTTGAGGTCAGGAGTTCAAGACCAGCCTGGCCAACATGGTGAACCCCATCTCTACTAAAAAGACAAAAAGTAGCCAGGTGTGGTGGCTCCCGCCTATAATCCCAGCTATTCAGGAGGCTGAGATAGGAGAATCACTTGAATCTGGGAGGCAGGGGTTGTAGTGAGCCAAGATTGTGTCACTGAACTCCAGCCTGGGCAACAGAATAAGATGCCATCTCAAAAAAGAAGAAGAGGAGGAGGAGGAGGAAAAGGTGGAGGAGAAGGAGGAGGAGGAGAAGGGGGAGGAAGAAGAGAAGGAGGAGGAAGAGGAGAAGGAGGAGGAAGAGGAGAAGGAGGAGGAAGAAGAGAAGGAGGAGGAAGAGGAGAAGGAGGAGGAGGAGAAGGAGGAGGAGGAGAAGGAGGAGGAAGAAAAGAAGGGAGAAGGAGGAGGAGAAGGAGGAGGAAGAGGAGAAGGAGGAGGAAGAAGAGGAGGAGGAGGAAGAAGAGGAGAAGGAGGAGGAAGAAGAGGAGGAGGAAGAAGAGAAGGAGGAGAAGGAGGAGGAAGAGGAGAAGGAGGAGGAAGAGGAGATGGAGGAGGAAGAAGAGAAGGAGAAGGAAGAGGAGAAGGAGGAGGAAGAGGAGAAGGAGGAGGAAGAAGAGAAGGAGGAGGAAGAGGAGAAGGAGGAGGAAGAGGAGATGGAGGAGGAAGAAGAGAAGGAGGAGGAAGAGGAGAAGGAGGAGGAAGAGGAGAAGGAGGAGGAGAAGGAGGAGGAAGAAAAGAAGGAGGAGGAAGAGGAGAAGGAGGAGGAAGAAGAGAAGGAGGAGGAAGAGGAGAAGGAGGAGGAAGAAGAGAAGGAGGAGGAAGAGGAGAAGGAGGAGGAGAAGGAGGAGGAAGAAGAGAAGGAGGAGGAAGAGGAGAAGGAGGAGGAGAAGGAGGAGGAAGAAAAGAAGGAGGAGGAAGAGGAGAAGGAGGAGGAGAAGGAGGAGGAAGAAAAGAAGGAGGAGGAAGAGGAGAAGGAGGAGGAGAAGGAGGAGGAAGAAGAGGAGGAACAAGAGGAGGAGGAACAAGAGGAGGAAGAAGAGAAGAAGGAGGAAGAGGAGAAGGAGGAGGAAGAAGAGAAGGAGGAGGAAGAGGAGAAGGAGGAGGAAGAAGAGAAGGAGGAGGAAGAGGAGAAGGAGGAGGAAGAAAAGAAGGAGGAGGAAGAGGAGGAGGAAGAAGAGGAGGAACAAGAGGAGGAGGAACAAGAGGAGGAAGAAGAGAAGGAGGAGGAGGAGGAAGAGGAGAAGGAGGAGGAGGAGAAGGGGGAGGAGGGGGAAAAGAGGAGGAGAAGGAGGAGGAAGGGGGGAGGAGAAGGAGGAGGGGGAAAGAAAGAGAAAGAAGAGAAAGAAAAGAAAGACAAAGAAAGAGAAGAGAAATAAAGGAAGAAGAGAAAGAAAAAGGAAGGGGAAGCGCTTGGATGATTCTTTGAGTTGTACATTGACCTCACCCCCTTTTTTTAATGAACATCATTTTTACGTGAAAGAATGATGGACAAATTATAATTATTCAGACTTGGATATTAAGAAGATATTTTCTTGAAAATGGACAAAATGAATCTCTTATTCCATGGAAAACTGGCAGTATTTGTTACCGGTGTTAAAATTTGAGCTTCCAAGCAACAACCAGGATTTTAGAAAGCTTTTAGCTGCTAATATGAGCTCAACAACTTCTCAAATACTTAAAATACTTTCCTGATAAGATTGGTAGTGATATCAATTCCTGTGATTTTCGATATTGGATAATGAGATGTGGCAACATTTGGAAAATCTAAATAGCTCAGAGAACCAATATGTGCCAAAAGACCAATGTCATTTTGATATCTCCAAAGTATGCATAAAGATCCGTTCGAAGTGAATTAAGGAAAAGTTCATTGGTAATGGTTTCACATTCCACATTGTAACTAATCTTTAAGCGACCACTACTTTTTTCGCTTTGGTATGGTATCAAAGAATATCCATGGTTACCTGAAAAGGCTATTAAAGATAAATCTGCCTTAGAAAAGATTAGTGTTTACCAGGAGTTAGACAGGTGGGGAAGGGAAAAGAAAGGAAAGGGAACAGGTATAAAAGAGTAGCATGAGAGACCTGTGGGATGGAATTGGCTGTGTCTTGACGGTGGTGATGGTTACATAAATCTGCATATGTGATAAAGTCACACAAAATTAAATACACACACACAAATGAATGTATGTAGAATTGGTGAAATCTGAAGAAAGTCATTGGATTTTATCAATGTTGATTTCTTAGTTATGATATTCTACAATAATTATGCATAATTCCATTGGAGAAAATCAGGTGAAGGGCTTTAGAAACCCTCTGTATTATTTCTTACAATTGCATGTAAATCTACAATTATATCCAAACAAAAAGTTTAAAAAATCCTTTGCCTTTTGCAAATACATATCTGTGTGAGGCCAGAATTTCTCCATATACTTCAGCCAGGACAATATCTTGCAGCATGTTGAATGAAGACACGTGTAAGACAATGCAGCTGCCTTCTATTAACCCAGGCATAAAAGATATTTACTAAGATGTGAAACAATACCAGTCAACTTTACCTATATGCCTTAGTTTGGGGAAAATGAATTATTTCTAAAAATGTATTTAATGTTCCATGTAATGGATTTGTTAATATTATCTTTAAAATAAAGCTATAAATAAATGTTTTACACATGCCTCTGTTTTAATTTTCAATACAGAAATGGTTGATAGTTATGAAGCACATACAGAAAAACTCTTTGAGGTTTTCAATAATTTTTTTAGCATGTTAAGAGGTCCTGAGATCAAAAAAATTGAGAATTGTCCAAAAAGGGGAATAAACTTTGCCGATAAAGCACTTGTTCAAATGAGGGCGTAAGACCCTTTGCTCAATACCTTGTGATAACACAGGCAGTGCAGACAAGGCTGGAGCACTTAAGCAAGATGTTACTAAAGGCAAATGAACTACAAAATGGAATTCAGCCCCCACATGAACCTAGAACACTTGGCTTTCTCTCATGAGCTTCCAGTTAGACCTGAGGACCGTAAGTTGAGAGCGTGATTATGCTTTTCCTCTACTCTTGCACCTGCTTTGACTTCACATTCCTGTGGGAAAGGAGTCTCAGCAGCTAATACCAGAAAAGATCATCCCTTTCGTAGGAGATCTAATCTACCCACAGGAGCAGTCATGAGCCTATAGCGGAAGAAGAGGAAATAGTTGCTGTGGGAATTGGTGGTGAAGAAACATCTGACGTTTAAAACTTCAGCTTCAGGGCCGTGTGCAGTGGCTCATGCCTGTAATCCCAGCACTTTGGGAGGCTGAGGCGGGCAGATCACCTGAGGTCAGGATTTCAAGACCAGCCTGACCAACATGGTGAAACCCTGTCTCTACTAAAAATACAAAAAATTAGCCAGGTGTGGTGGTGTGTGCCTGTAATCCCAGCTACTCAGGAGGCTGAGGCAGGAGAATCGCCTGAACCCGGGAGGCAGAGATTGCAGTGAGCCGAGATCACACCACTGCACTCCAGCCTGGGTGACAGAGCAAGAGACTCCCTCTCAAAAAAAAAAAAAAAAAAAAAAAAAAAAAAGAATTCAGCTTCAGTAGTAGAGAGCAGAGGGTGTAGTTTGTATTGAAAAAATGAAGGATGAGGAAGTGGAGATAGTGAGCATTAATCCAGAGTTGTCTTTGCCATTGAGGGTCTTACAGAGTCAAGGTAAGCTGGAGTAAAGTGATAGCAATTCAAGAGAGGGATAGGCTTTGTGGGATGGATGGAGTTGAGGAGCAGCTGAAATACGTTGGGTGTCAGTGGGGAGGGTTGTGTGAGGTGACCAAATGTCCTGGATTCCTGGTCACAGGACATTCAGTGCTGGAGTCTTGGGATGGCTGGCCACCCTCAGTATAAGAGACTCTTGCAGATGAAACATAAACTAAGTGGGGACTTTCTGGGTGGGCAGGAGGAGGTAAGTGAAAAGGGATAGGATCGGCTGGGCAAGGTGGCTCATGCCTGTAATCCCAGCACTTGGGGAGGCTGAATCTGGAGGATCACCTGAAGTCAGGAGTTCAAGACCAGTCTGACCAACATGGTGAAACCCCGTCTCTACTAAAAATGCAAAACTTAGCTAGACATGGTGGTGGGTGGCTGTAATCCCAGCAACTTGGGAGGCCGAGGCAGGAGAATTGTTTGAACCTATGAGGGCGGAGGTTGCAGTGAGCCAATATCGCATACTGCACCTCAGCCTGGGCAACAGAGTGAGACTCTGTCTCAAAAAAAGATAGGGAGGACATAGGGAGATGGGATCATGAAGAAGAAAATATTCATAGAGACATAGAACAATAATGGGTGCACCAGCCATTAAGGTCACTTAATTAGAGAAAAGGATATTTTCTTAGAAGGAGCTGAGAAAGGAAATCATATTAGAAAGACCTTAAAAATGGGCTGAGATATCTGAATATGAAGAGAGATGAAAAACCCTGCAGTGGTTAGAAGGAGGGGTGAGGAAAAATATTCCCTCAAAAACTGTATGTGAATTATTTAAAAAATGGAAAACTTTTTGGGATATAAAATGTTTCAACATTTGGGATATATATTTATATATTTGGGATATATATTTATATATTTGGGATATAAAATAACATAAAGAAGAATTTATATAAACGAATGGATAAAATAGCCAGTTAACATCAAATGGCAGTAACCCTAAATTTAAGTCGACTAAATCCCCCAATCAAAAGATACAGCCAAAACCTAACGGTGTGCTACATCCAGACCCATTTCACATCCAAAGATACACAAAGACTCAAAACAAAGGGATGGAGAAAGACTTACCAACTAAATGGAGAGCAAAAATAAATAAATAGATAAAAAGCAGGAGTTGCAATTCTTGCATCTGATAAAATAGATTTTAAAGCAACAAAGATATAGTGGTAAAAGGATCAATGCAACAATAAGACTAACGATCCTGACACCCAGATACATAAGACCCATAAAGAGATTTAGACTCGACGAGACAGAAAATTGATGAGGACAACCAGGACTTGAACTCAGATCCGGAACAAGTAAACTCAATAAATATTTATAGAGCTCTCCATTTTAAATACACAAAATATACATTCTCCACTTTAAATACACAAAATATTGATTGGCCATTATTAATACCCATTTTTAGAATAAAGCAATATTCCCATTCTCTCTCCCTCTTTTTCTTCCTCTTTCTTCCTCTCCTTCACTCCGTTTTTTTCTCTTTCTTTTCTTCTTTCAAAAAAAAAAAATGTTCCCCCCAACTTTTAGTTATTTTTTCCCCAAGGCTTTATATTTCTAGATATAAAACACAAATTTTAGAGATTATTAATAGCTCAATAGGATTGCCCATATCTGGTCCCGTGCCAAACTTTGAGACAAAAAGCATTTGGATTGGTATCCGGAAACTTTGGAAATGCCAGCTGTCATACTTATCTTGGATTACATTTGGGAGATAGGGCATGTGTGTATGTGTGTGTATTTTACCTGGGTGGTATAATTTGGTGTAACCCACCATCAATTGCTGAGCAGTACAAGGGAATATAACACCATGGTTAACAGCAAGTATATGTAGGAAGACATGGGTCCCAATCCTGGCTTTGCCATTATTGCTTAAAACCTAGTCTCTGTTCCCTTTTGTAAAATGGTAGAACAATAGGGTCAGCCCTGTGGTGTTGTTTTGAGGATTCATTGAGCTAATACATTAAAGCATAGTATTTAACTAGTGCTAATACTTGTCAGCTGTTATTTTAATATTAGGCATTTTTAAAGACAGACTTATTAAATCAGAAAATTCAATAGAAGGCATATTTATCCCTTCTCCCCCACCCCACATTTGGTATATTTTCCTACACCAAAGATCAATTTCTGCCAATCATTCTGCCAAAAAATTTTAAACTTTTTCCTGGGAATAGTCAGAATTAAAAGGTGGACTAGTAACTTCCAAGACTCTTGAGTATGTCACATCTAAAAACATAATGATTTCTGAGCAAACCAAATTATACATATATGAGATTAACTGTAACTTTTATCCTGTTGTCACCCAGCCTGGAGTGCAGTGGCACAGTCTCAGCACACTGCAACCTTTGCCTTCCATGTTCAGGCAATTCTCCTGCCTCAGCCTCAGAGTAGCTGGGATTACAGGCACCCGCCACCATGCCCACCTAATTTTTGTATTTTTAGTAGAGACAGGGTTTCACCACGTTGGCCAGGCGGGTCTTGAACTCCTGAGCTCAGGTGATCCACCCACCTCAGCCTCCCAAAGTGCTGGGATTACAGGTTTGAGCCATTGCACCAAGCCCTGTTGTCACCAGTATTCTGACTCATCATGAACAATGCTGCAATACATCCAAGTACTAAGTATATTCCCTTGGTTTGTAACAGAGATTGGACAGAATATACAGAAAGAATAGGTTCGTCATTTGATACCTATTTTTGTGAACATCAAGCATTAATCTAGGTATTTAGAATACAATGGTGAATAAAGCAAAGTTGCCTCTTACCATGAAGCTTATATTTTAGCAGGAATAGATAAAAAATAGACACAATGAATAGGTAAGTTGTGTAGTATGTTAGAATTTGATACCTGCTGTATAAAAACTAAGAGGAATGTAAGAAAAGATGGGTAAGTTGGTCCAGCAATGGGGAGGTGGCCTGGTATTCATTCAGTAGGGAGGACAGGGTAGCCTCATTGAGAAAATAAGATTTGAGCTAAGACTTGATTGACATGAGGGGTTTGGGCAAACAATTATCTAGAGACAGTTTAAGTGAACAAATATTACAAGGGAATGTTTCGACATTCGAATTCTCTGAAGGCCCAGTTCATTACATCAGTTTTACTGTTGAGTAATTATAAATAGTATTACCGTTGAGTAGTGTGAGTACGAAGTAACATGAAATTCTTTTGGAAGGTCTCGTCAGCTTGCAAATTAGCCTTTTTCTCTTGAATCTGGTTCTCTTCATTTTCATGCATTTAAAGATGTGGGATCTTGAGCTTCAGGTTAGTGACAAGTTAAAACAAACAATTCAAAAAAAGACGTGCTGTTAAACATGTAAGAATAATGACAACAGCCGGGCGCGGTGGCTCACGCCTATAATCCCAGCACTTCGGGAGGCCGAGGTGGGCGGATCACGAGGTCAGGAGATCGAGACCATCCTGGTCAACACAGTGAAACCCCGTCTCTACTAAAAATACAAAAAATTAGCTGGCGTGGTCGCGCACACCTGTAGTCCCAGGTACTCGGGAGGGTGAGGCAGGAGAATCGCCTGAACGCAGGAGGCGGAGGTTGCAGTGAGCCGAGATCATGCCACTGCACTCCAGCCTGGGTGGCAGAGTGAGACTCCATCTCAAAAAAAAAAAAAGAATAATGACAACAATGCTGATGGTGGTGATGATACAGCAACAGAAATAAGTTAACGTTCATTGGCATCTATTGTTAGTGTCAAAGCTTTGAACTCAGCCTGTTTTAGGTTACCCTTTACTTTCACAGCTTCAGCTGCCTTTCAGCTTTAAACAGAGTAATTGTGATTTTTGGAATTTCTGTAACTTTAATCAGTGGACAGGACTGGAGCCCAGGCTGTTCATGCTTAAAGTTACAGATGATAGCAAGGGCTGCTGAAATGGACAATGAGCTACTTCATTCAATAATGCAACAATGTGAAAACCTGAGTGGTTCCAGAAAGCCCAGTTCTTTTGTAAACCCTTGAAGATATCCTTGCTGAAGTAAACTATCAAGCTCATGACCTTGGACCTGAGATAGGAAGGCTGCCATTCTACCCTGAGTTGCTGTTTTTGTACATTTGTCTGATGAAAATTGGTTTTATTTTATTTACAATTCATTGGACTCTTTTCAAACATAATGACTAATTCTTCACAACCTGCTAGAAATATTAGAGAGGACAAAGATGATTTATTTTTAAAAAAAGGCTAGTCATCCTTCTAAGGTCACAGAGACCAAATCATAGAGAAGTTGGTTTATACTTGCTTTGTTTTTTAAATGCCTAAAGCTGATCATGCTACCTGTTTTTGTGGGTTAACTTTCCTTCTCTGCACAAATTTACTCTATATTTTATTTGTTCTGTGAAAATGATGGTTTTCTGCATATCAGGTCTATTTTTGAGAGGTGTAACTTTCTTAAAGTGGCCTGTGACATTCATTAAAGGTTGAACTTACAACACTGACCATTTTAGAGACGGTGAGCTTTTGTTCAAGTCTCCAGTTTTTCATCCATATATAAAAGTAGACTAATGTTAACATACGCACTTAAGAATACTATATAATGCCTAAATGAGGAGTCATGAGATCATAAGACTGAACAGCTCTTTTGAAATTCTCAGAAGAGAAAGACTAGATACATCTCATTATTCATATCCAGTTACTGCATGAAGCATGTGCTAATTTAGCACAATCTATGTAGTTCCCACTTCTTTCATAAAATAATCTGTTTTTTTCTGCAGTATTTTAAAATATTTTTTGAAATTTCTAAAGCACTGTTAAATTAATTTAGCTGTCCTTTTTTTTCCTTATACGTGAATGCGGAACATACCAGTTATAACTGCTCGGTTGGAATCCGTTCTCTTTGCTGCTTATCTCACCTCATTGTTACCAGGTTCTCTGTAAGAATTTTCAGTGCCCAAAGCCAGAGAATCTGCATTATGATGTGGCCTTCCTGAATTTCTGGATGTTACTGTTACTCAGTAGGGTTGTCTTTGCTATCCTGAAGGCATTGGGGAATGTGAAGTACTTTGAAAAGTATAATGTGCCGTATAAATGTGAAGTATTAATTGTGGTTGCTACTTAATCACAGGGTCATTTGAAGTCTTCCTAATCTTTTACAATGTCACTTGATAAAGTTGAGGGTTCAATGAGTGAAAATTTCCAGTAACTATCCCGTTCAGCGGTATTCCCTTATCTGACAATTCTCTTGGACAAACTGGTTTTCTGTAATAAGGTGAGAGTACCTTATTCAAGAAAATCCCCCAGCCTAACTCAAAGACTTCAAATTAAACATCTTGAAAAAGTACTGATGAATTCTGGTTTTGAGACACAGCTTCCATTTTTACAGAATACTGATTGTCCTTAATACTAACTTTGGTACTGAAAACTTTATTTTTCCTACTTAGATGGATTCTAACCCTATTTTTGAAAGTGAAGTTACTATTCTCTTAGCTGTTCGTTATTCTGACTAGTTGCCTCCATCTTTTTAAATGTTTTCCATGTAGAAGTAACCTAGGAAATCTTCTATGTGTGTGCGCTAATTATTTTTATGTACATATTTTTAAACGAAATAAAATGCACATTTTAAAAAGGTCATATATACAAAAGGACAGTTTGAAAAGTTAAAATTCTCTCTCACACTCTTTACACCACAGCCATCCATTTTCTTGCTTAAGAATGTAATCTGTGTCTTTCCAGAAATAGATGCACACAATACATCCAGAGATGGCCGTATGCATATATAGATGCACATGTATATCATATGAATGAAAAGGCAGGACATTTAAAGCTGCTTAATTGCCTTTAACATTTCCGCGGTACTCACTGTACGCTGCATCATTCCATCACGACTGCCTTCGATGAAAATTTAGCTTACTTTCAATTTTCTGTGATCACATACAGCCCTGTAGCAAATATCTTTATAGTTTGCCATTTGTACAAGTGCCTGCATGTAAGTAGGATAAATTCCTGCGAGTGGGATTACTGAGTCAAAGGGCGCATGTGTTTGTAATTTTGACGGATGTGGCTAAACGGGCCTCCAGAGGAGCCGGAGCACTTTACACTCCCACCAGCAGCTTCCTCAACACACTGGCAAATGAAACTTGCCTTTTCCCTGTCTCTTAGTGGCAGCTGGTCTCCCATAGATGTAAAGTGCATTTTTTATTGTAAGCGAGATTGCATATCTTTTCCTATGTTTGGGTCATTTGAATTCCCCTTACTGGGAACGACCTGTTATTTTTCTTTGTCCATTTTTGGTTGTTCTTACTGATGTTTAGGAGATCTGTGTATACTAAATAACTTTATATGTCTGGGACATGAGGTTCACATATTTTCCTGCTTTGTCTAGATTTTTTCTTCTGCTTTCTTTCCTCTCTCTTTCTTCATTCCCTCCCCTTTCTCTCTTTTTGTCTTGTTTGCTTGTTTTCTTGCTTTTACTTCTATGAAGTTGCATCTGTTCCTTTACGGTTTCTAAGTCATAGTACAAATAGTCTTCCCATTTACTGGAAATTATTTCCATAGGTTTTCTTCTATTCCACACCACTTCCTGGTTCTCTGTTGTATCTCACAGGCAAGTCTGTCTACTTATGCCCCATGCCACAATATTATAGTATCTGTTAGGACTAATCTGCACTAATATTTTTTTCTAGAATTTCCCTGGCAATTCTTATTTGCTTATTCATTCATAATGAATGCAAACTAGACTCATTCGTGTGAGCAGTTAGCAGATCAAGGAGCAGAGCATTGCCAGAAGCCCAGAAACTCTCTGTGCTTCCTTCTAATTGCTGACCTGACATAGCAAATTAGGTTTTCCTGTTTTCTAATTTCATATAAATGGAATCATATACTCCTTTGAGCTTACTGAGATCGACATTTTATTTCTAAGATCCATCCGTGTTGTGATGTGTAATTTTAGTTTCTTCCTTTGGGTTTTCAAAATTGAGATAATGTTAGAGCTATAAGTCAATTTAGCCGGAATTCATATATTTATGACACTGAATCTTCTGGGCGTACACTGTCTATGCCTTTCCACTGGCTTAGTCTTTTTTTTTGTTTCCTTCAGCTACATTTTAA
The DNA here is from genome assembly GCF_049354715.1 of Callithrix jacchus. Taxonomy (NCBI): domain Eukaryota; kingdom Metazoa; phylum Chordata; class Mammalia; order Primates; family Cebidae; genus Callithrix; species Callithrix jacchus. The sequence continues at coordinate 51,733,075 of NC_133520.1, forward strand.
GGTTTTCTTCATATGAATTTTATATTCTAATCCATTGACTGGTGGCCCAGAACAATATTAATACTAGTCTTCCTAATGGACCTCCAAAATTTCCCTGTTTTTCTAGGCATCCTTTACGTGTTGACCAGTACAAGAATGGTCAACACAACAAAGGATGCCTAGTAAAATAGGGATGAACCTTCTTTGGATTTTTATGTGTTGCTACATTTGTTTCTAATGCCTAATTTGGATTTTACATCAAATCATTCATAATTGTGACTGAGTGTAGTTATGGATTTTTATTGAATTTTTGGAATATATTATGCTACCTTCATACAGAGAATTTGGAAGGATTTTCCCTCTTGCTTAGTGTTCTGAAATAGGCTAAGTTACACTGGCATTCCCTATTTCATAAAAGCTGATATAAAAACCTTCTGTGAAATAACTTGGGCCTGATGCTTCTTGAAATTATAACTGTAATAATATTCTCTATTTCTTCTACAGATTATTTTTCTCTTATTTCAACAAATAAAGATTTTCAGTATTTTCTGGGGTATGATTTGACAATTTATATTTTCCTAGTTATCCAGTTTGTATCTTGGTTCTCCATTTATTTGAATACTCAAGAGCAAAGTATTTTCTTATGATTTTTAAATTTCTTCTTTTTCTATTTGTTTTCTACTTTTCATTTCCTTTGTGCCTATTTGTCCTTTACCCTTCGTTTCTGCTTAGGTTGGCTATTAATTTATCTATTTTATTGTTTCCCATGCCCACCCCCAGCAGCTTTGTAATTATTATCATTGTTGTTATTATTATTATTGTTACTATTTTGAAATGGAGTCTTGCTCTGTAGCCCAGGCTGGAGTGCAGTGGCATAGTCTTGGCTCACTGCAACCCCTGCCTCCTGGGTTCAAGCAATTCTCCCTGCCTCAGCCTCTCAAGTAGCTGGGACTACAGGTGCCTGCCACTACACCCAGTTAATTTTTGTATATTTCGTAGAAACAGAGTTTTGCCATGTTGGCCAGGCTGGTCTTGAACTCCTGACCTCAAGGTGATCTACCCACCTCAGCCTCCCAAAGTGTTGGTAATATAGGCATGAGCTACCATGCCCAGCTGTAAGTATTTGTAAATTCTATTTGTTTTTGCATCTCCTACCACAATTATAGTTATTAATACATTCCATCTGCCTTCCCTGGGTTTGTTGTTATTATTTTTCTTAATTCTTGATTTCAATTTCTAATTTGTTTATTTTTATTGTGTCTTGTATTAGGATAAGCTAAGCTGCAGTAACAAATGGATCCCCAAATCTTGGTGACTTAATGCAGTAGAAATTAATTTATTTCTATTATAATTTATTCCCATGTAAGAAGCAGATACTTGTGTTTATTATTCAGTTTTTCTATACTGAAGTTATTCAAGGCTTTGATGTTCTGCTTTGAAACTTTAATTCTTTCTTCTTATTATAATTTGCAAAATGGATCCAGGAACAGACAACACTCAAAAACAAATATTCTTTTTTACCCTCCCCTCTGGGGCCATGGGCTTGGTAGTTGTTGGTAGGTCCTCCAAGTTCCTGAAGGTGACAGTTTTGCCAAATATTTGATCACCTCCTAAATTGGGTCTCCATCTTTCCAGCCAGGCTGCCATGTCTCCTGGTTTCTCACGTGTTAAACAACTGTTCAGGCAATGTTGGCTCTTTTAGGTTTTATTATATTAGTACACTATTTCAAGGCAATAGCTTCTGTGTCAGTTATGGTAGGTAATACTACAGTAACAAACAAATCCCTAAAATTTAGTTGCTTCACACAATAAAAAAAAAAAATGTGATCTTGCTTATGAGAGCACTTGGGCAGGAGATCAGTTCAGCCATATGGATGTTCTCCTCATAGTCAGAGACCCAGGCTGAGCGTATCTTGTGGCTCCCTGCTATGGTTTGGATATGAGTCTCATTTTGAAACTTGATCCCAATATTGGAGGTATTTGGGTCATAAGGGCAGATCCCCGGTGAACAGCTTGGTGCCCTCCTTGTGGTAATGAGTGAGTTCTCACTATATTAGTTTCCAGGAGAGCCGATTGTTAAAAAGAGCTGCGGACCTCTCTTCTCTCTCTTTGGCCTTCTCTCTTGTCATGTGACCTGCACACACCAGCTCCCCTTTGCCTTCCACCATGAACAGAAGCAGCCTGAGGCCCTCACCAGAGGCGGATACTGATGCTGTGCTTCTTGTTCAGCCTGCAGAATTGTGAGCCAAATAAACCTCCTTTCTTTATAAATGACCCAACCTCAAGTATTCCTTTACAGCAACAGGCATGGACAGAGACACCCCACAGCAACTTTACTGTGATGAGCACCCAGCCAGCAGAAGGACCTGGAAGAACACCCAGGACGCTGTACGTGCTGGGCCTGATGGGATACACACGTCTCTCCCACTACTGTTTCAGAACTCAGTTGCATAGCTTCAACTCCCAACAGATGTTCTGGGAAATGCGGTCTGCGTTATTCTTCAAGAAGAGAACGATGGTTTCTGGTAGTCAGCCAGTGGTCTCTACACATTTTTGATAGCATAATTAGTTGGGTCTGTACATTTTCCTTCGAGTGCTAATTTTTTTTCCTTTTTATTTCTCATTGGTACTGATATACTTTCAGCTTTCATTATGATATATTATATATTCCATTATGTTGATCTTTACTTTTTTGAGCCAACAGGTTTTGAGCAAAAATTTTTTTAAATTCTAGATGATATTGTTTTATTTCCTAGTTGGCTATTAGCCTCTACTTTTATAAAATTATGATCAGAAAATACTGTTTGAGTTAATCATTGAGATTTTCTTACAGAAATCTGGCTTCCTGTGGCCATAGTGCCACCTGGTGACCCTAGAGTGTAAGTACACATGATCACCAACTATGTTCTCTCTCCACTACAGGTCCCAGATTCGGTAGTTAGCGCCTGGAGGTTTCCGTTTCATCTTCCTTCTCAGTGTTCAGGTAAAAACTTTTGTGTTTTCCTCTTCGCATCCCTGCAGATTGGTTTCAGGTTGCCCAGCACAGCTGGGTGATCCACACAGGCAGTGACCACCTGTGCCAGCCCTGCGAGGTCGCTGGAGGACCACTGTTCCTTCCTTCTCATGTTCTGGACAGATGCCAGGGCTGGGGTGACCCACGCCCTCAAGTTTCTTGCTTTGGAGGGTCATGTTTTCTGTTGGCAAGGAAACCAAAGGTCACAGGAAGCCAGAGACCCATGACCTTTCTGTTCCACGGGCCCAAACTATAAAGACCTGACTAAAAACCCTTGGTTAAAAACCCAAGGCTCAGGTGCTCCCCAGGGCTTCTCGCCTCACGGCCTCTGCTGAGGTAGGCTGAATACTATGTCCTTCCAGAGCTTTGGGACCTTGTAGGAAGCAGCCTCCCTAGCACAAATCTCTTGGAAATCTCAAACTGTGTCTAAAACATTCATGCACATTTTGCATCCTATTTTCCATATGTCAGCATATTTTAGGGAAGAAAACCTCAATTTCCTACCTATACAAGAGAAATGGATATTGTAGGACAATGTGACTTTTTCAAACATGTTATTTAGGCTGGGCATAGTGGCTCGTGCCTGTAATTTCAGCACTTTGGGAGGCTGAGGTGAGTGGATTACCTGAGGTCAGGAGTTAGAGACCAGCCTGACCAACAAGGAGAAACCTCGCCTCTACTAAAAATACAAAATTAGCTGGGTGGCACATCCCTGTAATCCCAGCTACTCAAGAGGCTGAGGCAGGAGAATCGCTTAAACCTGGGAGGCAGAGGTTGCAGTGAGCCGAGATCACACCATTGCACTCTAGCATGGGCAACAAGAGCAAAACTCTGTCTTTAAAAAACTATTGTTATTTAAAAATCTCCCCCACCCCACTGTTTCTGACCTCCAAGAATGCCAAATACTTGTTGAACAAATATTATTAAATGCCTACTATGGGCTAGGTGCAATGAATTACACCTATAATACCAACACTGTGAGAGGCCAAGGAGGAGAGGTCACTTGAGGGCAGGAGTTCGAGACCAGCCTGGCCAACATGGTGAAACCCTGTCTCTACTAAAAATACAAAAATTAGCAAGCCTGTAATTCCAGCTACTAGGGGAGGCTGAGGCAGAAGAGGTGCTTGAACCCAGGGGGTGGAGGTTGCAGTGAGCTGAGATTGTGCCACTGCACTCCATCCTGGGCAACAGAGCAAGACTGTCTAAAAACAAAAAAACAAAACCTGAGTCTCAGCCAAGTGGAGTGTCTCATGCCTAAAATCCCAGCACTTTGGGGGGCCGAGGTAGGTGGCTCAAGACGAGCCTGGCTAACATGGTGAAATCCCATCTCTACTAAAAATACAAAAATTAGCTGGGTGTGGTTGCAGGCACTTGTAATCCCAGCTACTTGGGAGACTGAGGCAGAAGAATCACTTGAACCCCGGATAAGGAGGTTGCAATGAGCCAAGATGGTGCCATTGCACTCCAGCCTGGGCAACAAGAGCAAAACTCCATTTCAAAAAACAAAAAAAAAATGAGTCTCAGAATGATGAAGCAATTTGTCCAATATGACTCAGCTAGTAAGTGTTGAGACCTTGCATCCAATCAAAGCCCATCTCATTCTAAAGGCCATGCTATGTGTTCTCTAGCCCATGGAGAATAATTTTAACACAATCAATGACATTTCTACAAAACAATGTTCTTGTCTCAAGTCCAAGAGTGCCTCCTATACCTTCTATAACACTGGCTTTCCAGTCAGTAAAGATGCCATTCTAATGTGCAATCATGCGGCAAATGGAGATAGGACCGAAGTCGTCATGTGTGCACACCCATAAACCTGTACACACTCTTCCTGTGTCTGATGAAAGTCAAGTACCCTTTTTGGTTACTTAGCAAAACTGAGCTTTAAATGGGTTAAGGTTTTGCCGGTGCAGTGGCTCATGCCTGTAATCCCAGCACTTTGGAAGGGCGAGACAAGTGGATCACAAGGTCAGGACATCGAGACCATCCTAGCCAACATGGTGAAACCCCATCTGTACTAAAAATACAAAAATTAGCTGGGCATGGTGGTGTGTGCCTGTAATCCCAACTACTTGGGAGGCTGAGGAAGGAGAATCGCTTGAACCGGGGATGCAGAAGTTGCAGTGAACTGTGGTCATGCCACTGCACTTCAGCCCGACGACAGAGCTAGACTGTGTGTGTGTGTGTGTATGTGTGTGTCTGTGTGTGTATGTATATATATGTACATATATGAAAAAAAGGGGTAAGGTTTTTATATCCATGTAACTTTCTGTATTGCTTTTGAAGTTTCTGGTTAAATGAATATTCTTCTAATAATGACCTATGATTCTGTTTTGATCAAGTGTTTTCAAACTTGACATCTTTGATGGGTTTCTCCAGCATAAAAATCCTAAATCGAGTCTTTTTGGCTTAAAATTAACCTTGGGATTTTTCAGCTGGGTACCTCAGGGAGTCTAAAGAATGTCTCTCATCTTGTAAAGATATTAAATGATTTGATTTATTTGGTAGTTTGTATGGGTGGGCATTGTCAAATGTGGTGATACTGCATGGGAGGGCACTGTCAAACAAGGTGACATTAGATCTCATCTCAGTTATATTTATGGGTATATTGTTGATATACATGTTCCAAAAATTACATACATTTATATAAATTGAATCTGTTATGATTTGAGATTTTGATTGTTATGCTAAATATCTGCTAACGTTCTATTTGTATAAACATGTTATTGATGTCTGGGCATGGTCACTCACACATGTAATCCCAGCATGTTGGGAGACAGAGACAGGTGGGTCAACTGATATAAGGAGTTCAAGACCAGCCTGACCAACATGGTGAAACCCCATCTCTACTAACAATACAAAAATTAGCCAGGCGTGGTGTCAAGCACCTGTAATCCCAGCTACTCGCAAGGCTGAAACAGGAGAATCACTTGAACCCAGTAGGTGGAGGTTGCAGTGGTCTGAGATCACACCCATTGCACTCTGGCCTGGGCAACAAGAGTGAAACTCCATCACACACACAAAAATTACAAAAATTAGCCTGGCATGGTAGCATATGCCTGTAGTCCCAGCTATTCCAGAGGCTGAGACAGGAGAAGTTCTTGAACCCAGGAGGTGGAGGTTGCAGTGAGCTGAGATGGCGCCATTGCACTCTAGCCTGGGCAAAAGAGCAAGACTCCATCTCAAAAAACAACAACAGAAAAGTTATTAATGTATTCTGAAGATTATATGAAATTTATAAAAGTCTGGTGGTCCTGATGTGATGCTGTCAGTCATGATTTTGGTCACTCTCTTAAAATGCTGCACATAAGACTGCTAACTAAATTTCCTTGTGAATTGGGAACTTTGATCGGATTTTCATCCTAACTGTTGATTCCATCATCCACATTTACTGTTTTGAATTCTTCTCTAAAAATATTTGTAATCAGCAACAGTCCAAATTCAAATTTTCTTTCCTTTTCCTTTTTTATTTTTGAGATGGAATCTCGTTCTGTCACCTACTCTGGAGTGTAGTGGTGCCATCTTGGCTCACTGCAACCTCTGTCTCCTGGGTTCAAGTGATTCTCCTGCCTCAGCCTCCCAAGTAGCTGGGACTACAGGCACCTGCCACCATGTCCAGCTAATTGGTGGCAGTAGAGACAGGGTTTTACCATGTTGGCCAGGCTGGTCTCAACCTCCTGACCTCGTGAGCCACTGCCCACCTCAGCCTCCCAAAGCACTGGGATTACAGCTGTAAGCCACCATGCTCCACCCTCAGATTTGCTTTTTATGGAAAAAACTGCCAAGTCCTCTTCAACACAGGTTTCTGATAACTCATAACAATGAACTACCCAGTCTTCACCACTCTTGTGATATAGGCATGTCAGAAACTCACACATACATCCCCTCGGTACATTAAAAATAAATATTTTTTTAAAAATCAAAGGCCTGGGTGCAGTGGCTCATGCCTGTAATCATAGCACTTTGGGAGGCCAAGGTGGGTGGATCACTTGTGGTCAGGAGTTGGAGACAAGCCTGGCTGACATGGTGAGACCCGGCTCTAATAACACAAAAATTAGCCAGGCATGGTGGCGCATGTCTGTAATCCTAGCTACTAGGGAGGCTGAGGCATGACAACTGCTTGAACCTGGGAGGCAGAGGTTGCACCGTGAGCCAAAATTGTGTCACTGCACTCCAGCCTGGGCAACAGAGTAAGACACTATCTCAAACATAGAAACAAAGATCAATAAACTAAAAAACAATTTATAAAACTCTAATAAGGAAACTTAAGTGTTCAAAAAATCAGAACCTTGGGAAGGATCCAGAAAGAAACTGTTCTTAAGAAGATGCGTGCTGCAGCCTGGCGCGGTGGCTCACACCTGTAATTCCAACACTTTGGCAGGCCAAGGCAAGTGGATCACCTGAGGTCGGGAGTTGGAGACCAGCCTGGCCAACATGGAGAATCCCTGTCTCTACTAAAAATACAAAACTTAGCCGGGCATGGTGGTGTGCACCACTAACCCCAGCTACTCGGGACGCTGAAGCAGGAGAATCGCTTGAACCCGGGAGGGGGAGGTTGCAGTGAGCCAAGATTGCACCTCTGCACTCCAGCCTGGGAAACAAGAGTGAAACTCAGCCTCAAAAAAAATTATTTATTAACTAATTAATGAGGAAATGTCTTGGAAACCATTATTCTTACAGTTTGGGGGTTTTTGTTTTTTGTTGTTGCTCTGTCTAGACCACATATATACTTTTTTTCTTTTGAGACAAAGTCTTGGTCTGTCACCCAGGCTAGAGTACAGTGGCACGATCTCAGCTCACTGCAACTTCCACCTCCTGGGTTCAAGCGATTCTCCTGCCTCAGCCTCCCGAGTAGCTGAGATTACAGACACCCACCACCTTGCCCAGCTAAGTTTATAATTTTAGTAGAGACAGCGTTTCACCATGTTGGCCAGGCTGGTCTTGAACTTCTGATTTCAGGTGATCTGCTGCCTCAGTCTCCTAAAGTGTTGGGATTACAGGTGTGAGCCACCGTGCCCAGCTGAGCTTTCACCATGTTGACCAGGCTGGTCTCAAACTCCTGACCTCAAATGATCCACCTGGCCTTGGCCTTCCAAAGTGCTGGGGTTACAGGCATGAGCCACAGAAAATGTTTTTTAAATTACAGCTGGTGCACACCTGTAGTCCCACCTACCTCAGAGTCTTAGGCAGGAGGATCACTTGAGCCCAGGAGGGCAAGGCTGCAGTGAGCCATGTTCATACCACTGCACTCCACTCTGAGTGATAGAGTAAGACCTTGTATCAAAACAAAACAAAACCTCAATGGGTCTCCACCGCATATGCAGTCACCCAAGTAGCCAAGATATAGAGAAATGTTATCTTTCACAAATGCAGATGTACAAAAAGGACATCTCTTCATTTATTGAGGAAGTTTCCATGTTTTTTACGTACACACACAATGCTTACATATAAAGTCAGCACATGAGGCTGGGTGTGGTGGCTCATTTGTGTAATCCCAGCACTGTGGGAGGCCAATGTGGGCAGATCACTTAAGTTCAGGTGTTTGAGACCAGCCTGGCCGACATGGTAAAACCCCATATCTACTAAAAAAATATATATATATAATAATTAGCCAGGTGTGGTGGCACATGCCTATAATCGCAGCTACTTAGGAGGCTGAGGTATGAGAATCACTTGAACCCATGAGGCAGAGGTTGCAGTGAGCTGAGATGCTGAGATTGCACCACTGTACTCTGGCTTGGGCGACAGAACAAGACTCTGTCTCGAAAAAAAAAAGCTTGGTCCCGTAACTTTATCTTTCTTAGCATATTCATTCCTTTTAATGAAGCATATTTTCCAGTAGCTCTGAGAAAGGGTGTACAAGAACGTAGCAGATATTTGCGATGTCGTCCATCACACAGATTAGGGCTACCCTCAAATAATTCATTGATTTATGGGTGTTAAGCCAACCTTGAATTCCTGGGATGAATCCTACTTGATCATAGTGTGTAATCTTTTTTATATGTTGCTCAACTCAGAATATGTTTTTAAGGATTTTTGTTTTTGTTAAGGCAGGATAATACATGGTGAAGTTTTTATTTCCTGTCATATCTTTATCTGTTTTGGTACAGGAAAATACTGGCCTTATAGAGTGAGTTGGCAAGCATGTTCCCTTTATTTTCCGAAAGCATTTGCATATGATAGTCATAAGCTCTCTTAATGGCCAGCATTCTCTTCTACTTTCCAATTGCTTACCTGTAATAATGACCTGTTCTTTTTTGTTTAATTTTTATTGGATTTTAGGTTTTGGGGTACATGAGCAGAGCATGCAAGACAGTTGCGTAGGTACACACATGGCAGTGTGCTTTGCTTTTCTTCTCCCCTTCACCCACATTTGGCATTTCTCCCCAGGCTATCCCTCCCCACCTCCCCCTCCCACTGGCCCTCCCCTTTTCCCCCCAATAGACCCCAGTGTTTAGTACTCCCCTTTCTGTGTCCATGTGTTCTCATTTTTCATCACCCACCTATGAGTGAGAATATGCGGTGTTTCATTTTCTGTTCTTGTGTCAGTTTGCTGAGGATGATGTTCTCCAGATTCATCCATGTCCCTTTCCGCGGACACAACGAGAACTCCAATCCTGGGTTGTTCTGACAGCGCCATCTTGAGTCCTCCTCTCCATTTTAAAATGATGACCTGTTCTTTTAATCAACGTGTTCTTCCCTCAAATCTCTTGAAGAATATTAATTATAATTTTAAAGGAACTTTCTTGTTTTCTATTTTAGTGGGAACCATTCTTTTACAGCGTTTAGCTTTGAACTTTTAGTTATTTTAACATTTTTCAATTTTTGATATTTTTCTTGTATAATATTTATAAATGAGAGTCTCTAAATATGTGAGAATTAGTAGCTAGTGTTACCTCTGTGAGACATTTTATAAATCCCTATTTCACTTCTCTAGCAGATATGACTTTTCCTACTTGCTTATACTCAGAGCCCTCTGGGGGGGGTTACAAAAGGGTCTTTCATCCGCAATAAAGTTAGTGAGCAAGAATGGCTTGCAGTACAGCTGTTCGTGGGGGCCCATGGACTACAGGCAAACTGGCAGATGAGGGCTTTCTCTTGAGCTACATGGTGCAAGATCAACTCTTCAGTAGTCTCAGTGGGCGGGGCATACCATGACAGAGGCTGGGGTGGATACTTGAGTCAGCTATCCCTTGTCCAGGACTCTGGACTGCTTCATATGCTCATGAGGGTCTGCTCTTTGGCATAGCCATATCTGAATCCTCTGCTAGTACAGTCATAAGGAGGTCTGTGTTTATTTGGAGTTGTAGTTGATAGGGGGAATTACTGAAGGAGACACTGGGAGATCAAGCACATTACAGAATTTTACTGCTCTGCAAAGCTGCCTTACTCTACCCCAACTCCACTATTTATGTTGCGGTGTCTTGAACTCAGCCGAGTCATTGCCCTTCTCTCTCCAGGCAGAGTGCCCACACTAGAGGCTGCTAAAGCAAACACACTTTGCTTAGGAAGCAATCCTATCAAGGGAAGCCTGGATAGGTCTCTGGACACGAAGCAGTGCTGTTCCAGTTCTCATATTATTTCAACATTTCCATCCCAATTAGTCTCAGTGCGTAATATTTCAACTTTTACATTGTTTCTCTCATCCCTAGCTAATTCAGTCATGGCTAACACTGGGTGTCAGAAAATGATGTACACAAAATCTACACAGAACACTATGAAATGTTATTGAGTGATCTTAATAAAGGAAGGATGTATCTTGTTCATGATGGAAAGGCTTAATATTGAAAAGATGTCACGGCTCTCGAAATTAATGGGAAGGTCAATACAATCCCAGTCCAAATCCCACCAGATGATGTGTATGTATGTAGATATGTTGACATGGTGCAACATATCTACACACACCATGTAGCTCAAGAGAAAGCCCTGTCAACATATCTGAGGGAATAGCGTCAGCCAAGGAGCAGACACATGTAGAAATATGGAGTAGGCAAAGAAGCACAAGCACTCTGGCTTTCAGAGACGAGTTGAAGGGATTAGGTGAGGGAAGAGCTGTAGAGGGCACTTGGACAGTTGTTGTTTTCTGAATGTGATGGAAAGAATTTAATAAGGAATAATCCAATTGGATTTTCATTTTATGTAGAGCACTCTAGCCTTCCTTTCACATGCTATGATCTGTATTACAGGCAGCTACACTTTCCAGGCTTCCCTGTACTATAATCTCCAGGGGGGTTGAGCCAATGGAAAAGACAGACATCTGATTGGAAGACTCAAGGAGAGAAGAGGCTGGTCACGGTGGCCCACACCTGTAATCCTAGCACTTTGGGAGGCCGAGGTGGGTGGATCACCTGAGGTCAGGAGTTCAAGACCAGCCTGGCCATCATGGTGAAACCCCATCTTAAAAAAAAAAAAAAAAAAAGGAGAGAAGGGACCAGGGTATTCATGTTTGCTCCTCCCTTATGCAGATTTCCCACTCAATCCCATTCCCTTTCTGTCATACCACTTGTGGCCACTGAAGGTCTCAAGGCTCCAGCTCTCTCCAGACTGCCCTGCCATGGACGATCTCCTGCCACCAACCTCTGGCTTGCGGCTTCTAACAATATTACTTGTTCCCATTGTTTTTCCAGTCTTAGGAGTGGTAGGTGCATATTCTCTCTTGTTTGCTTTTTCGGCTTTCTCATTTCCTGTGTAAAATTATGTATGCGTTGAAAGCTAGATTTGCTCCTTTTCTTCCTTCATTGATATAAAAGATTTAGTTGGAAAAATTAATGAGGAAGTCACTTGGATAGTTTAAGAGAGAAATCCTGAGGATTTGACCTGAAGTCGTGGCAACAGGGATAGAGCAAATATATGTAGTTAATTATCATTTGGAAATACAATTGATAAGACGTGGTTACTGAATGGATATGGTATGAGAGAGAGAGGGAATCTAGGTTTGCTCCTGGTTATAAGTGACTGGGTGGATTGTGGTTTCATCAGCTGAGATCAAAGTACAAAAGGCGCAATGGGTGGAATCACAGTAAGCCAGTGAGTTTACATGTGAACATGATGAGACCCAGCGGGTAGAAGGACACCTAACTGGATTTAATTCTGAAATTCAGGAAAAGGTTAGAGATTTTGGAGTCTCCAACATAAGTGTTATAATAGTGAAAGCTATAATGATGCAAGGAAAGCAGAGCAGTCAAAAAGAAGTGTACTTAGTTTTTAATATTAAAATCCAATCAGTCAAAACAAACACTTTCTTGGCTATTGTACTCAGATCACCCTTACCTACATGGTCAGGCTCCTCTAAGGAGTAGCTGACTTTGCCTGCCTCTACTTTTGCATTCACTATACATTCAGTCTTTTGTAATACAACACAATTCGGCATCTGTCCACGTCATCATTTTCAATCCTCAAAATGGCTGAGGCTATGTCACATTAGGTCACTCCTAATGGCTGTGTCCTAACAACCTTTGTACGTGGCCTCTTCTATGGCTCTTGACACTATTAACCACTTCCTTCTTGAACAGTTCTTTCTCCAATTACTTGATAGTATCAGATTCACCTTATCACCTACTTTCCTCTCTCTTTTTGTCCTGCCTGTGCGTTTAATCCTTGTAATCCACAGCCCTCTTAGCTACATTCTTTCTCAGGACATTATCATCCCCTTTCATGGGACTATCTGATGATCTCTCTAAAGTATAAATCTCTACTTCAGAAACCTCTTCTAAGTTTCAGAAACAACCTTTCCCCGATGATTTGCAGAGTCCCTTAGCAACTCTATTCAGTGTAGTTATCTTTTTCTGCTAACCTTCCTATATGTCGTAACTGGATTAGTTTTACAGTATAGTCACCTCATCCCCAAATGGAAAGTCATGAGTTTCCTTATCTCTTTATCTCCATATTGGATTGATCTCTAAGCCTTAAGTCATATATGATCCCTCAATATTTTGTCCCTTCCTGCTGGTTCAGGCAGGAAGTTCAGTATTTCCCCCTGCACTAGTGATCATGTCATATGCATGCTTTAGCTTTCCAGTTCTTGTCCATTGCCTGGGATAAGATCCAAAGAACTTTGTATGGCCCAGGAGACTGACCTCTGCTTATCTCATTAAGTTTGCTACTGTTCCATTTCCCCCATTCCCAGTACTACCTTCCAGGTTTGTTAGACTATCCTGACATTTTCTCCAAATTGCCATCCTCCTCCTTCCACATATACATGTACCTGGAGAGCTATTCACACTTATGTGCCTTGAGAGCTAATATTTAGCCTTAAGTCCCAGTTCTCCAGTGCTCAGTGACACCACCCCTCCTTCCCAGGCTTGCACATGTCTTCTGCCCTGCACAGCGCCCCAGTGCTTCCATGTATCTGGATATGTGTCCATTTCTATAATACAACAGGCAGCACATTTTATTGCAAGTCTCTGATTTTTCTGCCTCCTCTTGTAGTTTGTTAACTCCTTCATGGTAGGGATGATGGTTAACCTATATTTGCTTTCTTCGTCTTCTACAAAATACTTGGCAACCAGCAGGTGCTCAGTAAATGTTTGCTGTATCACGACAAGTGAACAAGGGCACAACCTCTGTGTAGGAACAGACCGTTGCATGACCTTTCCTCCTGTATCCATGCATGTGACAGCACTCCTTTAGTGTGGAGTTGGTTGGTTGATTAACCCATTAAACATTTATACAGCACCTGGCAGGTTGCAAGCATTTTGAGCAGATATACAAATAAGCTTGTTTGTTTACAAACTGTGTTTTTAAGAAAATTACTTTTCCAAAGCCAGGCACGGTGGCTCACATCTGTAATCCCAGCACCTTGGGAAGCTGAGGCGGGCAGATCACAAGGTCGGGAGATCAAGTCCATCCTGGCCAACATGGTGAAATCCCATCACTACTTAAAAAAAAAAAAAAAAATTAGCTGGGCTTGGTGGCATGCTCCTCTAGTCCCAGCTACTTGGGAGGCTGAGGCAGGAGAATCGCTTGAAGTCAGGAGGCGGAGGTTGCAGTGAGCTGAGATCACGTCACTGCACTCCAGCCTGGTGACAGAGTGAAACTCCATCTCGAAAAAAGAAAAGGAAATTACTTTTCTAGTACAGAAAGCAGCCATATTACATTTTGAATGTAAAGTAGAAGGAAGAGTGGTTATGGCTGATGGAAGACACATCACAGTAAGGCTTTTGCTGTCACTCAGTGACCTTTCATGTCCTGGGCCCTCTCCTCATAATGGGCCTGTCCTTATCACGTTTCAGCCTGGGAATGCCAGTGTGCCTTTACTGGGCCTGACCAGGACAGCCACAGCAAGTGCTGCTGCAAACCAGAACAAGGCCAGGACATAGGCAGGCACCCAAGTCAGAGAAGTGTGATGGGGACAGACCAGGCAAGTATGATGCAGGGAAGGAAGGCATGCTGGGGGATCATGGAGTCCTCGAATATTTATCTTTCCCCGAGGCCCTAGCTCACACTGGGTTTCCCTCTCCTCATCCCAAAGGAAGGCAAGCTCCCTTTTATCTCTTCCCTTGCCAAAATCTGCTCTCAAAAGAGAATCCGAAGTGTATCCACTGTAAATGATAAAATGTACAATAGCTTAAAGATTATTACTTTTTTTTCCAGTTGGTCTTCCTAGCTAAACAGCATAGAAAGATTTAGACTAATGTTCTAAATAGCCAGTTAATGCCTGGATTGTGTTCTAGAAAATAGATTTAAAAACTAAGGAGCCTAACTGAAGCTTCTGAAATTTTACCAGGAAGGTGGTTATCTTCTTTATCTACCAAGTTGGACAATAGGGAGTGGAGGAGGAAAAAGTCAGGGAGGACAGAAGATCAGTCCCAGAGGACCAGGTAGACTAAAAGAACGTCTGGGGTCAGCCCTTAATTAGGGAGAATGAAGGTGTGCAGACAGTGCTCAGGAGAAGAAATTACTTTGAGTGCTGTGTGACAGGACCTTGCATGAGGTAAATATTTGGGTGCAAAAAAGGACAAGGACAAGGAATGCATCCTGGTGTGTGCCTTCTGCATGAGAACACCCTTGCACATCCCCTAGTAGGAGGATCAGGGAGGGGAAAGGGAAGTGGCAGAGGCAAAAAATAAAATAAAAAAAAGGAAGGAAGGAGGAAGGAAGGAAGAGAGGTAGGGAAAGAAAAAGAGAAAAAAAGGAAAGAAAAGAAAGAAAGAAAAAATAAAGGAAAGAAAAAAGAAAGGAAGAAAGAAAAAGAAAGAAGAAAGAAAGAAAGAAAGAAAGAAAGAAAGAAAGAAAGAAAGAAAGAAAGAAAGAAAGAAAGAGAAAGAAAGAAAGAGAAAGAAAGAAAGAACAAGAAAAAGGCTCCCATTGAATTGATGGCTAAGGAGGGACGGGGCGGGCGCTGGGAGGAGCCTCAGAAGCATCCTCTGAGCAGCCGCCTCTGAGCACGACGGGAAAATCCTTCCTCCCTCGGACATGGCGCTCACCTGCCCGGCGGCAGCAGCCGGCTCCGGCGCCGCGGTTCGCGGGTCCGGGCGTCAGAGCAGCCCCAGCTTCAGCCGTGGGGTGGAAGGAGGCGGCGGGGGCGACGGCGACGGCGGTGGCGACGGCGGGGGCGCGGCCCGCGGGCCCGGGTGTTAGACCTGAGGGAGCCCGGGGAGCCGGCCGGGGCGCGCAGGCTGCTCCAACCCCGGGGCGCAGCCGGCATGGTGTCCCAGGTGCTGCAGCTGCTCCGGCAGGGCGTGTGGGCCGCGCTCACTGGGGGCTGGTACCACGACCCTGAACAGAGCAAGTTCACCAACAGCTGCCACCTCTACCTGTGGCTGTTCCTGCTGCTGCTGCCCCTGGCCCTGCACCTGGTGAGTGGGGAGGGTCCGGTCTCGGGGCGCTGTGAGGATGGAGGGAAGAAGGAGAAAGGAACCACCGACTTGCCATCAGCCTCAGAGGGGAGAGGGTTCCTAGTGGTCCTTAAGAGACGGAAGGGCTAGGGCTTCGGGAATTTGGGACGGAGAACGTGCAGGGAAAGGGGGCTGTGAAGATTCGCTGGAAAAGAAATGAGGTAGACAGGACTTCGGGGCCTCTGAGACTCATCAAGAATTGATGCGGGTTGTTAGGATGAGTCACTCTGCTTGTGGCAGGGAGCATGCAGCCGGTTTTGTAGGTGGGTAACTCTAGGCCTCAGAGCTGGATGGGTTGGGATAATGTTTGGTGCGAAATACTGTAGATTGTAGCCAAGAGGCAAAACGAAATGTAAGAAACAAACCCATTTCAGTTATTGGTCCTTTTTTCCCCTCTCACCTTCTTTCTTGTTTTGCTTTGAGAAGGCAGGTTCAATTATCAATTTCTCACCTTGTGATTTCTACACCACCATGTATAGCAATGTATAGGAAGATATGATAATGGATAGATCTGAAATCATGATGCCTGGGTTGAGTTTTGCGTCTACCAGTTGCCAGTTGTGTGACCTTTGGGAGGTTATCTACCGTATCTCATCTGTAAAATGAGAAAAAGAAATAGTACCAGATTTACAGATTGTTTTAGGGATTAAATGAGATAGTATAAATAAAGCCACAGGTCTGGCTTGACCCGAGATTGGACTCAAACCTGAGTTTACAGTTGTGTTCTGCTACTTATTAGCTGATGGCCTGATACTGAACTTTTCTAAAACTTAGCTTTCATATCATTAAAATGAATGTGATCATCATAATCACCACTTCATAAAAAAATTAACCAAAAATGTGTATAACAAGAGTTAAATACAGAAACTGCATGGAGGCCCTTCAATAAGTGCAAGTTTCTTTCTTTTTTCTGATTTTGTGCACAATTTTTCTTAATCCATTTTTCCTTAGCCTATGGGTCCCTTTTCTAGAGGGACAGCATAGCAAAGTCACGAGGAGCGCAGCCCTCACCAGGGTGAAATCCTGGTTCTGCTGCTTATTAGACCTAGTGTGAGCTTGAGCAAGCTTTACCTTCCTTGTAAAGCAGGGATGATTATAGTACCTCCCTTATAGGGTGAAAGTCAAACGTGAGTAAATTAATACATGAAAGTACTTCTTAGTACCTGGCACACGCAGAGTGCTCAGTAAGAGATGGTCCTTTTTTTTTCTTTCCTCATCTTCTAAAATCTCTTCATTCTTATGCTTTCTGATTCCTTTTAGCTAGAATTAATTTCTCTTCTCCCTTGCCCTTGTACCATTCTGTATTTACTATTAGTTTTACAGCATTCTGTAGTTAGACTATTATTAGCATTAATAGTACTTTTCAAATTCTGTTGGTACTTAGTTGTTGGAAGATGTATTTCACGTCTATGTCTAGATCATAAGCTTTTTTGAGGACATGTGGCTTTTTATGTTGTTTATTCATCTTGGTTTTTCCTTGTACACAGCAGAGTGCTCTGCATTTGGCAACACTGATCTCATATATAATTAACTGTGTGCCTCTTTCTTTTCCAACCAGCACTAAATAGTCTTCCTCATTATACTTTTTGAAAATTTCCTGATAATGATAGCAATATATATTTCACCTATAATCCCACTCCTCGGAAATAACCACATTAGCATTTAATGTTGTGTTCCTGCAGATGTTTTTTTCTATGCATATGGGCTCATTTTTATAAAACTCTACCTATGTGTACATATGGTCAGAACCCTTAGTTTCTACTTAAATATGCTTTATTGAGTAGCTTGATTTAGATCTTGCATTTGTGAATAGGACATTGTCCTTCATTAACTTGCTTTTCAATGATGTTTAAATGTGATTTTCAGCTAAATCTCAAAATTTTAGAAGTAAAATTATCCTTAAAAATTTTACTTTTATATCAGACGTTAAAAAATAAAACAAGTATGCCCAAATTTTTATATCTTTATGCTGCCATGCCTTTAACTGTTATAAAGTAACTGTATGTGAGTGTAGTTACTGTTATGCTACTTTTTAATATCTAGCCTATCTTATTAATAAGATATTAAAACATGGCAGATTCGTTTTTTCTTGCTTTGGTCTTCTGGTCTCTTAAAGTCCCCTTGAAATAAAAGGTCACCTTCCCCAATGGAGGCTTTGTTCTTCAGATCTTGGTGCTGAAATATATTCCTCTGCACTTCAGTGTTCCCTGTGATTGTTAATATCTTTTTCAATTTGTTCATTTACAATAATTTTTCCAAGAAGAAACCTGACTGCTTACTGACAGCAGGGGCTTAGGCAAAGTTCAGTGAACTTTCTGTTTTTGTTTTTTTCACAATTTTGGTTTAAACATGTTTAATCAAGAAAGTTTTGGTGGGGCACCATGGCTCATGCCTATAATACCAGCACTTTGGGAGGCTGAAGTGGGTAGATCACTTGAGATTAGGAGTTCAAGACCTACATAGTGAAACCCTGTCTCTACTAAAAATACAAAAAATTAGTTGAGTGTGGTGGTGCATGCCTGTAATCCAGTTACTTGGGAGGCTGAGGCAGGAGAATTGCTTGAACCCTGGAGACAGGTTGCACTGAGCTGAGATTGTGCCACTGCACTCCAGCCTGGGTGACAGAGCGAGACTCCATCTTAAAAAAGAAAAAAGGCGTGAGATGGTTAAAAAATCTGGAGACAACAGATGCTGGAGAGGATGTGGAGAAAAAGGAACACTTTTACACTGTTGGTGGGAGTGTAAATTAGTTCAACCATTGTGGAAGACAGTGTGGCGATTCCTCAAGGCCTTAGAAATAGAAATTCCATTTGACCCAGCAATCCCATTACTGGGTATATATCCAAAAGACTATAAATCGTTCTACTATAAGGACACATGTACACGAATGTTCATTGCAGCACTGTTTACAATAGCAAAGACCTGGAATCAACCCAAATGCCCATTGATAATAGACTGGATTGGAAAAATGTGGCACATATACACCATGGAATATTATGCAGCAATCAGAAATGATGAGTTCGTGTCGTTTGTAGGGACATGGATGAATCTGGAAAACATCATCCTCAGCAAACTGACACAAGAACAGAAAATGAAACACCGCATATTCTCACTCATAGGTGGGTGATGAAAAATGAGAACACATGGACACAGAAAGGGGAGTACTAAACACTGGGGTCTATTGGGGGGAAAAGGGGAGGGCCAGTGGGAGGGGGAGGTGGGGAGGGATAGCCTGGGGAGAAATGCCAAATGTGGGTGAAGGGGAGAAGAAAAGCAAAGCACACTGCCATGTGTGTACCTACGCAACTGTCTTGCATGCTCTGCTCATGTAACCCAAAACCTATAATCCAATAAAAAATTAAAAAAAAAAAAAAAAAAAAAAAAAGAAAAAAGGTTTCGCTATTTAATCTACTTTATAACTTAACAGATACTTTGAGTATTTTAAATAAACATTTTTATTATTAATTTTTGAGGGGTTTAGAAATTTATTTCTAACCCCTAGAAGGTACTTAGATCTGGGTGACGATGTGGAAAATAGTGATTTGTTAACATTTATAAACTGTGTATAGATTTGTGAGAAATGTTTGGAAGCGTACGACAAAAAACAGCAAGTCAATTTGGATAACTTGGAAAGAGTTTTACTTTGGGTTTTTATCAAGCTCATTTTCTTTTGGACACACTGAAAGATGATTTGTCTTGAGAGATATTTAAATTGTCACTTATTACATGTGTTTTGTCTTTATTCTTTTGAGATGGTAATTAATGGAGATTCAGAGCAGAGTTTTATTTCCAGAAGGAGCACATGGGCATGATTCTGGCTTTGTGTAAGCTCTGAGAGCACCAGCCTCATGTCAAAAGACACAGTTCCTGTTCTTCCTCTTCTCAGTTGTATGGCCTTGTGCGAGTCATCTTACTTCTCCAGACCTAAGTTTTACCATCTGTAAAATGGGGATAACACTTTCATTTTATAGGTTTAGCAACTGAGGTCCAGAGAGAGTCAGCTGTTTTCCCAGAGTCATCTAGTTAGTCAGTGGTAAACTTCAGCATTTTAGCTGAGGTCCAGTAGCATCCAAGTCTTCGGCCTTTCCCGGACACTATGCTGCCTGACATAGAACATGTAAGAGCACTTTGAAGTCTGAAACAGTGGAGCAACATACAGTGGAATTATGATTATGCCAGTGGCATCATGGTCAGCTCCACCGGAGAGGAAGAGTTGAGTGATGGGAAGAATGGGTGGAACCTTCACATCCTTCCAGAACCCATGAGTGGCAACATTAGACTTGATTTTCCAGGCCTGACAAATACGTTAGGATGGGCAGCCCTTTCCACGCTTGTTTTATGGCTGTAGCTTTCTGTTTCCTTTCCTTTAATTTTAGCCTGACTTGTTCTGTTTCCAGTTGTGCTTTTTAAAATTTAACCTCAGAGACTTTGTTTGATAAGAACTGCATCATTTCTAATTGCTACAATTCTTTTATTTTATTTCATTTTTTGAGACGGAGTCTTGCTCTGTCACCCAGGCTGGAGTGCAGTGGCACGATCTCAGCTCACTGAGATCCGCCTCCTAGGTTCCAGCGATTCTCCTGCCTCAGCCTCCTGAGTAGCTGGAATAATAGGTGCATGCCTGGCTGAGTTTTGTATTTTTAGTAGAGATGGGGTTTAACCATGTTGGCCTGGCTGGTCTCGAACTCCTGACCTCAGGTGATCCTCCCTCTCGGCCTCCCAAAGTGCTGGGATCACAGGTGTGAGCCACCACGCCTGGCCTCTAATTGGTATAATTATAATTAATAGGATTATTCCGTCAAGTGCTGACATGGCACTAGGCAAATAATAAGCACCCAACGCATACTCATAGTTATTACAGCTAGTTGGTGACATTTCTATGATGGCCCACAGCCATTTCCCAGTCTGGTATGTTATTATCTTTTCTTAGGTCTTGCATTCCTCTGTTTTCAAACAATATTTTTCTAACATTTAATTATAAAAAGTTTAAAACATACAACAAAGCTGAAATAATTTTACTGTGCAGCCCTGTATACAGCACTTTGATTTTTACCCTGTGAGCATTTCACTATACTTGCTTTATCACGTATCTATCCATTTGTCCATCCTTCTATCGATCCCTTCTTCTACTTTATTTTCTTGATGCATTTCAAAGTAAACTGCACACATCAGTCCATTTCTTCCAAAATACTTCACCTTGCATAATAAATGACATTTTGATAGAAATATAAATACATTACATTTTAAAGAAAGTTGCCATGGAGCTTGGTTGTTGGCTCCATACACTAGGCATCTTGGATTATTCTACTCTTAAGTAGAATAAGCCATAACAAGGCTTCCTGAGGCCTAAGACATGAAGGTACAATTGGATGTTGAGGTTTGCGAGCAGAATCCTAAGGTTTTACAATTTATTTGGCCACCCTTCCCTTCCCTTCCTTCCTACCTTCTTACTTTACCCCCCACCCCCCGCCCGCCCCATGCTTCACCTAGACTTCCTCCCCTACTTTTAACATATAAGATGTCTTTGTGTAAATGATGGAAAGGTGGCCTGCCCAGAGAGGTACCCTTTCCTGGCACATTTAATCCTGTCAGCAAGAGACCTTTGTGTAGGATGCAACCTGTACAACCTTGCATAGCAGGCTTGACCCATTCCACTTGATTGTTGTTATTCTCTTGGACTGCTTGGCATGTTGCTGTTCTCAAAACTTACCTCTTTTCTGGTCAATCTTAGCAAATATATTCAATTTCTTCAAAAGAAAGGCTTTCTTTGTGAATGAATCACATAGTTCATGCTTTCTTTCCTTGACTCCGGAACCTTGTTATTTGGTCTTTCCACATCTGGGGTCCTTATTTATTCTTGCATGGAGATGCTTGATCCTTTGCACTATCTCCATAATTTACCTGAATGTCCGACTTCCTGACTCCTGCCCTCATCTGCCTGAAGCACAGTTGTACTTGAGACTAAGAGCCTGCAGCATGGAGTTGCTTAAAAGGCATCCTTCCTGGGTCCTGGGCCTCCAAAAGAACTACAGATTCAGTCCTTCTAGATTTGGGCTGAATGCCATCCCATGCAGTTGTCTCTCAATTTCTGCTGCTCCAGATGACTCTGCGGACAGAGGGCTGTGTGTGCAGAGGGCTTGCCTGTGTGGAGAGCTCTGCTTTCCTGAAGTCCCTTCATTTGTTGCTGGGGCAGCTGTCTTCAGTCTTTTCAAATTGATACTTCTTTTCTTGAGTCACAGTTGCTCTCTTTCTGCACAACTCCTCCCATTTATCTTCATCGTCTGCCATTAGACACATGCATGTCTATGGGTAGGATCTATGTCCCCAGGTTGTGTTTCTGCGTTTGTTTCTTCTTTCCATTCCAGTTCTACAAGTTCATGACAAATTTTCTGGTAGTTATATCTCCTGCCCCATTCTCACTTTTCTTAGGGCTTCTTGAGATTGCCTCCCATTAGTGACTGGTTGTATTTTGAATGGTTCACTCCTCAGATACATGGTATTTTTCCCAAGGGTAATGTCTAATACTTTAATACTCTATTATTTTTGTTTTAATTGAACAATCTAATTCACTTGGTATTATTTCTTTTGTACGGAAGCTAATACTAGGAGATTATTATTTTCTGGCTTTAATCATTTGGTCTCATAAATGGTAAATTTTAAATATTAAGTATCTTATTCCTTTTTCATCTTCTCTAAATCTCCTTCTTATGCCCTCTGCAGGAAGAAAATGGACTTTTAATAATATTCAGATTTTTTCATACTTTTTTTTTTTGAGATGGAGTTTCGCCCTTGTTACCCAGGCTGGAGTGCAATGGCGCGATCTCGGCTCACCGCAACCTCCGCCTCCTGGGTTCAGGCAATTCTCCTGCCTCAGCCTCCTGAGTAGCTGGGATTACAGGCACACGCCACCATGCCCAGCTAATTTTTTGTAATTTTAGTAGAGACGGGGTTTCACCATGTTGACCAGGATGGTCTCGATCTCTTGACCTCATGATCTACCCGCCTCAGCCTCCCAAAGTGCTGGGATTACAGGCGTGAGCCACCATGCCCGGCCTCCATACTTTTTTATCTGGTACATTTTCTTTCTTTAGCATTTGCAATTGTATTACGTTACTATTATTGGAATAGGTAAGAATAACAGCCAACACTTACTGAGCACATAGGAGGCAGATACTTTTATAAGAGCTTTGCAAGAAAAGAAATCTCACCTTCACAGTACCCTAGTGAGGCACTATCATTATTTCCATTTTATAGTCAATGAAACTGGCAAAGAGAGGTAGGCTGATATGCTTATGAATACATGCTAGTCATGGCCTGACTAGAATGAAAGCCCAAGCGTTGGAGTTCTTACCCACTCAGCCATACCATTTCTAATAGGTAATTTTACAATGTGGGTATATTAGTTCATTTTCATACTGCTATGAAGAAATACCTGAGACTGGGTAATTTATAAAGAAAGAGGTTTAATGGTCTCACAGTTCCACATGGCTGAGGAGGCCTCACAATCATGGCACAAGGCAAATGAGGAGCAAAGTCACGTCTTACGTGGTGGCAGGCAAGAGAGCTCATACAGGAGAACTCTTCTTTATAAAACCATCAGATCTCATGAGACTTACCCACTATAATGAGAACAGGATAGGAAAGACCTGCCCCATGGCTCAGTTACCTCCCATTGGATCTCTCCCATTACATGTGAGAATTGTGGGAGCTACAATTTAAGATGAGATTTGGGTGGGGACACAGCCAAACCTTATCAATGGATATATATTTGTTGCACATTGGCATGAAGAAATACAAACACTAAAAATGTACATAACATATAATAAAAAGATAATTTCCCTCTCACACTTATTTCTAGTTTCCCACTTGAGATGGAACCACTGTTTTCTTCTTGTGCTTTCTTGCAGTGATATTTTATATATATGTAACTGGAAGTTGGAATGTAAGGGGTCCTGAGTGTAATCATAAAGCACCCTCATTTGTCTTCCACTGTCCCTTTTAATTTGCCACGAACAGGAGTTTTTTTTTTCCATCTCAGATAAAAACATGGGTAAGCCCCATAACTTCAGGTCACAGGTTATACAAATTTTATAATGGCTTTAAGCAGCAAAATACAGACTTGATTTTAGATTGCAGAATGTGCAGTTCCATAACATAATCAAGGCTTCCATCATCCAGTCATTTCCAGGAAGGAAGGCACTTGAGAATGGCACAGTCTCTTTCTTGCCCTCCTCCTCCCTCACGCATTGACCGATGTTTCTGATACCCTTGGCTTTGGAGAGCAGGAACATTCTTTGTTGACTGGTATGGTGGTAAACTGGTCTTGGGCTCTCTGGTACTTGTCTTGCATCTTTGCCCTGTCTGGTGTTTACTCTGTCCACCTCCAGCTTTCTTCTGCTCTAGTCTACTCTGCTCCATAGCCTGTTCAGACATTACCTAAATCAAATATGTACATATTCTTGCGTACACTGTCCATGTCAATATTCACATATTCTTTTCCCCATCACACTCTGGGAGAGCAGGCCAAGCTCATATGTCCACCAGAGCAGCTAGCCAGCCAGTCTCTGATCTTTCCCCTTTTCTAGGAAGGAATCAGACAGCTGTGCCTTCTACCCCCACCTAAATTGTAGGGGAGTCATATTAAGCCTCTGAATGATTCCACTGAAGCCGTTCTCTCCTGACTGAGGGAGGGGATGGGACACAGGACTAGCTGCACACCAGCAGGCCTTTCCAAAATTCTTCATATACCCTCTTTTTAAAAATTGTAAGACATCATTTTGAGTAAGAAATTTAGGTTCATGTAACTCATCCTCATAATCTATCTAGAAATGTCTGTTGTTTGTTCCAGAAATTTTCATTGGAATTTCTTACCCTACCTCGGTTCCTTGGTCAATGCTTCTATTAGTAATCATTTATGCATACATAGCCTTGTTGTCCCTCTTGACAGAACATCTTGGAGATTGTGACATATACAGCCTCCTCATTATTTATGCCTGCATAGTATTCCACTATGTCTATAAAGGGAAACTTATTTGACTAGTCCCTATTGAAGAATATTTGGGCTTTCAGATGATTTTTAACCTAATGCCATTAGTTGGACACATATGGGTCAGTCAAGATGTGCTAGCTTATGCTGAAGTAATGACTAACCTAAATATGTGTTTGGCTTTACCAAGTTAATTTTTAATTATTAATTTTATTATTTCTTTTCAGAGTAAGGACTCACTGTCACTCAGGCTGGAGAACAGTGGTGTACTTGTAACTCACTGTAACCTCAAATACTTGGGCTCAAGTGATCCTCTCGCCTCAGCCTCCTGAGTAGCTGGCACTGTAGGCGCACACCACCACACCTGGCTAATTTCTTATTTTTGTAGAGACAGGGACTCGATATGCTATTCAGGCTGGTCTTAAACTCCTGACCTCAAGCAGTTCTCCCACTTTGGCCTCCCAAAGTGTTGGGGTTACAGGTGTGAACTACTGCACCTGGCCCTATTTTTTGTGTGTACTACACATCTAACATGGTCCTTTGGGATGTCAGGGGTATGGTTAGTAGGGGGTCCTATCCATTATAGGTATTTAGAAACACTGGGCCATGTTCGGTGGCTCACACCTGTAATCCCAGCACTTTGGGCAGCTGAGGTGGGCGGATCACGAGGTCATGAGATTGAAACCATCTTGGCCAACATGGTGAAAACCTGTCTCTACCAAAATACAAAAACTTAGCTGGACATGGTAGCATGCACTTGTAGTCCCAGCTACCCTGGAGGCTGAGGCAGGAGAATCGTTTGAATCCAAGAGATGGAGGCCGCAGTAAGCTGAGATCACTCCACTGCCCTCCAGCCTGATGACAGAGCAAGACTCCATCTCAACAAAAAAGAAAAAGAAAAAGAAGCACAGGCTGTTTGAGTCATGATTTTTGGGTGAGTGGGAGCATTGCTCGCTATCATCTCCCCCCGTGACTCTGGATGATCATGCTAGTTGCTATGGCAGCAGGACACTGAGTAGGTGTCATACTCTGGCTCTGAGAGCTCCTGCTTGGCAATAGCAGATACCTGTTGTCCTCATATTTCTTTGTCAGGGAATGTTGCATGGCATACCTCACTTCAAAGGGGAAGGAGGGTACAGCTCTACCCCATGCCTGAGGGACCAACTGGGCATGTTTGTTGGACGGCACTTACATCTATGACAACAGACTGAGTTCCAGATGGTCTGCTGGTTATTGTGGAGACGACAGGAGAACAAGGTGTATTGACATCTTCTCCCCATGTAGTTAGCAGATAAACAGGCATGAATAACACAGTTATAATTGTTACTATAGGGGAAGTACAGGTGCTATACAGTAAAGATGGAAGATGGAATCTAGGCATGTGTACTTACGGAAGGCTTCCCAGAGGAGGAAGTAACTTCTAATCTGAAATTCTGATGAATGAATAGGAGTTAGCTGTGCAGGGATGAGCAGAGGAGGAACAGCATTCCAAGCAAGGGGAATGGCATGTATTAAAACTCTAAGATGTATGAGGGTCCGGCCAGTTTTGCTGTACCCTTTCAGAATATATGGCAGACATCAAGACACATGACCCCTAAAAACCTCAACAGATATCTCTTAAGGAAAATAACATTCTCCCACATAATAATCACACCCAGAAAAGTTATCGATATAATGATATTGTCTAATATATAGTTCCTATCCAAATTTCCACAGTTATGCCAGTAATGTCTTATAGAACTGGGGGTTTGGTTTGGTTTTTCTGTATCCAAGATTCAAACAAGGATAAAACATGGCTTCTAGTTGTCACATCTCTTGATTGTTCTTAGTCTAAAATGAGTTCTCTAAGCCTCTGTGTCAGTGTTGTATCCTCGTCATGCTACATATCAAAAGGATATGATTCTCCCACGTCTCCCCAGCCCCCATCATTGTTTAAGGTAGGGTCAGCCAGATGTCTCTATTGTAGGATTGCCAGTTTCCCCCTTTCTATTTAGTGAGCAATCTGTGGAGTGAAACCTGGAGACTGTATAGATTGTATTTCCAGAAGTCTTTCACCCAAGTTATGGCATAAATTGATGATGCTTTACTAAAATAATTATTACAATGGTGGTTGCAAAATGGCAATTTTCTAATTTTCTTCCTGATATTTCTTTCTGATATTTTTCTGTAAAGAAGAGTTTGTTTTTGGCCGGGCGCGGTGGCTCACGCCTGTAATCCCAGCACTTTGGGAGCCCGAGGCGGGTGGATCACGAGGTCAAGAGATCAAGACCATCCTGGTCAACATGGTGAAACCCCGTCTCTACTAAAAATACAAAAATTAGCTGGGCATGGTGGCGTGTGCCTGTAATCCCAGCTACTCAGGAGGCTGAGGCAGGAGAATTGCCTGAACCCAGGAGGCGGAGATTGCGGTGAGCCGAGATCGCGCCATTGCACTCCAGCCTGGGTAACAAGAGCAAAACTTCGTCTCAAAAAAAAAAAGAAGAGTTTGTTTTTTTCCCCCTGTCCTCATAGTTTTGTTGTGCTTTTTAGGTGGTCTCGTAGACTCATTTTTTAATTCAATGGGAGTATAATCTATTTCTATCATCATTCTTTTTGATGTTTAAGTTATCCAAAATTTGGCAAGTGAGACCTTCTTCATGTGCCTCCTGAGTTTTCTTGGATATATCCTCATCAGTTTGTGAGCACTTTATTGCTTTCAGCCCAAACAAGATATTCTGGGGCTAGTTATTTCCCTGCTCCAGTCCTGGAAGAATCAGCCATTTTGCCAAGGAGCCATGATCCTTTAGGTGGGGAATTTACATTTGGAAACCAAAATCTAGGGCTGCAGTAGTTGCATTTGTTGCTACTAGTTGTCTTTGCCTCTAGCCCCTTTCAGTAGATACAGCTAAAAGATTGACTCATCTATAGACTGAATGATTGAATAATCAATTAAAGTTTATTCTGAGACCTTCAATCTTATCTGTATCAAAGGTCTCTTCCTCTCCTTCCCCTATTTCACATTTATATCTCCCTTCTCCCACCGTGAGAACTCTAGCTCACAGCAGTATCATTTGCTCGGTCCTTAAATATACACATGGATTGCTACCCCCCTAACACCACCATACACAAATCTTTAAGGAAAAGTTCAAGACTGTTTAGAAGTTATTATTATTAATTATTATGATGGTGATTATTGAGACGGAGTCTCGCTCTGTTACTAGCCTGGAGTACAGTGGCACGATCTTGGCTCACTACAACCTCTGCCTCCCGGGTTCAAGTAATTCTTCTGCCTCAGCCTCCCAAGTAGCTAGGACTACAGGTGCATACCACCATGCCCAGCTCACTTATTTATTTATTTATTTTTAGTAGAGACGGAGCTTCATGATGTTGACCAGGATGGTCTCAATCTCTTGTCCTTGTGATCTGCCCACCTAGGCCTCCCAAAGTGCTGGGATTACAGGTCTGAGCCACCACACCTGGCCTAGTATTATTATTGTTTTTAGAATACACATCACCAGTAAGGTACTGCCAGAGTATCATGCTCAAAAGTTACCTAGATTAATTATTTTCTAATTATTTTTCAGTTCATTTTGTGGCTATGCTATCAATTTGATGGGTAGTTAAGTTCACTTGTAGTTATATAATTTTAGCTTCCTCTATCCTTGCTGATTTAATAATTTATACAACAGGAGGTATAAAAAATTAACATAGTTCACTAAACTATGTTAAACATATAAAAAGATATGCCGAAATACTTGTATCAAAAGATTTCTCTGACTGCTAGATGGAAAATAGATCAAAGAAAGGATAAAAATAGAAATGAGAGGTTCAGTGTCTATTTCAGTCATCCAGTCAAGAGATGGTGGTGGCAGTAAAGATGGAGAATTGTGGATAGGTTTTGCTAGGATTCAATGATAAGTTCATTTTTAGGGTAGAAGAGTCAGGATGGAGGAGAGGTGCCTGATTATCTGGTTTGAGCCAGAGGTGTATGGGGTACCGTTGACTGAGATGAAGGATGAAAGAGGTCAGTTGGTAGGGAAACCAAACACCTAATTTTACACATAATAGTTTGGAGTTTCCTTTTATATATCAAAGTAGAGACGCTGAGTAGATAGTTGGATATAGGTGTGGGAGTTTAAAGGAGCAATCTAAGCTAGGGATACAAATTTGAAAATCATCAGTATAGGATATTATTTTCTGCCAAGGAACTGGGTAAAACTTCCTTAACAGAATGTGTAGAGAAGGAAAACAGTGCTAACAGTGAAGCCCCAGGAGCCTTACACTCAGAGGCAGGGCAAAGAGGAGGTGTGGGGAGACAAGGGAAGAGCCAGGAGAGCATTTCCACTGCGAGCAACCATGTTGCTTACTGCTGTGAACAGGGGAAATTGTGGTTATTTTTTGTTTTTCGGGACATTGACAAGAACACTTTCCGTGGTGTATTGGGGAGTAGAAGCCAGATTGCTGTGGGCTTAAGAGGCAATGGGAGGTGAAGACCGTTCTTTCAAGCGGGGAGCAGAAAAAGGGCACGATATCTGGAGAGAGGTTTTGAGTCAAGGGGGTTTATTCCTCTCTCAAGATCAGAAGGTCCTTGAGGGTAGGGCTTTGATTTGAATCCCTGTTGGTCCTTCGAGTGATGCTTCATACACAGCAGAGAATCTCATCCTTCTGCATTATTGGAATCTAACTCCATAGAGAAGGCGCAGTTTTGGTAGTGCACATTACAGACCGTGGTCAGACCCATTTCTGTAGACTCACCACAGTGTTGTGGCCAGAATCCAGATCTTTAAACATGGAGCTTAAAAACAGTGACATTACTCCTAGAATTGGCTTGCCTTAAAGTTCAATTTGCCTTTGTTTCCAAGATAACATTTATTATTTATGCAGCAATTATGTATTTCCTTGTGGTACTTATGTCATAATTTACATTTTTTTTCCTATCGTGGGAAACTTGTACTTTAAAAAAATTATTGACCATTGAATCAGGCAAAAATAAATATTATCTCATTTCTTGTTACTGACTGATATTAAATATAGAAGGGAAATATAGAAGCTTTGAACCATGAAGGACCTTAAGCATTTCTTATTCTTATCTCTTATTCTCTGATATAAACATTTAGATTGGATTTATTGTGTGTTTCACTTCTTTCCCCCAAATCTTTACTATCTCAAACGAAATGCCAGATAACTAATACTCATAGCCCATTAGGATATGGTTCCCTATCAATAGACACCTGTTTCTAGACCAGCCTTGTCTTTTGTTAACTTATTTCTGCTTTCAAGACTACAACTAGATACTTAATAATCAGGGAAGAAGAAAAATTCTTGAATATAAGAAGTATCTCTGAGCAATCCCTCACACAAATATTTTACAAAGAAAACAGTTGTCTGGCTTATTTCAGAAATATTTTTTTCTTATTGTGTATCAACCCCTCTGGCTGTGAATACAGGCAATAAAACACTTGCCGTGTTGCTCTGTTGCACTTTGCTCCTTCTTAAAACAGCGTATCTGAATTTATTATCCCAAGGTATTGATGAATGATGAAGAGATAATAATGATTATTATGATGGTAATGATCATGAGAGACAGGAACATTTAAGTGCTTATCATGTGCCAGTGTATTATTTTATATTTCTTATGCTTAATCTTTATAAAAGTTTTATTCAGAATTATTTTTCCCATTTCACAGAAGAAGACAGAGCTTTGCAAAGGCTAGATAACTTCCAAAGGTTGTACAATTCACTAAATTGAGAAAAAAGTATATACTATAAAATTACTATCATAAATATTTATTTATTGACCAATATTTTTGACCAGCTATTTGCTGGATACCAAGCTGGGTGCTGAGGGTATAATGGAGAATAAGACAGACCTGGCTCCACCCTCATAAGACTTACCATTTTTACATGGCTCTAGGAATAAATAAGAATCAGTAGGAGAGGGCCGGGTGCGGTGGCTCATTCCGGTAATCCCAGCACTTTGGGAGGCTAAGGCGGGTGGATCACTTGAGGTCAGGAGTTTGAGACCTGCCTGGCCAGCATGGTGAAACACCATCCCTACTAAAAATACAAAAAAAAATTAGCCAGGCCTGGTGGTGAGCACCTGTAATTCCAGCTACTCGGGAGGCTGAGGCACAAGAATCATTTGAACCTGGGAGGCAGAGTTTGCAGTGAGCTGAGGTGACACCACTGCACTCCAGCCTGGGCAACAGAGTGAGACTTCACCTGGAAAAAAAAAGGGAAAAAAAGGTAATACAGAATGTGGCTTAAATAAGTTACCATTCTCAAGAATTCAAAGGAATGTATGGTCAAGGTGAGTCACTGAAGCACTATTTATCCTAGCAGATGACTAGAAATAGGTATCTATTGAGAGGGAATTGGCTTAATGAATTATGGTTCATCTTACAGTGGAGTACTACACAGCTACAAAAAAGAAATGAGAAAATAGACTGCTGTAGGGGGATCCCCAGGTAACATTGTTAAGAGAAATAAGCAGAAGATACATATGGACTAAAAAGGGGGAGGGAAAGATGAAGCATACCTGCAAGTACTTATATTTCAAAAAGACACGTTGAAAAGATAAAACATTAATAAGAACATAGTTACCTATAGAAGGAGAGAAAGAGCAGGTGAAGGCAGTAGGGCTATAAATGAGGAATGAATCTTGATAGATTGATGGCATAACCAAACAAAATCTTTGAAATGACATTTTTAATGAATTTCTAGGCCTCCTGATACAACATAAAGGCAAAAGAACCACAGAGACATCTTAAATTGCATTCAGTAAACCTATTAATATGATTTTATATATATTTTGACATTATTATATATGTAGTAAAGGATAAAGAAAATAAGAAATCATGTTATAATATTTAGGCGTAAGGATTTCAGCAATAAAAGAAAACAGATAAATGTAAAAATCAAGGGCTTACATAGAACCTTGTAATTTTTAAAGTTAGAAATATTAGCTTGGAGTGGTGGCACACATTTGTAATCATAGCACTTTGGGAGGCTGAGGCAGGCAGATTGCTTGAGCCCAGGAGTTCAAATCCAGCCTGAACGACATGGTGAAACTCTACCTCTACAATTATATATATATATGCACACACACACACACACAAATTAGCTTGGTATGGTGGCACATGCCTGTAGTCCCAGCTACTTGGGAGGCTGAGGTGGATCATTTGAACCTGGGATGTCGAGGCTGCAGTGATCCATGATCATGCCACTGCACTCCAGCCTGGGCAACAAAGTGAGACCTTGTCTCAAAAATAGAAATGCCATTCTGAAATTATGACTTTTTAAAAAATATATATTTTTGAGCACTGCTGAAAAACCTAGAATCAGTGATAACTCAATGAGAATGGACAGATGTAGAACTCAGGTTTTAGTCTATGAATTCCATTTTCTTTTAAAAGAAACTAGAGCTCTTTGGACGAAATGGTTTATTCTAGGTCTGCACCAGACAATGAACAAGAGGAGTCCATAAGTAAAGAAGAATTATTGAAGAGTACTAGGGTCATGTGAAAAAGATATGAGAGTAACCTTGTAGATGCAGGCCAAGTATGTTCAATTTGCGCCCCAGTGAGATCTTCATACAGTGATATGCATTTAGGAGGGGCCCTGATGCCTTGCCGTGAGTCACCGGCTTCTCTGCAGACTTGCCTTCCTCTTGGCTCTGTTGGCTCCTGAGGGGCACAGTTTGCCTTTGCCACTGTTAGTGGACCTTGAAAACGAGTGTGTGGGAAGTCAGGGCTCAACATGCTCGCTGCAGACAAGAAAGACTCCAATGCTGACTGCGTGTCAGGCACTGTGTGTGCACAAAGAGTAGACTCAGCCCATGCACTCAGGGAGTTTATAATTACTTGAAATAGAATCCATAAAAATGTGGTAACTGTCTGTGAGTCGTGCAGATAATCATTGATTTGGACATCAGAATGTTTAACACATAGTTACACTGAACACTTTACTAATTAATCAATAAAGAATAATAAACATATACTGTGATGTTGAAAATAAGTTTGTATCTATGCTTTCCTCGCCTTTCACTTGTGATTCATTGCTTCTCGGTGGTCTTTTCTTGGTTCCATTTCCCTTTTTCCCCTAGATTTGGTCTTCTCTCCAAGTCTGTTTTTGTATTTCATGATCTCCTTTCTCCCGTGGAGAGTCGGGGCACTGTATTGGCTTCACCTGTTGCATCTGTGCTAATGATAGGTGCCCTCCTCCACACTCCCCTCCATGTCTTATCTAATTTCTGCATCACAGTTGAAGCCATGGACCTCTCTAGCCTTCAACAACAGCCCTGTTCTCTGCTTTCTCCACCTGCTCCAATTGGACTGCCTTGATGCAAAGATAGGACAGCTTGCCTGTGTGAGCCTTCAGTTGTGTGCCCTTCGGTAGTGTTTAAATATTAGTTTATCCATCTTAATCTGATCTCCCCATTTAGGTGTTGAGTCCCTGTATAGAGATGGGGTTTCTCCATATTGGTCAGGCTGGTCTTGAACTCCTGACCTCAGGTGATCTGCCTGCCTTGGCCTCCCAAAGTGCTGGGATTACAGGTGTGAGCCACTATGCCTGGCCCATCTCCAGAATATTTTTATCTTCCCAAACTGAAATTCCATTCCCATTAGGCAATAACTCCCATTCCCTTCTCCCCCATGTCCCTAGTAACCACCATTCTACTTTTTGTCTATGAGTTTGAATACTCTAGGTACCTCATCTAAGTGGAATCGTGTAGTATTTGCTCATTTGCGATTGCTTTGTTTCACTTAATATAACATCCTCAAGGTTCATTCATGTTGTAGCATGTGTCAGAATTTCCCTCCTTTTTAAGGCTGAATAACATGCCATAGTATGTATAAACCACATTTTGTTTATTCATTTATTTGTTGAAGGACATTAGAGTTGTTTCCACCTTTTGTCTATTATAAATAATGCTGCTGTGTACATGGGGGTACAAATATCTCTTTGAGATCTGGCTTTCATTTCTTTTGCATGTATACCCAAAAGTGGAATTGCCAGATCCTATGTTAATTCTATTAATTTTTTTGAAGAACTTCCACACTGTTTTGTGTAAATAAAAATATAGCAACTTAACATGTGTTACCTCCTTTCAATATCACCTTATAAGAGTACTCATTTATTCCATCTGGGTGCCATGGCTCAAGCCTGTAATCCCAGTACTTTGGGAGGCCAAGGTGGGCAGATCACTTGAGGTCAGGAGTTCGAGACCAGCCTGGCCAACATGGTGAAACCCCATCTCTACTAAAAGTACAAAAATTAGCTGGGCATAGTGGTGTGCACCTGTAATCCCAGCTACTTAGGAGGCTGAGGCAGGAGAATGGTTGAACACAGGAGGTGGAGATTGCAGTGAGCTGAGATCTCGCCGCTGCACTCCAGCCTGGGTGACAGAGTAAGACTCCATCAAAGAGAGAGTATTCATTTATCTCAACAATCCTGCCATTAATCCTAGTGGTCTCAGACGTTCTTTTAGAAATGTTTTCAGAATTCTAACACTAGCATAGGAGAACAGTGACAATAGTTTCTGACTGCGTTTGTCATGCTTTACTGTTTTTGAAGTGACCTTATAGAAGAATCAGTTCGTGTTTCAGTGTGTATTCAGAAATGTAATTTCATCCAATGCTGCAACAATTCCATGAAGCAGATTGCCTCTTCCTCACCTCCTTGTTGTTGGTCCTACTTCTGTCTCCATTTGTCTTTCTACGTGGATGAGTTTGTAAAATGTATGTAAAATGTAGATACCAACTTTTTGCTTCAATGCTTCACTAGCCTTCTGTGCTCTTCATCATGAAGAACAAAGTCCTAAGCGTAATGCCAAGATCTTTCATTTCTTACCACTTGGCTCCAACTTCAAATGCCCCATGGCTGTGATTCCCAACCATTTGCTCTTCCTGGAAGGTCCTTTGCTTTTATCATGCTGTTTCCTCTGCCTGGCTTCTCTCAGCATGCTTTATAGTTTTCAGATGTGACTTCTCTGAAATAGTTTTCTTGGTCTGCCAACCCCATCCCTCAATCTGAGTTGTGTACACCATGATTTACCTGAATGACAGCACTTGCTGCTCTACTTTGGAATTCTACTCTACACATCTACTCTTGTGCTTGACTTTGAACTTGATATGTATAGGGACTATGTTTCTTTTGTCTCTGTACTTGGTAGACTTTTATCCATTCTCGAGTTAAGCACTAATTTTCAACTGGGGGAGGGTTGATTTTGCACCCCCTCTGGACCATCTGGAGATATTTTTGGTTGTCACAACTGGAGGGATTGCTACTGGCATTTAGTATGTAGAAACCACGGATACTATTAAGTTGACATAAGTTTGTCTTGAATAAACTTATTGATCCATTCCACTTATCTCAGTGTACATTAAAAATATAAATATAATGTTAACTCTTACCATGGTCATTTAAAATGAAAAAGCCAACATAAGTTCAAATTCCTTGACTATACTAAACATTCATTTACTAAGTTATCCATTCAGTATTCTTTATCAGAAGAGAAAAGAGAAAGGATTGGAAAATTATAGGTGCCAGCTTTTTAAATAATTTTCAAAGTGAGGAAGCCTATAAAAATTCTCATTTTAATGACTCTGCTGATATGGCCAAATCTAACTTCCTAACCTTTGGCTGTTTTTTCATCTTACCATTCCCTGCACCACCATCTTAACGATCTAGACACTCACCTGCCACCTCTTTATCTAGAATTTCTCTCATCAAAGCTGCACACTAAGAAAGAGGTCCAGGAAGCCAACAAAATTAGAGCAGATTTCATAAGAAACAGACAGCAGACCCAACAAAAGTCAAATAGCAGACCTGAAAGAAAGTTCTTTTCTACTTTTTTGTTCATCTTACTTTGTAGGACAGAAATTCACGTAAATTTTGAGAAACTGTCAAATGTCTTGATTCTGTCTACCTCATCATTTTTGAACAGGTATTTGCAAGGGGGGCCTATTTCTAAGGGGAACTGCATGGAAGGCCCCGTCCATAACCTTTGGAGGCAGGTTCCTATATGTCAGGATGCATTCTGTATGCATCTATGTTGAGGGGTTCTTGGCCTATATTTCTGGGATCTGAACTTCTGCTGGGCTTATTCTGATTTTCAACATATAATCACAAGCTCCAGATTTTCTGATAAAATACTAAGTTTGTTTAGTTATTTTTTTCATAAAGGAAATGCATGAACTATGTAAGAAATATTTTGAATCTGAAAACTTGTAAATCCCTTCATATATATAAATGCAGAGAAATGGTAGTACTTCTCTGTCATGTGCTTTTTTTGGTATACACACCTGTTCTCAATCCCTCAAAGAATTATAACTTACTGAAATAGGACCCAAGAGTCATACTTGAATGGCACAGGCAAGATACTAGCATCTACCTGTGAAAGGAATGAATGAATGGAAGGGAGATGGATGACCAGATGGACAAAGGTGCTCTCTCTTAATTTGACAAAATGGATTAACAAAAAAGAATCTCTGTTATCTCTGAAGCAGATAAGACCACTCACATTCCTCAGTCTGAATTCTATCTTTTTGGATGAACCTATAGTTTTCAAATAGTCGTAGAACTTGTAAGGCTTCCAAGAGCTTGAGTAGGATGTTACAAAGCCCACAAATGGCATAAATAACCAGACTAAGCAGTTCCCCAGAGCCAGAGGAAATGCTCTGGCATACAGCGGAACCATCCCAGCACTCTCGGATGGGCATATAAATGTCAACCTTGAGTGTGACTGTCATGTTTAGTAGGTTAATGCCTCATTTATTAGGCCACATACTCTGAGTAAAAACATTTTCCAAATTACTTGAAACTTAACCTTTAAGCAGGAAAACTCAACTTATTTTAGCCACATTGATGGGAAAGTTTTAAATGTCCCTGCCTTCTCTAACAGCATATTGAATATCATAGACCATTTTCTTGCAATTCCAGGTATCATATGATGCTATTGTAGTGATAACCTCAGACATAACTGAGGTTTCCTTGTGTCTCGGAAAATACTCGTAGACGTGGCTTTGCCTCTTTATGGGTACGTTTTCCTTTTTCTGGTTTTACTTTTCCCATGACTTCAGCCGTCATTTATCAGGTCTTGTTATATTATTGCACCTATTTCTGTTCGTTCCTCATTTTCCCTTGTAGTGTCTTCTGTGAGCGGGGAAACTGAGTTTATTAGGGTTATTTGTGCCATGTAAATGAATTATGCCTAGACCAAGAGAACAAAACATTCAATGAAATGTCGAGTGGCTCCCTTTCCAGTCACATGCAAGAACCTCACTGTTAGACTTGGTGACCTAATAGATGTCATCTCCCTTTCTGAGGCACTTAAAAGAGACAAAAGAGTCAAACAGAGAGAGTTCAGAAGATCACCTTTAGTGTGAATGAACTGATATTTGGGAATGTGATTGATACTAACATCTATAGGCAAGTGGACTTCCTCACTGTGGACCCCAGAGTCATAGAGACTTACCCATATGGTCAGAGGCACCATGGGTAAGAGGCACCTTGGCCCTCTTTCCTTGGGGCCTGACACTGGAGACCTTGCAGTAGAGGAGCCACCCAGACACACCTTCTTGGCCCAACCAGCTCCTGAGAGGGAAGAAGGGGAGGGCATGAGAAAGACATGCCCCATTCCTGTTCCCCAAATCACTCATCAGAAGTCACTGAGGGTGGAGTGAGTCAGGGGCAGAGAGGCCAGCTGTGTAGAGGAAATAATCCCCTCTTTGGAAACCAAAGAGTCGGGAGGAATTGTCTCCCTCTCACAGTGGTGTGTTCTGACTGCCCAGAAAGGCCACATTTTTATTAATTTCTCCTGAGTCTCTGGCTCTCTGTCAGGTCATTGAAGTTGCTAGGTACCTAACTTACAGAGAGGAGGAGTTCTGTGGGCTCATCAATGCTGCAGCATTACCCACTTTACACCCAGCTTCTTCATGTGCGGAATGAGTCTATTCATTTCCAGAAGACTTCTTCAAAATCAGCTTGCAAAAGCCAATTGATGATGTACCCTTATGAGGTATATATCATTGAAGGTTGAGCCCCCAAGAATGTCCTTCTTTATGTATGCACACAGAAATCCTCAGCAGTGGTTGATTCTCACTGGGCATGGGCATTGCTTATACCTAATCCTTACTCTGCCAGATTTTTTATCTGTCCAGGCCATTCAAGAGATGGGAAGCAATAACCCATTGGGCTGTAGTTAAAAACCAGAGTGATATAAAATGGCGCAGCTGCTATGGAAAATGGTGAGGCAGTTCCTCAAAAAATTTAAACATAGGCCAGGCACAGTAAAGCCTATAATCCCAGCACTTCAGAAGGCTGAGGTGAGTGGATCACCTGAGGCCAGGAGTTTGTGACCAGCCTGGCCAACATGGTAATACCCCGCCTCTACTAAAAATACAAAAATTAGCTGGGTGTGGTGGTCCGTGCCTATAGTCCCAGCTACTCAGGAGGCTGAGGCAGGAGAATTGCTTCAACCCAGGACGTGAAGGTTGCAGCGAGCTAAGATTGTGCTACTGCACTCCAGACTGGGTGACAGAGTGAGACTGTCTTGAAAAAAAAAAAAAATAGAATTACCATGTGATCCAGATATTCCTCTTTTGGGTATATACTCAAAAGAACTGAAAGCAGGGCCTCAGATACGTGAACACCTATGTTCAGAGCAGCGTCATTCACATAGCTAAAAGGTAGATGCAACCCAAATGTTCATTGATGGATGAATTAATAAACAAAATGTGGTCTAGCTACACAATGGGATATTATTCAGCCCTCAGAAAGAAGGAAATTCTGACACAGGCTACAACATGGATAAGCCTTGAACACATTATGCTATGTGAAGTAGGCCAGTCACAAAAGATCATGTACTATATAATTCTGATTATATGATGTATCTAAAGTCATCATCTAATCATAGAGACAAAATGTTTAGTGGTGGTGGCCAGGGGATGGGGTGTGGGGAAAGTGGGTAGTTAGTGTTTAATGAGTACAGTTTCAGTTTGAAAAGATGAAAATTCTAGAGATGGATGGTGGTGGCAATAACACACAGGTAAGTGTAATTATCACTACTGAGTTCTGCATTTTGAAATGGTGGCGATGGTAAATCTTATGTTGTGTATATTTTACCACAATAAAACGAAAGTTGATTTTTTTTTTTTGAGACGGAGTTTCACTCTTGTCACCCAGGCTGGAGTGCAATGGTGCGATCTCAGCTTACTGCAACCTCTGCCTCCTGTGTTTAAGTGATTCTCCTGCCTCAGCCTCCTGAGTAGCTGGGATTGCAAGCATGTGCCACCATACCTGGCTAATTTTTGTGTTTTTAGTAGACTGGGTTTCACCACATTGGCCAGGCTGGTCTCAAACTCCTGACCTCAGGTGATCTGCTTAAATTTTTAAAACCCAAAATAAGAAAAAGTAATAGGGGCTATTAGTATTTAGTGTGCAATTAGTATTATTTAGTATGTAAATATAAATAAGAATACTAAATACTGTTAGTAGTATTAGTTATATTTAATTTAGAAGTATTTAAATTAGCAAGTAGTATTAGTAATATTTAATTTAGAAGTATTTAAATTATTAGTATTAGTAATATTTAATTTAGAAGGATTTAAATGAGGAGTGTTTTAACTTACTAGTAGTATTTAGTATGTAAATGTAAGGTTCATATTTACCAATGCATCTTTTGTAAATATAAACCTTATCTGCTGCCAGATAGTGGACCTGGTTTTATTATGTATCTTATATTATACAGTTATTCCTTCACTTACTTGTTGCTTTATATTTATTTGTGCACTTTTCCCCCCATGACATAATAAGAACCAGTAAGTGTTGGTGGAAATCTCTTACTTTATCTTTCACTTGTAGATCATCTTCCTCTTTTTTGTGCTGTTTGTTTGGCTATTCTGCTTTAGGGACAGGCTCACCTAGAAGATAGGCTCTTGCATGGGACCATGGCAAGCTATACAGGGGCTGCTTAGGCACGGATATGGACTGAGCTCCACTGTCTGCAAGCCTAGCTATGTTTAGGTTATGGCAAAGACTACACTGATTACTGGATTTCCAATATTCTTTAGGGCAGACCATTGATATAAGCATCACTTGGATCATTGAGGCTGTCCTGGAGATCACCTTGGGAAACTCGGGGATCTCTTTCTACCCCAAAGAATAGGAATGTAGTTTAGGAAGGACCAGAGGACCTGTGATAGTCCATGGTCCTGGAGAGAATTAGGAAGGTACATGGGAGATGCTACAGAGTGGGACAA
Source organism: Callithrix jacchus (assembly GCF_049354715.1). NCBI lineage: Eukaryota > Metazoa > Chordata > Mammalia > Primates > Cebidae > Callithrix > Callithrix jacchus. The sequence goes on from NC_133520.1 coordinate 51,773,131, forward strand.
CTCCACCAGTCCCAGTGATTCTTTTTGTTTCTTTAGGGGATTTCATAGAATTGAGCTGAACCTTACTATAGTCACCATGCTCAGATCAATTTTTTCTTTTTTTTTGAGATGAAGTTTCGCTCTTGTTACCCGGGCTGGAGTGCAATGGCGTGATCTCTGCTCACCGCAATCTCTGCCTCCTGGGTTCAGGCAATTCTCCTGCCTCAGCCTCCTGAGTAGCTGGGATTACAGGCACGCACCACCATGCCCAGCTAATTTTTTGTATTTTTAGTAGAGACGGGGTTTCACCATGTTGACCAGGATGGTCTCGATCTGTTGACCTCGTGATCCACCCGCCTCAGCCTCCCAAAGTGCTGGGATTACAGGCTTGAGCCACCGCGCCCAGCAGATCATTTTTATCTGCTGGAAATATCCCTCTTCCTTTTGGAAGTAATACCTTTTTGTGGTCGCCTGTGTGTGTTACAATCCTAGGGAAATCCATGGCCTGCAGGTGTTACCCCAATGGGAGGTCAGGGAGGGGAATGGAGGAGTGATTACTCTAACCTTTCTCTCTTGTTTTTCCTTCTGTTCTTCACAAGGCTTTTTGTGTTTTGTTGATGAAAACAAATACATTCCTGGCCTTTAAGACCAGATGCATAGGAAGATGCATTGGATTAGGCCATGATAAGAGCTCATCAAACGTGGAGGCCACATGTGGTTGGCTCACACCTGTAATCCCAGCACTTTGGCCAAGGTGGGCAGATCATCTGAGGTCAGGAGTTCGAGACCAACCTGGCCAACATGATGAAACCCTGTCTCTACTAAAAACACAAAAATTAGCCAGAAGTGGTGGTGCATACCTGTTATCCCAGCTACTCGGGAGGCTGAGGCAGGAGAATCATCTGAGCCCAGGAGGCGGAGGTTGCAGTAAGCCAAGATCTCACTACTGCATTTAAGCCTGGGTGATAAAGCGAACTCCATCTTAAAAAATAATACAAAAAAAATTGGAGAGGTTTCCTCAAATATATCTTTTGTTCTGTGGGGTTCCTGCTCACAAATCATGTTGGTTATCAGTCCAATGACTACAGAACCTGAGAAACAAAAAAGACTTAAAAATATAAAAAGATAGCAGCTCTTTTTCCTCAGGTATTTGAACCAGTAAAACTTACAAAATTAGTCAAATTTGAAATCTTGCCTAATTTATGTTTAATACATAGTCCAAACATACTTCCAGCTTTAAGCAGAAAGAACATTTTAAGCAGATGATTTTTCTCTTTCTTTTCCTTCTTCAGGCTTTTCCTCCAAATGCGATCCTTGTATTTTTCTACTGCAGTTCAGTGACTATTTTCTTCACAATCATCAAATTGGTCAGTTACCGCCTACACCTCATGTTTGATAAAGGAGAAGTAATTCAGCAAAAGCCCTCCAGAAAGGAAGAAAAGCCAAGTAGAGACAAGGAGGCCAAAGGTGAACACACAACAAGTCACAAAAATCCAAGGTAATAGTTCCAATTAACGTGACAGTTCAAAATTTAAACGTTTTTATCTTGGTTAAAATAAGTGTTTGTTATCAGTTGTTTATGAAATCACTAGTACAGGCAGACAGAAATATGTGCATTTTTCATATATTTAAAGTATAAAATTGACATTCATAATCAAGATGGTTTAACTGGCTATCAATATGACCCTCTCGTATGATCTAGAATTCATTTGCCTTAGGCTTAGCACTACAAAAAATTTCACTTCACTGTGTTTATGTTGTTATTTAAATGCTTAGAGCATGCCAAAGTATTTTAAAAATAGCATGTGTGTTTGTTGATACAAAAGCGATACATTACATAGAACTGAAATATTGAGAGTATTGAGAGTTAGCATTCTTTTCATGATTCTCTGTATTATTCCTTATTGCTCCTTAAGATAGCATGTCCTCTAATTTAAGAATAATGTTTATTATAAGATTTATCTGCTGCACGTGGTGGCTCATAAATTTTACATTTTGGGAGGCTGGGGTGGGAGGATCACTTGAGTCTGAAGTGAGCCATGATCGTGCCACTGCGTTCCAGCCTACCCGGACAGAGTGAAACCCTGTCTCTTAACAACAACAACAAAAGATTTATATGTAAGGAATATGACAGAATGGACGCTAGGAAAAAAATGTTTTTGGACTAGTACTAAAAGAGTCATGCTTCTGTTTGATAATGTCATTCACTGTTCTTGTGTTTCTCATGTTGGGTTAGCAATAATAGGCAGATTCACAATGGCAAAAAGGAAGAGGCCAATCGAAACCTCTCCACGCCTCCCCTCCGCTGCAGCTCCAGAGGGCAAAGCATAACCTCTCATCGCTCTTCTGGGCCATTGGTTAGTGGTCTTTTTTCCTGTTTCACCCTTTTTGTGTTGTTTCGCCATTGATCTCACCTAAAACGGGAGTGTTCAGCAGCAGTGATTGTAGCTTGCATGCTGTAATCACTGGTTCTTGTACAGTGGAATATCTCATCCCAGGGTACAGAAATGGCCTGAAGAGTGCCTTGGGACCATAAAATAAATGCCCAGTCATGTGTTCAAAGCACACTCACTGGCCTCCTCTGCCATCCACCCTCCCTGCTGGGTCAGCCACACTGGTCAGAGAACCAATGTGCAGACCTTTGCTTTCTTCTCCATTCTGCTGTCATTCATTGAAGTCATCACATCTGCAGTGCCTTCCACCTGAAATGGATATCACCTCTGCTCTCCATTTCAAATCACACTTGTCTTTTTGAAAAGTTAATAAATTACCTTTTTCTAGATGAACTTTATTGAACTCTGTTCACCATAGTGTAAGTCATGGTTTATTCCTTCTCTTTTTACTTTCTTAGTGGCAATTCTCCCTTTGTCACAGTACAGTTGTCTTGGTTGAATGTCCATGCTTATGTATGTTTGTATCCATTCTGGTTCCCATTTTATAGAAGCTTAAGGAGAGTGGACATTGTATTTTCTCTTCCCTACATGCCATTTGGAAAACCAGTGACTACTGATCAATTATTGCCAGTAACGACTGATCAGTTACTGCTGACTGCCTGGAAATGGACGATCAGCTGAGTCATCTCTTGATTTTTGTTTCTTTCCTTTGTTTAGGAGTTGTCAGCACAGGAAACCGTAGAAGATCTCAAAGGTAAAATGTTGTCTATGTTTTATCACAGTCTTATCCTCAGTGAAGTGAAAAATATTTTTATAAAACAGAATGCCAGTTGATTAATTGAAAATAAGAACTACACCTAAGACTGCATAGTTGTATCTTGACTTTGTTTCTTTAACTCTTAATTTTATTTTTTTCTCACCAGTATTTGTATATCAAGTCTTAATTCAAATTGTGATATTTTGTTGATCATAATTCATTGTCATTTCTCCAGTCTGTGCCTCATTTCATATGGCTTATAAAGAGCAGACATGTAAGTTTTTTATTGATGATAATTTATCAATTGTCATCTATATAAAATTTTATTATAGTATATACATAAAAAACTGACAGGAGAAATTGTATAGCATTCTGCATATCTACCTTTATTTCAAGCTACATTTTGTTTTGGGGGAACATTCTTTTAACCTAAACAATTTTTGTTTTATGTTTTTACTGAGATTATTTTTGTCTTTTGACTACCTGCAGAAGGCTTAGAAAAGGTCTTTTGGAAGACTGAATTGATTCCTTTTTTCTCTGCAATTCTATCTGCTTTTCCACTACTATAAAACAAATTTTATACACTATTTCAATTTTGCAAATAGTGTAAAATTTAATTTGTTGTGGAAAACAGCTGAGATTAGCACCATAGGCCTGAACCCCTAAAATGAAGTTGCTTTTTTCATCATTCAGCTGTATCCCATTATAACAATTAGTACAGGATTATCCAGAGTTTTTTCCATATTATTACTGCTGAACTAAATTCACGTTAGTTAGATTTCTAATATTTTAGTTGCACATACAACTTAATAACAATGTTACTTTATGTCTGTTTTATGCACGTAGATACAAGCACATACCTTTTTCATCACATTAAACATATTCTTCCAGATTAGGTGTGCTATAGCTCATAATCTTATATACTTTGAATATCTAGTCTGGCCTTTTAATTTTGCCATCCCAATAAAAACAATAATTTCCTATTTTTGACTTGTGCTAGGAATTGCCGTAGAAGTTTTACATATATTATTTCATTCTGAGTCATAGTATATAAAATATACAGATAGCACTTAAACCCATATTCAGCTGCTAAGTCCAGTGCTTCTTAGCATCACTGCAGTAAAGCAAGGAATTTTGTTTTTTCCTTAGTCAAATCTTATAAACGACACCATCCTACTTGGTGGTGTTCTATAGTATTTTAGGGGATTTGGTTCCAGGATCCCCGTGGATACCAAAATCTGTGGATGATGCTCACATCTCTTACATAAAATAGCATAGTATTTGCATGTAACCTACACACATCCTCCTGTCTACTTTCAATCATCTCTAAATTCGTTAACATACCTAATACAATGATGTAAATGGTGTATACCTAGTTATAATGCTGTATTGCTTTTCATTTGTTTTATTTTTATTATTGTGTTTCAAGGACACAACAGTAAAAATAACACTAACACTGGAAGTGTTATTTAAAAAAAATAACTATTCATGCAGCCATAAAAAAGAATGAATTCACATCCTTTGCAGGGACATGGATCAAGCTGGAAACCATCATCCTCAGCAAACTAACACAGGAACAGAAAACCAAACACCGCATGTTCTCACTCATAAGTGGGTGTTGAATAATGAGAACACATGGCCCCAGGGAGGGGAACATCACACACTGGGGCCTGTGGGAGGGGAGGAAGGGGAGAGAGAGCATTCCGACAAACACCGAACTTGTGCGGGGCTTAAAACCTAGATGACAAGTTGATAGATGCAGTGAACCACCATGGCACATGTATACCTATGTAACAAACCTGCATGTTCAGCACGTGCATCCCAAAACTTAAAGTAAAAAAAAAAAAAAAGAAGCATCCAATTCCTTTAGTTGCTGGTGCTGTTTTAGTTTTGTTATTGTTCATTAGGTCTTGCTCTTGGGCATTACTCATTCATTTCTGATGCTGATAAAGTTGCTGTGTGTCATTTATTTCAGGTGTCATTCTATCAGAAGACCATCCCATAGCACCAGTGTCATCTACCTCACCTGGTATCAAAATGAAAAGCTTACCTGCTTCTCAAGCACACATGCTGGAAACCTCGCCCAAGTCAGCAATACCCGTAAAACCAGTTGCCACAGAAACTTTCATTAGTGTTAAAAGAAAGGAAAGAGGAAGCAAGGGGCAGCCTCCTTTGCGCCACAGATCTGAGGGTGGCTTAGTGGATAAGGGTCCCTTGAAGAAGTTGCCCCACCTGTCTTTGTCTCAGTATGACTTACTAGAAACAGATGTTTCTTTTCAGCCATGGGGGAGTGAGAATTCAGTCCTGATTCTGGAACCTGTCAGTCGTCCCCAGGGCTCCATAAGGGAACAGGTGCAAAGCACTTCACCTCAGGATAGCCTGAGCAGCAGCTGCCCTCAGTGTGACACCGTCGTGGCCAAGCCTGTGGAGGAGCCAGTGGACACATCCTGCCAGGTGGATACCTCCTGCCAGGTGGATACCTCTTGCCAGGCAGATACTTCCTGCCAGGCAGACACTTCCTGCCAGGTGGATTTGCCCTTGAACCAGGAATTAGACTCCTCAGATGGTGAAGTAGCTGTTACTCTCATCGATACTTCTCAACCCGGCGACCCACTGAGTCTACATGAACCCATTAAAATTGTTATCACGATGAGCAGTACTCCAAACTCCATGACAGATTTGGAAAGCCCCCTCCACCTGAAGGTGGTTGGCACAGAGAAGACCTGCTTAAAGTCTGGTGCTGAGCCAACTAACCAAAGGGTAGCCAGTTCTCCAAATGCGGAGCAGATCTCAATTCCCGTGATCACCCTGGACCTGCCTGAGGACGGGGGAGGCGGTATTCCCTGTCCCGAAGGCCAGGGTAGCAAAAGGACTCCAGAGAGACTGAAGGCAAAGGTATCCACCAATCAGTGTTCTGGCTACGGATCTGGGGAGGGGGAAAGTGCCACCAAGGATCACAGTTCTTCCTCACGGGAACCCTGGGAATCAGCATCCCGGCTTACACCTGATATAGCTTCCGAGTCTAAGGTGGGGAAAGAAGGCCAGATTATACTTGACCCATCATCTTGTAAGTCCAGCAATGAAAAGAGACATGCCCGGGTGCTCAGTGTGGACAGTGGGACAGATGTCTTCTTGAGTAAAAGTTCTGCAGAAATTATTAATGATAAAGAGAAAACAATGCCAACTTCCAAATCTGACCTAGAGGCTAAGGAAGGACAAATACCAAATGAGTCCAACTTCCTGGAATTTGTCTCCCTGTTAGAATCCATTAATACTTCCAAGGTGGCGGCATCCAATCAATTGAATGGCTCAGCAGAGCCGAATGAAGAAAGTGGGCTTCTCCGAGGTAGGATTCCATGTCAGTTCCGTTCTGATGATGATGTGGAAGGCAATACGCCTCTCTGTGGTTTGCCCTCTGCGATTTGATTTTGCCAACAGTGTTACAACTCTTGCGCAATTGTTTGTTGCTTGGCTTGTCATCAGTATTTGCTGAATGTGCCCATTCTAAGCTCTGTGATGAACATGTATACATATATTGTCTTCCTCTACCAGGACACTTAAGACATTTTCATAATTTTTTGGCTTCCCTATAGAAGGCAATATTATTTTCTCCAGAGAAATAAGTAATTATATTTTAATACTGTAGCAAGTACTCGCAATAGACATTTCTTCCTTTATGGAATAGATGCCTTCTGGGAAAGTTGATTCTAAGACAGATTTCAAATTTCTGTGAAGTGAATCTACTTTTCCTGCTGAGTTCCATTATAAAATGCAGAATTGGCCAATTATCCCATGTTGTACACATAATAAAAACAAACACTTCTGCAGCTCTTAATTTATGCCAGGCAGTGTCGTAAGCACTTTTCATACATTAACAAGGGTGACCGTATCTTGTGGTTTGCCTGGAAGGGTCCTCATTTACACATTTTGCCAACATAATTATTAAGAGCACTGACTTTCTCTCTCAAAAGAGTCCCCAGTTTAGATGATGAATATATAGTTACCCTCATATTAAGTCACTTACTCCTTATATAACTTTATGTTATGGATACTCCATTATCATTCCTGTTCTTCAAATGGGGCTCAGAAATTTTCACTAGCTTTCCCGGGTGTCTCGTCAGTTCAAGAGGTGCTAGAACTGAGATTTGATTGCAGGCAGTCTTGTTCCAGAGTCCTTGCTCATTAAAATTAAATGGCATTTCCTATATAAAGATAAGGTACATTTATCTTCAGATTACTTAATGTCTCTGGGCCTCGGTTTCCTTATGGATACAATGGTATTACTAGACTAGAGCTTTTATAAGGTCTTTTAGCTTTAAATTCTATTAATGCTGTGATTTCTGAGCGTATCATTTCTACATAGAACTGTGTTAAGATGGCATCTGTATAGTAGGAATGCTTATTGAAAGTTCTGTTTGCATATGGTAGCTCATTTTCTGTGCTGTCGTGGTAACGTTTCTAAGTGCTGGGATTTTTTGCTCTGCTCTCTGGACAGTCAGGGGTTTCTCTGACTCCGTAATGGTGTCTCTGAGTAATTTTCTCTGATTCAGTTAAACTTTTTAGCAGACAAGGCAGTATATAAAGCAGAAGTAGCTTGAGACCAACATTTTTAAATAAAATATTTGGGTGTTTATCATCTATCCAATATAAAGATTCATACCTCTAGACTAGCACTGTCCAATACAGTTTTCTGTAGTGATAGAAATAATCCATATTGGCAGTCCAATATGGTAGCCAATGACCACATGCAGCTGTTAAATAATTGAAAACGGAGTTGTGCAGATGAGAAGTGGCATTTTTGATGTTATTACGTTTTAATTCATTTAAGTAGCCACGTGACTATTGGCCACTGTATTAGATAGTGATAATCCAAAGGACATGAAAGCCTACCCAGAAGCAATGTGTCCAGTGGTTAAAACACTGACTTTGGAACCACATAGCCCAAGGCCAGATTTTGGTTCAGTAATACCAGCTTGGTGAGCTTGGACAATGGACCAACTCCATCTGTGTTAGAGTTTCTTCTATATAGTAGGAATCATAGTATGTTACAGATTTATTGTGAGGGTTCAATTAAGAAAATACGTGTTTGCTATTTGATCAATTTCAGTCTTTTATCTTTGTTTTCTTCTCAGAACTTGCTTACTGAAAGTTCTGTTTGCATATGGTAGCTCATTTTCTGTGCTGTCGTGGTAACGTTTCTAAGTGCTGGGATTTTTTGCTCTGCTCTCTAGACAGTCAGGTGTTCCTCTGACTCCGTAATGGTGTCTCTGAGTAATTTTCTCTGATTCAGTTAAACTTTTTAGCAGACAGGGCAGTATATAAAGCAGGAGTAGCTTGAGACCAACATTTTTAAATAAAATATTTGGGTGTTTATCATCTATCCCGTAGATAACATCTATCTTCTCAGGCCACATGTAAAGTTTATTTGGTTTGCCAACTTGAGTTTTTGCTCTCCTTAATTTTTCCAGCCAGCCACGTTCAATCAGAAGGGTTACATTGGAAATCGAGGTTGTGTGCTGGGAGAGATGAGGTATTCTGTGGAAAGAAATAGGCTTGGTTATCAAGAACGTGAAGGTACAGCAGGAAGGAAGAAGCTGGAATGAATTACATGCTTGTTTTAGGAAAGGACAGAGGATTTTAACTGAAGGGGAGAAAGAGACAGACAACAATGAATCTTTTCGCTCTTAGAAGGCCGTCAGTGTCAAACATGGCAAAGTAGATAGTTTTTCAGCAGGGCCATGTATCTTCGAGATTGGTAATATCCTCTCATTCTTCTTTCACTAAAGTATTTGTTACTGTAATCAGAAAACCCAGGGTTTGACTGTGTTTATGAAACAACATGATGGAGTTTAATGAGACTAGCAGCTTGGGAAATGTTCCCTAATCTTTTTCCTGCTCATTAGGAGGACAGTCCTTAACCTTCAACATGACTACAAAAAGATACCTGATTTTCCAGTTCTCTCCAACGCACTCTAATGTTGAGCCCAGGTTCTCTTCACAAAGGGCTTTAGGATTATCCTCAGGTCTCAGGAGTATCCTAGAATTCAAGGCTATGGAGAAACCACACACTCTTGTAAAGCCTTTAAACCATGTTTGTTTGCTTTTTTGTTTTTACTTTGTGGAAATAAATGAGGATCACCCAAATGAGGACAAGGCAAGTCTATTTATTCAGACCTTGCTTATAGGAAGGGAGTGAGCCATCATCACTTGGGTTCAGCAGCGACTTAAAGGCAACTAGAATGACAAAGCTTTGTAGTGGAAAAAAGGGAAGGCTTCTGATGTGCCCTGACTGGAAGTTATGGGTATTAGGAAGTTGGAGGTGGCTAACCTAGGAGGAGTGAAGCATTCTGTGTGCTTGGTTAGGGAACTGTATTTGGCTTTCTTTGAGTGGTCCTAAGTTGGAAGCAGGAACACACATTAGGGAAGCTGTCAGTTATTAATTAAGTCCTGGCCCTTGAGGGCTCATTATTACAGGGGTTATTGTTTGGCTTCCTGGGTGGTCTGCCAGAAGTAATGGTCTGACTTCCTACAAGCCTGACTTGTGCATAGTACTTTGGCTTCCTGGCCTGGTTACTCTGGATAATGGGTTGGTTTTCTCACCTGGTTGTTGCAGATTATTGGTCAGAGTTCTTTGTTTAGGAATATTTTCTGGCCATTGTCCATTTGTATATTCAGTCTCCTAACTTCTAAGAATTTCTAAGAAAATAATCATGAATGCATATAGAAACACTTATTGAAAAATTATCTATAACATGGAAAACTGAAACAGTGTAAATTTATAGTCAGGGTCTATTTAAATTATACCATATCAGTGTAATATTATAAAACTACTATTTTTGGATGATGTAGATGAATATCCAATAACATTAAATATTTACAATAGTTTGAGATAAATATGATAGGTATAAAACCACACCTGTATTATGACTTCCTTTTTTAAAAAAAAATAGTGCATATATCTAGGAAAAAGAGACTGGTGTGATGTGTATCAAATTGGCTCCAGTGGTAATATCAGAATTAAGAGTGATTCAAAGCTTTTTCTTTTGTATAGTTTTAAATTATATACAATGAATGCGTACTATTTTTATAAACAGAAACATTTCTATAAAGGTGTTTTTTAAGGAAAGAAGGAAAAATATAGTCCATATGTTGACTTACGTAATGTACCCATTTAAGAGAAAAGGAGTCTAAAATATGATAAAGAGATGTGAACAAATGAATTCAGAGACACTTAGTGTGAAGCAGGAGAGCTGTGTCAATATGCCTTTCTGTAATTTTTTATGAGGCATGATTACTGGCTAAAGCTATTTGTTATGATAACACTTTCTTATAAATGTGTTTCTTGAAAACTGTGGAAACTTCTATCTTGACAGGCTGTCAAATGAAATGCAAACATTTTCATACCAAAGAAATTCTTATGGTAATCTCACAGATGTGCTGAAAATGTTTATCTTCAGGACTCAGAGAAGCCAGCATTGCTCCTCTAATTACTTGAGGTTTAAGGATGAATAACTTTGTTCTATATGCAATGATATGCTTTATATCCCACAGACACTAACATAGTTTTGCTTTCTGAGGGCTTAGGCAGAGCTTGACAGACTTTTCTAATGGTGTGTCTTGAAAGAACTTGTAGATTCAGGCTGAATTCTGTTCTCTCACGCACAGGCTGTTGAGCTTTAGAGCTAATCATTCACTCAGAGTAAGTCATGGGAGTACAGTGGTCCTTTTGATCTTTAAAGTGACTGTTGGAATATGTCCACAGATAAGGAAGGGCTGACCCTCAGGGACATATGCAGTCCATTTTGCATAATGGTATAAACTGAGACCCTTAGTTGGCTCATTGCTTAAAGAGGATTCAAAAATGCAAAACAAACCAACAAACAAAAACAAAAAAAGCCCACCCCAAATCTATACCTATTGATCTTGGAATTCTCATTTACCTTAAAGTGTTCTCAGGGCAAGGAGTAGGTGTTGTAGCTCACTGTGTCCTCCACAGTGCTAAGCATATTTTTCAAAATCAACTGTACTTGGCCAGGTGTGGTGGTTCACACCTGTAATCCCGGTGCATCAGGAGGCTGAGGCTGAGGTGGGAGGATCACTTGAGGCCAGGAGTTGAAGACCAGCCTGAACAACATAGCATGCTCCTATATTTACATAAAATTTTTTAAATTAGCAGGATACAGTGGCTTGTCCCTGTCATCCCATCTACTTGGGAGGCAGAGGTAGGAGAATCACTTGAGCCCAAGAGGTTGAAGCTGCAGTGTGCTATGATTCCATCATTGCACTCCAGCCTCCAGCCTTGGCAACAGAGCCAGACCCTGTCTCAAACAAACAAACAAAAACAACCCTGCCCCCAGCTATATTTAACAAGTATTTGCTTTTGAAGGGCCAATTCTAGCTTTGGCTTGAAAATTCAGTTTTGGAGAGTGAGTGAGAAGAAAAACTGATAAGATTTATAAATGGTAAAAGGGACCTTGCTCTGAAATAGCCAGATTTGTTTTTGTAATTTTTTTTTGAATCTGAGGTTATTCATTTATGAGATATGAGCCTTTTAGAACTATGTAATCTAAATGGGTGATTTCCAGCTGAGCACATGGTGGTCACCGAGCTATTTCAAGGAAATTCCTCAGCCTATATGTAAAATAGTAGGTGTTTGTAGATGCCTAAAAAACACATCTCAAACTTATACATACTTCTGTTTTTCGAATATATGTAGGTACTTCCATAATTAGGAAAGTGAAAAATTATTTAAAAGCCTTTTACTTTCAGAGGAGGTGCTCAGATTTTCTTTCTATTCTTGTTTCAGTTTTGGTAACTTCCCAGAGCTTTCACCATTGATTTATTTTACATTATATTAATACATAAAGCAATGTTTTTCAGATAACTGTTCCCCGGAAAAAAAGGAGGAAGTCCTGGAGAAAGAAAAGCCCAGTGGACACAATTCTAAGCAAGGAAAACCAGACTTGCAAAGTCAAGACCATGCTAGTACCAGCCCCATATGCACTCAGCCTGCCAAGACCACGGCCTTGTAAGGATAAGTTACTGACTTAGTTTCACTTGATCATAAAGCATGAGAACGACTTAGTTACTGGCTGCTGCTTTTAATGCTTTATTAAGGATAAGGAGGAACTTCTAATCATTTTTTTGAAACTCTTATATATGTTAAGTTTCCAGGGCAATAGACAAAGACAGATAATCTACAGGGTAACTTCCCAACAAGATAGTTCTGTCTTGCAAGTCATCAGTGGGCCTGAAACGTCCGCACAAGAAGAGATATCTGTGGATGCTATGCATGTCTTCATTGATGAACATGGTGAGTCTTTGGAGCTCTTTACTAATGGACAAGCGGGGGAAAACTGTCAGCTTTTTCAGGACTCAGCATGACATCTAGACTTGAGAACTGGAAGATTTAGCCCCATAGTTGACACATAATGTTCTTTGAACAGAGTGTGCTCCCTTCTATCTCAGGGCCTTTGCACATGCTGTGCCCCAGTGTGTGCTATTTATCCTTCAGATTTTAGTCCTAAGGTAAGTTTTTCAGGGACACCTTTCCTGGACTCCCCAAACTTAACCAAGTTCATCAGTTTTTGTTGTTCTTTTAACACCCCATCTCTTTCCTTCTTTGATAATATTACAGCTTGTATAATAATTTGATGAATGGCATTTCCCCCTTAGAGTTATCAACTTCAGGAGGGCAATGCCTGGCACTCAGTAAATACTAGTTGGATCTATGTTGCACACCTGACCTTGACATATTTTTTCAGTGCCTTGTTATAGAAAAAATTTAAAATAATATACATAGAGAATTAAAAACGGCAAGCTCAAAGTTCAAAGGATAAGGTCCTAGTTTTTCTGGGATGGGTCTTGGCTTATGTATCATATAGATCCAGTAGTGCTTGTTATTTTACTCTCGAAAGGATCCTGGTTTGGAGAATAAATTATATAGTTTCTTTATCTGCAGTTCAGTAGTTTGTAGTTTTAAATGCTTTTGCATCTGCAGAAATATAAGGGACATTTACATCATAAAGAACAACATTCACACTTACATGAAAGCCTCCGCTGGGGCTGCGGTTGTCAATACGGTTTCTCTTGGTGAAAAACACCTTTGAGTAGAGGGCCACCTTCCAGCTGCTCACAACAGACAAGGTTAATTACGCTTCCTGTGTCAACTGAAGAAGGTACTAGTAGGAGCTCTTCTGCGCAGAAACCGTTTACATTAGAAAAAGAACGGATTTTCACACCTCAGTCTCCTGAACTGCTTTAGGGGAGCTAATTGAACTCTGCAAATTAATTCCATCTCTTGCTTTTCCTCATTAACAGGCTGACACATCAGTCAGTGTGCTGTGGCACTTGCTCATCTGCACATTTGGAGGCAGAGATGGCCTCATGTGGTCCACCAATCAAAACTGTGCACTTAATAAGCTGCTTTTAGCTCATGATCTGGAGGTATACCTATACAGAAAACCTGAGTTATATCCTAGCACAGATCATGCTGACACATGAAGAGAATATATACAAAGTGAATTAAGAGATGATACAATAAGTCTATCAAAAGTAATTAAGTCATAAGTAACCAAGTGAAAACTTGTCTAAGTATATTAGCAGGGAAATAGGTCGAAGAAAATTTTCTCGGTAAAGTTTCTTTTAGACATTCTTTGACTTCTCATGATAAACACTCTGTGGAGAAATATAAAGAATGGATCCAGTTTCTCAGCAATTATTACAACAGACCAAAATAAGTTTCCTTTTAACTTAAAGATTGTATAAGCTGAGACAATTCTGTGCAAATAATTACGTCATCTTCTTTGCTGAAATTTTCTGATTTTACAGGGGAAATTAGATCCTGTTATTTAAAATCTGGAAATCAGAAAGAAGGCCCTTTACAACCTCTACCATCAAATTATGACTGTCTCTCTCAGGCTCGGTGAGTAAAGCTTTGTTTCCAGGCTTAAGAGCTGTGGCATTGTTGGGAGACATAGCAATGAAGATAAAGTGAGGGTTCTGGTGTAGAAGAAATGTGTTAATCCCTTTGTAGTTGTTAAGGCATGTGGTTTTGTGTGAAAGAAAAAGAAAATCTGACTTTGTGAAATAAGGAAAAATAAATGAAACCATTTTTATTGTTGCTGCTTCCAAAAATGAATATAACGTGTAGGGAGTAGAAATAGGCAGGAACCCTGTATAATAATAATATTCCCTTCAATAAAAATGGTGATGCAGCTCTCAAACACATTATTAAATTTGTCCCAAGGAGTGGACTAGAAATGTGGTCAGTTCTCATTTATTCTCATTTACAGTAATGAAGGCAAACTGTTTTATAGCTAGATAAAGGTCTTTTCTATTTTACTTCAGAATGCTTTGAATAACTTTCTTAATTATGCTGATATTAAATGAGTTGATGAAGTTGATATTAAATTAGTTTGCATATCTGGGACATATGATGATTAATAGTGCATTGGACAATCTGTACATCTTGTCAGTGGCAGACGGAATTCATCCTTCATCCTGGGTTTCAAGATTCTTTGCGGATAATCCATATGGCAAAGTCTTAGTAGGTTGCTCTAAGTATAGAAGTAAATTTTTCATGTATGCTTCTTTAGAATTATATGTATATTTGAGGATTTATGGGAGACTTTCGTGGTATAACTGGAATGTCTCGTGCTTCACATCTAAACCTTAATTTCAGATCCTGTGGCCCCCATGTATCTTTCCAAGTTTAAAGTCTTCCCGGGGGTGTATGGGAAATTCAGAGGGAGGCTCCCGTGTGCTTAGAATAAAGGCTGTCTTTGTCCTTGCATTCTGGCCTCCAGGTGGAATGCTGTCATGTGCCAGCTTCTGAGGGCATTTTCTATTTTACTTCAGAATGCATTAATGGCACTACTGTTTCTTACCTGCTTAGGAATGCTAATGTGTGCCATGCAGGTAAGTCTGATGGGAACCATAGGTGACGGCTGTCTCCTGTCATGCAGTTCCTCCCAAGCTTTGCACTAAAGCAGTCTGCATGTGCCCAACGTCACTCCTGCGGGGAAACAGGCATATTGTTCATCCCCTACTTGCCTTCCATTCTTCCTCCTTTTCCCGCAGGTGCCATGCACCAATCAAAACAGGCACAAACTACTTCTTCTCCAGCCAAAAAGCATGGAAAGTCTCCATGCAAATGGACACACAAGAGGAGAGGGAGGTTTGCTGTCCACGTATTCACTCTAACCTCCAGGACATTCTAGATGTTTTGATGGTTTGATGAGTTTAGTCATCTGAGATGGCAGCTTTCTCAGACAAAATACGTAATTGCATGAGAACACAGCTTTGAAATCTGTCATGTTATTTTGCAGTTCCCGGCTAAAAGTTGAAGTTTTTCTAAGCTGAATTTACAACAAATTCTTGTTTCATCCCAAAGTGAAG
Source organism: Callithrix jacchus (assembly GCF_049354715.1). NCBI lineage: Eukaryota > Metazoa > Chordata > Mammalia > Primates > Cebidae > Callithrix > Callithrix jacchus. The sequence continues at coordinate 51,788,659 of NC_133520.1, forward strand.
TTATAAGATATTTGTTTTCAATCCCCCCACCCTCAGGATAAATGAATGTCATTTTCCCCCTAAGTTAAACACTTGAACTGCGTTTGTCAGTAATGATAGTTAGAATAAGGCCATATACCAGAGTCTTAAAAAACTGGAAATATGCAGTATCCCAGTAAGAATGAGAGAAAGGACCTCTCGTGTTTTCATTTCCTTAGGCTCTTCCTCTTCTAGCATGACCTGTTAACTTGCTCTCTCCCCTTAAATTTCTCTCTTTATTAAACTTCCTCCTAAGAAACCTCTGCTTTCTTTCATTTCCTCTGTATTTCCTTTCCAGATTACAGCTCTTTTATATTTAACCTGCCTTTCATTTCCAGAGCTGCCTGGATGTAGGTATAGTTCGTGAGCCCAATCACTGAGACCAGGCAAGCACTTGGCTTGGGCTTACGTATACACACAGAACTGGATTCTAGGTTCCCCCACGACTGAACGGACCTGGTTCTCCAAGGGATATTTGGAGTTCCGTGGATAAAAGCCGGGCAGCAAAAATAACAGGTGACCCCTGAGGACTCTGTTTTTGGTGAAATGACAACTGAATTAATGAGTGAGCTTCTGTAAGAAAAAAATATTCAAGTTTTGTGCAAGCAACTTTCCCTTTGAAGAAAACATTTATCGAATGTCACTAGTCACCCCTAGCTTTTCTCATGTGTGAATACTCCAGTGGGCAAGGTCTTAGTCCACCAGTCTCAGATGCCAAGTTCTGGGTCTCTGACTACCTGCTCTTTCTCCAGCATTATTTGACAGAGTGTTGGTCTTAAGAGTTCTAGAAAAGGGGCTAGGCATGGTAGCTCACACCTGTAATCGCAGCACCTTTAAAGGCTGAGGTGGGAAGATCACTCGAGCCCAGGAGTTTGAGACTAGCCTGGGCAGCATGGCAGGATTCCTTCTCTACAAAAAACAAAACAAAAATAGCAAAGACACAAACCAACAAGAAGAGTTCTAAAAAACAAGGACACATTAGGATACGTTGCCATGTGTAGCTTCTCGTTCTTGCACTTCAAAGATAAAGTAAAATAATACACATACTTTGCTATCATATGTATAGTTAGTCCTTAAGATAGATAATAGAGGGGACTTCGTTACGTGGTGTTGTGGCATTCTGTGACCCGTTTGGGCAGAGTAGATATACGGTGCTTCCTGTCAGGTGCATGAGCACAAAACTCTAGTCATGTCACTTAGCAAAATTACAGCATTGAAGCTGGCCCCTAGGCAGTTCTGGAAAAGCAGTTAAGGTGCTACCATCTGTTTAATTCATGTTCAGGAAAAACGACTCAATCCTATGTCGTTTGATCTTCTGGATTTAAACTGCTGTCTGACAGGCTTAGGGTGGATATTCCAATTGTCTCAAATTTCCCAGCCTCTGACACACAGAAAGCTATGCTGCCCATTCACTGGAGGGCTAATTTCTTTGGATTTGTGAGAAGCTTTGTCTTTTGCAGAAGTCCAGAATGTAATGATGATTTGGGAATCTTTGAATTGGCTATCTGAAAGAAAAATTCTCAGAAAACAGACTAAGAACCAGGTATATGGCTCAATGTAGATATTTAAATTTTGGAATTAACATACTAGTGTGTGTGTGTGCACATTCATGTGAGTATGTCTGCACATGGGGGGTGTCATTTTTGTATCTCTGTCTCTAATAGTAGAGGTAAAGAATGGAACCAGAGCAGAGCCAGTGAGATGCCAGCAGGTCAGGATTTTGGCCCATGGAAGGGGCAAGTGGCTTGCTTATACTTTAGCACTGTGTTCCCAATTTGCAATATTATGACAGTTCGTGGCCCTGAATGAGGCATTTTCCTGCAATAGTTCTGGTAGTAACAGCCACCATTTATGAAACACTTACACATTAAGCTAAATGTTAAAGTATCTAATTTAATCTGTACAACGAAACAGACTGGTGATGCTAGCTGTATCTTACAGATGAGGAAACCAAAACTGATGGCCAAAGTGCTCAACTTAATGTAGATAGTAAGTGGCCAGTGGACAGGTGCGTCTCCTTCCCTGCTCCTGTCCTCCCACAATGGGCCCATGCAGGTGTGATAATTAGGTGAAGGGGGCCCAGTGTGGAGTGATAAGAGAGGAGTGGGGATGACTACAGTCAATTGGAGGGCATTTATCCCAACTGAAGGGCTGCCGCTATGTTAGTCTACTTATGGTGGCTCATAAGCCCCAGGTGACAGGATTTTCCAGTTTTTGTCCACAGGAGCTAGAAATACATATTTGTATCTAAAACATTTTTTGTTTCATATTGTTGATTTTAATTTTTTTTAACAACATCACAGACCACAGGTTGTGCATGGTTGGCTGTGGCCTGTAAGCTACCTGTGGTCAGCCTCTGCTCTGCTCTCTCCTTCTTACACACCTATGCGGGATCCAGATGCCCCTAGGAGATTCCCACTGCAGGCTCCTCCAGGAAGTTCTCCACTTATTGCTTCCTTGTGAAACTCTCGTCTTTGAAAGCTCAAGTTACAATCTGCCACTATTCTCCGACTTTTCCTTCTTCCTCCCTGTGAAAATAAGTTCATCTTTTCAAGTTGCTGCCAGAAGGATGCTGATCATGTTCTCCCTGGTATCTCATTTATTTGTAGAGGTTCCCATCTCTTTTTCTAGATAGCATACATCTAAAACCAGCCTTCACTTCCTTTATAGGTAGGTGCTCAATAAATGTGGGATTAAATCAAATGAATCATTGGAGATGACAAAGATGGCCCGGTTGGAGTTCTTGGATGAGAGGCGGCAGGAGAAGCTAAACAGGAGGGGAGGAGTAGGCCCCCGGGGGCCATGAAACCTGGTTGAGGAGCTTGGTTTGTTCTCTATGCAGCAGGAGTGTTGGGAATCTATCTGCAGAGCAAAACAACCCCGATGAATGTGGGATTATCAAAACGACCTCAACAAGTAAATCCTTCATCTTTGGTGGGAGATTTGGGTTGGTGGGAGAGCCAGAAGCACTAGCAGTTTGCAAGATCAACATATTTGAACACAGAACGTGATCTTCTCCTTTTATAAGCGGGAAAGTAAAGCAAAGTAAAACCTGTAAAATGACTTTTTAAACCAATCTACATAGAAATCAGAGGTGGAGACTCAAATTAAAATTTCCAGCCCTGAGTTTTTATTATTTTAATTTAATTCAATTGTTTTGAGACAGGGTCTTGCTCTGTGGCCCAGGCTGGAGTGCAGTGGCACAATCTTGGCCCACTGCAACCTCCACCTCCTGGGTTTAGGCGATTCTCTTGCCTCAGCCTCCCAAGTAGCTGGGATTAAAGGCATACACTACCACACCTGGCTAATTTTTTGTATTTTTAGTAGAGATGGGGTTTTGTCATGTTGCTAAGGCTGGTCTCAAACTCCTGGCCTCAAAGTGATTTGCCCACCTCGACCTCTCAAAGTTCTGGGATTACAGGCACGAGCCACCACGCCCAGTCCAGCCCTGTGTTTTATTAGTTCATAAGGAAACAATTTTCTCTGCCTGTATGAAAGCTAACAGCAGAGGAAATCAGAGGTTTAGTATGTAGCTATGTGAACACAAATTTTGTCTCGGACTTATCTGGGTTCAAATTCCAGCACGATATCTACTTTTTGTTTGACAATTATGCAACTTGCTTAACCATCTCAAGTATTCATTTTCTAACCAAAAAATGCACATGATACCTCTGTAATTAATTCACTGCATTGCTTTAAAAATTAAATGTGACAGTACACATGCAGTGCTTAAGACAGTGCCTGCCATGGAGGGCCCTCCGTCAATGTTAGCTGTGGTTACTCTCTTTGGTTAGAAGCAGTAGGACTTCAGGTAGAGTGCACTGTGACTTGATATACCAAAAGATGCTGACTTTTGTTTCTTGAGTTTAAATCACAAAATATCTGATTTTATGTAACAAAAGATACTTTCGGCCAGGTGGGAGCCTTTCCTCTAGTGCTTTCATGAGTCGGTTTATGTCATTTGAAGGCCTTCCCCTTATTAACCTGTTGTGTTCCAACATCTTAGCATGTATGATCATTTTAGACTAGGTCTTTTAATATTATGTTCCTGGCTTTTAATGCAATTAAGTTTTAAGTTCTTCTATTATAGTAAACATAAACTTTGATTTTGAACTTGGAAGGTTGCCTTCTTGGGGCTGTGAGCCATTCAGCCATGGAAGATACGTTGGAAAAGCAGCCTTTTCACTGTAGGATGACTTCAGTGGTTGGGATTGTCTCCAACTGGGATATTAAGTGGCTGATTCTTAGTATTGGCAAGAAAGCCATTCCTCTTAGCCATTGTTCAGCCTTGTTACCATGTGACAGTTTTATATCCCTGACTCCCAGATATGAACAGGGAATTGTTAGCAATGTAACTTCCATGTCTCTTTGGGGATTCCTGAAGGAAACCAGGAGAGGAAACAGATTTCTCTCCTTGGCCCCACTGTGACTGTGGGAACCAGTTCTTGTGGACTGCTGGAGAAACATAAGCCGCACTTCCCAATTGTACAGTAGCTGTCCATAGAGCAGATACCTTTGGTAACATTACCTAACATAGTTCTGCTTTCCCCAGAAACTGGAATGAGGAAACTACAGCTTGAATTGCAGCCTTTGGAATTGCTAGTAGGAAAAACTGCCAGAGGATAAATCCACTTCAGTGTTTTATTACTCAGAACACAAGACTGATTCAGTAGTTCAGAGCCAAAATGGACTAATTTGCCTAAAAAGTTGGAGTTGCTAATCTGAAGTAGGCTATCTGCCTAGGAAGTTGGAGGCGAAGCTGCTTAGAAAGTTGAAATGTGTTTTCGAGTCCAGAGGGTTTGATGCAAAGTGAATTTTTATTACTATTCAATAGATCTGGCAATTAAATCTTGATAGTTTCTCTTTTTTGTTCAGCAAAGATTTATATTTCTTTGTGTATAAATTATTCCAATTAATATAGCAGTGCTTTCTTCTATGAATAATCTATAACCATGTTTCAGTATTAATCTGGCTTCTCCAGTGTCAAAAGCGATCTAATGGAAATGCATTCAAAATGCATATCATCTGCTCCCCAGTGAAATCTGATTGGAAAGACATGATATTTATATTCATTTTGAAGCTCTATAATTCATAAAGTAGGTATGGCAGTCTACTGAATGGAAAAGTCATTCTGGAGCAAATTAGTTTATAGGACTCTTTATTGGGGATTTTTATATCAAGGATGGAACCTCAACTTGTTTTTATTTAAAACATAGAGTAGGATGGTAATAAAGATATTTATCTGAATTCATTTATTCATGGCTTTTGTTTTTGAATTATTGTAGTGAAGATTGAAGCAGGCATTTTCAGTTTATAAATTGGGCTTGTGTTTGAAAGCTGCCCTGAATCTCTAAGCCCACTGCGTACCATCCTCCAAAGGTGGATTGAAGCCCTGGACATAATCTTTACTACCTCCTCAAAATTCTTACTCTTTTGTTGGCATTGTCAGCTTCTCTGACCCTTATCTCAACAAAACCTCTTACTTATTGGTATTAATTTTCAGTAAAGTCCTCTAAAGCCACAGTGTTTAATTATCTACCTGGTTCCCGAAGAAGATAAGCAGGCAGAAAGTGGCAGGAAATAATCATCTCTGTTTTTAACTTTAGTCAGAAGAAATAATAGTGACACTCTGGTTTGGAATAGCTGAACAGGATCGTGGGGCTCATAAACAAGTCAACTAGGTATTCAAAATGAAGAGTAAAACATTGTGACTTCTTTCAATATTGGATATACCCAGTTCCCTGTGCCATTCGGTTATAGTTTGGAAATTTCATCTTTTATTACAAATATTTGAGATCATGCATATAGTTGCCTCACTCACTTAATTTGGATAGTAGAGAGATATGTATTCGCTGCTTCAAATTTGAAAAACTTTTGTAGGCTCTTGGTGCCTTGATCACACAGAGGTGGAAAACTCTGGCAAGAAGCAGATGATCATCCAGGTCTGCCTTGGAATGGTACCTGCTGTCTCAAATTTCCACTTCCTCTCGTTGGCTTTTCACTCTTTACTCTTTGTTCCTCTCATTGTCATTCTTATCTTGCTTTCTTAGATATTAGAAAGAGATTATTCTTCTACCCAGGCATAGTCATAAGGACGGAAGGTTTGTGTGGTTGATTCTAGAAAGACTTGTTCTCTGGGGCATCTTCTCTGAAAGCCTGAGAATTGGCCCTGCTGCTTAGTGTGCTTCTGTTCCGGTGGTCACAGCCAATGCCACCACATGATGGCAGTCAGGTCCCATACTCCCAGCCTTGCCTCACTTCTGCAGTGTTGCGGCCTTTTTCTCATACAAATTTTGCTGTCACATGAAAGAAGAGTTGTTGGCCGACTTTAAAACAAGAATCCCTGTTAAAATTCAAAATAACAGGTTACGGTTTTCAGAACAGTGCTGCTTTAGTTAGGCATCTTACATATCGAGCATGTTGCTGCGACTTTCCTTTCTGTGTCCCTCTGTGTGCATTGTTCCCACGTCCCCAGAGGAAGCCTGAAAAACAAGGAAGGATAGACAGAAAAAGGGAGGCCCTCTCCCTGAGTGTGGAAGGCTATCGTCTTTAAACTCTGGGAAGATGCAGAATCTCAGGAAATGTTTTTCCTACGTCAATGAGACAGTGTAGAAAAAGCACTTGTATTTTGACTGTTTATTACTTGTAGAAGCTCAGATGGTGAAAACCTGGAGAGTCCAGTATGGTGGAATATTGTCATGGTCAATTTCAGGCCCAACTCTTTCCATGTACAAGTGGGCTTTTCTGGCCCAGACTAGATTCTAGCCCCAGGCCCATCTTTATTACCTTCTTGTGACAGCACTTTTAGAAGTTTCCACCATTAATCACTATTTCTGCTATTGCTTGTGGCTCAATTTAGTTTAAATAAACTTATCTCTGCTATACCCCTGAACCAAACTAGTTTATGAAAGATTCACCAGAGAACAGGATAATTGAGACCAGATGTGCTCAGTATCATATATTGTAGTTCACTGAATAGTTACTACAGGCTTGGGATATTTCCATTGCTATTATTGTTTTAGAGGAAGAGAAAATGTCTCTTGAAACTTAACACTTTCACTTTATATGTATTGATATGGGAAAGCTTTGGCTTAAGTTACAAAGACATAGTCTTTTTAGATGATTAGACTGCTCACAGTCCGTAACTTAAAAAAAAAAAAATGAGAGAGAATAAGCAGTACATGATTGAAGAAGAAATACAAGCAAAGAGCACAGACTTTGGAATTATTCAAAATTGGACTCCTGTCCACCTGTCCATGACAGGGATTTTTGTGAACGTTGTTGTCTCTTTGGTAATTGGATGGGCAAGCTGGTGCACATGGATTATAACTACACTATCAGGACATCAGAGAATTACATCACATAAGGGAAATGTTTCCATTTGAGCAATGCTTACTGCAAGGATGTAACCATTTCCTCCTAGCCAAACAGGGAGCACATATACACATGAGAATACAGATGACAATACAGGCTTCTGATGTGGACATATACCATTCATTAAGCTCAGAAGAGAATCTTACTTAATATGCTCATGCCTTGTCTAGAATACTCAACCCTTGTTTAAGAGGTTAAGAGGGAATGTAATATGCTATTTGAGACTGTCTATATAAAATAGGAGGATTAGATGTGAGTTGAGAGCAAGATACTCTTCCCACATGCCTGCTAACAGAGACACTTGGAATTAATATGTCATTTGTGTAAAAGCATAGGAGCCGTGTTGCTATTTAATATAAGAGTAAGCAAAGTCAAGTCCTGTATCAACAGAAGGAAGTGAAAAGGGTCAGGGATGGCTATGAAGTGCCTAATATATGAAAGGCAATGTTCACTGCTTTATGTGCATAGTCTGCTTTAGTTTCCGCAATGATCCCTACGAGGAAAATATCTTCCTGATTCTATAGGGAGGATTTGAGGTAGGAAAATAATATGCTTATACTCACAGATAGTAAGTAGTAGAGAAATGATTTAACCTAGTTCTGTTTAATTCTAACACTCGCTCAAAAGATTTTTAAATAGAAAATCAACCCACAGATTTTTTAAAAGGATATTTGAATGGCTTACATAGGAAAATGATGTTTATTATTATTTTAAAATCAGAACTATTCTAAGAAATATGGACAAATTATGCTCATGTATATTGATTGATTCCTAGCAGGAAACCTTAGTAGGAGGAAGACTGCTGTAAAACAGCCATTTGTTACACCTTATGTCAGAGTCAATTCTTCGTTTATTTCAGTTGGCGATAGAGGGTGCTGTACACCTTCTACATTTTTGCACAGAAGCATACATTTCTTTTCCCACTCCTGCCCATTTACAATCATTACCTACCTTACCTACAATGTAGTTAGCTTAATCTTTTGGTTTTAGTGAAGTTTTGGCATGTGCTCGGTTTAAGATATCTCTGAATTTGTGTTAACAATGCAATTTCAGTTCTATTGTATTTCGATGTGAAATGACAGTGTTACATTACTCAGTGGCTTCTGTACAAAGCAGAAAAGTTTAAAGGATCATTTGTTTATATATATCTAACTAATCTTTTTCTCTGTTAGTGACAGAGATTATGCCACTAATATAGACAAGAAGAAAAAGCACTATTTAAGGAGCAAGCATTAAATAATGGAAGAACAGGATTTTTAAATTTTCAAACTCCATTTGCTTGCTCCACCTGATTCATTTCCCAAACCCTGAGGTTGCCATGTTTCCTAAATGGTTCTTTATAAGGAAGATTTTATTGAATGTATTGAAGTTTATGTTTATTTACGTGGATATGTGAAAATTGCTTTTTTTTTTTTTTTGAGGCAGGATCTTACTCTGTTCACCCAGGCTGGAGTGCAGTGGCATGATCATGGCTCACTGCAGACTAAACCTCCCAAGCTCAAGTGGTCCTCCCACCTCAGCCTCCCAAGTAACTGGGACTACGCCATAATGCCCAGCTAAATTTTTTCTATTTTTGTAAAGATTGGGTCTCACTATGTTGCTGGGACTGGTCTTGAACTCCTGGGCTCAAGCAATCCTCCCGCCTCAGCCTCTCAAAAAGTGTTGGGATTACAGGCATGAGTCACTGCACTCAACTGTATGACAGTATTGTAAACATTATTCCCACAGAATAACTACTGGTATGTTTATGAATACAGTAGGAAGGAGTTAGGAAAAAGATCAAAGACTGTCAGAAGCTTTATTGTGAAAGGTGTAGATTATAAATCAGAAGGGAATTACATTACTGTAGCGTCTGCGTTCTTGAGGAACCTGTATTAGATGGTGTGGTTTGGGCTGCAAGTAACCTCGTGTAGCAAAGTGGGCTGCACAATGAGATGTATTATCTCAGAACGCAAGAAACCCAAAGATACCAAAGATCTGTTTAAGGTTGGTGAATTCAGAGGTTTAATGCTGTCGTCAAAAAACTAGTTCCCTTCCATCACTCAGCTCTCCAGTCCTCAAGTTTGTCCTTCACAATGGCATTATTTATTATTCATGAATCATCTAAAGGCCTGGCGAAAGATTGTCTTTTACTTTTGTTACTATTTAAGAACTATAGAAAATTTTGTCCAAGAGCTCTCTTATTCCCAGCCAACTCCTCTTTGCTCCCCAATGACCTCCTAGAATTGTGTTTCTTTCTCATTCCAAAGCCAAACTCTGGCCAGTGCAAATGGCTTAGAGACCAGGATTTTTCCCTGGGGCTAGGGAAGGACCTTGTGTCTCTTCTAAAGCACACAGTCTTGGATGATTTAATAAAATGGAGTTATGGTAGCAGACATTGTGTGAGAAATGCCTGTTGAGTAGGCAGCCAACATTGTGTCCTAAAGTTGTAGGTACCCTGCTAGAAAATCAGATAGAGAAGTATGTCCTAGGTTTTGCTTTCTGAGCCAAAGGAAAAAAATGCCAGGATTGAAATTGCTTATTATTAATTTAAGTCTTGTTCATCTGTGGATGTTTAAAGATAAAACTATTTTAGATACAGATCACAACTAATCCAGTTATATCCCCTTTATCAATTACCCAAGGCATTTCTTATATCTAATATGTACTTTCCTTGCTTTGAGGTGTGGTGGAGAGGAGGTGCAGCCAGGTAGCAGAAGGGTTCATCTCTGTTTCTTCCTCATTGGTGTCTGGAGAATTATCAAGCTCACTATTTGTTTTTACAAAATGTGAGGTTAGAGCTTGTTGCTAAGGCCTCCCCACCCATTAAATATGTAAAAAATTAAGGTTGTCATCTGTAGAACACCAGGCATCTACCTACCTGCCCTGAGACACACTGCAACCCTGGACAGCCTGAGTAATTTCAATGTATGCAGGGTAATTGACTTTCTACCTGAAGGTAGCCTTGTATACATAATTTTAAACTCTTAACTGTTTATGTAAGGTTGTAAAGACTCATCCACTACCTGCTTTGGGCATTCCTATCATCCTTGTGTTTGTATATAATAAATAGATGACTTCTGATATTACCAGGTAACCAAAGCTTTTGTTTTGCCCATCCTCAGAGAAATGCAGGTCAGCTCCTCCAGTACCACAACTTCTGAGAGTCAAGATCCATCTTCTGGGGACCCTGCAGTCAGTGCCCTTCAACAACAGCTGTTATTGATGGTGGCTCGCAGGACCCAGTCAGAAACCCCCCGGGTACGTACATTCCAGAATTGCTGTTTGTGGATGTTCTAGAAACAGGGAATCTTAAAACCTTTTTCCAGGTTGGATTACCTGACAGAATTAGTCAGGTCTTTCCCTGAATTTTACATCACTGCATTATTGATATATCACTGCAAGGCAGTCTACCAATAAATGTGAAAAGAAATCAGATAGATAGCAGCTAACCAAGACAGCTAATATTGGGTTAGCTAACCTAACCCAATATAACCTTGAGTTGTTATTAACAGGATTGCCACTGTCTCAGTTGCTTTTCAAAATGCATTAGAAATTCATGCATATCGATCTATGGTTGCCAGGATGCAAAAGTCTTACAAGAGCTCACTGGATTAGGTTGCCATTTCCCCCCAATGGTTTGGAAAATATCTGTGTTTTTAAAAATAATGTATTATTGCCTTGTGTATTAAATATTCAAAGATTCTTAAACATTTGACTTAAAGAGAGACTTTATTCTTGGGGTAAGTGACATTATCATCAAGAGGTCTAAAAAATATGAAGCCTTTCATTATTTTACTAAGAGGTAACTTATTAATGTTCATTCATTTATCCAGTCAACCTTTAATGAGACACTTGGGAGGCAGAGCCAAGGATTCAAAGCCAAAGATAACATGGGAGGTTAGTGAAACACCCAGACATGAAGTTAGAGCTGCAGATTTAATTTTGGGCATTTTGGAGGAGGGGAAATGGGGAAGGCTTCTTAGAAGAAGAAATACTTGGGTTCAGCCTTGAAGAAAGATTGGTTTCTATTGGTACAGATTGAGAGAAAAGGATTATAGATGGATGATGTTATGTGAGTGTCAAGTTTCTTTATTTCTGTTTACTTTTTTCCTGGAAATGTTTCAGTTCATTCTAGAAAAGCTCATCTTTGAAAAAATAATATAATTATATATATATATACATATATTTTTATGATCGCTTAGCCACATTTTTCCAAAGCTTGATCAGTAATACAATGGAGCTGGGTGCAGTGGCTCACGCCTGTAATCCCAGCACTTTGAGAAGCCAAGGTGGGCAGATCACCTGAGGTCAGGAGTTCGCGACAGCCTGACCAACATGGCGAAAACCCATCTTTGCTAAAAATCCGAACATTAGCCTGGTATGGTGGCACATGCCTATAGTCCCAGCTACTTGGCTGAAGTACAAGAATCGCTTGAAACCGGGGAGGCGGAGGTTGCAGTCAGCCGTGGTCATGTCTCTGCACTCCAGCCTGGGCAACAGAGCGAGACTCTGTCTCAAACAAACAAACACAAAATACAGTGGGTTGAAATTTATACACCATTACTCAGATGTGCAAAGAAAATGTTGAGTTACCTTTTAGCAGACCACCTATTGCTCTGAGCTCTTATTCCTGTTGATGTGGTGAGTGTAGGGGGGACTTACCTTAAGGGTGCCGCTTGCTGGAGGCAGTGGCTTATTCCTGTAATCCCAGCACTTTGAGAGGCTGTGGTGGAGAGATGGCTTGAGCCAGGAGTTCAAGGCTGCAGTGTGGTATGACTGCGCCGCTGCACTCTAGCCTGGGTGGCAGAGTGAGACCCTCTCTCAAAACAAACAAAAAAAGTGCCAATTAGGGTAATGTAGCCCTTTCGGGCTTGGATTTCTGTGTGAACAAATGTTTAATTTATTCAAAGAACTAGTCTTTTGGGAGTATTTATTCTCTTTCCTTTTAGGTATTCAGGCTCTTTGTCTTTTTTCCAGGGCCTCTGTGCATAAGAGATAGGATTTCTAAACTAGTAGGTAGAAGTGGACCTGGGAGGGGCACTTTTGGTGGGGGAGTATCCCCTTGGCCCAGTCACCGGGTGTACTGTGTATTATATCTCCCTGGTTTGGGTGAGGTGCTGGATCTGCCACTCACTGGCCACCAGTGACCCTGCCATTTGCCCTAGCTGTGTTCTCCACACACCATCACCCTTTACAAGGTCTGTGAGCTCTGCCCAGCCCCACCCTCAGCTGCCAGTACATTGTGCTCACTGCAGCCCTAGTAATGTGGGGGCCCTGTAGAATATGGGTTTTCCTGAGAAACTTGCGTTTTCCCATGAGATAGGCCCAGGGAAGTGCTAACTCCCTACCACCCTCCAGAACATTAGTGTTGAGCCTCTAAGAAAGTTCCATGAAAGTATTGACATAGGTTGGGAAGAGGTAAATTCATTGATTTCATGAGTAGCAGAGCTACAGGAAACAAGAAGCTTTGGATTATCAAAGGTATACGTCCATTGTTAATATCTCAAAAGTATCCCAGCTAGAGCAGAAACTTAAAAATAAGTAAATATTACAAGAATAAATCAGAAACAGTCCAGCCATGCCTTATTTTACATTTGTACTCTTGTAAATGACACGATGATGCTTAAAAACTCAACTCACCTATAGTGTTTCATTGTTAGACACTTAACCAAATTCATTGCTTCAATCGTTTAAACTTCGTTAACTTTTAGTAAAAAATTTTCAAGTTCTATATTCTGTTATATCTGGGGATAGAGGAGGAAAAATGAAGGTCACTGACCAGGCTCATAGGTAGGTAAATATTTCCCTAAGAAAATATTTACAATGGTCTCATACTGGGGAAAAAAATGTAGTTCTACTATTTGTTTTCTAAATATAATTGATATCACCAGGAAATTAAATTAGGTTTCAGCCACAAAATAAAAACTAAGTTGGTTTTCTGCTCATTATCCAACAAATATTTGCTGTAGGATGACTATGCCTGCAGTCCTGTGCTAGAAGCTTGGTCTGCAATGGTGAAAAGACTCAGTCCCTGCCTACAAGAAGTTTAACAGCCAGTCGACCAATTCAACTCTATACGACAGAAATTCTGATTAGAATAGGCTTTGGTGTTGTGGGACACAGAAGAAGCTCCAGGCCAGTAAATAGAGGATAGAGAGTCTTCCTTAGCAAGGTGACACCTCAGCTGAAATCTGGAGGATGAGTTGAAGTTAACCAAATAAAAGGAGATAAGGGTATCCACATAGAGAAATGACCTGGCTAAAGGAAGCAGGTGTGTTCACTGCTTCTGGAGCCTGGAGGCACGGGAGGGCCATTTCTCAGAAGAGACTAGGAAAAGTAAGCAGGAGATAAGTCTCTGAAGACAAGACTTTAATCACCTCCTTCCCCCATCCTTTCTGCCTCTCTTCTTCAAGCGCAGCACCTGAGCTCTGGGGATGCTTCCCCCACAACTTTCCGCAAGCTCTTTCTAGCAAAGGACAGAATTCTACAGGCTCTGATGGGTGGGTGGCCAGGAGGTGAGCCAAGGCCAGAGAAAGACTTGTCTGAAATTCCTCCCTGGTACAAATACAATATGTGTGCAGGGAATGAAGTGGCCCTGAAAGGGAGCTCCCAGGAAGGGCTGTCACTTTTATGAAGGGCTGGTCATTTAAAAAAAATATATACACATACACACACGAGAAGTGGAAGTTCTTTTTCATCATGATAGCTGTAGAGTTTAGCTCTTGAGCACAGAGAGAAGGGCAGAGCTTGGGGCATAGTTGGAACTGGTGAAAATCTGTTTTGGAACTCAAGATTGGCATTCAGGGTTTTGAATATTACCAGTTACAATATTGGGTGAGTCTACATTATAAACTCGTATTTCTCTGTGACTAAATTTATCCATTATGTGCTTCTAACTCCATAGAGTATATTCTGTAGCCTCATTAAATTCTTACATTTAAAATCTTACATTGCCCCAATGTGTTATGGGCCAGTACCTGAGTAATCACCTTGAAACATTTTCTTTATTATACTGCTGGTTGAGAGGCAAGTGAAGTCTACTCAAGGGCCGCATAGAATCTGTAGGAATACAGCATTTTCCTCTTCCATTTACTGTCACCTGGGTATGGTCTCCAACTCATTCAGCTTCTCTTACATTAAAAAATGAGATAGTGTGATATGTGAAAGTGCTTTGTAAACTCTAAAGCTCTGTGCAAGTCTATGATCATGGTATTGTTATTATCATTATGAATAACATGAAGGTCGAGCATTTCATTGGTTCTAAACTGATGAGAATTGGTGAGAATTGCAAAGATGAGTGCAGTACTAGGCCTGACTGTTATTCTAGGTAAATATAAAGGTAGCATTTATATCACAATATCATTAAAACATTAACAAGAACTTATAAAAATATTGGCATTTACTAAAAGATGAAACTGTTGAAATAATGTAGATGAAAGAGATGAGACATCAATTATAATATTGTAGCATTTATTTTTCATCATAGATTCATTTATCTGAAAGTATATTAATACTTTAAAAATAAAAAGTAACATTTACATCTTTTCATTTATCATGTTCAGAAGTTCATTTAAATATGGAGGCTCCTCAACTTAGAATGGGTTTATGTCCCTATAAATTCATCATATATTGAAAATACGTTGAAAATGCATTTAATACACCTAACCTACTGAACATCATAGCTTAGCCTGGCCTGCCTTAAACATGGTCTGAACATTTACATTAGCCAACAGCTGGGAAAAATCATCAAATACAAAGCCCATTTTATAATAAAATGTTGAATGTCTCATATCACTTATCGATGTTCTACTGAACACTTATCACTTTCACAGCATTAAAGTTAAAAAATCGTGAGTTGAACCATTGTAAGTCAGAGACTATCTGTAACAGGTTTAGAATCCACATGATTGGTTATAAATTCTGGCTGCTAAATGTAGCTACTGTTATAACAGTATCATTCTACCTCTAAAACGTATGTTTCATCCCTCAAAGTTTTGTTCACATCTAGATATAATTCACATTCCACTAGTATGTTTTGAACACAAGTTGTGTGCATGGCACTGGGCTAGGTACTCTCATGTTTGATGTCATCTTATCTTTAAGAGAAGTCTTCAGGTTAGGCATTATTTTGTCTAGGGTTTGAATATCCAAGGAAACTGCAGTGCAGAGGGTCCTGAATTTGGGGCATTGAAGGCACCCTGACCTAGTGTTCCTTCCTAGTTGTCCTTTTGTCACTGTTAGGATCTCCAGTGCTCACATCCTCCTTGGCAGCCACTGCCGTGATTTCTCACAATCCCACTTCTGACACCAAACAGAGGCCCTACCAACCCTGCTGTCCTAGTGCTGAGCTTGATAGCTCTTAGGAGTTACACATAGTTCCCCAAAGGACCACTGTTTCTTCTGTCTACTCTTCAGTCTTCTACTCCTTCTCCCTTTCCCCTGTCCTTTCAGGTAAAAACCTTTTGGGAAGCTCAGAACCTCTATTTTCAATATCCATCCCCCTCAAAAAAGAGGCCAATAATTTAAATCCATCTGTGCCTGTTCTGACTTTGGGGAGGTTCTGTAGAGCTGATCACTTACTCTCTTTCACATAACAGGGACTAATATCTATTTTAGTTTTTATTTGATGTGGTTCATTCTAAAAATCACAAATCTGACTTTAAGTTCGTTTTACATAACATTTGTAACCCATTATTCCTTATCTTACTTTTGCCAGTTTCCATGATCTAGTTTCCTTTTCAAATTTATGTTGTTAACTTGTTCTTTCACAGTTGGACTATATGTATTATATCTTGAACTCTATTTGTTTTGCTGTGAAAGTGGCTTTCTCTTTACTGATGAGCACTGCTTGAGGTGTTGATTCACCTGGGTCCCCTTAAGCATTATTGTAGAAAGAGCACAAATCTCTTCCTAATCTAGGACCTTGGACCAGTGACCTAATGTCTTAGAGCCTCACTTTCTTTTAGGAAACTGAGCTATTGTGAGCTTTTAAGGATTAGAGATAATATGTGGCAAAATTGTGACTTTACTAGTTGGTGGCAATTACTGATATCATCAAAAATTTGTATTAGTTATCTGGAACTCTTGAAATAGCATTATTTGGACAGTAGAATTTCTCAGGTATCTCAGAAGGAGTAGTCTTTTATTCCTAGATTTCAAAAATTGCACCAAAAACATTTTTCAAATGTGCACTATACTTCCCTGCCTTCTTAAGAAGAATATACTGATAATAATGTAAGTTCTTCTTGATAATTCAGATTCATTAAATAAAACTTGGATATTATGCTATAAACACTAATCCATATAGGGAGTATGTGTAAATGCAATTATCTTGTTTTTTAAAAAGAACTTAAGCTCAACTTTTATCCTTTCCTTCCTCCTCCCTTTTCCCAAGCTCTTTCTCAGAACAATGGGATTAAACTTGCAGGCCCAACTTACTGGGCAATGCAACATAATTATTCTTTGGCAAGGCTTAATGAGTCAGAGACATAAACATAATTTTTTGTTCATTTGTTTATGCATTCATTTTTTCATTATTTAGGCCACTTAGAGTGAAAGATAAAAGTCATAGATCTGAAACTCCTTCTCAGACTCCATGGTGGGTCCTCACTTATGCAAGCTTAATTGTAAGCTTAATTGTTGATGTACTCCAGGGACTACCAAGGACCCCTTTACTCCATGCGCTCTCCCGGGATGGCCATCCTACATTCTCTCATGACTCCCTTCTCTCTCACTCTCTCTCCATAGATAGATACAGACGTAGATATGTTTATGCATGTGTGACGATGGTACCATGACTGGTTTGCTTGCCTATTCCCAGAAAGTCTAAACCCCTGTAAGGTAGCAACCCTCTCGTTATGTTTTCAATTTTCAACACATATTACATAGAGTATTTGGTTTATATAACCTACACAATAACTATTTTGTTTGATGAGTAAAAACATGAATGATATTAAAATGATGGGAAATATTTGATTTTGAATTTGGTACCAGAAAACAGGCCAGGAATAATTGCTGCAATTCACCAAAACATATAGCTTTGGGCTTCTTTCAGATCGAAGGCAAAAAAGAAAATTTCATGAAACTTTTTTTTCTCATAAAAGAAATCAAATTATTTCTTTTTTTCATTAATTTTTGAGGAGGTTTTTTTTTTTAATTAAAGCAAGGATTTTCATTTAAGCAGCAATAATCAGCACAGTATGCTGGAATCTTTAAGTTTTAAAAATGATGCAGGCATAGTCTTCATGTAATTTTTAATATACTGACCTTTCCTGACAGCTGAGGGTATAATATGAAACCTCACTTTTTGAAGGGATTTTTCTTCCATTGGAAGGAACGCTGTCATTTTAGCTGTAGCTTACCGTTGACCTGTTTATGCGTCATACATGGATTCTGACATAACAAGGACAGTAACCATGGGCTCCTGTGCACCTCATTCTTATTTACACTCTTTGTCCATGTGGCTTCAAGGAAAAGGACTTCCTTGTGGGGGGAGGTTTACTATAAATCACAAGTTCATCATTATGCAAAGAAGCTGTTCCTGCTGAGATGACACCAGGCAGTTTCCGCGAAGCTCTCTTCTGTGTTGAAATAGAATTCCAGGCACAAGTAGCACTCACAATCTCAACTTTCCTGTTATTCAGTCCAACTCATCCCTGTATATTCCCTTCATGATGGATCAACTTTCCCTTCAGATGCCTTTTGCATTAATATTTGATATCTGGGATAACTCCATTTTCCATAGGCTGAGTTAAGCAGATTAGCATCTGGAAATGGAGAGATGGTAAAATTTGCTTTCTCAGAGAGTTTTGCAGTGGCCTCTAATGAAGCAGCTGCACTGCCCCCATGCATGCCAGGCACTTTCACATCAGTGACTTCCCCTAAATTAGGAAAATAGCTGTGCAGTCGGCCCATGTATAACCTTGTGCTTTAGAAGCCAAAGAGAAATATGAGAGTCCTTTAAAAGCCAATGTCGCCTCCACTGCTGCTCTTTGTCCCCATACTCATCCCTTTCTTGTCTTTGCCCTTCTCTTTAATCTCCTGTGTCTTATGTTTGTCAGCCTACAGGAAATCAGAACCTTAAATTGAAGTTGAAAAAATGCAGGGCAAAATCAAACAAAAATGCAGATGAGAATAATCCAGCAATTCCATTTCTGAGGGTATATCCAAAGGAATTGAAAGCAGGAGGTCGAAGAGATACTTGCACACCTGTGTTCATAGCCGCACTATTCACAATAGCCAAAGAGTGGAAGCAACTTAAATATCCCTTGACAGATTAGTGGTTAAACAAAAGGTGATACATACATGCAAGGAGTATTATCCTGCCTTAAAAAGAAAGAAAATTCTGACACATGCTACAACATGGATAAAGCTTGAGGACACTATCCCAAGCAAAATTAGCTAGTCACAAAAAGGTTTGAACCTTTATAATCTATATAATTGAACCTATATAATCTCACTTACATGAGGTGCCTAAAGTAGTCACATTCATCAGGACTACCAGAGGCCGGGGGAGGGTAAATGCGGGAGTTGCTTAACAGGCACAGGGTTTCATTTTGCAGGATAAAAAGGTTCCAGACATCCGTTGCACAACATGTGAGTATCATTAATACTATTGAACTTTACACTTAAAATGGTTATGATGGTAAATTTTTTGGTATTTGTGTGTGTGTGTGTTTTTTTTTTCTGAGATGCAGCTGCACTCTGTTGCCCAGGCTGAAATGCAATGGCACAATCTCTGCTCACTGCAACCTTCACCTCCCGGGTTCAATCAATTCTCCTGCTTCAGCCTCCTAAGTAGCTGGAATTACAGGCACCCACCACCGTGCCCAGCTAAATTTTTTTTTTGTATTTTTAGTAGAGATGGGACTTCACCATGTTGGTCAGGCTGGTCCCGAACTCCCAACCTCGTGATCTGCCTGCCTTGGCCGCCCTAAGTGCTGGGATTACAGGCATGAGCCACCATACCTGGCCAGTATTTGTTTTTTAACCACAATTAAAATTATATAGAGGTTAGAAACAGAAGCTCTGCAGGGGGCCAGGGCATCTAGAGAAGGCTTAAGGATAGTAGCCAAGTGGTCAGACAGAGTGAAGGAGGAGCTGTATGGGGGCTTCGGTTCTAACAGCCTCTGTATGTGGCGAACTGGAGACAAAACACAGGGGGGATGGATGTCCAATAGGAGGCTCCCCTAACAGGATCAACTGTTACTTAATACTAACAGTGAGGTCATCATTTCTGTTCTTTCTTTTGGTCATCCGGGACCTCACTGTTAGGATTAACTAACCACATTCCTTTTTTTTTCTTTTTTGAAATGGGAGTCTTGCTCTGTTGCCCAGTGGTGCGATCTCAGCTCACTACATCCTCCACCTCCTGGGTTCAAGCCATTCTCCTGCCTCAGTCTCCTGAGTAGCTGGGTTTACAGGTGTGTGTCACCATGCCTGGCCAATTTTTGTATTTTTAGTACAGACGGGGTTTCACCATGTTAGCCAGGCTGGTCTCGAACTCCCGACTTCGTGATCCGCCCATCTCAGCCTCCCAAAGTGTTGGGATTACAGGCATGAGCCATTGCGCGTGGTGTAACTAAACACATTCTATTACCAGCACCTTCACTAAGGGGACTGCATGGAAAACTGCCTGTTCCCAGCCTGTGCCAGGCTCCAAAGAGTCCCTCATTAAGTATTTGACAGACAAATCAATGAAGGCCAATTGTTTTTTTTTCAAAATTGAATTTTTTTTCTACTGAATTAGAGCTAATCACAGATGAATCAGGAATTAAAACTTTTACTATCTGGGCCTAAATTTTCCCACATTTCAGGTTTAATGATTTAGATTTTTTTTTTCAATAAATATTTCAGTTTTTCTTATAGTAGGCTTCTCCAATGACCTAGATCTCTCCAGTGAAAATATTTTTACTCTTAGTAAAATTTGAATATGTATTTCAACATTAAATAACACACTTTTCAGAAGTGAAGTCATTTAAGATCTTTATTGAATTCTTACCTTTCATAAGAACTATTTTTAGAGCAGTTTCTTGGCCTTAATGAGTAGCAGTGTTTTGATGTGGTGAGTAGCATGATTTTCATGGTACATTGTAAAGGAATTGAAGTACGTTGGTAAGAAAAATCTTTTTTGTTGATCATTATCCTCTTCTTACAGTACTTACTTTAAATGAAATATGTTGGTCTACATTTCAGAATTTGAACATCTGCTTTCTGTATTTTTAAATTATGGTGTATGGATATTTGTGGCCATGGCATGATAACGTGAAACTCTTTTTTTCTGTTGTTTCTTTTGGTATCTAAAAGCATGTGAGTCAGGATCTGGAAGACTCGTCAGGTTCTTCAACACGAGGAAAATTTAACCGAGAGCAGTTTTACAAATTTATCATCTTCCCTGGGAAGTGGGTTAAAGTCTGGTACGATCGACTGACCTTGCTGGCGTTACTTGATCGGTAAGTCACTGAGTGTGCGCATCCGCCGTCGGAGGCACAGCAGGGACGTGACAGTGCCCGCTGCGTGCTTTCGAAGACAAAATTTTCACTTGCACATTTTCAAGTTGTACACTTCCTTTGCCGTGAACCCAAGTCAAAGAAATAAGATCCTGACAACAAATCGTACTTTAGCAGTTACAATGAGAAATAAGAGAGTTACAATAAGTAACTCTTATTAATAATAAATTTAATAAGAAATCATGAGAAATAATATGTTACAATAAGAAATAAGAAATGGTTTCTATTTAAGGTTCGTTTGGGCACAGTAGCATACTTTGGTGTACTCATGTCTTACCCCATTTTTGTAGGAAAGCTTGAGGCCCCATCTGTAGCAGAGGGCCTGGCTTGACTGGGTGTGGGCGTGGGGAGAGGAGGGAAGATGAAGTGGGGTGATTTCTGCCTCTTCCCTGGACACCTTGGATCCTCATTGTTCACTTGTGTCTGATGTACTCTCACTTGAATGTTAATTTTTTTTTTAAACTCCTTTCCTCTTTCTCACTTTCTCTTAACCACTGTCCCATATAGCAAAATGTTTTGGGGTAGGAGCTGTGGTTACTGGGTAGGGAGAAAGAGGAGAAGTTAAGGTTGCTTAAAACATGATTGAGGCTGGGCATGGTGGCTCACACCTGTAATCCCAGCAGTTGGGGAAGCTGAGGTGTGTGGATCACCTGAGGTCAGGAGTCCAAGACCAGCCTGACCAACATGGTGAATCCCCATCTCTACTAAAAATACAAAAATTAGCTGGGTGTGGTGGTTCATGCCTGTATTCCCAGCTACGCAAGAGGCTCAGGCTGGAGAATCACTTGAATTCAGGAGGTAGAGGCTGCAGTGAGCCGAGATTGTGTCACTGCACTCCAGCCTGAGCAACAAGAGCAAAAATTCATCTAAAAAAACGAAAACAAAAACCAACCATGATGGAAATGGGCTTAAGGAGAGGGGCTTGTCATCTGTATCTTTGCCTACCTCAAAATGTGCACATAACAGTATTATGATTTTCAAGGGCTGAGTAGCATGGACTAGAAGGTTGGTTTGAAAATTTCAGATACTATTTACTCATGCTTGCGTAAGCAATTGCTGAGTTTCACAGTTTAATGCCAACCCTTGGGGACTGTGGAAAACCTGGTTGCCTGTCTTATTGTTATTGGTCCCTCAGTACTGCTTGTTATAGTAGTGTCTTAAATAGTGTGATCCCATATGAAAAAAACTATCGTCATGCAGAACTACAACGGTAAATTTCAGGACCCACAAGTCAGGGAATGGAGTTATAATGGTTTTCCTAACAACACTGTGTTACCCAAGGGGCACACAATGAGGAGGAATGATTAATACTTAACTCATAATCCAAGATGGTATATTCTGGTAAATGAGGCATTTAAAAATATTAATTATTTTCTGCTAAAAATAAATTATTGAAAGTTGGTCTAGCTTGCATTAACCCTTCATATCAAAAACAAAAACAAATATGTCTATAGATTTGTATTTTAAAATCTACTTGGTGATAGAACATTAAATGGAAATTTATTGGCGGTCTAAAAAGGATGATGAGGATGACTGCTGCTTTTAAAAGCTTATGTTTTTATTATTTCAATCACCTTTCTGGCAAGTCACAGTGAGTTTTTAAATGTTGTGCTTAGGGATGACCTAGAAATAGCACCATTCCCTTATCCATAGATCCTTCAGCTGGTGTGGGGAATCCCTGGACTCTGGAGTCAACCTTGGGAGTTAAACCCGGTACCCACTACTTATTAGTGCTGTGATCTTAGGATGGCTAAGAAATCTTTCAGTGCCTCAGTTTCCTATCTGTTAAATGGATGTCATCTATACCACACAAAGGTTGTAAGGATTAAATCAATTTAGTCATCGAAAGAGTTCTTAAAATATTAGTTGCTATTATTATTATTATTTGAAATGTGGCCCAGATCCCAGAAAGAAGAAAAATAAATAAATAAATAAAATTGGGACAGTGAAAGTAGATATTGTCAAATTCAGAAACTAAAATTTAGACCATTGGTTCATAGGCAACATCACTTTAAAACATTTTGTTTTAAGCTCTACATGTGCAGAGCGTGCAGGTTTGTTACGTAGGTATACATGTGCTATGGTGGTTTGCTGCACCTATC
This sequence comes from Callithrix jacchus, assembly GCF_049354715.1. NCBI lineage: Eukaryota > Metazoa > Chordata > Mammalia > Primates > Cebidae > Callithrix > Callithrix jacchus. The sequence continues at coordinate 51,811,643 of NC_133520.1, forward strand.
AACTTGTCATCTGGGTTTTAAGCCCCGCGTGTATTAGGTGTTTGCCCTAATGCTCTCCCTCCCCTCGCCCCCATCCCCCAGCAGGCCCTGGTGTGTGATGTTCCCCTCCCTGTGTCCATATGTTCTCATTGTTCAACTCTCACTTATGAGTAAGAACATTCAGCGTTTGGGTTTCTGTTCCTGCGTTGGTTTGCTGAGAATGAGGCAACATCACTTCTTATTCAGAGCCATATAAACCTACCTAAAGTCATCTGTTAGCAGGACTGGTGATCTGGTTTTACAGTTCAGAGTCAATTAAAATAAGGAAAAGGACTGCATGAACTCACAGCTCACAGCAAGGAAGAAGAAAGAAACTCAAAATACTGACCTGGAATAACTGAGCTGTTTGGGACCTTTGCAAGGAGAGCATAATCCCCAAACAGGAGTGTGAGTCAGAATCATCTGGGAAGCTGGGTAAAAATGCAGAATATGTGCAATAAAAACAAAATGTAAGGGCTAGGAGGGAAGCAGAAGAAATCAGTGGGTAACAAGCACTGAAAATGCACTAATCATTGCCGTAAACTCCCATAGATTAAGGCGTTCTGCCTGACATTCTTCAACTTAAATCTTAGAGTCAGGCTGTTCTTCCTTGAAAATGTTTTCTTAGTCTTCGGGCAGCAGGTTCATGGTTCCTGTCATTGCAGTCCCTGCTATTTGCCTGCAGTTCTCCATCTACTCTGATGTTTCTGGACTTTTCCTATTCTCCTTACTTATTTTCCCTTATTTCATATCTTGCCGTTGCCCTTTCCTATAAAACACTGAGGGTTTATATTCAGTTATCTAGTTGATCAGGTCAGCATTTGAAATAAGAAGTTGCCCTTCTTGCATCATTTCAACATTTCATTCATTTAGCAAATATTAAATCACCTACTCCATGCTAGGACCTGTACTGGGCATTGGATATAGAGTAATGCATAAAACAGCCATTGTCTCTGTTGTCATGGACTTACTTTCTACTGGGAGAGGAGAGAAAAGTGTAATAGGTGCCATGAAAGAAACACATAACGGCCTGAAATAGAGAGACCGGGGAAGCAAGGGCACTGATGTTAGAACTGGTGGTTGGCAAAGGCTTTTCTGAGGAGGAAACAATCAAACTGAGAGATAAAATATGAGAGGTAGCTAGCTATGTGACAAAGAGGAAATCATTCATGCTTCTCAAACAAAACTAACTGTCATCATTGTTATCATAAGTACACACACTTATAGCTCTCATCCTTAAAAATCCCGTCTTAGGGCTGGGCACGGTCGCTCACGCCTGTAATCCCAGCACTTTGGGAGGCTGAGGCGGGTGGATCACGAGGTCAAGAGATCGAGACCATCCTGGCCAACATGGTGAAACCCCATCTCTACTAAAAGTGCAAAAAATTAGCTGGGCATGGTGGCGCGTGCCTGTGATCCCCTCTGCTTGGGAGGCTGAGGCAGGAGAATTGCCTGAACCCAGGAGGCGGAGGTTGCAGTGAGCCGAGATCGCGCCATTGCACTCTAGCCTGGGTAACAAGAGTGAAAACTCCATCTCAAAAAAAAAAAAAAATCCTGTCTAAAAACCATAATTCTCAGCAAACTAACACACGAACAGAAAATTGAACACCGCATGTTCTCACTCCTAAGTGGGAGCTGAACAAGGAGAACACATGAACACAGGGAGAGGAACATCACACACCAGGGCCTGTTGGAGGAGGGGGGAAAGGGAAGAGAGAGCATTAGGACAAACACCTAATACATGCAGGGCTGAAAATCTCGATGACGGGTTGATAGGTGCAGCAAAACACCATGGACATGTATACCTATGTAACAAACCTTCACGTTCTGCACATGTATCCCGGAACTTTAAAGTATTAAAAAAAAAATCCTGTCTTACCCCACTTTCTTACCAGCCACTGTCCTGTTTCTCCGCTCCTCTTTGCAGCAAGACTCCTTGAAGGGTTGCCTGTGCTTGATTCCACTTGCTCTTCGCTTATGCTCTGATAATCCTGTTCCATTCAGGCTCCCCTAACCCCAAAACTCCATTGAACCTGCCCTTGTCAGGGTCACTATTGACTCCATCTTTTACTTCTCACATAGTAGACTCATTTACAGTATCTGGCAGAGTTCATTTCTTGGTAGACGTTCTCTTGGTTTCCAGGACTCAGTGTTCTCTTGGTTTTCCTTCTGCTTTGCTAGTCACTCCTACATAGGAAGGGAAGATTTACAGGTTTTTCTGCCTCCCGACCCTTTAAGGTTGAAGTCTCCAGTAGATACACAGCTCTTGATCTTCATTCTTTCTCTCTCTGCCCTATTTTCTTTGGTGATGGTATTCAGTCTCATGGCTTTTAATATGCCAGTGACTCTCAGATTTATATCACTAACTTGGACCCATCTCCTGAATTCCAGACTTGTATATCTAACTACCAGATTGACATCTCATGGTGTCAGGATGACGTCTCATATCCGAGACTGAACTCTTCATCTCAGCCTCACCCAGCATGCTTCACTTATGGTCTTCCCCATCTCAGGTGATGACAACTCCATCTGTCCAGTTTCTCTGGTTAAATATCTTGAAGTCATCCTTGAGTCTTCTTTCCTTTCACATCTGCATTCAGTCTCTTCTAGGAAGCTGCTTTCACTGTTCCTTCCAAATGTACCTATTGCATCTTTTCAGTGTTAATGTGACCATGTGGTCTGAGCCATTTCATCTCTCATCAGGTTACTGCAGTAGCATCTTCCCTGCTTCTATCCATCTGTATAGTATTCTTTTTTCTTCTTTTCTTTTTTTTTTTTTTAGATGGTTTCTTGCTATGTTGTCTAGGCTGGTCACAAACTCCTGGGCTCAAGCAATCCTCCTACCTCAGCCTCACAAGTAGCTGGGATCACAGGTACTCACTATGCTCAGCCTCTGTACACTATTCTTAACACAACACAATAAGGCTTTTCAACGTCACTGCTTTGCTGACTGGCCAGCAATGGCTCCCCATTTCACTCAGAATGAAAATCAAAGTCCTCACAGTGCCCACATGTCCCCCATGCTGTAGCCACTAATTTGCTTTCTGGCCTCATCACCCACTATCCCTGTGGACTTTTCTTCATCCACACTGGCCTTCCTTTTGTCTCTCAACCATGCCAGGCAGGCCTCCAGCTTAAGACCTTTGCACTGGCAGTTCCTGCAGCATGGAACATTTGCCTCCCAGACATTTGCAGTGGCAACTCACTTACACTGGAGAGCAGTGGTGTGGTCTTGGCTCACTGCAACCTCTGCCTCCCAGGTTCAAGCAATTCTCCTACCTCAGCCTCCCGAGTAGCTGGGATTACAGGTGCCTGCTACAATGCCCAGCAAATTTTTGCATTTTTGGTAAAGACGGGGTTTCACCAGATTGGCCAGGCTTGTCTCAAACTCCTGACCTCAGGCGATCTACCCGCCTCGGCCTCCCAAAGTGCTGGGATTACAGGCATGAGCTACCGTGCCCAGCCTCTATTCTTTTTGTCTGTTGCATTTATATTTACATATTGTATATTTACGGAACTTTTTTTGTGCATGCTTACTTTTGGCACCACTCACGAGAAAGGAAGCTCCCGTCCCTTTTGCTCACTGAAGTCAAAGCAGCTAGGGCAGTGCTGAGCGCTTTTGCTGCATGAAGGAAGAAATCAATTTTCCTTTGCAAATCGCCTCCCCTTCCTAATTTCTGCCATGGATTCTGCCATAATCCTTTTCTTCTCAGATTGAAGTCTTGGAGTAATCTTTATTCTTTCCATCAGTGCTTCATTGTTTATAATTCATCTGGAGTTCTTTCAGCCTCACTCTGAATTGTGTCCTCGAGTTAGGGGTCCCTTTCTATTCCCCTGCCATGTGAGCTTCCCAGGCCCTCATTACCTCTCCTGGAAGTGCTATTTATCCTTGCTCTTGTCTTTTTCTCCTCCAGTACACATTGTAAACCTCTGCATGATAAACCTTTCAAAAGTACAGCCTTAGTCATGTCACTCTTGGCCTGGTGAGTACACTTTTTAACCCAATGTTTAATGATAGATAAACAAGAAACTGAGTGGGCGAGAGGGGAGCCTGGGGGCAAGGAATGGAATTCCGCAGAGGAGAATTTGGAGGAAAAATACTTTTTAGGAACCTTATTTTTTTCCCTCCCCAAAGTGAAAAACATTTTTTTTTCCTGTGAAATTTTATTTCCAAGGCCTTCAGATATTTTTAAGTATACATCAAATTGCTATGAGCACACTGTAGAACACATCATGAATTTTAAAGACTTGAACAAACCAAATATATTGAGCACTATTAAAAGTGCACAGTAGAAAAATAAAAGACACACACAATTTCCTTTTTGCCAAATGTATTTTGGTTCCTCCAGATTTTTAAAAAATTTTCAACTTGAGCCTCATGCCATCTGAATGTTAACTTAGCTTTTCTATATATTTCGATGCCATCTTTATACCCTACTTTTATTATTCTGTAATATGTCAGCTGCAGTTCAGTCAACCAAATCACCCATTGTTTTTCTTCTCCTGGCTGTTGTCTCCAGAGTTTCCTGTCCCTCCTGCGTAAGAGGCCCAAGGCTATGCCTCTTGACAGCCCCAGCTCCAGATTTATTTTAATAGAGTCATTTATTTTTGTATTTCTTTGAATATGTGAAATCTATATGCATATCTATCAATCATCTCTATAATTATCTGTCTGAAATTACATGTAAAATGTACCTATCAGATGATTCATGCATTTGTGCATTTCTTCAAAATTTTTCTCTTTACTATTTCTCTCATTTTCATTAGCTATTGAAGCATCAAGAGTCAGCATTAGATTTGGGTTCTTTTTCACTCATTATTTTATTCACTGAAAAATGTTCCACAGAATGGAAGAAAATATTTTATAAATTAACGGATTGTTATCCAGTATACAAAGAACACTTAAAACTCAACAGTAAGAAAAAGGAACAACCTGAAAATGGGCTTAAGGCCTAAACACCCACCAAAGAAGATACACAGATCACAAATAAGCAGATGAAAGACACTCAACGTAATAGTCCTTAGGCAATCGCAAATTAAAGCAATAATGAGATACCAGTACAACCAATTAGAATGGCCAAAATCCAAACCACCGACAACACCAAATGCTGGGGAAGATGTAGAGTAAGTACTCTCATTCATTACTGATGGGAATGCAAAATGGTACAGCTACTTTAGAAGACAATTCTGCAATTTCTTATAAAACTAAACATATTGTTACCACACGATCTAACAATCGTGCTCCTTGGTGTTTACTCAAATGATTTGAAAACTTACATCCATGCAAAACACTCCACATGAATGTTTACAACAGCTTTATTTATAATTGCCAAAACTCAGAAGCAATCAAGATATCCTTCAAAAGGCAAATGGATAAACAAACTGGTATCTTCATGCAATGAGATGCTATAAGAAATAAAAAGAAGTGAGGCACCAAGCCATAAAGACATGGAGGAACCTTATATGCATAGTACTTAAAGAAAGAAGCCGATATGCAAAGGCTGTATACTGTATGGTTCCAACTATATGGCCCTCTGGAAAAAGCAGAACTAGGAGGCGATAAAAAGATCAGTTGTTGCAGGGGTTAGGGTGGGGGAGCAATGAATAGGTGGGGGACAGAAGATTTTTAGGGCAGTGGAACTTGCGCTAGAGTTCCCATTTTGTGGATACATGTCATTATACATTTGGCAAAACCCAATGTACAACACCAAGAGTGAACTCGAATGTGAACTATGGACTTGGATGATACTGATCGATAATGAGGTGTTACTCTTGGTTCATCAGTGGATGTTGATGGTGGGGGAAGCTATGTGCATGTGTCTGTGGGAAGGCGCTATGTGGGAACTCTATACTTTCTCCTCAATTTTGCTGTGAATCACAAATGTCTCTCAAAAATATTGCCTATTAATTAAAAAAAATGTTTACAATTGCCTGCCTGCTAGGCACAAAGTAGCCAATTATTCCTGTCTAAAAAACTTATCAGCTTAGTGGGGTGGAAAAACAGGTACACGAGCAAAAACTGGTAAGGTGAGAAGTATACTTAGAATCCTTGCGAATGACCCATCTAAACACCCAGGCCCCTTGTTCCCTGACCTTGTGGTCTTTGCCATCCCCCGTGACTCTATTTCTGCCACTGCTTTCCACTGCCCCACCGTGCATCTTATCCTCTCACAGAAGTCTTTCACCTCTGACATTATAATCCTGTTTCTGCTCATCCTTCCCCTGTCTCTCTAAATCCCTCAAGTGTTTGCCAGTCCTCTCCAGCAGTTTGCCCCACTGAATTTCTCTTATCTTGCAGCCCTTGCCATCTTCAGTTTCCTCCCTATTCTACCTGGGTTACATGATCCAGACCTGTAGCCCCTTCCTATCTATATCCTAAAACCGCCTTACGTTGTCCTTTGCATACCCACTTAATAACACTTCATCTCTGGATGACCCCCGTCTCTACCCTACACCTTGTATGGGGAGTCCATAAGAGAGTCACCCAGTGAGACAGTGTGGACCCAACACGCTCCAGGGCAGCCCTCTGCACTGTCAGGAAGTTGCAACTCACCCTTAACTCTCCTGCTGGAGCTCTCCTGGCTCCTGAAATTTGACAGTAAACTCTGACACCAAAAGTTTTATCTGGAAATAATTTTCTGCTTAGGCCAGGTGTGAATGTATCCCCTTACGACACCCCCTTGCATTGAAAGGAACCAGTGAAGCTGTTTATCTGAAACACATTTCATGGTTGTGGATGGAGTCATTACGTTTTGCAAGTAAACCCAGTTTAGTGCCCAAGGAGATCCAATGGGATGAGATTTTATTTGCTTCAATAACAAAAATCTGGTGTTAAGTTGGATTTTCTTTATGTAGCATGAGGAATAAGGAGAGAGAGAAACCTTAAAATCTCATGGCTATGTACAAAGTCTTGCTTATGGTAACTACTGTGTTGTCATGGTTTTTTTTTTTTTTTTTTTGGAAACATGAAGGCATTCTGTTTAAAAATGGCAAAACTTAACTTTTTTGTTTGTTTTTATGTGTGTATTTTGCACAGAACTGAAGATGTCAAGGAGAATGTGCTGGCAATTTTACTCATTGTCCTGGTTTCCCTCCTTGGATTTCTGACCTTGAGCCAAGGCTTTTGCAAAGATATGTGGGTGCTCCTCTTCTGCCTTGTCATGGCCAGCTGCCAGTACTCTCTGCTAAAGGCAAGACCACATCTAATTCTTACAAGTAGTGTGTGCTGTCACTAATGTAGCCTTGAAATCATGAAATGATGACACAGACACTTCTGATTTGTGTTTTAGAGTGTTCAGCCTGACCCTGCCTCACCAATACACGTAAGTTTCCAAATACGGGCAAGTAGTTTTTCTTGTCTGTCTGTGTTGAAGACAGGGAAAAAGCCAAAATTTAGTCAAAGGGTGAAGTCTGTACCTAGCTCTATATATTGAATATAAAATAGAAATATCAAATATATCTATAAGTGCATGGTAGACAGCTTTCAGCTAGATCTGAGAGCATGGTGTGGGTGGTATGGGGGAAAGTGTGGGCAGTGGGTGGAGACTGTGTGCAGTCTTTCCTATCCTCCTGGATCCAAGTCAGCAAAGACTGAGCAGCCTGGCGGAAAGACTGCATATATTGCCATCAGGCTGCCTGTCTTTGTGTCCTGATTCCTCCACTTGAATGTTTGACAATGAGCAAGATACTGGGCATCTTCATGCCTAAGTTTCCCTATGTCTAAAAAAGTCTAATGGAAATGCCTACATGGATTAAACAATCCATGTAATGTGCTATAACAATGCCTGACAGAGACTGCTCCATAAATGTTAGCTCTTATGATTAGTGATATAATTATATGGGCATGAATCATTATTCTTATTTTTAAAATTTGTTGTATATACTTATGGGATACAGGTGGTGTTTTGATATATGCACATAGTGTAGAATTATTAAATCAAGCTGTTTGACAAATCTATAACTACATATACATATTATTTTTTTTTTTCTGATGAGAACATTTAAAATCTACTCTCAGCCAGGTGCGGTGGCTCACGCCTATAATCTCAGCACTTTGGGAGGCTGAGGCAGGCGGATCACAGGGTCAGGAGATTGGGACCATCCTGGCTAACACAGTAAAACCTCATCTTTACTGAAAATACAAAAAATTAGCCGAGTGTGGTGGCGCACGCCTGTAGTCCCAGCTACTTGGGAGGCTGAGGCAGGAGAATTGCTTGAACCCAAGAGGCGGAGGTTGCAGTGAGCGGCAATTGCGACACTGCACTCCAGCCTGGGTGACAGAGCAAGACTCTGTCTCAAAAAAATAAAATAAAATAAAATCTACTCTCTTAGTGATTTTTGAGTATAACAGTGTATTATTATTAACTGTGGTCACCATACTATACAGAAGATCTTCAGAACTCCTTCCTTCTGTCCAGCTGAAACTTTGTACCCTGTAGCCAATCTTTCCTCATTCCTCATCCCACTGCCTCCTGGTAACCACTATTCTATTCTTGTCTTCTATGAGTTCGACTTTTTTGGATTCCACATATAAGTGACATCCTACAGTATTTTTCTTTTTGTGCCTGACTTAATTCGCTTAACCTAATAAATGTCCTCTAGATTCATCAGTGTTGTTGCAAATGACAGGATGGTGTTCTCTTTAGGCTGAATGATATTCCTATTATATATATACCACATCTTCTTTCTCCATTCATCTGTTGATGGACATTTAGGCTGATACCGTGTCTTCGCTATTGTGAAGAATGTTGCAGTGAACATGATGATGCAGATATCTCTTGGACATACTGATTTCATTTCCTCTGGATATATATTCAGAAGTGGGGTTGCTGAATCATATTCAAATAGAATTAAAACTTCTATTTTTAATTTACTTTGAGAAATTATGCTGTTCTCCATAATGGCTGTACCAATTTCCATACCCACCAGCAGTACAGAAGGGTTTCCTTTTCTCCAAATCCTTGACAACTCTTGTTATCCTTTGTCTTTTTGATTAAAGCCATTGCAACAGGCATGAGGTGATAGCTCATTGTGGTTTTAACTTGCATTTCCCTGAATTGTTATTCTTTTTATATGAAACCATTCTCTTTATTCCACATTTTCACATATATTATTCCTTTTCGTCTCTGTAACTTTGAGCTAATTCATAACTAAGACTCTGAGCTCACCTATGCTGATCTGTTGGTGATCTGGCATTATTTTGTGAGCTCTGAAGCACACACATGTGCTTTCCTCTGAGCCTGCTGCCCCTTCGCACATTCATGGTGGCCTGCAGGGTGGGTGCTATGGGACAGGCAGTGCCCCTTGCAGGCATCTGGGCCACATGCCTCTGTACTGAGTTCACTGCCGGGTAGACTCCCCACAGTGCTAAGCAACTGTCTTTCTTTTGTTGTGGCAATCTCCTGTGGCCTGTGGAAAACCCTCCCAATGAAAGAAAGCTTGATTTTCCCTCTATTGTGCTTTCAAAAATTTATATCCAGGATTTAGGACCCATTTTTCAATCTGTGATAGCTCCTGTTTAGCTCATAGTAATTAAGACAAGCTTATAATTGGACGATCACATGGCATACATTGCTATCTTGTTAAATTCCTCTGTTCCCCATAATTGGTTTACATGTAATGCATCTTCTTTTATCCTAGTGTCTGAATGTCAAGATAAGTAGAAGCAGCATAATTAGGGTATTGAGATGTATTGTTGTGATTATCATAAGAAATCTGGGTTAGGTGGTGTGAGAGAGATGAACAGCTTTGCAGCTTTTTTGTTCAAGCCCACCCGAGATGCCGTGTCACCATTCTCCTGCTTCAGTCTACTCTCCTTGCTCCTAACTGCACTTCAGTGTCATTGTTTTTCTGCATGACTCTGGGGAGGGGTGTTCTATGCTGTTAAACATTCCTTTCCCGCATGTCCTTTCAGAAATAATACAGAGCATGCCAGTAAAGGTGGAAGGGAAGTACAGCTGCGTAATCCTTGTGCATTTGTAGTGTCTGTTACTATGGCCCCTATGTCACTGTTCTTGGTTGGAGTTATATTATTTAGTTCCTAGAGGAATTAGCCAAGCTGCTATTCCTTTATCTGAGCAAGCATGTCATAGTGAGACAGTAAGAAATCACTTTTGTAAGACATAGTCAGACATTTAACTATGTTTATTGCAGTAATTAATTTGCTTACACAGATTTCTAAGTAGATTAGTCTCTGATTTGAGTTGGCATTTCTCCAGTACTTCTAATGAAGAAACAAAATACGGTGGCTGTAAAATATTTCCTGTTGCAATCTGACTGAACCATGTGGCTATTTAGGAGACAGAGTTATTGTCACCCATTTGTAGATGAGAAAGCTTTAGAAAGGAGATGGTCAGGAGTTGGAACCCAGGTATGGGACACAGAGAGAGTTCTTAAGCCTGCTGCTAATTTTTATTCATAAGGGGCTGTGAAAGGAACCAAAACTGCTTTTCAGACTTCACTACTTTGCACATTTGTGGAGGGTAGCTATTAATAATTCAGCCAATTTTTGCTCTTAGAATGATTGACAGACCTCTTTTCTTTGCCTGCTTCTAAGAGCACAGGTGGCACATTTTGAGCAAGTTGTTAAAATCAGAAGATAGTGAAATGAAAATACAATTTTTGCATAACACTCCGTGTATTTGAATTTTAAATGCAGAATTAATAATAATGGCATGGCAATAGGTATGATGCAGTAGCCCCTGGGCTCAAAAGAAATTAGTCTGATTCTGAAAGAAAACAGGCCTGGGAGAGCTTAGAACGATTAGAGGTTGGATACTGTCTAACTGAAACTTTGTAATTTAAGGATCATAGATGGCGATATATTAATGGGGAATGAAGATATTAATTTGTTTACACAGATTTCCATATGGGTCTAACTGACAGTAACCACTAATGCTAATCCAGAAAGCAGAATTCAGTAGAATATCCAAGAGGCAGTGAAAAACTAAAGCGCTGTGTCCAGGATCACCTGCGCAAACCAGAGGGGGAGCTCAATTCCCCCCTCCCCTCCACTGGCTGGGGCAGCACTCGGTAGGTAATCTGCATTTTTACACACTCCCAGGTCATTATGGTGGAGGTAATCTCAGATCACACATTGGGAAATATTGGAGTAACCGAAAGCATATAGGGTTCATATCTGAATCCAGCCTTACCATGTATAAGATGTGAGATCTTAGGAAACTTCTTCTCTCAGTCAAAGGTGTTTCATCTGCAAAAGAGGAATAACAAAACAGGATTGCAAGAGAGTGAAACAATGAGTGGTAGCCCAGCATCTGGCCCTGAAGCACTAAGCAATTGTTAGCAGCATTTTTGTGTGTGTGCAAAATATGCATAATCAGAATAATGTCAGTCAGATTTAATAAAGAGGGTGCTAGGCAATGTATGCAATATACTGGTGCAGGCTCTAGAGTAAACTAGAGTAAACTGAGCCCTCTGTGAATGTTTCCTTCCTCTTTACATATTTGTCTGGATTCTTTACAGTACAAACTCCAGAGAGCAAGGGCTACAGCTTGTTATGCAGTCTGTTCGATTAACTGTTGCTACTATTCAGTGAAGACACTTGGTATCTACCTCAGTTATATTGAAATAATTGGGGATCATTTTTTGTAAGTAAACCTTTTATTTTAGAATAGCTTTAAATCTGCAGAAAACTTGGGAAGGTGGTACAGAGAGTGCCTGTATTCCCCATTTCCAGATTCCCTGTATTAACCTTGTACATTAGTCACAGTGTGATACATTTGTTGCAATTAATGGACCAATGTTGATAACATTATTATTATTATTATTTTTTTTTTTTTTTTTTTTTGAGACGGAGTTTTGCTCTTGTTACCCAGGCTGGAGTGCAATGGTGCGATCTCCGCTCACCACAACCTCCGCCTCCTAGGTTCAGGCAATTCTCCTGCCTCAGCCTCCTGAGTAGCTGGGATTACAGGCACGCGCCACCATGCCCAGCTAATTTTTTGTATTTTGAGTAGAGACGGGTGTCACCATGTTGACCAGGATGGTCTCGATCTCTTGACCTCGTGATCCACCCTCCTCGGCCTCCCAAAGTGCTGGGATTACAGGCTTGAGCAACCATGCCTGGCCGATAACATTATTATTAAAGTCCACACTTTATTCAGATTTCTTTGTTTTTTACCTGATGTCTTTTTCTGTTTAAGGTTCCCATCCAGGGCACCAAATAACATTATAATAGCAATCATGTAGGCTCCTTTTGGCTGTGAAAATTTCTTAGATTTTCCTTAACCCTGAAAAAAACTAGTCTGATTCTAAAAGGAAACAGTTCTGAGAAACTTAAAAAATATATATAGGGTGAGATGGATACTGGAAGAAGTCCAAGGAACATAGATTGGCGATATATTAATAGTTTTTCATGACCTTGACAGTTTTGAGGAGGACTGGTCAGGTATTTTGTAGACTGTTTCTCAGTTGGGATTTTTTGATGTTTATCTCATGAAAATATAGGGGTTATGGATTTTAGGAGGAAGACCACAGAGGTAACATATTATATGGATCACATCACATCAGTGATACGAATTATCAATATGACTTATCCCTGTTGATGTTGACCTTGATCACCTGGCTAATGTAGTGTTTATCAGAGGAATGATTTTTGAATGACATGAAGTAATTTCTCAATGCTCAATCCTAAGAAATAAGACGGCCAACTTAGTTTTAGTGGATCTTGATTAAAAGTTGTCAAATAATATTCAATTGTGTCTTTGCTCAAAATAGTACTATTTAAAACAAATCATTTCAAATGATACATTCTACTATTGATTAAAAGCAGAATGTAGGTCACCACTCTTTCTGCTCTCTTTCACTGCCTTTGAGGGCAGTACTGAGACAGTGAGAAAATATGTGAACTCGGAGGTAGCGGAATGGAGCACCCTGGACAGCACTTGGTGAACACTTTGATGCCCATTTCACTGCCCTTTTGCCTGGACGGTTGCATTTGCCTTTTTTGTCAGGGTTCACCGATCTGAATGTTAGGAGGTTGGACCTAACATAAATTGTTCTGTAGAATTAAATGATAAACTAGTTAAAGAATCTTATTTGTCTGTTTCTTTTCAATTTTTAAAATAACCTATCATATTTCTGCTATATTTAATTTGAAGTTGCATCTTAATATTTCTATAGTAACCTGTTGAGAATTATTTAACCCTTGGCTGCTGCTTCTCTTCCATACTGTTTTCTTTAAAATGTTTTGGATTCTCTTGTATATACGAAGTGTGGATCATAAAATAGTTGCTGTCTAGGGTCACAGTGGGGTGATGGGTGCCCACCCCCAGCTGCCCTTATTTGCTTCACATGCAAGGGGAACCAAAGAGCATTACGAGCATTTAGGATGGCTCTCAATGCACAAGTGAACTGCTAAAGGTAAATTACATAAAAAAGAAATCATCAACAGCCACCAAAAAATAATGTTTAATTAAACTAACCTACACCATTGTGAGAAACTGTAAAACATAGCAAGCCCTTGCTGCAGTGATGAATGTTCAGTGTATGTGGGCGGAATGTCACAGGGCAACAGCAGAGAAATGGGCAGAGAATGTCTGGGTTTTCTACACCATCTGCACGTAAGGAGGCCTTTTCTCTGCTCAGAGTCCTTTGAAAAAACTGACACCTGAAGGCTATCATGGATGCTCTCCTTATTCTCTAAATTTGCTTCACATGAGTAATGTTCATATTCTGTGTTTAAAGAGTGATGGTTATGAATGAAATTTTGTGACATCAGGCTGAGTCCTTGGGTCTGGAGAATCCAGTGCCAAATGCATGCCTCTCATGGTTGTTATGGGGAGCCAGGCAAATGGGGTTCCAGGCCTTACTCTGCCATGCTGTTTTCTGTGGGTGTTTCTTCATTCTTATGTCTCAGTTTACTCTTGTCAAAATGAGAGTAGTATGTACTTCTCAGGGTGTTCTCTGAAGGTTAGCCACATGAATACACTTGAAGTAGATAGGACACTCAGTGCCTGGGATAGAGGAAAGATCAGACAAACATTAGCTGTTGTGGCTGTTGTTGTTTTATATCAGTTTTAAAAAAGAGTAGCTGGTCAGGAGAGGGAAGCAGTAGCAAGCTATGATCATGCCACTGCACTCCAGACTGGGCAACAAAGCAAGATCCTTTCTTAAAAAAAAAATAGTTGCTGAACCTCTGAATGTGGGGGAGACAGGAACATGTGTCAACTCAGTAGGTGTCAGGGGCTCTCTTCTGCCCTGGGGAATGAAGCCTGGAGCTGGCACATGCAGCAGAGCTGAGAGAGAGAATGGAGGAGCCTGGCCAGGCTGTGCACAGACCTCAGGTCATGCCCCTTGAGACCAAGCTGTACACCTCTACAAGTTTTCCCAGACACCCTAGCTCCCTTACAATAAAAATCTTTCTTCCCCCTTCACAACAGCAACAAAACATTTGAAGCAGTTGACCATCCCACTGTCTCTAAGAGATAGTTAGGATGGCTTCGTCACTTAGCCACATGCACCTGGAGATTTTGTTAGTTTCTCTCACCTTGCTCTTCCTCTGCATTGAGACCTGCACTTGGGTCATGGCATATGGAGGTAGGGCTGATGGAAAATGCAAATGAGCAGAGATCTGCTTTTGTGCAGTAGACTCACAAGATGCTCCACAGCTGAATTCCACTGGTGCTTCCCATAATGTATTTTAAGGTTAAATGGAGTCAAATGAGTTTTTAAGATTATGATCAGACTTCAGTGGGTGGAGCTACTAGAATTTGTCTATTGAAAAAATTAAACAGTCCTTAGGAGATATTATGATTGATTCATATGTGAAAGTAGGAACTGGTGAGCAGGGATATTTTATTAGTAGGTGTTCTCAGGAATCAAGGCAAATAGAAGTAGTAGCCAGGTGCAGTGACTCACACCTGTAATCCCAGCACTTTGGGAGGTGGGGTTGAGTATTTCATCTGAGGTCAGGAGTTCAAGACCAGCCTGGCCAACATAGTGAAACCCCATCTCTACTAAAAATACAGAAAAATTAGCCAGGCGTGGTGACATGCACCTGTAGTCCCAGCTAGTTGGGAGGCTGAGGCAGGAGAATCACTTGAGCCGAGGGGACGGAGGTTGCAGTGAGCTGAGATCATACCACTGCACTCTAGCCTTGAATGACAGAGTGGGACTCTGCCTCAAAAAAAATAAATAAATAAGAAGTGGTTTACGTATCATGTATTAGCAAAATGCTCTTAGTATGGTTTGGGGGCCCAAAACACAGGCTGGGAAAATGTAGTGAAGCAGGAACATGGTGATGAGGGCAGGCTCGTTATAATGGTGCCTTCAGTTTTGTTTCATAAATTACAAATACAAAGAAAACCTTCCCATGCCCAGTAAAGTTTGACTTGGAAGATTCAAAATAATATCTCAGACTTGTTAAAGGCCAAAGGCTTTTAATTTGTAGAATAATGCATTTCTAAACTTTTAATAAAAGAAAACAAATCAGAGCAAGTAGAAAGTAGCTATTTAATTATATTTTCTAAACCATAACAGTTTGAGAAAATGTCTCATATGCATGTATATTTGTATACTGCATTGTTGTTATTTATATCAAAAAACTTATTTTGCCATTCACTTGATGAGAAATGCATTTAGATTTAA
The DNA here is from genome assembly GCF_049354715.1 of Callithrix jacchus. Taxonomy (NCBI): domain Eukaryota; kingdom Metazoa; phylum Chordata; class Mammalia; order Primates; family Cebidae; genus Callithrix; species Callithrix jacchus. The sequence continues at coordinate 51,827,267 of NC_133520.1, forward strand.
CTTGGGCTTTACATTCAATTTTAAAAAATGCAACAAAAGGATTCTCATATCCATTAATCTATGACCTAGTTGGATTCAAAAGGAAATTTTATAAGAGTACAAGTATTCTTCAAGACTAAGCCTGGACTCTGGGCCAAACATAGCCAGCCTCCATGGACAGCCTGTGTTTTCCTTCCTCTTAAAAGATGGTCTCAGAATAGTACTATTTCTATTATAGAAGCAGTGGTGATTTAAATTGCATTTCTAAATATAACATGTTCATGGCAGTGACTTTAAAAATTCACATCTGAAACCATATCACTTTAATTTTTACTTTTTACACTCAAGGCAGTTCATGAATTGCAAAAGACACTTTTCCCAATTCATTTTCATTGTTTTTCCCCTGAATCTTATAAATTGTGCAATGATTTGTGAGATATAAATTTTTTATTGGCTTTTTTCCTGGAAAGTTGATGTTGTATGATGTTCCTTATATATGACATTGTATGATGATGAAGCTCCTTAATTTTTTTATCCATTCAAGAAGAATAAAAAATGTTTTTACTTTGCCTCGTAACAATAGGTATAGGGATAAGATGAGGTCTGCTAAAAATTTGATACCCCTCACGGGAAAATGCTATGTACATAGTGTAAATAACACTTAAGAAAAAATAACCAGAATGATTCCACTCTGCTACACTAAGACATTTTGTGTAATTTCTGCAGGTATAACTTTGTACCCATATTGTCTTGCTTTCTGAGATACTAGGAAATTAAAGCCCACAAATTATAATTCTGTTTCTTATTAATATTGGCACCCAAGTGTGGAGCAAATAGTGGTTTAAATTAGTTTTGCACTCAATATGAACAAGATGAATGGAAGTTTCACTGTTGGGGAAAGCATTGAATTAGATCTACATTTTCTCTCAGGATGGTAATTAAGTTTCCAGTTGAATCTTGTTGAGATGGATAGCCATAACTTGTTTTTTATAGTCTCTTTCTGCTTTGACAGAAGAAGAATCAAACTTTTTTCGTTTTCCTTTGTTTGTTGTTTTGTTTTTTGTGTATATGAATTGTGGTGGTCGGGGAAAAACGTGTTATATGGCATAAGTTATTGACTATGAGGTTTTTGTCATTTAATCAAAATAAAAGGTACCATTCAGAAATTGTGTTTGTTTTCTAGGGACACAACCAAATCATAACATATAGCAGACCAGTCTATTTTTGTGTGCTGTGTGGCCTTATTTTGCTTCTTGATACAGGGGCCAAAGCCAGGCACCCTCCCAGTTACATGGTGTATGGCCTGAAGCTCTTCTCTCCAGTGTTCCTACAATCAGCTAGGGACTACTTAATTGGTGAGTTAATATCGGGGTTGTGGGGAACAATATGGGGGTCAGGGGTGTGTCTCCCCTTTGTCTTCTGAATTTCTAAGCCTCCTTACTTGATTATTGGGTGAAGAGATGTGCATTTTCCTCTTGGCTTGCACATCTACTGAAGACTGTCTGGGAGCCCACGCCTCAAAGGATAGAACTATGGAATTATTTTTAAAGGATTTTGATATTTATGACCAGGAAGTTACAGTACTGTAATGTCCATCATAATAATGCCCATCTGAAGAACGGTTGTTATGGTGCCTGCTGGGGATGGTTTTGCCATCAGAGTGGCAGCATGAATGGGCATGGTTCTCAGTCCAGGTGGAGTCCTGGAGACTCAGATCACCCAGTCTTCCCAATCCCTTTGCTTGCCTTAAGGTTTAGGCAGTATTTGAGATAAAATGCTCTGTTTAAACAAGTCACCTGCATACTGTAATGGTTTTGAGCTCTGACTCTGGAGCCAAACTGCTATTTGAATTCCAGCTTTGTCCCTTCACTAGGTTTATGACTTTGAGCAAAATTTAACTGTAATATAAAGGCAAAACTATTGGCCACCTCAGAAATGACTGCAAGTTTTAAATGAGTTGGTATACTTAGACATAGAGAGCAGTGCTGGACACCAAGCATCAGCTCTTATTGTCCTTATTATGCAAAGTGTTTGCCCTGGTATTTACCCGAATGCATATGCTGTGAGAATTCTTGCAGAGACATCCAGGGGTTTGCACACCTGCCAACTTGTCATTGTTTGTGATCACGCTGACCAGCTGAGTTAATAAAGGGCAGCTTCCACCGACATCAATAGCTGGATCTCTCACTTGCCGACTAGAAATATTTCTTGAGAAACTGTCAAAGCCTTCTGTCCCACATCATCTTTTCCCCAACCTCCATGACAGTCCCCTGAATATCTCTAGTGGCACTAGGGAGGGTGCCCAGGTATGGTATAAGCTTTCTTTATGCTTCTTCTAGGTGAAAACTCTGGTAGGCAACCCACCCTCTGGCTTCCCATTCCTCTTTCTGCTGCGTTGGTAGCAAACTCTTCACTCTCTACTCCCCGCATGTCCAACCTACCACAAGCCCACCTTTCTATGCATCCCCAACACATCTTTTCTATTACATCATAGGAAGAGCAGAGTAGCTTCTTAATGCCAAAGGGTTATGCACTGTGCTTCAGAGAACCTCTGAGTTCAATTAGGAAACAGAAATGTTGGAGAAAAAAAAAAAGATCCATAATTTGATCTCCCAATCAGTACCCTCCTGCCCAAGAATATTGAATATTTGCTTCTATCCTTCCTGATTATTTTTGTTTGTTTGTTTTTGAGATGGGGTCGTACTCGGTTGCCAGGTTGGAATACAGTGGCGCAATCTCAGCTCACTGCAACCTCTGACTCCCTGGTTCAAGCAATTCTCCTGCCTCAGCCTCCCAAGTAGCTGAGATTACAGATACACATCACCATGTCCAGCTAGTTTTCATACTTTCAGTAGAGATGGGGTTTCACCATGTGGGCTAAGATGGTCTCTATCTCCTAACCTTGTGATCTGCCCACCTCGGCCTCCCAAAGTGCTGGGATTATAGGCGTGAGCCACTGCGCCCAGCCTGATATTTTTTACTTTCCTTTTTTTCAGTCCTATCAGTTGGAACAGACACATACACACTAAGAAAGATCTTACATCATTCTTGTTACTTTATAACTTAGCTCACCCATATTCCTCACTAAATTGGCTTCAGTGAAGAAGTCAGAGTTTGAGTAGACAGAGACGCTCACTCATGATTGCACACTCTGGAGGGCCATCCTTTCTTGTCATCTTTTTGCAAACAGCAGTGTTGGAGTCCACAGCTCAAGGGCACACAAGGACCTGGAGATTAGAGAAGGAGAAAGCATAAAATAATTTTGGAAGGTGTCCATGAAACAATTGTCTATGTCAAAATGTTGCCTTTTCTCTCTCTGCACTCCATACTCCATCCTGGGTACCCCCATGAGGTCATCTTTTCCTGGGATCTTGAGTGTAGGTTAAGTGTCTATAGAGTGCCACCTCTTACAAATCACAGGGATTTGTGACTTGAGGTGGAGCCATAACTACTGTGGCCCTTTCTCATCTCCTTCTCACACACTGTGTTCCTTCTGCTCAGAAGCTGTTCTGCGGCCTCCCCCGCCCTTCACCATGCTGGCTCATAATACCTCATTTCCCTAAGTTTCACCCCCTTGTCTATCCTCTCACTACCCACACTTTTCATAGTCCATAACCCATTTTGTAGCAATCTGCTCACATCTGTGATATTGAAATAATGCCTCTCTCACTAGCTTATTAGCTCAGAGAAGGCAGAGACCCTGCCTGCTTTCTTACCATTGAATCCTTAGCATTTATAGGCACTAAATAAATACTTGTTGAAAGGATGAATTAATGAACATAAAAGTCTGTGGGGTTTTTGTTTGTTTGTTTGGAGATGGAGTCTATCTTTGTCGCCCAGGCTGGAGTGCAGTGGCATGATCTCAGCTCGCTCCAACCTCTGCCTCCTGGGTTCAAGTGATTCTCCTGCCTCCTTCTCCCAGGTAGCTGGGATTACAGGCGTATGCCACCATACCTAGCTAATTTTTATATTCTGAGTAGAGACAGGGTTTCGCCATGTTGGCCAGGTTGGTTTCGAACTCCTGACCTTGGGTGATCCACCCGCCTCAGCCTCTCAAAGTGCTGGGATTACAAGTGTGAGTCACCATGTGTGGCTAAAAATCTGTTTTAAGTACTAAGGAGATGAATGTACAAATAACTTTTGGAATACTTCCCATTCATAAGTCAGAGAAGGCTATAGTCCATTTGGACCGTTTAACTAAGCCCTTAGAATAAGTAGGGACTTAATGAGTGCTTTTTGCCAATAATCTGTAGAAAGATTTGGGGCACGAAGAGCATGATGTGTCTTCCATTTAGAAATTGCTTTTCTGTGCATGGGTCTCTCCTTCTTTCCTGGTTTTTAGAATTTTTATTTGCTACTATAAAAATCTCAGCTCTGTGGAATAAGTGTAGCTGTCTAAGTGTGGCAAACTTACAATGGCATTGGGATGTGAGATGTTATTAAAGCTTAAAAGGGAAGACCTTGTTGTCTTAAATAATTGGTAAAAGCCTAAGATTTTACTTTTAGCAGTAACCCTCATCCTAGCATGTCCTACTAGCTATGCATATTCTCACTGTATTTTATTTTTAAAATCAATTTCATTAGGGATTGGAGAGGGAACATTCTTATCTTTTTCACTGGAATTTTCTTTCCCTGATTCAAGCTTCTGCCTAATATATATTTTTGTTTCCTTGTCAACAGTGACAAGTAAAAATGGTGATAAATAATCCAGCAAGCCGATGAAATAACTTCTGGGGTAAAGATAAATAGAACAATAGCAATCCCTATGGAATGAATGTGTTAAACATACTAATTTGCACTGAGAAGGAAAAGGTTGTGAAACAAATTTAGAACAAACAGGAGAGAAAGGAAAGAGATAGAAGCTTACACTACTTTTCTGACTTTATGAGGGAATACAAGGGCAATTTAAAGTCATTTCTTTTTTGTGGAACTTCTTCACTCTCTATTCCCTCAACTAGTAAGGCGTGTAAGTAGTCTATATCTGCTGCCATTGCTATATGGAGGAACTAGCAAGGAGAAAAGAAAAGCATTAGGAGAAAAAGAGTTATCAGGAGGCAAAAGAAGTGTGCAGTGGCTCTAGGAAGCGTTTGCAAGATGAAATGGCCATCAGTTATAGCCCAGGTCCAAGTTCTGGATGGGTGCTTTATCAAATGGACTCTGCTCTGTGTTTTTTCTTTTTGTTTTTCTCAGACCTGGGAGGTTTATGCTTTATTTTTGGTCCTTAGGTTTATAAATCTCTGCCAACAATAGTGCATCTTCAACAATGGAGATTGTAACTTTGGAGATAAGTGGAGGTTTTAGAACCAATCACTGGATTGTACTTGCCCTTCCCTGAACACCCAGATGACCCATCTCTATGTTTACAAGCTTATTTCTTGGCCTCAGTAGTCCATCTGAGAACGGTTAGTTAATACATAGGCAGGGCATATGGAAGACACACAATATATACATTCCCATTGGCTTCATAGCATTTGCTTCTTAGAGCCGCTGAAACAAAGCACTCCCCACTGGGTGGCTTAGAACAACAGCCGTTTATTGTCTTGCAGTTCTAGAGGCCAGAAGTCCGAACTCAAGGTGTTGTCCAGGTCATGCTCCCTCTGAAAGCGCTAGAGAAGGACCTGTTCCAGGCGTCTCTCCTTGTCTTGAAGATGACATTCTTCTCCTGTGTCCTCACATGGTCTTCCCTCTATGCACATCTGCCTCTGTGTCCAAATTTTTCCTTTTCATAAGGACACCAGTCATACTGAATTAGGGCCCAGATGTACCCTAAGGGCCTCAGCTTAACTCAGTTATCTGCGAAGACCCTATTTCCAAACAAGATCACATTACGAGCTCCTTCAGCTCATAATGTTGGAGTTAGAACTTCCACATCTTTTGTGGGAACATAATTCAATCGAAAACAAGGAGCGTTGAAGAAAAAGGACAAGGGACAAGGAAGAACTAAGTCCATGTGACATTGTTTCCCATAGACTTATTGTGCTTCTCAGGCTGTGTTGGGTGCAAGTGGTCCTCTTCTGGCAGGTGCTAGGGGACACGGAGTATTTCTTAGAGCAGTGCCTTACTGGTGATGTATCGGTTACCCACTGCCGCTCCTGGTTTCTGCTTAGAAACCATCACCCTGTCAGAGCAGGAGGAGGTAGCAGAGGAGACAGACAGACAAGGTGTGAGGGCAGTCCACTATCAGCAGCTCCTTCTACCTCCTTGTGCCGAAGGGACTGAATGCCTGAGCCAGTGGTATGAGATAAGTCAGGTGGACATGGGGCAGGTGGGAAGGATGGAGAAACTCCTTGTCATGTATAATGCAAGGAGAGAAGCATCTCAAAGGAAGAAGGGAATGTCAGATCATAGAACAGTAGGAGGAGAAATTCAGGTGAATTAAGGAGATAGAAACACAGGATAATATTCCTATGTAATTTCTTTTTCTTTTATGATTCCTCATATATGTTCAGAATATTACTCTGTGCACTTTTCCTTTCATTATAAGGAAAATAAGTTCTTTATTTTCATTCCCAGGAATAAGGTGAAAGTTATTAGTCCGCACTCATTTCCTGCGCTCAGTCAGAGACTGGTCACCTCTGGCTAGAATTTACATTACTTTCCATTCGGGTAACTTCAGCAAAAGCCTCTGAGTGAGACTGGCTTTGAAATTATCCTATGAATGAGAAAGACAAGAGGTCTTTGATTCTTAGTACCATATTTCAAAAGGAGCAGTAACAATGTCAGAGTGTGCCCAGAGGGGTGTGTATTCACATGGCCTATATGAGTTCTGGAAACTGGGTGATGGAATTGAGAGTGTCCAACTCAGAGAAGAAACACCTGAGTGCTAGAGGCACACACAATAGCTTCGGATCCTTAAAATGCTGCCAGGTTGAAGGGGAGGGACTTTATTCTAGTTCCAGAAGATGGAAGGTGGATTACAGCTCAGTACAAAGAAGCCAGTAGAACCGTTTGGGTTAGAGCTGCCCTACAGTAGAGTAGGTTGCTTAGTGAAATGAGTTCTCTGGCATGGGACAACTTGAGGCAACATGAAATAGCCAGACCATCCAGCCCGGGTCCAGGCACTGGATGGGTGCTTTATCCATTGGCCTCTGCTCTGTGTTTTTTGTTTTCGTTTTTCTCAGATCTGGGAGTTTTATGCTTTATTTTTGGTCCTTAGGTTTATAAATCCCTGCCAACAATAATCCATCTGCAATGATGGAGATTGTAACTCTGGAGATGAGTGGAAGTTTTAAAACTAATCACTGGATTTTACTTATCCTTCCCTAAACACCCAGATGTCCCATTTCTATGTCTTGTTTACAGGCTCGCTTCTTGGCCTCAGTTGTCCATATGAGGACACTTAGTTAATATACAGGTAGGGCACATTGAAGACATTCACATTGAATTCCTAGGCTTTAGTTTTATTTCTGTGGCATTTTAATTCTGCATGCTTGTCCCCCAAACCTGCATCTATATGCAGTAATATTTATCACTTACATTTGATAAAAGAAATAAGCTTAAGCCACAATATTTTTATTTATGAATTTTGCTTATTTGTGAAATGGAACTGTGCCAGAAGTTTCTGCACTGACTATAATTATTAAGGAAAATAAGAAGTTAGGAAGAAGTGAGAGAAAAGTATAGATGCGCTCAGTGGTATGCTAACAACAGAAAAAGTTTGTCCACAGGAAAAATTGTGAACAGCACAAAGACTTTTTAATTTTTTACTTCTGTAAAAAAAGGACAAAATAATTTCAGCAATTTCAAGTGTCATTTTCCTAAAGCCCTGGTAACATAGCAAGCATTTGGCTGCTGTTTCCTTCACGTTCACTGCAACCTGACAGATGAGACACATGGATTCCATCTTCCTCCCGTTCCACCTCCACGACATTTATTTTAAAGACTAGAGCTTTCCTCCTCCAATATGTTTCGGAGAAGAGCTAGTGCCTGGGCCTCCCTGTTGACTGCTGTTCTTCCTGTATTGTTGCATTAAGTTCCAATTCTACACCCACAGCCAGAGCATCTCCAGGGACGACTTTCGGGTACTTCCTACCATTTTATTTTCCTCATGCCATTTTTCATTGTGTTCCAATTCTTTTCACTTCCCTAGGTTTTGTTGAATTAGCTAATGAATTTCTTATACAGAATACCTCTTTATCCTTGATTTACCAAATAGCTCCCAAGATTTGACTTTGCCTTTAATATTCCATACCTAAGCTTTTCCCTGTAGTTCTTCATTCTTGGTGTAGTTTTTGTCACACAGGGATACTGTGTTTTGAAAGGTAAATAATAGATCTCACTGGACCTTCCCTCTGCCCCGATCCCGAATTGGCAGATATAACATAGAACAAAATTGTCGTTGCTGGGTTTTTTGACCCCAAAGTAGAGAGAAGTTCTTCTCAGTTTGTTTGAAATTGTATGAAGTTTTATGGTTTAAAATTTCTGTGCTTATGACTATATGTTCTGTAATTAAATTTCTATTTATTTCTTATATCTCTCCATTTATAGAAACTGAAAAAGAAATTATATCTTATATAGTTATGTCTAGCATATCAGTATTTGTACCTTTTTGTCTGCTTTGATTGAGAAATAAACAACTTTCAGGTGCTCTACTTTTTTATAATATAGTTGAAATCTTGGCACAAAAATGATCACAACAAAATTACCACATGTATCAAAATATGGCTCCAACTCCAAGCACAGCCCCTGTTATCAAAGATAACCATGTTGATGACATTAAATTTTACTTCCACGAAGAGTGCAGAACGTGCAGGTTCATTACTCAGGTATAACAAGTTTTAAAAAGAGAACTTAAACCTCTTTTGTGAAAACAGAATTCAACCCAAAACAAGGAGCATTTCAGAAAAAGGACAAGAGAGAAGCAAGAACTAAGTCCACCTGACGTTGTTTACCATCTTATGGCCAAAGGTGCTATTGTGCCTATTTTAAATAACCCAATAATGTTAACTATTTTAATCAAACATTCAGAGAATGAGTTGTGCAAAGACTCTCATCCTTACAACTTCACTATAGGAAGTTAACATTTCCCATTTTTCAGAAATAGCAGAAACACCCTCACTTACCATCCTCCTCCCATTGTTCACTGTGGTTTCTGCACATTTTAGGGCATAGTTCCAATGTCCAGGCATATTGAATTTCAAATCAAATTTCCTTAGTTTTATTAAGGTTTAGCAGTACCAAACTTCATTGACAGATGACCTAATAATCGGAGACAGGAAGGAAGACAGATGTATTATGGCACTGCTAATGGGAGTTTCTGTGTTTCTATGAACCCAGCTTCAGTAGAATTAAGCAAGAGGGGATGATAGGAAAGTTGCTCTAAAACGCAGCTCTACTATATTTTTCCTCCTCTAACAAAATAGTTCTCTGAAACACTGAATTATAAACTATAAATGTCTTTTCCAGTTGTGCAATTGCATCATTCTGATGGGAAATAACACAGCCTCCCTCTCCTCAGCCAAGAGCACCTTTATCTACCAAGTGATCCATCTACGCTAGAATCAGGGTCACATCATCACCATGGGCTGCAGTCAGGTAGTTCCTACTTGAGACCCTCAGCTAACTATAAGTTTCCAGTTGGTATTTAGGATGGAATAGACTCTGAGTTACTCAAGTGCTTGAGGTTACAGAAGTGAAAAGCAAGGAGACCCCTTGGCCCCAATTTTTTGCTACCCTCTCGCATGCAGGAAGAGATCCTCATAATTACTATCCTGTGTTTTTCTGTTTGTGATAGAGTCTTGCTCTGTTGCCCAGGCTGGAGTACAGTGGCAGGATCTCAGCTCACTGCAACTCTGCCTCCTGGGTTCAAGGGATTCTCCTGTCTCAGCCTCCCAAGTAACTGGGCTTACAAGTGCCCACCACAACTGGCCAATTTTTATATTTTTTAGGTAGGGTTTTGCCATGTTGGCCAGGCTGGTTTCAAACTCCTGGCCTCAGGTGATATGCACACCTTGGCCTCCCAAAGTGCTGGTATTACAGGCGTAAGCTACCACACTTAGCCTGTCCTGTGTCTTTTTATGTTCGTATAGTTTTCCTAGTTTCCTTTCTCTTGCCCTCATCTCCCACACGTCCAAGTCTCCTCTTTCGAACTGAAGATGATTCTACTCTCACTCACCACCCCTGAGGTCTTTGCTCAGTCCAGGGCTTGTGTGCATTCCTTTCATCAGTACCTCTCAGGATCAGCTCCTTGTTGCATCCACAGGCACATTTCCATCTCAGCCTCCAGTTTCCTCTGGGTGAGAAATCTAAGATTGCCTCCAGAATTCCTGAGTGGGGTGGTTTGGGAGGGGAGAGAGACAGCACTGCAGCAGGAGCCTTGGCAACACAGTTCCCATATGCTTATCATTGATTTTGTTTGTTCATTTTCAGTATTTTTATATTGCTTCCCTGCTATTTCCCTCCTTGGGCTCTTCCCGCAAATCAACACTTTCTGCATTTATCTTTTGGAGCAAGTTGACATGCTGTTTTTTGGCGGTTCTGGTAAGTCGTTTACATTCTATTCTGTAAAGGATTCTAGAGTTCAGATAAGGACTGAATAGACTTGGGCAGGAGATGAGAGGCTAGACAGTTAGATTTTCTTTGTCCTGAGCATTTAAACGACTTCAGTTTGGATCAGTCTGGGTGATGATGGGCCTGTCCAGATTTCCTGTAACTACATAGGAAGTTGTCCACTTAACTTGGTTGAGCATAAGCACAGAAGTAAGGGTGAAATTCTCTGCGATTTGGAATAGGTTTGATGCCCTTCAAACTATTCCTTTAAAAACACTCTGTGTGAATGTGTGGTGAGCATGTGTGAGTGGCTATAAGTGTGTGTATGTGTGTTTGTGCGTATGTGTATATAATTGAGCACATACATACTCAAGTCTGGGAGTGCATCAGTGTGAGCCTATGGGTTGACATTGTGCTGTGTATTGTGTGTGTACCTGTAGAGACAGGTGACCTGTATCCCCAAACCATCACTTTGACCCTTTTAATGTCATACTTTAGATTCAGACCAAGGTGGATATAATCTCATTGTGTGATGTAAATTGCTTGTTTTCAGCCTGCTCTTCTCTACTCTAAATGGAAATAAACATGATGACCTCATAGGATTTCTATAAGGAGTAAATGAAATCATGTGCATAATGCAATCACTGTTACCACCCCCATCTCTCTCTCTCTCTCTCTCTCTCTCACACACACACACACACACACACACACACTACGTGGGGACACTTGCTTGTTCCCTCTCCTGTCTCCTGTCTCCTCCTTCCTTTCTTCTCCCTCCCTCCTCTTCCTTTCTCTTTATTCGATTGAAATTGCTATCCAGGATCTTTTCCTTGGCCAGCAGCTTTCAACTGTAAACCGTGAGGTCTCCCTACCTTCTTCTGACACATTCACTTAGCCTTTTAAGAACATTGTAAAGCATTATTTCTAAATACTTTCCTCTTAAATTTTTAGTTAAATGGTAGCCTCTTTCTTGTACCCCCATCCCCCAAGTCACCCAGAGCCTTTTGATGGATCCCATAGATGTATTCTCTGCCTCTTCAGCAGGCGTCTTGTATGTGAATGTGCAACCTTCTCTTCACTGTTTTACATTTGTTTACTGTAAGAATGGCCAGTCTAGAAAAGAACTGTTGTTGTGTGTCTTCCAGCTGTTTCTGGGATAACCTCAGCTGTTTACAGCGTGGCCAGGAGCATCTTGGCTGCCGCCCTGCTTCACCCAGTCTGCTTCAGTGCAGTGAAGGTAGGTGTGAGGACCATGGGCCCTCATCCTTCTTCTCAATTCATTAAGTTAATTTATTTTTTAAAATAAATGTTTTCTCCAAAATTACAAGAGAAATAGGATCTGTGCAAACCAGGGAGTGATGGTGTGGCTGAGTGAGGCCTCAGTGGTGTTAGAAGACAGGTCAAGATGCCTGGTTTGCCCTAATGGGGAATGCCCCTCACCTTCTGGCCTGGCCTCCCCCCCGCAGATTTCTGTGCCAAGATCAGTTAGTAATACTGGGAGGTGCCGCTCCTTAACATGGTGGTCAACAGAACCCATGTGTCTGCCTTCACTTCCTGAAATACCACTCAAGAGACAATAAAGGGATACGATTGCATAAAGCTATATGGACCAGAAAACAGAGAATATGACAGCCACAAAACATTAGAATCTAGAAAACAGATGGACTGTAGACTTACCCAGAAGGAGAAAATGGAAACCTAGCCTGGCAGCAAGGGAAGCCTAAGATGCTGAGAAAACAAGATAAACGCTAACTTCAGGAAGACACAAAGTTGTCACAGCCAAGAAACATTATCTATTGTAGGTACTGGCTCAGCTGTGAAGCATATTTATATAATAATCTGAGTAAGCATCATGCTGTATCTCTGGTGGAAGAATGGGGCAGGTGAAGTGTGATGGAGGAGCTCTAAATTTTGTCTTCCATATTAGAAAGTCAGCAAATAACTTCTCAATTAAATAAAAAACAACAAGAAATAGCAAAACAAGTATTTTATTTGAAAATATGGAGGTAAATATGGAGAAGAAACAGCTGTGTCATTGCCTTCAGGAAGCAGGAATTAGGGCAGGGTTTGTGTAGGCGGGGACCACTACTATTTGTTTTCAGTGTTATAGAACGGTAGAGTGCCCATTAAGTCTAAAAATTATAGCATATGTAATGTCCTCAGAGAAATCTTCATCAGTAAAAAATAAATCAATATTATGCACATTTCTGGACTTATGGTTTAACAGTTTAAACAACAAGTACTCCTTCGATAAAGCAAAAGTTGAATGTAAAGGAGGAAATAGAAATAATATATGTTCCAAAGTGCTTTTAATATAAATCACATGACATTTCTTAATTTGATTTTTTTTTTTTTTTTTTTTAATTTTTTATTGGATTATAGGTTTTGGGGTACATGAGCAGAGCATGCAAGACAGTTGCGTAGGTACACACATGGCAGTGTGCTTTGCTTTTCTTCTCCCCTTCACCCACATTTGGCATTTCTCCCCAGGCTATCCCTCCCCACCTCCCCCTCCCACTGGCCCTCCCCTTTTCCCCCCAATAGACCCCAGTGTTTAGTACTCCCCTTTCTGTGTCCATGTGTTCTCATTTTTCATCACCCACCTATGAGTGAGAATATGCGGTGTTTCATTTTCTGTTCTTGTGTCAGTTTGCTGAGGATGATGTTTTCCAGATTCATCCATGTCCCTACAAATGACACGAACTCATCATTTCTGATTGCTGCATAATATTCCATGGTGTATATGTGCCACATCTTTCCAATCCAGTCTATTATCAATGGGCATTTGGGTTGATTCCAGGTCTTTGCTATTGTAAACAGTGCTGCAATGAACATTCGTGTACATGTGTCCTTATAGTAGAACGATTTATAGTCTTTTGGATATATACCCAGTAATGGGATTGCTGGGTCAAATGGAATTTCTATTTCTAAGGCCTTGAGGAATCGCCACACTGTCTTCCACAATGGTTGAACTAATTTACACTCCCACCAACAGTGTAAAAGTGTTCCTTTTTCTCCACATCCTCTCCAGCATCTGTTGTCTCCAGATTTTTTAATGATCGCCATTCTAACTGGCGTGAGATGGTATCTCAATGTGGTTTTGATTTGCATCTCTCTGATGACCAGTGACGATGAGCATTTTTTCATATGATTGTTGGCCTCATATATGTCTTCTTTCGTAAAGTATCTGTTCATATCCTTTGCCCACTTTTGAATGGGCTTGTTTGTTTTTTTCCTGTAAATCTGCTTGAGTTGTTTGTAAATTCTGGATATCAGCCCTTTGTCAGATGGGTAGACTGCGAAAATTTTTTCCCATTCTGTTGGTTGCCGATCTACTCTAGTGACTGTTTCTTTTGCCGTGCAGAAGCTGTGGAGTTTCATTAGGTCCCATTTGTCTATTTTGGCTTTTGTTGCCAATGCTCTTGGTGTTTTGTTCATGAAGTCCTTGCCTACTCCTATGTCCTGGATAGTTTTGCCTAGATTTCCTTCTAGGGTTTTTATGGTGCCAGGTCTTATGTTTAAGTCTTTAATCCATCTGGAGTTAATTTTAGTGTAAGGTGTCAGGAAGGGGTCCAGTTTCTGCTTTCTGCACATGGCTAGCCAGTTTTCCCAACACCATTTGTTAAACATGGAATCCTTGCCCCATTGTTTGTTTTTGTCAGGTTTATCAAAGATTGTATAGTTGTATGTATGTTGTGTTGCCTCCGGTGCCTCTGTTTTGTTCCATTGGTCCATATCTCTGTTTTGGTACCAGTACCATGCTGTTTTGATTACTGTAGCCTTGTAGTATAGTTTGAAATCCGGTAGTGTGATGCCCCCCGCTGTGTTCTTTTTGCTTAGAATTGACTTGGCTATGCGGGCTCTCTTTTGGTTCCATATGAAGTTCATGGTGGTTTTTTCCAGTTCTGTGAAGAAAGTCAATGGTAGCTTGATGGGGATAGCGTTGATTCTGTAAATTACTTTGGGCAGTATAGCCATTTTCACGATATTAATTCTTCCTAACCATGAACATGGAATGTTTCTCCAACTGTTTGTGTCCTCTCTGATTTCGTTGAGCAGTGGTTTGTAGTTCTCCTTGAAGAGGTCCCTTACGTTCCTTGTGAGTTGTATTCCAAGGTATTTTATTCTTTTTGTAGCAATTGCGAATGGCAGTTCGCTCTTGATTTGGCTTTCTTTAAGTCTGTTATTGGTGTAGACGAATGCTTGTGATTTTTGCACATTGATTTTATATCCTGAGACTTTGCTGAAGTTGTTTATCAGTTTCAGGAGTTTTTGGGCTGAGGCAATGGGGTCTTCTAGGTACACTATCATGTCGTCTGCAAATAGAGACAATTTGGCTTCCACCTTTCCTATTTGAATACCTTTATTTCTTTTTCTTGCCTGATTGCTCTGGCTAGAACTTCCAGTACTATATTGAATAGGAGTGGTGAGAGAGGGCATCCTTGTCTAGTACCAGATTTCAAAGGGAATGCTTCCAGTTTTTGCCCATTCAGTATGATATTGGCTGTTGGTTTGTCATAAATAGCTTTTATTACTTTGAGATACGTTCCATCGATACCGAGTTTATTGAGGGTTTTTAGCATAAAGGGCTGTTGAATTTTGTCAAATACCTTCTCTGCGTCAATTGAGATAATCATGTGGTTTTTGTTTTTGGTTCTGTTTATGTGGTGAATTACGTTTATAGACTTGCGTATGTTGAACCAGCCTTGCATCCCTGGGATGAATCCTACTTGATCATGATGAATAAGTTTTTTGATTTGCTGTTGCAATCGGCTTGCCAATATTTTATTGAAGATTTTTGCATCTATGTTCATCATGGATATTGGCCTGAAGTTTTCTTTTCTCGTTGGGTCTCTGCCGGGTTTTGGTATCAGGATGATGTTGGTCTCATAAAATGATTTGGGAAGGATTCCCTCTTTTTGGATTGTTTGAAATAGTTTTAGAAGGAATGGTACCAGCTCCTCCTTGTGTGTCTGGTAGAATTCGGCTGTGAACCCATCTGGACCTGGGCTTTTTTTGTGAGGTAGGCTCTTAATTGCTGCCTCAACTTCAGACCTTGTTATTGGTCTATTCATAGTTTCAGCTTCCTCCTGGTTTAGGCTTGGGAGGACACAGGAGTCCAGGAATTTATCCATTTCTTCCAGGTTTACTAGTTTATGCGCATAGAGTTGTTTGTAATATTCTCTGATGATGGTTTGAATTTCTGTGGAATCTGTGGTGATTTCCCCTTTATCATTTTTTATTGCATCTATTTGGTTGTTCTCTCTTTTCTTTTTAATCAATCTGGCTAGTGGTCTGTCTATTTTGTTGATCTTTTCAAAAAACCAGCTCTTGGATTTATTGATTTTTTGAAGGGTTTTTCGTGTCTCAATCTCCTTCAGCTCAGCTCTGATCTTAGTAATTTCTTGTCTTCTGCTGGGTTTTGAGTTTTTTTGATCTTGCTCCTCTAGATCTTTCAATTTTGACGATAGGGTGTCAATTTTGGATCTCTCCATTCTCCTCATATGGGCACTTATTGCTATATACTTTCCTCTAGAGACTGCTTTAAATGTGTCCCAGAGGTTCTGGCACGTTGTGTCTTCATTCTCATTGGTTTCGAAGAACTTCTTTATTTCTGCCTTCATTTCGTTGTTTACCCAGTCAACATTCAAGAGCCAGTTGTTCAGTTTCCATGAAGCTGTGCGGTTCTGGGTCGGTTTCTGAATTCTGAGTTCTAACTTGATTGCACTATGGTCTGAGAGGCTGTTTGTTATGATTTCAGTTGTTTTGCATTTGTTGAGCAGTGCTTTATTTCCAATTATGTGGTCAATTTTTGAGTAGGTGTGATGTGGTGCTGAGAAGAATGTGTATTCTGTGGATTTGGGGTGGAGAGTTCTGTAAATGTCCACCAGGTTTGCTTGCTCCAGGTCTGAGTTCAAGCCCTGGGTATCCTTGTTGATTTTCTGTCTGGTTGATCTGTCTAGTATTGACAGTGGAGTGTTAAAGTCTCCCACTATTATTGTGTGGGAGTCTAAGTCCTTCTGTAAGTCATTAAGAACTTGCCTTATGTATCTGGGTGCTCCTGTGTTGGGTCCATATATGTTTAGGATCGTTGGCTCTTCTTGTTGTATCGATCCTTTTACCATTATGTAATGGCCTTCTTTGTCTCTTTTGATCTTTGTTGCTTTAAAGTCTATTTTATCAGAGATGAGAATTGCAACTCCTGCTTTTTTTTGCTTTCCATTAGCTTGGTAAATCTTCCTCCATCCCTTTATTTTGAGCCTTTGTGTATCCTTGCATGTGAGATGGGTTTCCTGGATACAGCACACTGATGGGTTTTGGATTTTTATCCAATTTGCCAGTCTGTGTCTTTTGATTGGTGCATTTAGTCCATTTACATTTAGGGTTAATATTGTTATGTGTGAATTTGATACTGCCATTTTGATTCTAAGTGGCTGTTTTGCCTGTTAGTTGTTGTAGATTCTTCATTATGTTGAAGCTCTTTAGCATTCAGTGTGATTTTGGAATGGCTGGTACTGATTGATCCTTTCTATGTGTAGTGCCTCTTTTAGGAGCTCTTGTAAAGCAGGCCTGGTGGTGACAAAATCTCTGAGTACTTGCTTGTTCGCAAAGGATTTTATTCTTCCTTCACTTCTGAAGCTCAGTTTGGCTGGATATGAAATTCTGGGTTGAAAGTTCTTTTCTTTAAGAATGTTGAATATTGGCCCCCACTCTCTTCTGGCTTGTAGTGTTTCTGCTGAGAGATCTGCTGTGAGTCTGATGGGCTTCCCTTTGTGGGTGACCCGACCTTTCTCTCTGGCTGCCCTTAGTATTCTCTCCTTTATTTCAACCCTGTTGAATCTGACGATTATGTGCCTTGGGGTTGCTCTTCTTGCGGAATATCTTTGTGGTGTTCTCTGTATTTCCTGCAATTGAGTGTTGGCTTGTCTTGCTAGGTGGGGGAAATTTTCCTGGATGATGTCCTGAAGAGTATTTTCCAGCTGGGATTCATTCTCTTCGTCCCCTTCTGGTACACCTATCAAACGTAGGTTAGGTCTTTTCACATAGTCCCACATTTCTTGGAGACTTTGTTCATTCCTTTTTGCGCTTTTTTCTCTGATCTTGGTTTCTCGTTTTATTTCATTGAGTTGGTCTTCGACTTCAGATATTCTTTCTTCTGCTTGGTCAATTCGGCTATTGAAACTTGCGTTTGCTTCGCGAAGATCTCGTATTGTGTTTTTCAGCTCCTTTAATTCATTCATATTCCTCTCTAAGGTATCCATTCTTGTTATCATTTCCTCGAATCTTTTTTCAAATCTTTTTTCAAGGTTCTTAGTTTCTTTGCATTGATTTAATACATGATCTTTTAGCTCACAAAAGTTTCTCATTATCCATCTTCTGAAGTCTAATTCCGTCATTTCGTCACAGTCATTCTCCGTCCAGCTTTGTTCCCTTGCTGGTGAGGAGTCTTGGTCCTTTCTAGGAGGTGATGTGTTCTGGTTTCGGGTGTTTTCCTCCTTTTTGCGCTGGTTTCTTCCCATCTTTGTGGATTTGTCCGCTGGTCGTCTGCGTAGTTGCTGACTTTTCGTTTGGGTCTCTGAGTGGACACCCAGAATGTTGATGATGAAGTATTTCTGTTGCTTGGTTTTCCTTCTACCAGTCTAGCCCCTTCGCTGTACGACTGTTGAGGTCCGCTCCAGACCCTGCTTGTCTGGGGTGCACCTCTAGTAGCCGTGGCACAGCGAGGGATGCTACCAGTTTCTTTTTCTGCTCTCTTTGTCCCAGGATGATGCCTGCCTAATGACAGTCTTTTGGATATAGAGGGGTCAGGGAGCTGCTTGAGGAGACAGTTTGTACTTTATAGGGGTTTAATTGCTGAGCTGTGCACTCTGTTGTTCATTCAGGGCTGTTAGGCTGCTATGTTTGATTCTGCTGCAACACAGCTCATTAAACAACCCTTTTTTTTTTCTCAAATGCTCTGTGTTGAGGGGTTTGGGCTTTATTTTTGGATGTCCGATCAGGTGTCCTGCGCAGCTCAAAGGCAGACTAGCCACTGTTTGGCTGCCGAGGCTCCGCCCTGCTGTTGTGTGATTCGCGCTGTTCCTGCCGGCTCTGCTGTGGTCTCCGCCTCGCCCTGCGGCGGAGTCTCTTCGTTGTAGCGTGTTGCCTCAGCAACGGCAGGCTGCGTCAGCAGTGGGCGTGTATCTCAGTAGGGACGGGTTGCCTCGGCAACGGCTGGCTGCGTCAGCAGTGGGCGTGTATCTCAGTAGGGACGGGTTGCCTCGGCAACGGCTGGCTGCCTCAGCAGTGGGCGTGTATCTCAGTAGGGACGGGTTGCCTCAGCAACGGCTGGCTGCGTCAGCAGTGGGCGTGTATCTCAGTAGGGACGGGTTGCCTCGGCAACGGCTGGCTGCGTCAGCAGTGGGCGTGTATCTCAGTTGGGGCGGGTTGCCTCGGCAACGGCTGGCTGCCTCAGCAGTGGGCGTGTATATCAGTTGGGGCAGGTTGCCTCCGTAGTGGTGGACGCCCCTCCCCCACAGAGCGTCTCGGACCGTCTGCCCGGGATAGTTTGAAATCGCGGTTTTGTTCGTCCCACTGGGTATCCCAAACGATCTGTCCCTGCAATCCCCTGGGCTGGGCTACTGTGCAAGTCTCGTTCAGTCTCAAGTCCAGCCCTCTCAAGTCTCAGGTTGCCGGTTCAACAAGGCACCGGGACAAGCGCGCCCTGTGGGGATTGCTGGGTAGGGCCTGCCGCCGCCGCCCCGGCTGCCGGCTTCGCCAGGCAGACCTACTGCCTGGCGTCCCGTGTCTTTTTATACTTGGGAGTTTCCCCGTTCTGTGGGCAACAAAGATCAGTCTGGAAATGCAGCACTGACTCACCGTTTGCGAATTCAACGCGGGCTCCAATTCTGGGTTGTTCTCACAGCGCCATCTTGAGTCCCCCTCTCCTTAATTTGATTTTTTAAAAGATTAACTTAACTCCTATTAAACTGATCAGTGTCAGTGGCAGAAAGACAATTGTTTATTTCCCTTTGTGAAAGAGAATGACTTCAACAGTTTTCTCTCTCAGTATTTCACAGTAATCAGTGGAGTAATTCTTTGTGTTTCTCCAGCTGTTCCTGCCATATAGATATTTTCTTTAAGAAAAAAAGGGGAAGGGCCTGGGAGGAAGGTTTATTTATCTAATACAGAAAGGTAATTAATGTTCTTGGAGTGGCCCTGTTTGTTACCACGTTTATCCTATCAGGTAGACCAACAATTATCTAATAAGTGTTTCTGATGTTCTTTCTTTTGACTTACGTTACTTTATTCAGTCATAGGATCCCAGGTACTTCACTCAGGAAAAGTACTTGGATGGGTATTTTCTGAGCCCTTGTACTTCCGAGAACATCTTTCCACTGTCTTTTGGTAAAATGGCTGCCTATACAACTTTGGGGTCATAAGTGTTTTTCTGCAGGCGCCTTAGTATATTGCTCTTTTGTGTTCTGGAATTATTTGTTTGCTTGTTCATTAATTTTTAAAAGGTCAGGTTAAAATTCAGCTTTTATAAATGTCCCGTTTGGTTAGTTTTAATAAATAAATAAGTAAAGAATCCTACAATCCAGTTATTAGAGCATTTCACCAACTCAAAAAATTTTCGTGAATTCCTTGTAGTCAGTCTCTTCCCCCACCTCCAACCTCTGGCCACCATTCATCAGATTTCTATCTTTGAAGCTTCTTTTGGAATGAATTATGTCAGGGCATGATGTATATACAGTAAAATCCACTAATTTTAGTTAAATGTATTTTGACGAATGTATACAGACAACTTATCACCATCACAATCATAATACAAACCGTTCCCCAATCCAGAAGTATTTTTTCATGTTCACTTGTAGTCAATCCCCTCTCCACACAAACTTTTTATTTATCTTGAGTGAATACCTGAGTGAGATTGCTAGATCAAATGTTAAGTTTTTATTTAACCTTATAAGAAATGGCCAAATTGTTGTCCGGTTTCTGTACTATTTTTCATTTCCCTACCCTCACATAATCTTTGATTTCCGAGTGTTCTAGATTCTTGCTGGCACTTACTACTGTCAGTTTTTTTTAAATCCATTCTCTTGTGAGCCAGTATCTAATTGTAGCTTTAATTTGCATTTCTCTGATAATGAATAGTGTTGAGCGTCTTTTTGTGTGTTTGACGTTTGTATAACTTCATGATGAAACATATGCTAAATTATTTTGTCCATTTAAAAATTACATGTATGTCATATTATTGAGACATAAAAGTTCTTTAGATAATCTAGATACAAGTCCTTTATCAGATATATGCTACACACATTTTTTTCAGGCTGTGACTTGTCCTCTAATTTTTTTGACAGTATATTTTGAAAAACAGAAGTTTTTAATTATAATGAAGTTCAATTTATCTAATACTTATTTTATAGTTTAATATTTATTTTATAGTTTATATTTTTTATATCCTACCTAAAAAACTTTACCTAACCCTAGGTCACAAATATTTTTGTACTAGAAGTTTTATACTTGTAGCTCTTATATTTAGATTTGAAATCTCTTTTGAGTCAATTTTTGTATATGACATGAAGTGAAGGTTGAGATTTACTAGTACCATTTGTTGAAAACACCAACTTTTCTTCATCGAATTACCATGGAACCTTTGGGACCAAAAATTAATCATTTCATTGCTCTGTATGTCTTTCTTTATGTTAGTACTACATTGTTTTGATTACTGTAGCTATATAATATTCTTTGAAATTAGATAGTGTGTCTCCCAACTTTATTCTTCTTTTTCAAAATTGTTTTCACTATTAAAGGACATGTTTCTTTAAAAGTAAGCTTTAGGCTATGTTTGCCAATTTCTACTGAAATTTGCAAAAATTTTGAATGGGGTTATGATGAATTTGTAGATAAATTTGAGGAGAACTGACATCTTAACAGTATTTTTTGATCTATGAACATGGTATATTGTTCCATATAACACAGTCTTTGTTACTTCCTCTCAGAAATATTTTGCACCTTTCAGCCTACAATTTTTGCACCTTTTTGTGCATTATATGTTATTTTAAAAGGCATAGTATTTTATTAATTTGAATTTTCAATTGTTAAATAATACAAAATACAATTTCTGTTTTAATATTTCAGCTTGTATCTTGCAAGCTGGCTAAACTAACATATTAGTTCTGGTAGCTTTTTAGTAATTTCTTTGAGATTGTCTACCATAGATTGTCATGTCTGTCAATAAACACAGTTTTATTTTCTTTTCCAGCCTGTATGCCTTTGATTTCCTTTTCTTGCTTTATTGCATTGGCTAGGACCTCCAGAGCAATCTTGACTAAAAGTGCTGAAATCAGATATCTTTGCCTTGCTCCCAAGTTTAGGGGGAAAGTCTTTCACCATTGAGTACGAGAGTAGCTATGAAAATTTTCTAGATTCCATTTATTGGGCTTAGATTTCTAATTTGCTGAGAGTTGTCATTATAAATGATGTTAAATTTTGCCACTGTTTTTTTCTGCATCTATTGAGGAGACCATATTGATTTTTTAAAAAATCTATTGATAGGAAGAATTACATAAATTGACTGTAGAACCAACATTCCATTTAAAGGATGGGCCCCATTTGGTCATGCCATATTGTCTTTTTAAATATATTACTCAATTTTATGTCCCAGTATTTTATTGAGAAATTTGATGTTTATGATCATAAAGCTTCTAGTTCTCTAATTTTTCTTTCCTTATAATGCTTTGTTTTGTTTTGCCATTATGTAATGGGTTGATAAAATGAGTTGGAAAGTGTTTTCTTAATATTCCAAAAGAGCTCATATAAAACAACTCATGTTCTTATTGAACATTTTCATAGAGTAATATTTGTTTTGACTGATCTCTTCGGATGAAATATGTGTTCATCTATACTCTCATTAAGCAGTCAGTTGTCTCATAAAGATATTTTAAAATCTTTAAAATTACGTTTCATTTACATTATGTTTAAAAATAATTTCTACAATGTACATTTCTTTTTGTAGATTTATCATTCTGCTTGCCATCATGTTTCTTCTGTCTGAAGAATGTTACAGGTCTACTAGTCGTAAAACTTTCAGTCTTTGTCTGAAACATGTCTCATTTTCCTTCCACTTTTGAAGGATGTCTTCACTGGTACAGAATTCTACTTAAAAGCTTTTTCCCCCTAGTACTTCAACATGTTCTATTTTCTTTTGTTTAACTTCAGATTTAAAAAATCTGCTGGTATTTCAGTATTTGTTTCTCTGTCAATAATTTTTCTTTTTCTCTTACTGCCTTTTAGATTTTCTCTTTGTCTTTGGTTTCAGCAATTTGACAATGCTGTGACTAAGTGTATGGCATTTATTTTTTATTTTACTTAGAATTTTCTGAACTTTTTTTTTTTTCTTTTGAGGCAGAATGTCGCTTTTGTTACCCAGGCTGGAGTGCAATGGCGCGATCTCTGCTCACTGCAACCTCCACCTCCTGAGTTCAGGCAATTCTCCTGCCTCAGCCTCCTGAGTAGGTGGGATTACAGGCATGCGCCACCATACCCAGCTAATTTGTTGTATTTTTATTAGAGACGGGGTTTTACCATGTTGACCAGGATGGTCTCAATCTCTTGACCTCGTGATCCACCCTCCTCGGCCTCCCAAAGTGCTGGGATTACAGGTTTAAGCCACCACGCCCGGCCTCTCTGAACTGTTTTGATGTGTGCTTTGTTTTGGAAAACTTTAGCCATTTTTATTTCAGATATGTCTTCTGCCTTATTCTATTTTTCTTTTCTTCTTGGGCCTCCAATTATATACATGTTACATGTTTCATATTGTCTGACATCATTTGTATGCTGTAGTCTTTTTTCCACTATTTTTTCTTCTTTGGGTTTCAGTTTTAATAATTTTACTGACCTACCTCAAAGTTTACC
The DNA here is from genome assembly GCF_049354715.1 of Callithrix jacchus. Taxonomy (NCBI): domain Eukaryota; kingdom Metazoa; phylum Chordata; class Mammalia; order Primates; family Cebidae; genus Callithrix; species Callithrix jacchus. The sequence continues at coordinate 51,850,634 of NC_133520.1, forward strand.
AGTTCTTTCACCTGCTGTGTCTAGTCCTGTCATAAAGTAACCAAAGAACCAACATTTCTATTTGATGTCTGTAGATAGTTTTCATTTTTCTTTTGAAATTACTCAACTGCACATGCATGTTGTCCATCTTGCCACTAGGTTCTTTAATATATTAATTATAGTCATTTTAAAGTTGAGATTTTTGTAAATCATCTGCCTTTTTCTTGTTGACGGGCTGTGAGCAGGACACTTGTGGATTTCTACATCTGAATTGGAGGCATCGCTTGTTAGTGTTTAGCTTTGAGGAGAAACACAATAAGACTAACTTAAATTTCTTTCTTGAGATTCTTATAGAATTCTTTCCTACAGTCTGAAGTTTAAAAGAGCTTAGTGGACTATGATTAGGCATGGTTCTCTTTCTTAAGTTTTCTGCGACACCATGCCCATTTTCACTTTTCATATTGAAGACTCTATTTAGAGGAAACGTTTCTCTGTAATTTTTTGATTAATGACGTTGATTTTTTTCACATGATTTAATTTTTCACAGACTTTAACTTTCAGCTGTCTTTCATGTCTCCTTTCTTTTTCATAATTTTTCTCTCTACATTTTTTGAGTTCTGATACAGTTCTAGAGTTTCTCATTTCAAGAACGATGAAACCAACGAATATTTATTGAGAAGTTATTGTGTACTAGGGATTATACTAGTTTATATCTATCTATACTAGTTATAAAATATAATTAATAAAATATAAATTATCATTTAGTATAATTTGATAATAAATTACAATATCAATAATATTAAAATCATACATAATTATATGCAAAAGTGTACATAATAAATACAGACTAAAATATATTTATTATTACAGTCAGAACTCTTTTTTTTGAATGGAGTTTTGCTTTTGTTGCCCAGGCTGGAGTGCAATGGCGTGATCTTGGCTCACCGCAACCTCTGCCTTCTGGGTTCAAGCGATTCTCCTGCCTCAGCCTCCCGAGTAGCTGGGATTACAGGCACGCGTCAACATGAGATTTATTCTCTTAACTTTTTGTGTGCAATTCAGTATTGTTATCTACAGGTGTAATGGTGTACAGCAGATCTCCAGAGTTTTTTTTGCACTATTATATATTTTTTATATAATTTATTTCATGTAGCATAACTGTGACACAAGTACTATTATTACCCTAAGTTTACAGTTATAAATTCTATTTCCTGCGTTGTTCGCTATTTGGTCTACCACTAAATTGCAGTTTGAAATTTGGCATTCATATTATTTGTCCTTCATAATTCCTTGCTTAGCTTTAAAGCTGAGACTTTAAATCAGATATTTTCTAAAAATTTCTTTTTGTGATGTAAATGTGCTTTAGAAAGCTTCCATTAGAGGTCTCTTTAGAGAAATATCTCATTTTAAGAATGTTTTTTGTTTGCCTTGTGTTTTTTTCTCATTTAGCAGTGAGAATATGTCTTTGATAACCTAGTATTTTCTCTGCTCAGTTCACAGACCTGTTTTGTGTTTGGCCTGCAGAATGTTTAAATTTTTTTAGAGCCAACATTTAATATTAGGACAGTCAGTGTAAAAATATGATTTTCCTACTTCTCTTTAACAATGTGACGATCTGGTAACACTGGGCTCACTTTCCCATTTGGTAACAACCTGCTGGCATTGAATAGTACCTCACAGCTACCACAAGCTCACAGGTCTCATCATGTCCTATCATCTTTTATACCTGACCCACATAATGTATTTATATCACTTGTCTGCCCACATTGATGTTAGATTTTGTGACTTCTGTCTTATAGTCAAGATAGAATTGAACTGGTTTCTCTTAGGGAATTGTAAGGCTCCTTGGTCAGATCTTTTCATAGGTACCTCATGTCTAAAACACAGGAAGAGAGGAAAATGAAACAAAGCATGTTCCAGTAATACACTGCTAGTTCAGAGATAATTTTCCCAGGGAAATTGTCTTATTGATGGAGTTTTAGAAAGTTATGTCAGGAAGCACATCACAGGAAGTTGATATGAATGAAATGCTCGGGACAGTGCTTATCTCTGTTTTACCCTCCTGGTTATAACTTCTGCATCCATGACCTGACTGAATAAATCCTGCTGCGTCTAAGACGACAGGAGTTGCTGCAGACTGCCCATCCACAGACATGCAAGGCCAAGTGGTAAAATGTCTGCTAACCCCTTGGTCTACACTCACTTTCAGCCCTTCTGCCTCTCGTTTAGGTGGTGTTAGCTGGGTTCTTTTCCTATTTACTTCCTCAATACACTACTGTCTTCAAATGGAGAGAGGGAATTGGAGTTAGATCTTACAATCTTCTTTCAGTCTAGACCCATCTGTAATGTAAGGTCTAGCATAAATTCCTCAGGGTCTGTGACTTATGCACAGGTAACTTGCTCTGGTTTCCAATGTGGGTTCAGGCTTTTCTCTTTTTGAATATTTTATTGGACACTTAATAAGCTCCAGGGAGAGGGAGATCAAGTTCCTGGTGTTCTTGATATTTTGACTGGGACCCCACACTTTGTCAGTCCTGAGAGCAAACAGCATCTGATGTAAATATTATTCTCTTTGATTGATAGAAATGGGAACATGCAAGCTTTCTGTAACTGATGCAGAAGCTGAACAGTTCATATTCTGTGATAGTCAACATATATTTATTTGTTTAGCAACAGCTCTGCCAGGTCCTGTAGAGATATGAGAGGAGGAAAATACAGTCCTTTCCCCTCAGGAACTTAACATGCCTTTGACAAATGCTGAGCACCCATAATTTTCAGCTCAGATACAAAGTAACGTACAGTCATGGACTATTACACAAGTTTTTCTTATGAAATTCTTAAAGAGTTTTAGAAATTACTGAAGAATCTGGTATTCAAAAAAATTAGAGTATTTTGGATTTTTACCTAGTTTCTGGTCAGGTACTGATACTCCTTCACCTCCCCAAATGTGGCTCCATTTTTATATCAGACATTGGTAATTGGTCACAGCATTTTTTTTCTAACTGAGGTCATAGTACCTCGGACTCTATTTTCTCTATCCTGGGCTGAGACTTTTATTTCTGTTTTCTATTCAGTTTATGGCTTGTTACAAAGGTGTAAGTAATTGTTAGATCAGAATAAATAGATTGCATTTTGAAAGCACACCATTAACTCTGTGATGGAAATAAACACTTCAAGGACTCTGGGGTTTACTTAGGTGTTGAAACAGGCTTTTGACCAGTTGGAACTGGGGTACTTTGGGAAGGTTTATTTCATCTCAGGGAGGTACTGACTTCCCTTGCTCAGCATAGAACAAAGATCACTTGCAATAAATAGTATAGCGTGTTATAACAAAACCTAAATGTTCTAACTATATTTTGAAACAGTTTTTGGTAAAAAATAGAGCAATTTGAATTTCTCCCTTCTCATTAGTAAGTCCTGAGTTTTCTGATGGTCTCAGATTGACTCTCCGCTTTAAGATGCAGTACCTATTAAATGCTGTGAAATGAATGAATGTGGTTAGTAAATTGTCAAGAGGGTCCTTAGGAAACAAGAAGAGCTCGCCCATCTTCAGTCTAACTCCCACTTACCCAGAGCCGTGATTCTACTTCTTGCTGAACGATGCTTTTGTTTATACCTTTTATGCTTACTCTTTGCATTGCTGGAATTTATTTTTTTTCCTTTCATCTCTAGTGCGTCGTGATGGATTGATGGATCCTTGTGAACCGTTTCAGCATGTCAGCTGCCTTGCTAGAGATATATTTTTCTGTATGGTTCATAATATATATGTATATTGATTTATTGCCTTAATTTTTATTATTATCACTTGGCAGAAGCAGATTGCAAGACCATGAGTTAATTTTGTCCTCTGGAATATTAATTAGGGAAAGAACATTTGATTCCTCTTTTAATTTCATATTCTCTTTGAGACTCATCCAAGTTGGTATCAAGTAACATATAAATGGACTCCCTCATTGATTTAAGTAGTATTTGACAGTGATATACGGAAACAACCGGAATATTTGCTCCTTGGAGAAATAGCTCAGTAGTTAATTAACTGGGCTTTCTGTATCTGGATAAACTATGATTTCTATTTTTTATTATCCTTTACAAAGAGATTCTTTTTTATTGATGGCAAGAGGATCCAGAGGTTGAAGCATATTATTGTAATTTAATGTCTCTAACGAATCATTAACAACTGCTTGTGGGAGAGCTTTTCCCGTATTTCTTCTGGGCCCTATAGGATTGCAGCCTAAAATCATGGTACTTTACAGGCAGTCAGGATTTAAAATCTAATTGTAAATGTAAAACTCATAGTTTTAGATATTGTTTAATGCTGAAGTGGACCTCAGATGCCTCCTAGGCCAGTTTCTTCATTTTGTTATTTAAAATGAGGAAATGAATATCCAAAGAGAGATGAAGTAATTTACTCCACATCACACATCGCAGATCTCAGCTCTGTGTCTTCCTTTTGTGCCGTCCTCACTCCCACACTTGAAGTGTAAATATATTTATCTCGTTGAGAAAACAATTCACAGAATATAAGATACCTTGCAGGTCAATGATGCTTTAATCTACAAAGTAACTTCCCAAGTGTCTTCTCATTTGCCCCTTACTATATCTCCATGTAACAGACAAGGAAGATATCAACATTCCTATTTTCCAGTGGTGAACTTGAAACACAGAATGCTTATTTGCCTAAGGGTGCATGACTAATTCCTATTATTTTTTTCCATTGTAAAATGGATTAGTAATACCTACCCCGCATGTAGATGTTGTATGAAGAAAATAATATTAAATCAATAATGTCTATAAAGTGCCTGGCTGAAGTCTATAAAATTCCTGCTAAGTGGTGTGGGAGGCTGAATTCTAAGATGGCCCAAAGACGCCTACCTCCTGTGTACATTCCTTGTACAATTTCCTTCCCTTGAGTGTAGGCAGGACCTGTGAAAGGGATGGGATATTACTCCTGTGATTAGCTTATATTATCTGGCAAGGTTGAAAGGATTTTGCAGGTGTAGTTATGGCCCCTAATCAGGTAACTTTAACTCAAATTAAAATTTAACTTAAGAGGGAGATTATTCTGAGTGGGTCTGACCTAATCAGAAGAGCCCTGGGGATCCAGAAGTCAGGGACAGAAAACGCAGTAGAGACCCTCCCTCCCTTATGGGCCTGGAAGAAGTAAACAGTCAGGGTATTAACTGCTCATGGAGGTAGCCATATGGCAGAGACCAGGGGGTGGCCTTTAGGAGCTAGAGCAGGTCCCAGTGGATAGCCATCCAGGAAACAGGGACGGCAGTCCCACAGCCAGAGGGAACTGAGCTCTGCTCACTACCAGTGAGCGTGGAAGAGGACCTTGAGTGTCAGATAAGATCGGAGGTCCAGCCAACACTGACATTTCAGTCTAGTGAGACCCTGGGCAGAGGACCTAGCTGCACCCTGCTCAGGCACCCTACGTAGGAAACTGAGATCATACATTTGTGTTATTTTAAGCCACTAAATTTGCAGTAATTTGTTACATGGCGGTAGAAAACTAACAGCAATGATAACTATTATTAGCATAAATAGTTGATGGTTATAATGACTGTAAACACAATCCTAATAATGTTAATAGCAATAAATTTGAAAGTAAAACCTAAGTTTTAACTCACTTTTTCTTTTATCAGACTTCACATTATATTTTATAGCTAGAATTGCGTCATTTCTAGCTGCAAGAGACTAGGATTAGTAAATCTTTTAGCTGTCTGAACAAATTGTGAGGAAATAGCTGCTATGAGGAAGAAGGGGAAACGGATCTCAGATAGGCAGCTCTTGCTTTCTGTCTTGCCTCCCCTCCTGGTCAGCTAAAAAGTAGAATTGACCCTCAAACCCTGTTACTGCTGGATTATTATGATCCTCAAGCTTGACAGTGTTGGCTGACACTGACTTGGGGGAGAAGCAGGAAGAATGTTGATAGCTCAGAAGTTGTTCAAAATGGAATTGCAATTGTTGAGTGAAGTGAGATTTGGACTCGGGTTTCGGTAATGAGCCCAGAGAGCATGCCAGGGTCCAATCCAGGAAATGTAGCGACTGATGAGGAGTGAGGGATACACTGAGGAGAGGACAGGAAAGGGTAGCATTCTGGACCTGGTAATGATGAAAGACAAAACTTGTTTCAGTGACACAAGCCAAAGTTTATCTTCTCTCTTCCAGAATCCTGAGGACATTATCCTATTGATGTTCATCCAATCCTTGTTTTCTTCTCTGTGTAACCAATTCTATCTGAAAAATATAGATACTTACCAGGATAACTAGTGAAGTAAAAGCCTCTGTTTTCTCATGTGTAAAATGGGCAATACTTTTACCTTCAAAGTGTTTAAAAAACTATGTATAGTAGTGAATTTTTTTTTCTTTTCTTTTCTTTTTTTTTTCTTTTTTTAAGACAGAGTCACTCTGTCACCCAGGCTAAAGTGCAGTGGTACAATCTTGGCTCACTGCAACCTCTGCCTACCGGGTTCAACTGATTCTCCTGCCTCAACCTCCTGAGTAGCTGGGATTACAGGTGTGCACCACAACACCAGGCTAATTTTTGTATTTTTGTAAAGGTGGAGTTTCACCGTGCTGGTCAGGCTGGTCTTGAACTCCTGATCTCCTGATCCACTTGCTTTGGCCTCCCAAAGTGCTGGGATTACAGGCGTGAGCCACCATGCCCGGCCTGGTGGTGAATGTTACGTGGCCAGTCAGGTAGTCACTGCCAAGTGCATGGGAACTGTGGCTCTTGTTGCTTGTACACACTTTTCATTGTTCCTTGAAGTCATAGACTGCGGTTTATATATGTTTCTTTTTTATGTCCTATTAGTGTAGTCTCAAGTCTGTCACATAAAAGACATGCTATAAAAAATCTTGGATTGAGTAATTACAAATAACTTGCAAAAGGGCAATGAGAAGGAAAGTAAATGTTAATCTTTTCCCTGAAGTACACATATTTCTGTGTGTGTGTGTGTGTGTGTGTGTGTGTGTGTGCATCTCTGCATATTTATCCATGTAGATATAGATTGACTGGGATACATGGGACCTGTTATTCTGTCTTGCCAGCTAACAATCTCATTTTTCTTCAGTGCCAATCTCTAAAAGTGAAATATTGTCTTGATTCGTAAACATATTATGTTTTTCACCAAAATGAAGAAACAGTATGAAACAAGAAGAATCTACTTTTAGCAGACAGTGAAGTCTGACTTGCCATATGTGTTAACATAATTGTTCATTTATTTATAAGACACATAGTGACCTATAAGTTAGGGTCAGTGCAAGGGGGAGCCCTTCCCAGGGTGTTCAAAATCCATGAGGAAAACAGACAAGAGCTGCTAGACGGGTGCACTCTAGGGGTTGGGAGATGCCAGAGCCTAGTAGGACCATACTCTGTAGGCCATGTATGAAGAGGAGAGGGCACACAATTCAAGGGACTGGGTGACACATCTTTCGTTACTAAATTTCATGAACTTTATGGGCCCAGTGCTCCTTTTACTTAAAGATGGGATTCATGTCAAAAATAGACCTAGAAATAGGAGTTATACAGAGTCAAAGTGGTACAATCTAGTTCTTATTTTAGGATGTATAAAAGCCTCAATCTAAAAAAATGCCCCTATGTTTAATGCGACAAAAAAATCAGTTTCTTGTAAAATAAAGTATTTAAACCTGATATGAAAGGCATAGCAAAGTGAGAGTCTGGCCTGTTGATATTCACTTTATAACCAAACCCTCAGTTAGTCTGTCCCATAAATTCCAACATAAGAGATAAAATTTCTAAGGAAAAAAATGCTGGAATTCAGACTGTGTTCAGAGTGTGCTTTTGTACAAAGCCAAACTGCCCTATCCATTCTCAAAAGGTAATTCCCAAATGCATGTGAAATCGACCACAGAATTGCAGGGCTATTAGACAGTTTTATTTCTACCTCATAAAAATATTTCAAAACCTGTGGGAGTTTTATGAAACCAGCATTCATCAATCCTTATCATTCCCGATTTTGAGGCCCGTGAGATGCATCTCAGAGCAATTAGAGATGTTAATTTTGAAGCAGACTGTCACATGATAAATGCTTCATTATCTGTGGGCGATAGACCGTTTAAACGTTATCTCTTTCCAAAATCTTTATTTTTATGTATATGTACGTGTATGCATTTGTGTGTCCATGTGTGTATAATAAATAGATAATACCTGCAAAACAAACCTTGAGACTAATACCTACACGTTTCAAAAATGAAAGTTTATATTAAAAACTCTGTAGAAATGCCAGTCAGGACTTCCTTCTTCCTTTCTTCTCCTCTTTGTAGGAGCGAAGCTGTCTGAGCCCTGAGCAGTCTTCCAGATACAATGCACAATGTACTTGGTAATTTTTCTTCAAAATCCCTCAGTTGGTCTCTTTTCCCTCAAATGTCAGTATTTCTTCCTCATTCTCCAAATAAAAATTAAAATAAAAACATCCTCAATTGTATTTTCTTTTTCTTATTTATCTCTGACTTGACAAATTCAACTCCTTGAAATTGAGCTATTTGGCTCTAGATGCCCCTGATGCTGCTGAAACCTCCCCCTACCCTCAAATCAATGTCAGTGTGGTCCTTTCCAGGTGTCTTCTGTGGTCAGGGCAGACCTGTCTGAAGAACCTGGTCAGGGCACATGGCCTGGGCCCTGTGGGAGGAATTAACAACCAGACAGCCTGGGGACTCATCAGGAATTTATGGAGAGAGGGACACAGAAATGCAGCAAAGGTCATTTGTGTTGATCCCATCCTCACCCAAATATGACTTCTTAGAAGAATTAAAAGTAGTTCCTTCTTAGATTCAGTGTGTTTATTAGTTGCATGGTGTGTGTGTGTGTGTGTGTGTGTGTGTGTGAACTGTGGAGCTGTTAAAACAGTACTATATTTCCATTCAATAAAAATGTAAGAATAAAAGTGTTCTTCAGGTTTCTCTTTCTTCCTTCTCTTTCAGGCAAGCTTATATCTTAACTCTCCAAAACAGGTATCTGTCCCATTTAAAAATAATTTGAGCAAAGGAAAGGCTACTGTTTTCCTGATGGTCATTTCAGTATTTAGTCATTAATGTCAGGAACTTCTTCTCTCAATTATAGTCAGATTCTATGACTGATGCTGAAGCCTATCTCCTTTTGTTTGGCTTTCAGGGTCACTGACTGCTTCTCTTCTAGTACAGAAAATTATAGGATGGTAAAAGATAAAGATTTCCTTCAAGTGTATTTTCTTTAAGATTAGCTCTTTCCAATTCTGTTATCTATTCAGATAATTCTTCTGCCTGTTCTATGAGTCCTACCTTCAGAATGACACCTGGCCATTCTCATCCTGCAGCGTAACCAAGCCCACGCTTGAGAGCAAGTTTATGCGCCTGGTGAAGCATTGCACACTTCTATGACTGGAAATGTCCGCCCTCCAGCTCATTCCTATCGTCTTTTGCAACCCAGCTCCAGTACTTGGTTTTCCATGAAGCTGCCTCTAAGCCCATGGCCAATAAAATTGATGACTTCTTCCTCTGAGGCATTGCGCTACCTGTGTTTCAAGAAGCGCTCAAGTAGGCAGATACCTCGATAGCTATCCAAACACTGTTGTGTGGAGGGATGCATAAATGAATGAAACAGCCCATAAAGCAGGGAACTTGTAAGATACGGTGATCATTTAAACATCCTAATACTTTTTAAAATGAAAAGGGTGAGATGTCTCCATATTTTGCACAGTTAGCTATGTACACATTTAAGGTGGTAGGGTACATGGAACATTACATTCAAGACTGTGGAGGCTCGTACTGGTCTTACCACCTTGGGCAAGTCTCTTTCTTCCTGCCTCGTTACTTGATCAATAACTTGAGAAGGTGAGACTAGCTCAGTTATGAGGTTCTTTCCAACTCTAATCTTTCTTGAAGATGCTGTGATTGTGACAAATGGCAGTCTGCACACAAAGGGATAACCTTTGATGCTGATCATCAGGTAATCTTTCTTGTCCTTGATTCCTTGAGAAATCAACCTCCAATTTGAGAGAGGGTTGTGTGTGTGTGTGCGTGTGTGCGTGTGTGTGTGTGTGCATCAGTTGAAAAAGTGAACAGTTAGGAACTTGGAGATTGAGGGTGTTTCCAGGAGAGAGCTTCAGAAGATCCAGGTAGTCTAATTTGTGACCATGTGTCAAAACATAGGGAAGGTCAGTTTTTTCCTGAGAAAGAGTTGTGTGGAAGTCAGGTTGGGCAAGAAAACATGAAAATTAGCATCTGGAATAGGGACTCCTTAACACCTTCTGTCTCATCCTTTTCTTTTCTTTTTTTTTTCACGGAGTCTCAGTCTTATCACTAGGCTGGAGTGCGATGGCATGATCTTGGCTCACTGCAACCTCCACCTCCTGGGTTCAAGCGATTCTCCTGCCTCAGCCTCCTGAGTAACTGGGACGACAGGTGCGCACCACTATGCCCAGCTCATTTTTGTATTTTTAGTATAGACAGAGTTTCACCATGTTGGCCACGATGTTCTTGATGTCTTGACCTCATGATCTGCCCACCTCAGCCTCCCAAAGTGCTGGGATTACAGGTGGGAGCCACCACGTCTGGCCTCATCTTTTTCTTGGAAGAGTAAGTGTTCCTGCAGGCATCACTTTACTTTGTACTGTTGAAGGACATATACATCCTTCTCTCTGCCCCTGTGACCACCTTGCCATTTACCCCTATTCAACAATTTACCCACAACCTATTTGTTATGCTTAATAAGAATCATATGTAATGGAAGAATGAATACAGACTTCTAATACAGGACAGAAACCAGGAGTGTAACAGCTGTCCTTGGTGTTTTTGTTGGAAATGTTTGACTAAATATTGAAGTAGAAAATGAGAGGAGATTTAGACAGAGTATTGGGGGAATAAAAGTAGGTAAACTCAATTATCAAAATATATTTACAGCGTGGACTTCATTTATTGTCAACAAAGACCATCCATCATGGATACCCTTTCTTTTCCAATTAATAAAAGACTAACAGTTACTTTCAGCTTTGCAAGTGGTGAGGCTGTTTTAAATCTCATTAAGAAAGTTCCGTTTTTACAGAATAGGAAGCTGAACCACTGAGAAATTAAATGCCTTCTATGGAAAAGTTTATTTCAGCGATGGGTGGGCTGGAACCAACTTCTGCCAACACTTGTTCCCATGACCTTTTCTCTGTTCCATGCCGTGAGAATTATATCTCTGGTCTTAGTTACTCATTCCTCAGAGGAATTTCTTCCAGGGTGTGCATGGATATGGGCTACATATGAGAGAAAAGGCTGCACCTTCACAAAAATCATCAATTAAATACCCAGCACTGGTAAGTGCAGAGGAATCAATTACACGAAATCGCAGTTAGCAGGTTCTTCTCCTTTGGAAAATGTTTCCTGTTTATTGTGTGACAGTCAAGTATGAAATGAAATAATAGAAGCCCTAGGTGGATGGACAGAGCAGGGTGGAGTCGATGTGAGGATGGAAGAGCCAGCCCTATCTGCCCTGCACTGCCCTTCCAGAAGAAGGACCATGTTCTGCATTTCTTGGTGTGCAGGGATCCGCTTAAATGCCATTCCCTTGACTCATGTGAGCCTCTGCTTCCTGATCTGTGGCCCCTCGTGTGCTCTGTGGGCAGCTCATTGTCCCCTCACCTGTCATACCCTGACTGCAGTTATGTGTCTTTCCTTTCCAAGAAGCTGTCTGTCCTGTTTTTGGTTATGCTTGTGGGTACCTGGCACATGGTAGATAGGGATGAATGGATGCTTGTTGCATGGGCTCTTGGGAAAGCATAAAACTCAAGTTTCAGAATAATTTTCCCATTACTGGGGGTACTATTTCAAGGAATAATGAGAAGCACATAGTCAACATAATCAAGAGCTTGCCTTTCCTCTGATAATCTCACCACTTCCTCAGCATTTCACTGCCTGATCCACATTTGATGAAAGCGACTCAATTCCTTTATTTTCTTTTCTTGCTGAACATTCTTGTCCACACGAGTCATTATGAAAGCGGAAACCTTGTAGTCATTCTCACAAGGATATGTCAGTGTGCTAACGTTTGTGCCAGGTACCGGGGCAAGAAACACGCAAGGCTGCCCCTTGTTGGAGAGTTCAGTGTCTAATGGGAAGTCACTGAGAGGTGCCTAAGGTGTCACAGGGGATGGGCACTCATATGAGATGCTGCTTCAGGGATGGTGGTGCTGGTAGCATCTTGAAGGGGATTGTGCCTTAATCCCCAATGTAATGGTATTGAAGGTGAGGGCTTTGTGAGGCGATTACAGGTACTGAGGGAGAAGTCCTCATGAATAGGATTAGTGCCCTGGTAAAAGAGGCCCTAGAGTGCTCTCTTGCGTTTTCTACCACCTAGGAACACAGCAAAAAAACACCATCTAGGAATCAGGAAGCAGGGCTGCCCAGACAGCAAACCTTCTTCCTGCACTTTTACCTTGAGCTTTCAGCCCCGAGAACTGTGAGAAATAAATTTCTGTGGTTTATAAGCCACCCAGTCTATGATATTCTATCAGCCCAAACAGACTAGGAGAGTATAGTAGCCTTCGAGGGCAACTGGATCAAGGGGAAGGAGGACTTTTTATTTTTTAAAGATGTCAGCAACTGGCTGGGCATGGTGGCTCATGCCTGTAATCCCAGAACTTTGGGAGGCCAAGACAGGCAGATCACCTGAGGTCAGGAGTTTGAGATGAGCCTGACCAACATGGTGAAACCTCATCTCTACTAAAAATACAAATATTAGCTGGGTGTGGTGGCATGCATCCCTAGTCCCAGCTACTTGGGAGGCTGAGACAGGAGAATCACTTGAACCCAGGAGGAGGAGGAGGTTGCAGTGAGCTGAAATCACACCACTGCACTCCAGCCTGGTGACAGAGAAAGACTCCATCTAAAAAAAAAAAAAAAAAAAAATCTGCAACTTAAGCATTTTTATAGGCAGGGCAGAGGGGACCAATAAAAATAGAATAGGACATCGTAGTTGGGCTCAGGAAGCAGGAAGTACACCTCCTTCTTGGATACTGGAAGGGAAGGTATTGCTGATGAAAACCCCAAAGTGAGAAGAGATTCATGGAGGATGCTTCATCACTGGGTTTGAGCTTTTCAACACAATTGGTGGGAAAGACATCTGCACAGAATCAGAAAAATAATGAATGCAGCCACGGTACCTTAGGGCGCTGGAAAAGGCACTGCACCCGGCCCTCGGGGAAGCTGATCTGAGAGGCACGCAGGGCGTCTCAGTGTAGGGAGCTGTGTGGAGATGCATCTGGAGGCAGTGAGTCTTACTTCCTGACTTTGTAGCCCTGCAGCTCAACAGCCTCAGCGAGAGTCAGCTCCCTGCAATTTGCTTTCCAGGTACTGCTCTCTGGTGTTTAGACTTCCACAATGGGAAAGATGAAAGAAATATATTTTGGCCGGGTACAGTGGCTCACACCTGTAGTGTACAGTTAGTCAAAACTCCCCCCACCCCAATCCTTTATCAAAATCAATGTTTAGAAACCAGCAGGGTGAGTTTTTTGTCTGCCAACCAGATGCTTATATGTCCATGGGCAGGAATGATCACAAGAATAACTCATCCATCCAGCTGGACTTGGGGATGTTTCTAAATGTTTGATAGAGATCCTGCTATTCACTCAGCTAACTGACATCTTTTCTTTAGGAACCGTGGAGCACGCAACACATCCCGGCACTGTTTTCAGCCTTCTGTGGCCTCTTGGTCGCCCTTTCTTACCATCTGAGCCGGCAGAGCAGTGACCCATCTGTGCTCATGTGAGTGATCTACGCCTGTGCTCAGTCATCACTGAGCAGGGGGTTGCGGTTCCCAAAGCTTTGTGCCCTGACTGAGGTGGGGAGAGGGCAATTCACTGCCCGTTGTGATTTGACTCTCATTATTAAACTAGCTGGTCGCTCACTAGAGGAGGGCAGGAGAAATACAGGACCAGCCAGAAACTAGTAACAATTAAAAGTGAACATCCAGCAAACATTTTAGCTTTGCTCTTTTGATTTTGGAGTAAAATGAACAATGGCGGGAACAGACGGTGGCCGATAGCACTTAAGCCCTGTTGTGACTTTCCCTTGAGTGAGTTGGGTGAGAAGCTACCACCTCAACAATACCCCTTCTAGATCCTTTAAGCTGCATCCCTGCATTTACTCTAGGCAGTTACCCTGCAGAGATGAAACCAGCACCTCTGAAAGGAAAGGTTTTTGTTTTATTTTATTGTTTTTGTTGTTGTTGTTGTTCTCAATCTGGATTTAAAGTGAGATTTGCACCAAAGTGTTAAAATGAATGGAATGTGATCCTTAATTAAAATCTTCCCCTTAATCATATCTTTATGTCTTTGGTAATGTGTACTCTGGCACTGGAAATCGTTCATGTGATGCCAAAGTGAGTTTCAGATATTGACAGTAGCATCTTATGCAATGTGTTTAAATTTATGAAAGATTTTGATTTAAGAGAACCATAACTCTTGGAGGACAAGAGACACCATAATTTTAGACTATTAGATGCAGCAGTATGAAAGGCATGAAAAATGGGGAAAAGTTAAATGTGGTTCTCACAGTTTTTAGTGTCAATTGTGTTATTGTAATGTTTACTTTCTGCTGCTAATTGTTTGTGAAGATGAAGCCCTAGTGGGCTGGCAGAGATGAAGGACCTTCCCCATGTCCCACTGCTGACAGTAGAGGGCAATGATACTGCTAAGGTACTTGACTGCTCTCATTAGGGTGCAATTTACAATCAAAACACTATCTTTATGATCACTTGAACATGCATCTCTTTTTATTATATATATGTGTGTGTGCGTGCGTGTGTGTGTGTGTGTGTGTATATATATATTTCTTTTTTTTTTTTTTTTGATATGGAGTCTCACTCTGTTGCCCAGGCTGGCATGCAGTGGCACGGTCTCAGCTCACTGCAACCTCTGCCTCCCAGGTTCAAGCGATTCTCCTGCCTCAGCCTCCCGAGTAGCTGGGATTACGGGCCCTTGCCACCATGCCCAGCTAATTTTTGTATTTTCAGTAGAGACGGGGTTTCATCATGTTGGCCAGGCTGGTCTTGAACTCCTGACCTTGTGATTCACCTGCCTTGGCTTCCCAAAGTGCTGGGATTATAGGTATGAGCCACCACACCCAGCCTACTATAAATTTTTAAATGAAGAGAGCACTTGCTTTTGTCATGTGTGGGTGTGAGATCTAAAGCAAAGTTATTAACTGAAAACACTGTCCCAAGAACACCTTTGATAAAGTGAAATGTATGTGTTTTTCCACTTTCAGGTCCTTCATGCAATGCAGACTGTTTCCTAAATTTTTACATCAAAATCGGGAAGAGTCATCTGCTGACCCTCTCCCCAAGAAGATGAAAGATTCAGTGGTGAGACATTTGCATTGCGTAATGTAGTATAGGAGTGCCTCACCTTTTCAGCAAAGCTCAGGTTCTCAATGGGCTCTAGTCAGGTGGACATGAGAAGGACTAGGACAGAAAGAGACACCTCAGCTTGGTACCTGACACACTGAGCTGTTGAGCTGCCTGCCAGGTGCAGCCCTTTAGAGCATCTTAATGGTGGCTGTTATGCACACATTCATGGGCGCTCAGGTGGCCCTCAGGTGGCTGCAGTTTGCCAGGATAGTCACATGAATCGCATTGTCAGTTTTGCCTAATTACTGGCACCTAACAGCAGGTGGGCTTCGCACAAATGAAAGCTTGTCAGATAAATGTTGCGCCAACCTGCCTTCCTGATGTGGTCCACACATAGCTCTCCTCCACATCTTCTCCCCTCAGCACCATGCTTGATTCATAGCACTCTTTCAAAGTTGATGTCTGCACAGCCATTGCTTGGGCCCCTTGGGCTTTAGACTTATGGCTGGGTCACAGAGTAGAGAACAACCACACTGGGTGAAGCACAGGAGAAGAAAAGGAAGGAGAGGAAGGAAGAAACGAGAGAATCCTACAGCTACAAAATAATGATATCATTTCCTTGTTCACCAGGAAAATGGCTCTGGACAGCTTCAGACATTGCGCAGATGTAGTTTCTTTGATATCAACTTACAAACACTCATACTTCGAAAAGCAATGCTCATTAATTGTGGAAGCTCCCATACATGTGAATATTGAGCTTGAAGCTGTCTAATATCCTTGACTCACACTTTTCCTGGTTTTCTTAGGAATGACAGATAAAAGGAAAAGGGAATAGTCTGCTGATCCAGCCAGGACTGTGTCTCAATTGTCTTGATATCCACAGAGCCAGTGCCTGGTGTTCTAGTGGGAGCTCAGTACAGTTCATGGAATTCAGACAAGATGAATTGCAGTCTGCCACTTCGAGACAATGTGCTGGGCTCAACAGCCAACATGATAGCCTTTAAAAAAATTCATACTCAGCTTTTGTGCCTTTGAGTGTGGTCACAATTCAAGCTAATGTACTGAGGCTTTTTTTTTTTTTTTTTCCCACCACAAAGGGAATTAAAGGACAAATCACTTAATATGAGTAAGGGCATAGTTCATGAATTTTAAGAGCAGAGATACATTTAAAAGCAGGTTAAAAGTCGAAGCAGCTGGGCCTGCTGAGATGGCAGGTAAAAAAAAAAAGAGAAATAATTGACATAAGCCTGGCATCCTCAAGCTGACCTCTAGTATTTATACCAGGAGACTTGCAGGGAGAAGGTCAAAGTGACACTCCCACAGCATTTTCTGTAAAAGCCATAGGGTGGCCCAGAGTGTACCTGAAAGTCTCCTGGTGGGTATCTGAGAAAAACCATGTCCTTCAGTCTTCCTTGATTTCATGACTAATGAAGATGCATCTCTATTTTCTGATTTATTGCAGTTAAAAATAATGTAGGAATTACAAAGAAATTTGACAAGAAATGTGCCCAGCAGATGTTGGTAGTATTTCATTGGTATAATTACATGTGATGGGCTAGGTTTGCCTCCCTTGGTTTTCATACCCTTTGAAATGCTTTGTACAGTGTGGAGCACATAACTTGTTAGGTGATTTAATAAGATGTTTGTGTTCGTTTCTCTGAAAAGTCTCTGGCCTTATTATAATATTTTAATGGGAATATCACATTCAGCTTTTAGAGTTTGATATGTAATACCTTCTGTGACACAGTGCAAGCAGAAAACCCCCCTCCTCATTGTGTCTGATTTAGTTTCTCTGTATCTCTCTCCACCTCTTATTTTCTCTGTCAGTCTCCCTCTCTTTTCCTAAATTTTAATTTGTATGAGAAGCCCTTAGTGAGCCTCATTTGGTTTCAGTTTTCTAGCCCTCCCTCCCCCATTCTGATTCATTTGGCCTGTGAAGGGGTCTGAGGATCTTCAGTTTAACAAGAATGTGTTCACCCAGGTGATTCTGTTTAGGTGATCCACAGATTGTACTTCAAGAAACACTGATCTAGAATCAGAGATATACCAATGGGCCTATACATTTGCATATGAGCAAGATAAGTTATGCACACAAAGTTTATCACCCAAATCCATTACTCAGTAAAGATATAAACTTTCTACTAGTGATTTGCCTGGCTAGACTTTTTTTGTAGGTCTTATTAGCATAGACTGTAAGTTTTTAACTTTCATATCTTCATTATTTTCAACATCCTTTATTATGTTTAGATTTGTTAGTTTCACTGTATCAACTTTCTTCTGTTCCTAAAAACAAACAAACCAAAATGCATATTTAATTTTTAGGTATAAAATTCAAACAGTTTTTTCCTAAATCATTGGTTATAATATCTAGATTTTGTTTTGGTCCCATGCTGCTAGATGTGGAATGTTGGACCAGGCCTTTATTTATTTATTTATTTTTTTAGAGAGAGAGTTTTGTCCTTGTTTCCCAGGCTGGAATGCAATGGCACAATCTCAGCTCAGCTCACTACAACTTCCACCTCCCAGGTTCAAGCAATTCTCCTGCCTCAGCCTCCAGAGTAGGTGGGATTACAGGTGTGCACCACCATGCCCAGATAATTTTGTATTCTTAGTAGAGACAGGGTTTCTCCACTGTGGTCAGGCTGGTCTTGATCTCCCGACCTCAGGTGATCCGCCTGCCTCGGCCTCCCAAAGTGCTGGGATTACAGGTGTGAACCACCATACAGGGCTTCTTAAACTTCCTTTGGGAGTTGGAGTGTGAAATACTATATAAAATGACACAGTGAATTCAAAATGTTCAGTATATGAACAGCTATTTCTTGGTTAAACATGTATGGATTTACCATAAAATTATTTACCATAAATCCAAAAATTTGTATATAAATTTTTCATCGTTTTCTCTTTGCAGCCTTACACTGGCCAGAACTTCTAAGACAATATTCAATAATATTAATAGTTTGCTCTCTATATATACATATTAATATATTTTTAATCTATGTATTTCGTGTATATAAAATAGAGAGCAAACTAGTAAAGAGAAAAGAGTAAAAGACAAAAGATGGTGTTTTTATTTATATGTATATGCAACTTTACTATGCATACTGTGTAATCCTAATAACTATGATTAATAAGAGGATTCATAAATATGACCAGAGAAAAGAAAATTTAGAAAAGGAAGAACTATCTAACCTACCAGAAATAACCTGTGAAAATGTGATCCAGCTCACAGTACCAACAAAATATCTGACTTGATAATGGAAATGATTTTAACTAGTGTCACAAATAAAGTAAACTAACTACAGCAGTAAACAGCTACTAACTACAGAGTTGAATTCCCAATATTGAAAAATGATTCTAAGGTTCCTTTAGGAGAATAGCAGTTAATAGTTTTTAAAAACTTGAGAAAGAAGCATAAGAAAAAGGAATTTAGCACTTTTAGATTTAAGAGTAAAGCAATTGCTGGGTGTGGTGGCTCACACCTGTAATCTCAGCACTCAGGGAGGCAGAGGCGGGTGGATCACCTGAGATCAGGAGTTCCAAACCAGCGTGGACAACATGGTGAAACCCAATCTCTACTAAAATTAGCCAGATGTGGTGGTGCATGCCTGTAATCCCAGCTATTTAGGAGACTGAAGCAGGAGAATCACTTGAACCTGGGAGGTGGAGGTTGCAGTGAGCCAAGATCGCGCCATTGCACTCCAGCCTGGGCAACAAGAGTGAAACTTCGTCTTAAAAAAAAGAAAACAACAACAACGAAAGAGTTAAGACTGAATAATTAGAAAAAAATATGAGATACGAGACTATCCAAGATCAGAGAATGGGATTAGTAGATGAGAAAAACACGAAAAGGAGACTGACTCTTTTATGAACATGTTATGTGAAAATTAAATGTCACAATTAAAAATTGATTTTCAGACTGTAGTGTTGAGATAATTGTTTAGCAGTGGGAATGAAAAATGAATCTTATCTCACCAGACGCTCATGTAAATGAGAGAGGGATTTCAGAGTTTCAAAAAGTGAAAGGTAGAGGAAGAGTGAAAAGGAAAGGAGAGTCACATGGGACTTTTTCATTTCTGATATTATAGCAGGCGACTACTGATTAAAAATAAAAATTATGAATAAAATACAAAAAAAAACCCTTCTTAAATGTAACAAAGAAACTGACAAAATAATAAGGAATTATCAGCTAAAAATCTGAGTGAACAGGAGTACCTGGAGGAAGCAGGTCAGGAAGCTGCTTTTGCCCCAAGAGCATCTGTCCAACCTGGGGACCTAAGCCTTGTTTTTTGGACCTCGAATATGGAGAGCAGAAGTTGGAGCCCAGGTGGGAATCCAATGCCAGACCATGGATCATCAGCCTGGGACACCAAAGTGTCATATTCTGAGAGTGAGGAAGATTCTCAGGAAGTCAGCTCTACTACCCTCCATGCTAGGAAGTACAAGCAGACTCAACTCACTATTGAGTGAAACAACAAGAGAATCCTTGAGAGTTAAGTTTGCATGGATTTGCAGCACAAGGTCAAACAACTAGATGGCACCGAAGCCGTCAATTTATGAAGATAGTTTAATGTGATCCCCAACTGGAAACACCTCATGGCAGAAACAAACATGAATACTCTCTAAAAGATTCCTTTTTCCAAGTATTTCCCAAACCATTTTTTTGAGGTAAAATGCACGGCTTACTATAAAAAAATTTTTATCCTACATATGTAGATAAGGAACCAACAAAAACAGGTCTGCAAATACTTGATACTGGAAGTATCAGGCACAGATTTAAAACAACTATACTTATTATGCTTAATGAAGTAAAAGGCAAGCTTTAAAGTTTACAGACCACAGAAAAGATTGAAAACAATCCAGCATGTTTGAAAGAGAGCCAAATAGAATTTTCTAAACAAGCAAACAAGTGAATCAATTGAAATATACACCACTCCGCCACCCAACACATGGGAGATTAGATACCTTTGAAGAGAGAATTAGTGAACTGAAAGATAAAGAGAGAAGAAAGTACTCAGAACATAGCGCTAATTGACAAAAAAAATAAATAAAGAAATATGAAAGAGAAATGACTTGAAGGATAGAGTGAAAGATTTAAAATATCATCAGAATTCCTAGAAAGAGAGAGACTGAAACATAATCAATATTTGATGAGATAATATCTGAGAGTTTACCAGAATTGATGAAAGACATTTATCTTGAGATTCAGGAATTTCAGTGAATCACAAGTAGGGTAAATTAAAGAAGAAAGAATCCATACCGGACAAACCATAGTGAAACTGCAGCATGCCAAGCACACCGACCAACTTAAAGCAAGTAAACAGAATGAACAGATTACGTTCAACTGAATGACAGACTGCAAGCTCTCTTAACAGGAGCCATCATGGAAGCCAAAAGACAGTTTTTTGATATACTTAATGATATGTAAAGAAAGTAACTACCAAGCTAGAACTTTACTCCTAGTGAAAGTATATTTTAAGGATAAAGGCAAAATAAATTTTAGAAAAATAAAAGCTCATAGATCCTCATTATATGTAATTCTGAAGGTATTTTTCAGTAGAAAGTGATCTTGTGGTAAAAGTAATTTGAGGAGAAAAGAAAAAGGGGAAAACAAAGTGATCTTGGATGGAAGGTCTGATTTGCAATTGAACAAAAAGAAAAGAAAGTGGCAGGTACATTGTCAAATCTGAATAAATATTAGCTGCATAAAACCATGGTAAGGCTATATAGTTTTTAAAAATGTAAGGTAGAATTGAAATACATGACTATAATAACATACAAGTTTGGACGAGAGGAGAAATGAACTTCAAGTGGTCAGAGGTCTTAGTAATGTCCAAGAGAAGAATAAAGATACAGATTGAATGTCCCTAATCCCAAAATCCAAAACCTGAAATGCTTTAATATCCAAAACATTTCAAGCACCAACATGACGCTCAAAGGAAGGAAGTGTTCTGGATTTTGGATTTTCAGTCTTTGATAAATTAGGTATGCGTGTTGGAATGTTCCAACTACTAAAGGAACAGGAACAAAGCATGTAGCTTCCAATTCCACACAGAGGGAAAAATAGAAACTGAAATTAAAATGAGATGGCATTTGTTTGTACACACCATTAGCACTGGAAAAATTAGTGATGGTGCCAATCGTGTCAAGGTGGAATCTCTTAGACCTCATTTATGTTTATGTAAATTATTACAATCATCTGGAAAAGCATCATTTATCAAGGATTGTAAAATGCTTATAACCTATGATAGAGTAATCTATTTGTTAAGAGTTTTTCTAGGAAATTAATTCAAAATATGAAAAAAGTTTTAGGTACATAAAGATAATGATTTAAGCATAATTCATCATGGTAAACAATGGAAGGCAACCTAATAGTAGCAGTCAAGGGATAGTTGCATTAATTATGAGTCATTAAATTTCATTCACTAAATTAATGTTTTGAGTGATCATTATGGCATTGTATGTGTTTATGTGTGTATATGTGTATGACACCACAAGATGGAAAATTATTTAGCCACTAAATGATACTAGTGAGCCTATACAACTATATATATATATGTAGCTATAGCTTACAAAAGAAAGTACTATAGAAAAGGTAGAAAATTATTTGCACACTAAGATTAGACCCTTATAAAATAGGCATAGAAATATTTATATATATAATGATTATCACTAGAGCCATGGTTTAACATCCACAGGAAAAATAATGGCTCAGAAAAAACAAAAATGCTAATACTATTAATGTCAGGCTATAATGACTGTGAATGATTTCCCCCTCTCCTCTATGTTCTAGGGTGCTGCAGTGTTATTATGTTATTCTATAATGGGAAAATTAATTAATAATAAAAATTAGAACGACCTAAATTTGCATTTTTGCAGAACATTCCCTTTCACACTCATTTTTATAAGATCTAACAGTACAATTCACTGTTAAGACACAGAACATTTATTAAAAGGAAACAGATTTTTTTAACCTTCAAGCATGTGAAGAAAGGGGGCAGTACCAGTAATTCTCTTTTTATATTACAAAACTAAGATTAAAATAAAATATACCTACCTGAAAAAAACTCACACATATTTATGTCTTATAGAAGGTGGAGAGGTATAATAATATACATTTAAATGAACAAAAAGTTATTTAACAAGAAAACCAATCAAAATTACAAACTTTTTAGAGTGTGAAAACCTGCTTTCACGGGACAGAATAGCAAGTTCTGAAGTTCAGGTGTCTTACAAGATTCCTTTTAAAAATAGTATTTTTATTTTAAAGAAAATAGATTTTATTATGTATACTTAAGGTATATAACACAATGTCATGAGATACACCGACAGTAAAATGGTTACTATAGTGAAGTAAGTTAACATGTTATCTATCATCTCACATAGTTACCCATTTTTACTTGCTTTTGTGGCAAGGGCAGCTAAAATCTACTTATTTTACAGGAATCCCAAATATAGTACAGTTTCATTAACTATAGTTCTCATGTACATTAAGTCTCTGGAGTTGTTTATCCTATATATCTGCTACTGCATAACTTCTAATTTACATGTCCCCATCTCTACCTCCTCCATCCCCATGTTAACTACTGTTTTATTCTCTATCTCTGTGTATTTGACTCTCTCTCTCTTCTCTCTCTCTTTAGATTCTACATACAAGTGAAATCATGCAGTATTCATCTTTCTGTGTCTGGGTTATTTCACTTAGCAAAATGTGCTCCAGATTCATCCATGTTGTGGCAAATGGGGGGATGTCTCTTTTTATAAAGGCTGAATAATATTCCATTTGCATATGTATTGTAATTGCTTTATCTATTATTTATCTGTTGACAGACACTCAGGTTGCTTCCATATCTTGGCTATTGTGAATAGTGCTGCAGTACACATGGTAGCACAGTTCTACATTTATGGCATGGTGATTTCATTTCCTTTGTGTATATGCCTAGAAGAAGGATTACTGGGACACATGATAGTTCTGTTTTTAATATCTTTTTTTAAAAAGATAGAGATGAGTCCCATAATGTTGCCCAGGCTGGTCAGGAAATCCAGGCCTCAAGCAGAATTCCCATCTTAGCTTCCCAAAGTGGTGGAATTACAGGCTTGAAACAACACACCTGGCCTATTTTTGAATTTCTTTAGAACCTCCATATTATTTTCATAATGGCTGCACCAATCTACACTCCCATATAATATCTGCTTTTTGGTGGCTTTCGGGAAAAACAACCACTTCCTTTTTATTTTGCTGATGTTATTTTCAGCAGTATTAGGAGAGCAGTCTAGTTTCATTAACTAGCATCAAGAACAAAAATCTCAGTAATTACCATTTGCCATCTGTATATCTCCTTCAGTGAAGCATCTGTTCAGAACTTTTTCCCATGTGCAGCTAGGGATGTAGGAGAGTGTTGTTTGTTTATAGGTAAATGTCCTTTGTTGAATGTGGGTTTTATGAGTAGCATGTTTTTTTCCCTAGTCTTCGCCTTTTTGGAAGAGTCTTTTGAAGATCACAAGTTTTACATTTTTGTGATGTCCAATTAATTTTTTTCTTTTACAGTTCAAACTTTTAGTTCCACCTTTAAGAGATCATTGCCAAATCCAGGATCATTAAGATTTCCTCTTACAGTTGCTTTGAGCAGTTTCATGGTTTGTTAGGTTCATGAGGTTGTGTTCATTTCTGTATGTGCAGCAAAGTAAGTGTTTTGTTATTATTTTATTTTATTTTTCGTAGATGGCTATTCCATTGTTCCAGCACCTTTCATAGAAAAGATTATGCTTTTCCTCATTTAGGGGATTTGTCATTTCACCATTGCACTTTTGTTGAAAATCCATTGATCCTGTATCTGTTGTGGCCTCTTTCTAGACACTTTACTCTTTTCCGTTGATCTAGATGTGTATTTGTACCAATACCCCCAATACCATAGTTACTGTAGCTTTGTAATAAACCTTGAAACCCAGGTATTGGATGTCCTCCAACCTTTTCTTTATCAAAGTCGTTTTAGCTATTCTAGGTCTATTGTACTTCCATATACATTTTTAAATTAGCATGTCCCTCTCTAAAAATAAAATTCTGCTAGAATTTTCATTATAATTACATTGAATTTATCAATCAGTTTTGTGAGAATTGACTTATTAACAATACTGAATCTTCAAATCCAGGAATGCAGTATATCTCCCCATTTATTTCTTTAGTTTCTCTCATTTCTTTACTGATGTTTGGTGGTTTTTGACTTGTATGTATTTTTTTCTCAAATTTAAACCTAGTATATTTTTCGTTGCTATTATAAATACTATTTTAAATTGAGTACATGAAAATATGTTCATCATTAGCCATTGGAAAGCACAAATTAAAACCACAATTAGATACCATTTCACAATTAGAAACCTTAATGGACTCAGCACTGTTGACATTTTGAGCCTCACAATATTTCCTTGGCTGTGGGGAGGTGGGGCTGTCTTGTGCATTGTAGGATGTTTACCTGCATCCCTGGTCTCTACCCCTTAAATGGCAGTATTATTTCTCTCCTTCTTCAAATTGTAAAAACAAAAATGTCCCCAGATACTGCAAAATGTGCCCTAGGAGACATATATTCACTAGTATGGTTAAAATTTTAAAAACGATTAACAGGACTAGGGAACAGCTGGAACTCACGCAGGCTGCTGTTGAGAATGTAACATAGTTACAACTACTTTGAAAAGAGCTTGGCAGTTTCTTTTTTTAATTTTGCTTTCAATTGACACTTGTACACATTTGTGGGGGTACGCTGTGATGTTCTTATACATATATGCATTGTGCAATGATGAAGTGATGGTATTTAGAATGTCACCGCACTTATTTATCATTTCTTTGTGGTAAGAATATTCAGAATCCTGTCTTCTAGTTATTTTGAAATATACCTTATGATACTGTTACTGCTGTCTTCCTACTATCCCATAGAACACCAGAATTTACTCTTTCTAACTATAATTTTGTACTCATTGAACAATTTCTCCTCTCCCTTCCTTCTCCCCTCCCAGCCTCTACAAACCACTATTCCACTCTGTACTTCTATGAGGTTGGCTTTTTTAGATTCTACAAATAAGTGAACTCGTGGTATTTGTCTTTCCGTGTTTGTCTGATTTCACTTAATGTAATGTCCTCCAGGTTCATCCATGTCACTGCTGCAAAATGACAGATTACATTCTTTTTTATGGATAATAGTATTTCATGGTGGGGTGTGTGTGTGTGTGTGTGTATCACATTTTCTATATATTTTCTATACGTGATATGTATTTCATATATATTATAAGGTTGACTGAAAGGATCGGGTTTAGCAAGTTTATTTCAACCTGCCAGGATGGCTGCCTCACCACAGGCAGTGAAGGCAGCAGCCTGGCTTACAGACTATGGAGGTTATATAGGGGGTTTGCAGGTAGCTAGGTGCTATTCTAAGAAAAACTGCATCTTGGTTCTTAGGTGCTAACATTCATCTTAATTGAGTCACCATCCTGGGTTTGAGAGCCACGTGCAACCACACCCTGGAACCCAGGTGCCCTGTTTACAAGAGTTGAGGCTGTTTTTGTTGTGAGCTCAGCTTAGCAGGGGAGAATGGGGAGGGGGTCCATGGGCTTGCCTTGCTGTGATCCTAACATATACCATATATACAAAATGTGAAATCATATATAAAATAATGCTGCATTAAGGCTGGGAGTGCAGATATCTTTTCAACAAACTGATTTTATTTTTGAACAATACACAGTTGTGGAATTGCTGGATCATATGGTAGTTCTATTTTCAATTTTTTGAGGAAACTCGCCATACTGCTTTCTGTAATGGCTGTACCAATAGACGTTGCTACCAACACTGTGTACGTTTCCCTTTCTTTCACATCCATATCAGCATTTGTTGATAGTAACCGTTCTAATTGGGATGAGATGGTATATCATTACGGTTTTGATTTGCATTTTCCTAATGATTAGTGATGTTGAACATTTTAAAATATTTTTTGGCCATTTGTATGTCTCATTTTAAAGAAATGTCTATTCAAGTTCTTTGCCTAATTTTTAATTGGATTATGGTAGTTTCTTAAAAAGTTAAGACTAAACCTACCACATAACCGAGCCATTCTTCTAGGTATTTACTGAAGAGAAAAGAAATAGCATGTCCAGAGAAATGGTCATGAATATTTGTTGCAGCTGTATTTGTAATAGCCAAAAACTGGGAACAATTTCAAATGTCCACCCACAAGTAATAGATAAATATATTGTGGTGTATCCATACAGAGGAATACTACTCAGCCACGAAAATGAATGAACTATTGACACAGACAACACCATACATGAATCTCAGAATAATTACACTGAGTGAAAGAAGCCAGACCATACATATTTTATGAATCTATTTATATAACATTCTAGAAAATGAAAGCAAGAAGCTGGAGCAGGAGGATCACTTGAGACAGAAAGTGAAAGCTATAGTGAGGAAATGGATAGATTAGGAAGAGGCAAAAGACAAAACATTAGGGGGCTGATTATCTTAATTCTGGTTATGGTTTTATGGAGATATATATGTAAAAACATATATATAAACTTGTTTCTTTGTGTACTTTTTTTTTTTTTGAAAACAGAGTCTCGCTCTGTCACCCAGGCTGGAGTGCAGTGGTGTGATCTTGGCTCGCTGCAACCTCAGCCTCCAAGGTTCAAGCGATCCTCCTGCCTCAGCCTTCCGATAGCTTGGACCACAGGTGTGAACCACCACAACCAGCTAATTTTTGTATTTTAGTAGAGACAGGTTTCATCATGTTGGCCAGGCTGGTCTTGAACTCCTGACCAAAAGTGATTCACCCATCTTGGCCTCCCAAAGTGCTTGGATTGCAGGCATGAACCGTAGCACTCGGCCTAAGTTGTGCACTTTAAATAAATGTGGATTTTTGCTATGTCAATTGTATCTCAATAAAGCTATTTAGAAATTCTAATATAGAAAAGAAATGGGTGGAGAGCACATTTTAATAAATAGAGAAAGACTGTGTGATGGTCTGTATTTACACGGGATACTCACGACACTGATGAAAGTCACAGTGGAATTCCTATCCATACAGAGGAATACTACTCAGCCATGAAAATGAATGAACTATTGACACAGACAACACCATACGTGAATCTCAGAATATCGTCCAACAATGAAAAAAGATTAACAATAATTCCAGCTCATTCCTGCTCCTGCTTTAAGAAACTTAGAAATACAGCCTTCCCTCCTCCCCACTCCAGCTGCGTTAAGCCTAGGAGTGCAGATATCTCTTCAACATACTGATTTTATTTACTTTGAATAATATATAGTAGTGGAATTCCTGGATCATATGGTAGTTCTATTTTCAAGTTTTTGAGGAAAGTCCCCATACTGCTTTCTATGATGGCTGTACCAATATACATTTTTACCAACAGTGTGTACGTTTCCCTTTCTTTCACATCCATACCAGTCGTACTCATGGCCAACTATTTTGACTTTAGACAAAGATAAGTAGTCAATTAAACGTGACAAATTATTTTAAATTAGACTATTCAAAAATGTTTATCTTCTTTCAGATAAACATTCATTAATTTTTAAATGGCATAAAACCATGTCACTGAAAAATAGGAGAGAAAAATTAACATCTCCCCACAGCCTAAAGATGCAGTGAACTACAGAATGTTCCTCTAGAAAGGTCTGGCCTTTTTTAAGCATTGGAATGACAGGAAGCAATATATGGCCTGTTACTACAGTAAATTTTTGATGAATTTCTCTGATCACAAACATTTTATAGATTCAGAATTAAATTTCTCTGGTTATCCTTGGTCAATGATAGGATTACTATTAATATTATGAATAAATCTAGGATCCTGACTTTTTCACTGTTTCTTTTTATCACTTTAGATGAGAATACAGTCAGCAAGCCAGGAAGGAGCATGGCTTGCAAGAAACCCCACATTTTAATTTAAAAAACAAGCAAAAAATGGTCAAGGGGTGGGTTCAGGGAAATGGAGGTATATATTCTGTATAAATTTCTGGTAACTGACAGTCAAAACAATGACTTACGAGGCATAATTCCCTTCAATATGAGAAAGGGAGGTATGAATGTATTGATGGTTTCAGAGTTTTCAGGTAACACTGTGAGACCTTCAAATGATCAATAACTGTGTACCATAACTAATCTGCATCTACAGAGAGAAAAAAAGTGATGGGTCCTCATGTCCGTTTTACATTGTTCAGCCAGCAATATTCTGCTTGGTTGGAGCTAACAGGCCATTCTCTGTCTGTCTGCATTCGCAGCATTCTTGGGTTTAACTTTGCTTTGTTTTCCCTAGCCCCTGCTTACACCTCAATTTTGTGTGGAAAATTATTGGTTCCTGAACATTTCATTATCTGCATGTAATGCGTGTACCTATTGCATGTATATGTTTATTTATTTAATAATTTTGAAGTGGTTTCTTTAATTTACCAGTGATCTGACTGGTAAATTAAAATGCAAAATCTGGTCTAGTCCAAAGCAATAAGAAATGTCTAAAAGGCTTCTGTTTGGTTTAGCCAGGTTGTTGGAATGCCAAAATCTAAGACACCCTAACGCCAAGTAGAGATGATTAGCATTTTGAGCTTCTTTATCAGATCTTAATAATTAAGGTCCCTTTGGGGAGCTCTCCGGGAATCTTATATCTGGTATGTGTTTGTGGACACACAGATCAGATACAAGAACCTAATAAGAACCTCATGCCTCTTAACTCGCGTAGAAAACCTTTCGTCTTTCTATGGTTAGCACTCATAGACTAACCTAACAGTGTGTGATTCCTCCCCTCCATCACTCTCCCCCAGCCCACCTTAGCCTTCCTGAAATTCC
This sequence comes from Callithrix jacchus, assembly GCF_049354715.1. Lineage (NCBI taxonomy): Eukaryota > Metazoa > Chordata > Mammalia > Primates > Cebidae > Callithrix > Callithrix jacchus. The sequence continues at coordinate 51,879,779 of NC_133520.1, forward strand.
CTAAGCAGGTGAACAGCCCATCCAGTGTGTGCCACTGAGTGTGTCAGGTAAGTGATGAGCTGGAAAAACAGTTTATCCTGGGTCAGTGTCCTGCTGCTTGATTTACCGGGTCACACAGAGTTGCTGAGAGAAATGAAGAGCAGCCTTCACCACTGGTTTTCTCTTTCCAGATGGATGTCTTAAAATGGGATCTCATTGTCTGCGCAGTGGTTGCTGTCCTCTCATTTGCAGTCAGCGCCAGCACTGTATTCCTGTCATTGCGAGTATGTATCCACCAACTTTGTACTCTTCCTCCCCCTTTATTCTCCTTAATAACAAAGCTGTCTTGAAGCTACAGGGTATTGACAAGACACGTGAGCCAGAGGAAGAAAACAAAATGCCCATTGAGAGGCTTAGGGAATGTATCCATGTGCTGTGAACAGTTATGTCCAAGATGTGATTTGGTTCACATCACAGATTGGGTTCCATTGCTTTATCCTTACCCTTTCCTGCATCTGGGGAGCTGTTTTGTTTGCAAGAGTGATGGCACATCTTGTGGAATCCACTGTGAGGTCAGTTAATAGTGATAAGGCAGGCTGACAGTGCTCTACTATGAGTAGAGAGGAGTCACTGTATCAGGGTGAGGTGGAGGTCACAGAGCCAAAAGGACTATGGGAAAAGGATGTTCAGTTATGAAAACAAAGTGGGAGCTCCAGATGGGATTCCTGGCTGTGGTCCTTCCTGACAGTTGCTGTCTTTGTACAAAAATATTGTCCATCCATAAACTCCCCCTTCATAGAGGAAACGTCTATGAGCTACATGGGTTATTCTTCACCTCCTTAGAAAACTTTTAAATGTATTCCAAAGGGGCATAATTCTCTTGGCCTCTGTACTTCCGCAGACTAGTTCTCCCTCTTTCTTATAGTGGAGGTTCCACCACTATATGAAATTGGTTCTACCACATGAACCAATTTCATGGTATAGGGAAGACATTTTCAGAGGCCTGAAACAAGAACTGAGTCTGTATTTTTTAAGAGGAAAAAGTGGAAGGACAATGATGTTATGTATTATTCATGGGCATCCCTCTCCCGATCCTCTAGGCTAAATAATGAGATTCTGTCCATTTTTATCGCAGCCATTTCTCAGCATCGTGCTGTTTGCCTTGGCTGGCGCCGTGGGGTTTGTAACACATTACCTGCTCCCTCAGCTCCGCAAGCATCATCCCTGGATGTGGATTTCACACCCCATTCTCAAAAACAAAGAGTATCATCAACGGGAACTGAGAGGTTAGTAATACATCCATCATTTTTAAAAAAGACAAAAAAGGAAGGGTGGGTATACTTCAAACCGGAGAGCATGTGCAACAGAGTGAATATAGTTAATGCCACAGAACTGTACACTTGAAAATGGTAAATGGCACATTATGTATATTTTACCACAATAAAAAAGAAAACATATACAAAACATTATATGGTATTTTTTCCCAGATATTCCAGCTAACCATAACAAAAAAGCCAGGTGAATCAGAAGAATGTTTCATAAAAATGTTAATTGGCTATTGGTATTGTGGAAAAATTGTATCATTCAGATTTGAAGATTATTTTGTTCCCACCAAAACTAACTGAGGCCTAGGAAGAGCATCACTTAACCATGCTCCCATATCTCATGAAATGGTGGGGATGGAGCAGGGCCTGACCATTAACTTTCAGGAATCTTGAACCCTTGCATTTTTTTAGCTTGCTTGGTTCACCTAGGCCTATATGTGTATCTACACTTGACTGACTTAGCAGTTTCCTTGCCTGACTTAGCGGTTTCCTTGCCTGACTTAGCGGTTTCCTTGCCTGACTTAGCGGTTTCCTTGCCTGACTTAGCGGTTTCCTTGCCTGACTTAGCGGTTTCCTTGCCTGACTTAGCGGTTTCCTTGCCTGACTTAGCGGTTTCCTTGCCTGACTTAGCGGTTTCCTTGCCTGACTTAGCGGTTTCCTTGCCTGACTTAGCGGTTTCCTTGCCTGACTTAGCGGTTTCCTTGCCTGACTTAGCGGTTTCCTTGCCTGACTTAGCGGTTTCCATGGGCGTCTCTGGTCATGATCATCTAATAGCCTGGTATTCACAACCATTCCAGAGCCTTAGGGAAGAAATAGATTTCTTCTAAATAAAAAGTCTTCTGACCGAGTGTGGTGGCTCACGCCTATAATCCCAGCACTTTGGGAGGCTGAGGTGGGCAGATCACCTGAGGTCGGGAGTTTGAGACCACCCTGACCAACATGGTAAAACCCCATCTCTACTAAAAATGCAAAATTAGCCAGGTGTGGGGTCGCACATCTATAATCCCAGCTACTTGGGAGGCTGAGGCAGGAGAATCGCTTGAACCTGGGAGGCGGAGGTTGCTGTGATCTGAGATTGTGCCATTGCACTCCAGCCTGGGCAACAAAAGCTTCCATTAAAAAAAGAAAAAAGAAGAAGTTGAAGATAGCTAAAAGGGAACTTCTCCAGAATGCAGCTCCCAGCGAGTGTGATACACAATGAGAGTGATCTCCACATTTCCAAATGAGGAACTAGGTTCATTTCAAAGGGACTGGTTGAACAGTGGGATTAACCCAAAAAAAGCGGGAGAGTAGGCCAAAGAGGGCAAGCTGAGGCAAGGCGGGGCTGTGCCCCACCTGGGAAGTGTCTGGCACAGAGGATCGGGCTCTTCATCCCCTCAGTACTCCAATTCAGATACTGCACTTCACTCCTTGATTTCTGCAGCCAACAGTTCAGGAAAATGCCGAGTGAGAACCACCCTGAGTTGTCAGTGCAGACCCAGGTGACATCACCGGCCGGCCCGGTGCCTCGAGTTGTCGGCGCAGACCTGGGCAGAGACTTTGACTAACACCAAGAAGGCTTGTGGGACAGAACTGCCCATCCCACAGAAGGAGGGAGAATTGAAAGTGGGGAGTCAGATGATATGGCCAGACAGGTCCCACCCCCACAAGATCCAGCAATTGGAAGCCCTCTCGTGGGAGAGTTTCGAAGTTAACACATCAGATTGAGCACCATCTGGGATGAGCAGGCTTGGTGGAGGGAAAGACGCCTGCCATTGGGAAGTCTCACCTGTGTAAGCAGAAACCATGGGGAGAATAAACAGCAGCCTGGCCAAGACGGAGGCAGCCCAGCCTTGGCCTCCACAGGCAAATAACAGACAGACTGTCTTAAGCGGAGCACTGACCCTTGTGTAAAACAACAACAACAAAAGCCTCGTACAGGAGAAATAACCCCAACTTTCACAGAAAGGACATCCACTCAGAGATCCCAACTGAAATCACCAGCTTCAAAGATCAAAAATAGATAAATCCATGAAGATAGGAAGAAACCAGAGCAAAAGGGATGAAATCATCAAAGTCCAGAACGCCACTCCTCCCGTGAGAGATCACAGCTCCTCACCAGCAAGGGAACAAAACAGGACAGAAAGTGAATTTGATGAACTGACAGAAGCTTCAGAAGGTGGGTAATAACAAACTTCTCTGAGCTAAAAGATCATGTTCTAACCCAATGCAGAGAAACTAAGAACCTTGAAAAAAGGTTAGACAAAATGCTAACCAGAATCGCCAGCCTAGGGAAAACCTTAAACAACTTGACGGAGCTGAAAAACACAGCATGAGAACTTCGCGAAGCATACACAAGTTTCAGTAGTCAGATAGAGCAAGCAGAAGAAAGGATATCAGAGATTGAAGATTAACTAAATGAAATAAAAAGAGAAGGCAAGAAAAGAGAAAAAAGAGTGAAAAGAAATGAACAAACCCCCCAAGAAATATGGGATTATGTGAAAAGACCTAATCTACGCTTGATCGGTGTACCTGAATGTGACAGGGAGAATGAATCCAAGCTGGAAAACACTCTTCAGAATATTATCCAGGAGAACTTCCCCAACCTAGCAAAGTAGGCCAACATTCAAACACAGGAAATACAGAGAACACCACTAAGATATTCCTCAAGAAGAGCAACCCCAAGGCACATAATCATCAGATTCACCAGCGTTGAAATGAAGGAAAAAATGCTAAGGGCAGCCAGAGAGAAAGATTGGGTCACCCACAAAGGGAAGCCCATCAGACTCACAGAAGATCTCTTGGCAGAAACCCTACAAGCAAGGGGTGGGGGGGCAATATTCACCATCCTTAAAGAAAAGAACTTTCAACCCAGAATTTCATTTCCAGCCAAACTAAGCTTCATAAATGAAGGAGAAATAAAATCCTTTACAGACAAGCAATTACTGAGAGATTTTATCACCTCCAGACCTACCTTTCAAGAGCTCCTGAAGGAAGCACTAAACATGGAAAGGAACAACCAGTACCGGCCACTGCAAAAAGTAACCAAATGGTAAAGGCCAAAGATGCGATGAAGAAACTGCATCGACCAATGGACAAAACAAACAACCAGTAACAAAATGGCAGGATCAAATTCACACATAACAATACTAATGCTAACTGTAAATGCCCCAATCAAAAGACACAGGCTGGTAAACGGAATAAAAAGTCAAAACCCATCAGTGTGCTATATTCAGGAGACCCATCTTACATGCAAAGACACACATAAACTCAAAATACAGGGATGGAAGAAGATCTACCAAGCAAATGGAGAGCAAAAAAAGCAGGGGTTGCAATCCTAGTCTCTGATAAAATGGATTTTAAACCAACAGATATCAAAAGAGACAAAGAAAGGATTTATCTAATGCTAAAAGAATCAATACAACAAGAAGAGCTAACTATCCTAAACATATAGGCACCCAAAACAGCAGCACCCAGATTACATAAAGCAAGTTCTTAATGACCTACGAAGAGACTTAGACTCCCGCACAATAATAGTGCGAGACTTTAACACTCCACTGTCAATATTAGACAGATCAACGAGACAGAAAATCAACAAGGATATCCAGGCCTCGAATGCAGATCTGGAACAAGCAGACCTAAAAGACATCTACAGAACTCTCCACCCCAAATCCATAGAATATACATTCTTCTCAGCACCGCATCGCGCTTACTCTAAAATCGACCACATAATCGGAAGTAAATCACTCCTCAGCAAATGAAAAAGAACAGAAATCATAACAGTCTCTCATACCACAGTGAAATCAAATTAGAACTCAGGATTAAGAAAGTAACTCAAAACTGTACAACTTTCTAGAAAGTGAACAACTGGCTCCTGAATATCAACTGGATAAACAATGAAATGAAGGTAGAAATAAAGATGTTCTTCGAAACCAACAA